>NC_140475.1:19925808-20575808 GCF_051167445.1 Perissodus microlepis
AACACGGCGGAGCAGCAGTGCTGTAATTAAACTGCCCGTCTGGACTCAGGTTGTGGCTGTTTACTAATGACATGACGGGATAAGAAACGCCTCCTTGCCGAACAGTAGCAAGAGCTTGGCGATGTCTCTAGTCCTTACTAAGTTCAGTGTCCAGCAAACCAGGGGCGTTTCCAGGATTTTTGAAATGTGGTGGCTCATAGGACGTCAGCATGATTGATGAGAGTTGCAATAACGTTGCCAATTCAACGCAACCAAGAAAACTGGTGATGCTGTTTAGCCTAGCAGCTAACAACATAACATAACATCTACACTGGCTAAAGCCCAGACAAATGTGGAGTTAAACAAGATTCCTGCATTTTCTGTCTGCACCACTGAGACCAAAGCAAGACGTTAACATTAATGACAAGATAAAACAAATAAAATAGTTCTAATTTAATTTGAATTTCATTCTGCAGGTGCCGGCACTCAAGGTAGGTTTGAGTGACTGGACCTGATGAAATGCACTGTTAGAATAGAGGTAAATGCATTACAGACTCCACGCTTAACTTAATACTATTTTTTTTTTTTTTTTATTAATTTTTTTAGGATTGAAGGGCTGGACCAAAATGATTTACAGTGAAATTCTGGCCCTCATATTTTGCCCAAATCTAATCTAGGCCATTTTCTTAGATATTTACCATCAAAATATACAAATAGTTCAACTACAACTGCCTAATGTGAAAGAACCTTCAGTCATAAACACATTATTGGATCATAATTATTGATTCAAGAGTGTGTGCATATCACTTTTAATGCTGCTAGTAGAGATGATTTTCATTACTTATATACTACTAGGTGGCCTAATAGTGCTCTAGCAAAATAGCATTGGTAGAGGGATGCCTGGTGCCACCCTGTGCCCCCCTCAGGACACGTCCTTGCATCCAGTCCTGCCTGTGACTGGTGCATTTTGTGGTTAAGTAGTTTTAATTTAAATCTATGACTGTGATTGTGTCAGCTGCTGTGTTTTTAGGCGAGCTGCCCACCCCCCACCTCTTTCTTGGATAAGGGTGTAGGGGGGCCACAGGGTCCCCTCTCTTCTCCTCTTGAGCCGATTACCAGGATTGAAGCTGGCCAGCCGTTGGCCAGTGTTGCATACTACACAGCACACACGCGCAGACAAATACACAACCCCTCGTCTGTGTGAGGAATCATTAACTCTGCATGTCCAGAAGTTTCCCAGACTGTAATTCTCTCACTATACTGGGGTTTCAGCTCACAAGCGTCACAGTGTAGTCCAGCAGAGCATAACTCAGTGTAAGGAGATGCATGGCCTTCCTTCACCACGAAACACCCCACCCATATGTCAGGTGGTGGAGCGCCCAAGCTGCACAAGTGTCCTCCAAATAGGCTAGACCACTCCAGAGTGAAGCTGTGCTATAGATGAAACTTGACACTGTTATCCTTAAATAAAGCTGCCCACCCCCCAGTAGAAAAACAGAATATCTGGTAATTGTTATAAAAGTTTAATTTCAGAGCAAGCTGCCACTGAGAGCAGTGAGATCATTTGTGTGATTAGATTAGGCACGGCTGGCTGATTAGTCTGGAGCAAAGGTTCTCAAACTTCTTAATCTTTCAAACCCAAAATGAATAGGTCCTGCTGCGGGACTTATGGTGAGGCTCATTATAACATAACAGGTACCCATGTCACGTTGGGGACTCGCAGTGGGAAGAGATGTGGGGACTTATTTCTGCAGACTGAATAAACACTGGGCTTGGATGTTGTGGCACAATAGTCATGTAGTGTTGAGATGCAGGCATGCATCTCAACACTACATGACTCCACTCCACCCACTGGAGATGTGGAGGTTTAGTGACTTCTAATCCTTCTAGGTTTTGGTGGGACATGTGAATGTGTGGCACATTAACCTTCCTAAAGTGTTTAGCTTTCATGATTCTCTGAAACTCTGCACCAGAGTTATTCAAGAAAAGCACCCAAACCTATCAAAAGTTCCCATCTCAGAATCGGCTTATTGTTTTTGTGCAATATTTAATGAAGCATTGATAATTTAACCTTCATACTCTAAAATTGTCCAAGGAACAGGCTGTCAAGTACATAGACACAGGCCAGAGTTTGATACTTTTCAATTTGCCTTATTTTTATGATCCTTCATAAGTACATGAACTTATGTGAGTTGAAAAAGCACATTTTACCTGGTTTAAAAACTGAAACCTGCACCAACTAAAGAATTTAATTGTTTTGACACCAGGCTCATCTTCTACCTGTGTTTTCTATTATGTCTTATTTAATACTCCTGAATTTAGATTATGGATGTAAAGTGGAGAATAAACATTGGTGTTCCCATGTCTCATATCATAGTTGGAGCATATCACATTTATCAAGTAAGTTTAGCTCCTGTAGTACAGCTCAAAGCAAATATGTGGCTGAGGATACTCCATGTGTAGTCGTGATCTAGTGACCATGCAGACCATAGGATTAAGTGAGGTTTACACTTGGTTGTGGACAGTGACAGAAACAGAGGATGAGTAGTGATTATGGTTATATTTCTTTAAAGTCCACTCGAGGTCTGCTTGAAGTCCGCACAGAGTCTCGTGCTAACAGCCTGGTGACGACATTTCCATCACTTGGGCACAAATGCAGTATAATAGATGGATGCAGCCTTTTCCGTGAGGGACGGCATTTCATTTCCTCTAACAAATTCCTGGAGCCCTACATATTAATCTGTCTAATATCCATGGAAACAAACTGGTTTTGCCTGAGCTTTAAGAGCACTTTCTTCGATTTCAGTTGTATAGTTGTAGCCTAAAGGTCTAAGCCTCAGTATTTTTTAAAAAATCTTTATTTTATGTGTTGACAAAAGTGACTGTGTTTAAGTATCATATTACTCTGCGGTTCCCGTTGGCTGTTTTTTTTTTTTTTTACATACATATAAAATACCATCTTAAGAAACTAAAAAGAAGTTAAAAAGGCTCTTAAAGAACCTTAAAACGTTACGAATTTTTACAGTTTTACTTGTTTAGTTGATGTTTGTCTAGTATTTGTTGTTCAGCAAATTAGCAAGCAGTGGCAATTAAAAAAAAATAAAAATAAAAATTGGGTTCCACAGACAGATTGACACCAGATTAAATCCCATGCCACGGTGCTGGTTGGCTAATCGTTAGTCCTCACACCGTGCTCAGTGAACCGATGTAAGTTTTAATCGAGGAACTGCTGTTTCACATCTCAATGCCAGATCAATCAGTCAGCTTGATGGAGTGGATCAATTTAAATGGGACAAACCCAGCCAACCATAAGACATGATTCACACTTTTTATAATCTTTAAATTGATGAGATAGAAATGTTTTATCGTAGGATAAATATCTTCCCTATGTGGCAACAAGCAGACCGAAAACATGGCAGCAAAATACCCCCCCAGAGCATTACAGACTTGGTGAGGTCAAGGTAGGGCTGTTCAATATAACGATATATATGGGATGACGATATAAAAACGTCTATCGTTTCATTTTACGCTGTCGTTTGTTTCGTGGTGTCGGAAAATAAACCGTTTACGGCAATATTTTTTCAGCGTTTTGATGGTCACTGTAGTGGCTATATTAATTTCTTAAAGTTCTCTCTTTCTCTTATATTTAATATAACCACACTACGGACGGACAAGCTCCTGTTTTTATGCGTCGTTGTTAAGAACAACGACGGTAAAACCATCGCGTGTCCGTTTGTTTATTTTCCACATAAACCTTTCACAATAAAGCTCAAGATCCTGTTGAGACCTTTCAAAATAAACTGAATCACGTGAAAGAGGATGCAGAGTGTTTACAGATGAGAAGCAAAAAAGAGCCGTCAGGTGCTAAAAAATAAACCTTAGACTCAAACATTAGAACAGGCTTTTCCCCGCAGCACGCTGTGTAATAAATACTCACAAAGAAAACGGCGGCCGTTACAACTTATGTCTAAAAATGTATCGTTTCATGCATCAGTTAAAACACTCGACTCCAGCTACACGACGCTCAGCTGGAAACACGTCACGCAAGTCGAGCTGCCTGAGATTCACAGAATTTACAGAAAATGTTACATTTTTGTGATTTATGTCGTTATCGGGACGATAGATGTCTTATATCGGGATATGAGATTTTGGTCATATCGCACAGCCTTAGGTCAAGGCTTCACTTATTTCCTTCAATTTGTCACTGTTTATTCTAATTTCTTCAGTCAGCTCAAATGGTGTCTGTTCAGAAATGTGGCATTCAATAACTTGCTACATGCAACCTAAAAATAATGGTATGTGTCATCTTTGAAAAGAAGCACCTTTTTTTGAGTATGCAGCATCAAGAAGACTCCTCTAATAGTTTGGATGTTGACAGCTTTGCAGCTTCTTGTGCTTGGAAATGCTGCTCATCAGGGAAAAGAAAAAGCTGCTGACGAGATTGTCCTGAATATGAGTTCTGGAGTAAAAACAAAGACTGTACAGCAAGTTTGATGTGCAGGAAGTAAGAAAAAGTAAGTTTTGAATAAATTTTGGGACCAGTTTACACAACCCAGAGCCCCCCCCCCCCCCCAAAAGACCAGCAGATCTGAGTTAAACTGGCTGCCTGTCTGCATGAATATTTTCTATTGACATTCTAAAAATGCTAAATAATGAACTAATAAATCTTTAAATTCAATTGAAACCTCACTGTTGAGTTCTGCACCATCAACCTCCTAATGTCAGTTATTTCTATAACTTTAAATGTCTCATTTATTATCAGAACGGGCTATTGACGACAGAAAAATATTAATTTAGCAAGGGTTGCTTGAGGTGAATTCATAACTGTGAATGGCCCTTACAGGCCAGCAGCTGGCCAATCAGCTTGCCACCTACTATTTTGCTGACATGAGGCCACCGGTTATGTCAGACCCTGTCCAACATGATGTGCTAGAAACTTTTTTTAGGTTTTGTTAAATTTGGGTCCAGTTTCACCCCCCACCCCCCCTCATATAAATGTAAAAATTCTGCTACATGCCATAAAGTTGAGCCATAAATAAAAGCAGACTGACAAACATTTTACAGGACAAGCAGACCATGCTGGATAAATAATAGAGAATAAATGATGCATATCGCCTTTACAAATGCACTCTCCGGCAGTGGGTTTCATGAGGGTATCGACAGTGCAGTAATTAGCAGGTAGTACTCTTTAAGCTTGTAATTACGTGTTACATTGCCATCATTCAGACAGGAGTGATCTTTATTATGCTGACATTTCCCTCTGCTTCCTGTATAAGTGTGATTTTCCTCAATCATGTAAATCAGATTATCAGGAAACTCTTATTTATGCAAGGCAGAGTTGGCTACATTAAACAGTACCTTTGTATCTGTGGGATGGTGATAAGGTTTTACAGTTCCTCCTCTTGCCCTGAATGCTGACCCAAGACCTTTTTTTTTTCCCCTTCCCCCTGAGCAACTCAAGAGAAGCTTATGGTTTAAAAATGGGAACGGCAGCATTTTTTTGTCCACTCAGTTCTCCACTGATCCTGCGTGGAACAAGATGTTCTGCCCCAAACATCAATTATGCTGAACAGTGACCCTAAAAGCCTCAGAAAGTTGTTAAGTATTAGAGTCAAAGTTGTACAGTTGTTTTTTTTTTGTCCCATAGTACAGCAGCTTAAAAGACAAATCTATTGTTAGATCTCTATGATTGGATCTAAATTTAAGACGTTTAACAGACATAAATGCCTTAAATAGACTTTAGGGCTTCTAAAGTTGAGGCAGAGATGGAAATTAAAGCAAATGTTACATCACAAAGCATACTTTTACTTTCAGTTTAAGCATTTAATTTAACCCACAGGCACTGTCCTCACAGAAGAGAGCATAGTTAATACAGTATGACATGTTTTCTTTATTTTATATGTACTTTGGTAAACAGAGCAGAAAATCTTCTCTTTAAATGCACACTTTTCTTTACCTTGCGCTGCTCACATGCACTACAGGAGCTTCTGCTTGTCAGATATGTGCTCTTTGTTTTTTGTTTGTTTGCGGTTTACTAACTGCTGAAATGAATCTTTTGAATCCTAAAGTGTTCCCAGTTTGTCTTTGTGAAAGCTGGGTGATGTAAATGTGTTAGCTGCTGCTGTTGCATGGCAAAGTAAACACAGAACTACACAGAACTGCATTGACTTGATTGTCCTGTTTTTACCTATATCTGATCTAGCTTTTTGAGCCAGGATGATGTTTGACCCAGGGACCTGTGTGTCATTAGAGAACACCAGGCTTATAATATAAATTCCCTAACTTAGTGGTTGTAGCTTTTGTCCCCCCCAAAAATATAAAAAATGAATAAAAAATACCTGGTGCATAGGCCTGGTGGACTACTAAGGCTGAATTTAAGGAAAATTAAAGAGAAAGGGTTTCAGTTTGAGCACCACAGGAGAGTAAATTGGAAATCGGCATGAATAAAAATGGATTTTAATTATTACTTTATCTCAGTTATGTAATGCACTGCTGAATGGGATGATGGTATGTCACAGCATATTAAGACACTTGCCGTCACATGGCCTAGCGAGGTGAAAAGCCTGAGAAACGCTTACTTTATCACAACATTTTTCTGGAGAAAATAAATAAAAGTATTTATTTGAAGTCTCTATACAGCACAAGAGACTTCTTGTGCGCTACTGCCGCTCCTTTTTTCTCCTGTCATGTTCTGAATTCCAAAATCAACAATTACCGTTCACACCAAATGACTTTTCTGATCACCTTAACGATTATTTTCCTCCCTGTACTTACCTTCCACCTCAAATTATGATGATATTTACTAGCAGGAAGTCGGACTTGTAGCCACCTTGTTTCCTGTGGCACGGGATACGCTGCATGTTGGCAGACTCGCTGTGACATCAGCGGCCACTCCCTCCCTCCCAGCTTTTCCCTGCTGGTGCACAGGAAGCAGGAAACTCGGCAGAAAGGAAGTGAGTGTTTTGTGGAGATAGTGTGTTTCCTGGCCTATGAGGTGGAATGATTTGTTTTCAGAACGGTCAGGTTTCTTTTATTTTTTTCTAACTATTCCCAGATTCTCAATCCTCCAGAGGAGTCATTTCCACCAGTGGTGGCAATTTAGTTGTGTAGAAATATTTCAGTGTGGTTAGATATTCTATATTATTTTTATTTATTTATTTTGTTGTCGTTGTGGTTTATTGAAGTTGCTGGCTGTTAAACTCATCAGTTGCTGTACCTTCTTTCACAGGAGTTTTTATTCTTTTTTAGTGCTTTTAAATAATTTTTATACTTTCAGACCTGATATATGTATACAGATGCTGGCCGTCAGATTTTTTTCTATTTAAGTATTTACTTTTTTTTTTTTTTTTTTTAAAGGAAACCTATTGACGTTCTTTGTGTTTATATGAAAAGAATTCCAGAAAGCTATGTGTGATTGCATACGGCATATCTGACAAATTGACATAGTCCATCACATTGACGGGACAATCACATTTTGATATAAAGCGGATCAGCTCAGTGATTTGCAACATTGCTCCTGAGTGCAAGAGCATAAATACCTCTGTATATATATCTGTATTGCATAGGAAATCTTTTGCAGTTGTCAGATTTAACAGATGTTTTCATCATTAGGCAGACACAGCTCATTGAGGCAACTGTTTTTGTGATTTGAAGCTATATGATTAAAATTTAACTAAATTGGATTGAAACTGAATTGCAGTTTCTTGAAATTCAAACTATTCGGATTTTTTTTTTTTTAAAAAAAGGCAACTAGAGTATAGATAATTTACAGGATATCAGAAAGTAGAATTTTCTAATGAAGCAAGAAACTGTTGCTTCATATGTTTGTAGGTGGCAAAGCATTTATACTTAGTTTTTATTGTGAATAAGAGTACCTCTAGCTAATCCTAGAAAGTCCCGTGACCTGACATTGTAAATGCAGTATTGAAATTTAAGCAACGTGCGGAGGTAACCAGGTGGTTTTTGCAGGTGAGCTTTGTAAATAAACAATGCCACTTTCTTGTGTTATGTAACAGCGACTATCTCTTCCTTTTTTGTTTTTAAATTTAAGATACCATAGTCATCAAGAAAAGGCAAGGTCAATAACCTGGAACTATATGAAATAATTTTTCAACTTAAATAGTTATGAAAATCTTTGCAGATATATGATATACTTACTCTAACCCTAACTGTGTTGGCTCTAAATGAAATTGTAGTAGCACATTACTAAAGGTGTCTGCAGATCTGCGAGACCTGTAGGCAATGTGGATTTAATAACCTTGATTGACAGGCAAGGACGGATGGCTGCTTCTTTTCCATGCTAGGTCCTTCCTAGCACAGTCATGATAAAAGCTGATGTACACATTGTACATACAATGCTTTTGTTCCAACAACTCGGCGACAGTTTCTTTTGCTTTCTTTGTTGGAAACATGTTACTGTTGCATTAATAAGTTCCTCATTGCATTAGATAATTAAATGCCTTTGGACTTTGAGGTCTAGCCCTTTGTTTATGATAATGGAAATTTTTTATTTGATTTTTTTTAAATAAATTCGCTGGAATAAGTATTTTGATCTTCTGTGAGATGGCATAGGGTATCCTGGGAAATTAAAATGCTACGGCTTATAAAGGCAGAAAGGACTTAAGAGTTTAGCTGGCTGGTGTCTGACTTTGACTAAAGGTCAGTGCTGACCGTGGGTGTACCTGCTAAAGTGGCAGCTGGAGATAGTAGAAACACTTTTGGGTAACAGACATGCTGGCCTCAGCCACAATGACAGCAGCATGAGGTCACTCATGCAGAGGCGCTGACCACGGCGTGCATTTATCTCTGTTTGCATTGTTCCTCTGTGTGTTCATTGCCCGTGCCCTCCCCTTTTTCTCTTTCTGTCTCACCCCTCACGTCATGCAGACATTAGCTGGCTGCGTCCCCATGGCAACGCTGTAGCTGTGATGAGCTGCACACTACAGCAGTTTAAAAAAAAAAAAAGGAGGCCACACACACACACGGTTTTCGACAGGCTCCAGTGTTTCCTTTTTTAGCTTTTAAAAAAGAAATAAATGAATAAATTATAATCTGCTAGCCCTGGTGCTTCCTGTCTTGTGTTTTTCCTACAAGCTTGTTGGCCATGTTGCTGTTGTGGTGGTCCTCAAAACCATTCAGCTCCTGCTTCCCCAGAACATCTCATCCTGCAGTCAGATGTACTCACATTCCACATTCTCGGACTGCAGCTAGTCACGGTAGTTCTTCCTTTGCTTTGGAGGTCATCTGTGAGCTGTAGGGTCATTCTGAACTGGCTCACGTGCCGCTACACCATGCTCACTGAAGCTGCAGAGCTGAACAAGGACTCTCAGCTGCAGTGCAAGACGGTGTAGCTGGAATGATTTATTGCCCTGTTACATGTTTATATCCCTGGACCAAATATTTAACTTTTGAGAAGAGTGGAAGAGTAGCAAGTAGTGGTTTGACTGTATGGTTTGTATTTTTTTTTTTTCCTAATCAAAGACATTGAAATATAAATGTATAGTTATAAAGCGCATTCTGTTTACTCCTGACAGAAAAATGAAACACTGCAAACTTTTGTAAAAGGCCTGCTCGCTGATTGATTTAAATTTGGTTTCATCCATAAAAAATAAGCCCAGCCCACAAAGACTTACAAGACTCCAACATGTAATTACATAATTTAAAAATACTAAAGAAACAATCCAATCTGACGTCTTTCTTAAGCTTTAGAAATGCGTCCAGCTAACAAAAAAGGAAAAAAACAGTCACTATTGGTCACCCCAAAACTAGATTTTTTTTTTAACAGCCACCTCACTAAATATAGATATTCTAAACTCATCATTAAGTTCTTTCTCCATTCAGTAATTAACACACCCTACTGTCCTGGATATTTGTAAATCTGTCAGCTTGCAAAAATATTGGTCATAACGCTACCACAGTTTCTTCTGGCGTGAATATGCATGTAACTGCAATTGGTCCACATTTTAATAATTGTTTGCATTTTTATAGGCAAAATGTGTTAAACCCCACTTTAAAAAAAGGAAGTCAAGGACCTTCTATAACCTTTGACCCTTTTCCCCATCAGCTGCAACTACAGCCACCTGCACCTTCTTAGCAGGCCTGAGATAATTCTAGCTCTACAGCTGTGTTGTCTGTGTTGCTGTAAATGTCTGCTGAGCTTGTTTTTATCTGGCTGACCAGATGAAGCTGTAAATGTGTAGCATGTCACATTTCATGGTCAGGCTATAGGTGGGTCTGCCTGAGAGTAATCGCACCTCAGCACAGGTTCATTACAAAGTGGGGCAAAAGATCGTGACCATAGGCCTTAAAGCCTGCACCGCAGAGTTATGACCCAGAGATAAATACACAGAGACATGACTGGATGAGTAACCTTGTTGCAGCTCGTTTGCACCAACCAGCCTTTTCTTCCTCATATACTGAATGCACATCCTCAGTAACTCTCAGGCTGGATGCTTGTGCGGTTTAAACCTTAGTAAGTAACGTTGTCACCTTCTCTCAGTCTGGAGAAATGCTGCGGTGCGCTTTATTGTTCCAGTCTGACAGGATGCAACAGAGTGATGCTGTTCTTTCTTTATTTGGATGTCACAGTTGTTTTTTGTTTTGTTTTTTTCCCTACTGAGTGTGAACTCACAATTATACTCCAGTTGTGTGTCACTTATTCAGAAAGCCAGTGAATCACAATTATGAATTAAAACAATAGTTGGGCCCTCACAAATTTGTACGGGTTGAGGCGTTTCCTGCAGGCAGGTGGATGTTGGACAAACCAAATTCCTGTGTCCATGTGTAGAACCCAGAATGCAAATGTTAGGTTTATCAAATGAACTGTGTCACTAAATACTGATTTCCTGTTGCTACTTGATGGCATTCATAGTTCATGGTGGGATCCTTATCAAACATGACAAGTCTGGGCTGGTTTGGGCAATGTATGGGTGAATTACAAGAACTTTAAATTTCACAGTGCTTTGGACATTCCCTTGAATAATAAAAACTGACCATGTATGACACTGAAACGGATTTGATTCAGTCTCCAGGAGGATGTTTTTAAATTCTAATGCTTAGAAATGGCAAGAAATTGCACCCAAATTGCTTCTTACATTCAAAATGGTGGTGTTATTGTGGTTTAGAGTATGCGTCAGAGGCTGTTTTATGTATGTGTACCAAATGTCTTAGATGATAACCGGTATTCAAGCATGTTCAGGACCTTAAAAATGCACATTGTTTTTGAATAAATAATAATAAACTTAGCAATTCCAGAAATTACAATGGGGGGAAAAAAGAGAGGAAAAAAAAACCCACCAAATAATTACAACAGCATTTCTGCAGGATTTCAGCATCTTATCATCTCCCAGCTGCAAAGCTCACTACATCATCTTTAATTAATGCATCTGCTCTCAGTGTATTGGCTGCTGTCTATTAAATAGAAGAATGGGGGTCAAGCTGGGCAGCCAGGATATTCATCACCACTGTTTATTCCCAGCTTGTTAGGAAGTCCACTTTAGCCTCCTGTACATTGTTTAAAGGTCGTATTGGGGTCATGGGAGAAATGTATGAATGTATAGCTGATAAATGAAATGGATTGGATACTACTTAGTACACTGTTACCAGGCAAAATGTGTTCATAACTCAGGGAAATGCTGAATAATTAATGAAACCACCTATGTTTTTTTTTTTTTTTTAAAGGTATTTTTACTAAAGCATACAAATCAGTAGGCGAATACCTGCTTGTTACATCTTAATGTCATTAGGCATTCCCTTTTCAATTAGCAAACAGAATGATGGGCCTCTGAGGCTTAAGAATGGTCCAGATTCTCCTAGGTGTTTTAATAGTTTAAAGTTTAGGTAGCCATGAAAGATGACTCACAAGATTTAGGAGAGTTTGAAGTTTGAATGTTTTCAGGTGAGGTTTTGGCATCAGCGACTTGGGTCATGGTAAGCTGTTGGCTTTCCCTTGTAGATCATAAGGACTCAGGTTTATAAGGTTCTTGCTTCATCCCCATCTGCCACCACAGACAACCCCAAAGTGGAGGCTATGGGCTGGCAGGGACCAACAGCAAAATGGGCTTTACTGTCAGAAACACCCACTTGATCTAAAGTCGTGATTATTGTTTACCAGAAATGATCATGACTACAACTTTTAACAGTAAAGCAAAGTCTTAACCCTCAAACACTTTGAAAGGGTACAAAAAGAAGGAAAATCTGATTTAAAGTTTTAACTTTAAAAAAAAATTAAAAATAAAAACAGCTCATCCAAAATAACTGAGACTGAAGTCATCTGTCACAGGAAACCAAAGGCAAAAAACCCCAAGTCTGTCTGTCCGTCTGTCTTTGAACCAGTTTGAATTTAGTGGTGGAATTGTGTTTAAAGTGCAGCCCGCAGTCTGCCCCCTTAAATGGAATTTTGAAGAGGCATGAAGAAATGAGGGCTGGGCAAAAAGTTAAAACTTTTACAAGATTTAATCACTTTGATGCTCTGAAACCCTAGAAAGGACTTTTTTTTTCCAGCAGAAACAATCACGCACATCTTTCAGCTGTCTTTTTAGAACAGTAACTGCATGCCTGCATGTGATGCATTTAAAGCACGTCTGTAAACTGTACCTCATAAAAACAAGAAGCACGGCTAATTACAGGTAGTTTTCTTTTTTCAACATGTGCCATCAAGCCTCAGTGATTTGTATTTAGAGAAAAAACGTAAGATGTGTATGACAGCGAAATGAAAAAACTGTAGATACAAATTTATGTATCTTCTGTATCTTCTGTTGCTCCTGAAAACACTTTAACCCTAAAGCAACCAAGCGGTTTTAGGTTGAAAATTACTTGAAATGACAATTAAATTATACAGGAACTCTTTTGTTAAAAGCTATATTTGAGTTTATCAGTTTGTCTTTAGTTTATCTATGGCAGATATTCTGAAATGTTCAAATCTAATTAAATATATATATTTTTTTATCCTAATCGGCATCAAGTCAGCTGTGGAAGTAAATCTTGCTACAATAGTTATGGAAAAGAACTGCAGTGCAGTGTATTGTAGTGTGTTGTAGTGATAAGAAGTGGAAAATTACACTGAAGTCAAAGCCCACAGTGTTAAAAAAAACACACTAACACGGTCCTTAATGAAGCAGCACAACTTTTCAAAATCCTATTTCTGTAAAAACTATGAAAAGTTGTAGAAGTAAAAAGACAGCTTCATAGCAGTTAACATTTATGGACCCCATTTGATCACTTGAATCTTAAAGATGCTTCTGCAGACCCACTGTCTTCTCTTTACACGTTAATAATTGATTGTTAGTTTAAGTTCTTTAAGCCTTGGATTAAACTCAGTCTTGTGGAAACCCCGGCTCCACTTTGGAGGCAGTTAATTTTCTGTAATGGGCCGTCGGAATCTGATCAATATGTTAAACTGCTCCCTAAGCACCCCACAATAACACATCAGCATGGTCTCTCTCTCCCTCTCTCTCTCTGTGTGCTTGAGCGTCCAACTGGGTGATATGCCACGGGTTTCAGGGCTCCTAGTGGTCATGGAATTCCTGGAATGCAAATTGAGTTTCAAGTGGAGAATTCCATACAGAGAAGGTCAGGTAACTTGATGGATTCTCAGTGGAAAAGTGGGGGAATGTTAGAGATTCCTGTTAATAGCAAGCGAGCGTATTTCATGTGTAGTTTCCAACAGAACTGCAGTACAATCCAGACAGCTCATTCTTCAAGTAAAGGGGGAGAGTTGTGGAAGAGTTATGGAATATGCATTAGGACAGCAGCAGGACATTTGTTGGGAAACACCTGTGGTTCATAATCTCACTCTCTCTTTGCTCTCTCACATTCCTTCGCGGTGATTTGGCCCCTACTTCTTATCTATCTTTTCTCTCTTTCCTCTTGTTCTAAAACAAGCAGTGTATTGTGTGTGCTCAGCAGAGCAGCCCGCCCTCAAAGCTCTGTGTGTGTGTTTGTCCCAGTCAGCCTGTCAGACCATGTTAATCCCCTCAGAGGCCTGGCTCACCTCCTCCCATGCTTTTTTTTTCTTCTTCCCCCTCTCCTCCCATCTCCATTGGTTTGTGTTGCCCCCCCCCCAGCCTCCGGATATGCTGTCCCACCTGTCAGTCAGCCCCTCGTGCACATCCATGTGGGCCAGTCGCACAGGAGGTAACTCCCCATTGACCTCGCAGGATCAGACAGCAATCACCAATTCAGTCACTCACTGTTTAGAACCGCTTGCGACCAGCTTCCCATGGTGCTTTGCAGCAGATCAATGTCTAATTCGTAGCCCACAAGGAGGGAAAACAAGGAGGAGCAGTGTGTGTAATCACTGGGAGTAATCAGGAGTAAAACCCATTGTTTGCCACGTGTTGGCAGTTTACTTGTGGTCAGATGGTAGCAGTTATAGCGCAGAAAATAAAACCTGCTTACTTAAAGCAGAAATTAATCAGTCTTGTGCCGTTTCCCATTTTTCCTCACTGCTACATTAGAGTAGGAGTTTTGTGCTTCTGAAATCTAAAATATCAGCAGTCTGACTTTTTTACAGGATGTGGAAGAATTTAACACAAGATACCCCAGGACAGACTGCTACACAGACAGAAGATTTAGTAGATTTAAAGGGAGTGCAATCCCAATAATTTTGTTTATGTTCTTTCAGTAAGTCATAAAAATATTGGAAAGAAGCTGCAGTACACTTTGCTGTTTACATTTTACATTATATTTACTCATACAAGTTTCAGAAAAGAGTCTTTAGGGGTTATGAAGACTCCCTGAAATTATGGCCATGTTTAAAATGAACAGCCACAATTCCAGCATTATTATCAATGAAACAACATAAGGAAAAAGCATTGAAAGTCCACTTTAACTGCTCTTAGTTGTTTAAATGAAATTAATTGTAGTTTACTGTGGTAACAAAGGCGTTTTCCTGCCCCATCAATAAGGTGGATCTGGGCCAAAGTCAAAAGAAAATGATTAGCCCTGTAATAAAACCCAAGGTAAGACTTTTGGTTTCTATCTGCTCAAAGGCATTTTTACAGATGACATTTTTGTTTAACAGATTTGAAGAAATAAGATGAATAGATTTGTGTCAAATCATGTGAGTTATTGTCCCCCAAAAGCACAATCTGAGCCAGAAAACTCCACAAAATCTACGTATGTGACAGAAAATCCAAAGAATTCTTATGGGAAAAACAAGACCTTCTGGAAAATAACATGATTAAAAACACTCGTCTTAATGGGTCTGATGGTCAAAACAGCCGTGGGATAACGGCTGCATTAGGGTGTGATTCTTTTGGATTAGTTGAACTTAATTACTAGAACAGACACACAAACATGCGCACATCTGTGACGAACATGAGCACACAAGTGAAATTCCACAACTCGTAAAAGCGGGACCACAAAATATTTGGTGCTTTTTCTCATTGTGTTGAAATGTTTGCTGGTTTGGCGTCGCCGGTCTGTGAGAAGTGTCTACATAACAAACTCACGACAGCAGATCTGCTGGTGGCTCGACGGGACATCGCTGGTGATGATGGTTTTACTTCGGTCGGCATGAGCTCTTCCTGTGAAGCTTTAAGAAGCTGAGCGTCAGTGACTGGGGTGTGTTCGGTCAAAGTTTTATTAGGGGGAGAAATGCACTGTTAAAGCTGTCTTATTATCAAGTCAGACGGCAGTTTTTCCATTATTTTGCACAGCTATTCAGTGTCACCTCATTTAATGACTTGCAGATTTCCTATTCTTCTGGTTCAGTCTCATTACTCTCATCAGTTTCAGTTGCCATGGTTTTCATAATCCAGCTGTAATTAATGGCTGACAGTTACCCAGTGAGTATAGCGGACCACTTAAAATAATGGACATTTAGTTATGGCAAGCATCATCATTGTAATTGTTTTCTTAAATCTTGAGCAAATAAGAAAAAGTAAAAAGAAAAAGTAAAAGGACCTTAAGATCAAAGTATGATGGATGGACAATGAATTTGACATCACTGCTCTAGATGGATATGAATACACCACAATAGCTGTTTTGTCTCTAGTTATTTTACTTTTATACTAGTTGGAAACCAAAATTGTAATTGAAAGTTGAAGTTAAAGAGCCAAACTACCTTACCTGCTTGGTGGAAAAAACCCAAACAAACTCTAAAGAAGCAGTGAGTACTTACCTTTACACTCATCTGTCCAGAAGCACGACTCTGAGTAAGTCCTAATTTTACACTCTGCTGCATGTGTATCTAATTTTTGTTTGCCAACTATCACCGTATCAATTTTACAAGGTGTTAATGTGTCACTGTTGTGTTTACTACGTGGGTCCACTGCAGCGAGATAAAAACCCCCATTAATGTTTAACTCACGCTGACCTTAACAAGCAGGGTATGATTTTTTTAAGGAAGTTGAGTTACAAATTCCTGAGGTTAGGGAAGACATGACATTAGTAATTTGTACAGTACTTGTGTAAAGAATCAGGGTTTTTGTAGGACATCATCTCAAAATTAGTATCATGATGATTTCTATCAACTTTCTTTGTTAGCCTGAGCTTTCTGCTTTATGATCTGTTTGTGCTCAAATAAACCTGGGCTTTGATGTCCATCAACTGGACTGATTTAAAGCAATCCAACTTTGGTCAGAGAGGTTATAAGAAGAACAGGTGATAGAGATCTTGCAAATGAGGCAAGGCAAAAACAATGCTGGCAGAAAATATGTTAGCATATTTTAGGACACTCTGCTCTCAGTGCTGCTGTTTATCTGTAACATCAAAGCTGCACATAAAAGCTTAAAACTTGAACCCCTTCAGACCAACCCTGCATGGTGCAGGTGCTATCACTAGAAAGAGAGGGTAGCTGAAGATCTAACTGCTTATCCCCTGCAGACAGCTTTCATTTCAGCTTCTTAAATCAATTCTATTTCCGTTTGAAACAAACCACTGGTCTACGAAAGCAGCTAAAACATCTATCCAGATCGGTTTTTGGTGAAAGGATTTGAATAATGTTACTGGTTATGAACTCTTGTGTTGTAGTATTTAGAATTAAAGCTCACCTGGCAACAGATTGTGACCAAGCATAGAGCATATTTATAAATGTCTTGCATCATCAATTGAACTTATGCAAGGTGCCATGTGACTGTGGCTACAACTTCTTCTGGCACTATTACTAATGCACGGCTCAACAGTTTGCGTGTATCCCCTCAGGAGAGAGTTTGAGAGTGCTGTCAGGGGAAAAACATGCTGCTCTAAGTCAGTTTTAAACTGAAACTCTGAACACATAACCTGCTCAACACTCTGTTATGTGTTCCTGGTACCTCCTACCCGATAGTAGTAACTGTGGTGCATAACAGAGGATTGCTCACCCTTTTCTTACCACTTGAGACTTAAAAAGCTGTATTAAACAGTTTTATTTTCCTGCAGTCTTACTCAGCATATTTATTTCCTTTTTAATTTGTTCTTAATAACTACAGAGAAAAATATGAGGCAATGAGAAGCAGACACAAACTGCTGTAGCTTCTGCAATAAGTAAAACCATAGTAATGCATTCCTGAGAAGACTTGTTTTGTCATTTGATGTTCTTAAATGTGTATATCCAGCTACCTTGGAACCACTAAAAACAGTGACTCTAGGTTCAGCATAGCTTTAATTGTGCTTTGCAATATGTGCTGCAGCCTTAAGTTAACATACTGACTTTGCTGCAGAGACCCTGTGTATGTCCTACGTCCATTCCTCTCATCTGTGGGTTGTTATTGGACCCCCCAGTGGAGCTGCACCCTGTCCTCGCCCTGTTTTAGTTCAGCCCCACCTTCTTCCTGGAAGAACCTGGTGGAGAATTTAAACAGAAATACAATATTACTGTGTGGGTGTCCTCAGTATGTTAGGGACTTCCCTACACCCTGCTCCACCCGGTCATATTTGTTGATCTTAGCTGTCCACCCTGCTTCATAAGATTGGCTTCGACAGTTATAAACAGAGAGCAGGACAGTGGTAATGTGTGACTTGGCCTCACACAGGTGAAGTAAGCCCAGATTGTGTTTGTGTGTACCTGGAAGTTCAGGGTTAGGGTGGATTCTTGGAGAAGAATGTATTTATCTCTAACTTCCTTTCTCCCAGATGTTTTTATGTGTGGCCTGAGAGCGTGTTTGTATGTGTGTGTAGACGGGGAGAGGCCTCTGTTCCTGGTCAGTTGTTTGTCTAAGGAGGCAGTGCCTGCTGCGACTGCACAGAGGCAGAGATTGCCACATAACACTGTCGGTACCAGCCACTTTATACAAGCAGAGGAAAATATGTGGAGCTTTTCTGCTTGGAGTGTCCTCCGGCCGTTAATCCTGCACATGTGGAAACGAAGCTCAGGCGAGCGGTGTTTCTTCTTTGGACTGTATTTTTGGTGAAGGCCAGATGATGTCATGTGCTAATTTGGATACTTGTGGCATCAGTTGCACTAGTTTCAGGATATCTGCAACTTTCATCAAGACTTTTTTTTTTTTTTTTTTTTTTTAAATGCCAGCTGGAATAAAATGTAAGGCTTCTGCACAGTAATTTTTGATAATAGTTGGGTTTGAAGTGCCAACAAATTAAAATCAGACACACACACCCTGGATTTGATTTGAAAAGCTTCAGGGTGCATTACAAATTTTACAACTTTTAACTAGATTTCATATGTTGTGCTACAACAACCCTAAAACATTGTCTGAAAAACCTATTATTTAAAAATCTCCTATATATTGCTTTAAATTATCACATAGAATGATAAGTATTTGCTGATAACTAAAATGGCTTTTAAAATATTTTCAGACATTTTGAGCTTGAGATCTTCAGGTTTTAGGAGTTATGGTCTAACAAAACAAGATATTTGAAGTTTTCTCTGATGCTTGATCTTTTGGATTTGATTGACATCTTTCGAATTGTCAGCTGATATGCAACATAGATTATTCCCAGTTAGTTAGATTAGCATTAAATATTAAACTCTTGCAGGCTCCCTGGTACAAAGTCTGTGTTGTCTCTTATTTTTCCTGTCTAGAGAACCTTTTGAAAAGCCTTAATAGGTTTTGGCTGGTTAATGTACTCAAGCATAATAGATATTTAATATTCATAAATATCAGAAAATGCAGAGATCTTGTCAAATAAGGTTACACAGACTCTGCGCCTATGCTGTGCGCAGAATACACATGCTTACTTCCATAGTTGCTTCAGAATGGCCCACTATGAGAGAGAAATTCACTGTAGTCATATTGAGCCCTAACAGACAGCTGACAGTTACAGCTGCCTGTATCAGTAGACTTGCCAGTCAAAGCTGTTGCACCTCAACTTTGAGACCTAAAAAAATCCACTAGGGAGAATTATTAAAACAAAAATGAAAAAGCCATAAAATAGGTTTTATAATGTAAGAAATTGTTTACAGAGGGGGAAAAAAGAAAACTGGGTGTAAACAAGTTAATTACATAAATATAATTGGGGCCTTTTTAATGTGACTCTATGGGACTGATGAACTTCCTAGCTTCAAGTGGCCATTAGAGGAACTGCAGTTTTTTGAGACATCCAAGTTGGCTTCATTTCTCAGTGCTGGGCGTTGCTGCTGGATGGGGGGCAGCTCACAAGTGGATGATGAGGAGGAAGAAAAGAAGTGACCTTTTTACTTGCTTTTTACAGACTTGCTCTTTGAAAGGCTTTCCAGAACTAAAATTTAAGCTGCTGTTAGCAGGGAGCTTCCTTTGAATTTACTGAATTACTTCTACTTGGACTGAAAAGCAGCCGTATTTCTGATGACCTTATAAACGTAATAATACTCAGTAGCATATTTTGTCACCCTCTTTTGTTTGTCCACATGACACCTGAGAAGTAGGCACAGCCTACCTACCAGGTCTGCGGGAATACGACACCCCGCCTAGGAGGTTACCCAGGAGGCGTTCAGTAGCTTGTTGGTGTTGGATTCCTTCGGCAGCCGGCTACTGTTCAGGGAAGTTTGTTTCAGAGGCAGCTCTCACTGGTTTCGTATGGAACCGGTATGCTATTGACACTACTCAGAGAAAGGTTACTGAAAAGCAACCTGACCAGAATATCTACAAAAATATTGTAAACGTAATGTACTGGGCTGTTACAGAAATACATTTTCGTCACCTCTGCAGCAGATTTGTATTCTAACCTGTTCTCCTGCTGTGCCAAAAATAGCCTTAAGGATGAGTTTGGATGAGTAAAATCTTCCAGTTCGTTCTACGAATAGCTGATCATCAGAAAATGAATCAACAGTTCAAAAGTGTGTGCACATTTATGGCTTTGAGATAGTTAAGCAACTGTTACCTTGAATTTCTTCAATTCTGTGATTACCACTAACATTTTATCAAGTCACATTTACTCAGTTGTAAACTAAGAGCATATTAATCGATAAATAAAAATAGCTTTTACTTTTCTTGACCGCTTACTCTTTACCTTGGAATACATCTCTAGCTCAAGTCCATTTGCTGCCTTCTCCCAGAAGTTTAAGCTGTCTTCAGTCTCCACCTGATGGATGACTTTCTCCTTAAAGTTTTCTCTTTTTTACTTTGAAGTCTGACAACCTGCTGTTTTGAGCTGAAGTTCTGAAAACATCTTCAACCTGACATGACAACCGAGCAGCCCGCTGAAAGCTCTGCTAGACCTTAAGTTGTTTTGTCGATAACAAAGTCTGTATTTCATTTAGGCTTTCCAGCCTGGCTGCAAGTTTGCTTCCTCGCCAAATATGTCTTCATGCTGACTTTCTAAATGAATGTCTGGAATTTGAACACGGTATGCTGTCAAATTTTCTATCAAGCCATTATAAATCCTAAAAACAAGCCACAGGGAAAGCAATAGCACAAATCCTTGTATGTAGTATGTCCCATTTTTTTTTTTTTTGCTAAATTGCAGATTCACATGAAAACTATTAATACTTAATTTTTGTTTAATTTTTTTTCACAATGGAGATGATTGGCTTGGGAGATTCCACCAGTATTAAGCAATTAGGACGACCTCTGTGGTTATTAAAAATCTTAAACCAGATATTACTGGTCCCAGTGTAACAGGGCTATGAGGGCTAAATTACACTGCATTTAATTGTAATTGAGGGCCTGGATATACAGTAGATCATTTACAAAAGTTACATTCCAATAAGGGAATGTAACTTTTGTAAATTAACTCAAGGAGTATGAACTTTTTTAGTAAATTGAGTGTTATCTTCCCAGTCAGCACCAAAAACACTCAGTTGTACTAATTAGTTACGCTTAATTAATGCACAATTCCACTTAACTGTTGCTCCTAAGGCAAGTATTGAGGCCCCCTGTGGAAGCCACCAATACTTCCTCAGGAGGTCATACTGGCATAGATGAACTCACTTTTATAAATTGAGCAACACTGAATGCAAACTTTTTGTTTGAAAAAGTGAGGACACAAAACAATCAAATTAAAGAAATGTGTTGAATGGGGTTGCAGTCAGTTGAGATCGAGTGAAATGGCAGTGCTGACCTTTTACCCATGCACAGTCTAAGGTGCTAAGCAGCCACCTCCCACTAGTCGGGACTGCAGCTGTAGTCGTAAACAAGCAAGGTAGAAAGAAATATGAAAGCCTTGCCTACCAGTACTCCTATACACTATTATGGTGTAGAAAATGATTGGTTGTCTCAGAGTAAATTGGCAACCACTCACTCAGCTGGATCAGTGTGTAACCACATTCTGCACAGGCCTGCAAGGAGGAAAAAGGGCTGCTGTGTTAGCACTACTGACATTACAGATGTAGTGTGTGTATTTTGAGTGTGTTTGTGTGAGAGCGTGTGATAGGTTATAGATGTTGCAAAACACATTCAGCATCATCTGAAGAATATGGTTATCAGTTTTCACTGACTCCTAAATGAGTGGGTAAAGTTTAACCTTTTCTATTAGACTGGAAAAACTGTCAAAATTTCTCACAATTTCCCCCCCTCCTATTTAATTGACTGTAATAATTGGTCACCAGGAACACATCTAGTTTGCACCTAAAGGACCCAGGCCGACATGAAGTTCCAGCACATACCTCCACTCCATGGTTTCTGACCTCTCTTGTCATGATCATACACCATTAAAGCTCTCAACCCCCTCAGGTTACTTGGATCAGACTGGTTATTTCCTGGGTCTCTACCAATACCGTTAAAACCAATTCTAATTTTCTTGCTTTCTGTAAAGTCTATCTGTAAAGTTGAGGCTGCGCACTGTGGCAGCTCATGCTTTGTGTGTGTGAAATGTGCAATAAAGTTTTTCTTGTTTGGCCTAATTTCCCCTAATCTTTACATGATTTTAGATACGGTGGAAAATGGACAAAAATCTAAAAGATGTGGGCACTTTGGGTGTAATTTTGGCTGGATGAATACATCCTGGATTGGCTGAAATATAGTTTGTGGGATTCTCAGGCAGTCTCTGTTGGTTTATCAGGTTGTTTACCGTTCAGCTCGATCTGCACGGTCAGACTGTTTTGGTCTGTTGGTCACTCTGATAGTTTGTCGCCACTTCCTCCCTCCTGCTCTGCACCAAAGTCACTCCAAGGCTGTGAGAGCGAGATGTGGGCGGACCTGCATAATTCAGCGCCTCATCCCGAGTGTGTTTGTCAGCGTGTCGTGTGCTCTGTGTGTTTGAACGCTGGATTCTTAAGAGTGCTTCTCTATTCTCTGCACGCTGGGACCTTCAGAAATTCCTGTTAAGGTCACACATTCACGTTTGTGTGTGCACATGTATGTGTGTTTGCGTGTAACTTCATAGCCCTGATCACAAGGTACAGTGTTTAACCAGCCCCCCTGTAAACTGCTGCAGACTCTTATTGATCTTTCTTATACATACACAGCGAGCACACAAACACAGCGAAGAGCATGTGTGACCTTTCTGGCTGTTTCTGGAGTCCCTGTTCTACCTCCTCTCCTCTTTCTCTCTCCTCCTTTGTAGTTACTGTGAATGAGAGCAAAAATATCAGTAAATGGAGCAGAAGTGAATGCTTCCTCTCATTATCCAGTTAGTTTCTGAGTCTTGCTTTAAATGTTTCCACCAGAGTTTAGAGTGATAGGACAGAAACCCATGTTGTTGTTTTTATAGCACACATGTAGGCCAGCTTTTATGACGAAAATGGCTCAGTTTTTCCATCTTCTCCCCCCCCTTTTTTTTTTTTTTAGTCTATTGTGAAAAGTCTTTTATAGCAAATTAAGCTTTGTTCATGCTTTTTGCGCTGTGCCTCAGCAGTTTTTCCAACTGCACACCAACATAATTGCACTGCACTCGTCACGCTGTTGCTTTTAATTTGTTTTAACACAAGTCATTTTTGTATTTACTAATTTCTGGTGTGTTAAGATGATTTTAATCTTGCATTAAATCACACTAAGATCATGTTTGAATACATATGTCACATCAGTTGGAGGATGATCTTAAAGTTGTGCATCTTAAGGTTATGCCTGTTTTTACGGCTTCTGTCTGATGAATGGTACAACTGATGCCCGCTCTTTCTTTCTCCTGCTGGTGAGATTAGATGTTGCTGCACAAAAACTAAAGCCGACAGGAATCATCAGAAAGTCTTGTGTTGGAACTTAAAAAGAAAAAAAAAAGTCCAGTTCAAGCTATGGCAGGTAATCCTAGCAGGCCACACGTCTGCTATATGGAATAGTGCCCATTCCTAAAATATAGACAAGTCAGTTTCCATAGTTCACGTTGGTTCACAAATGGTGTGTCGAGGCAAGTCCAGGTACGCTGTGAGATTTTGGTGACAACCATATATTGTTGTTGCAGTTTAAGTGCCAAGTGTGTCAGCTGTTGGAAGACATTGGATAATAACACAATGCCAAGCAAAACAAACAGCCTCTGAGAGAAACTTTAAATGAGTGCTGCATCTGAACGGGTAGCAGGCAGACTGTCACAGGACTGTTTGAGGGTGTCTGACCAGGTGATGAATGCCAGACGTATGCTAGTGGATTGGCGTCACTTTAGCAGTATAATACAGGTAGGTAGGCAGATAGACAGTCCAACCTATCAGTCTGCTAAGGCGTGTGGAATTTAACGTGCATAGAAGGCAAGGTTCTGCTCCTAAGTTAGCCAAGCTCAGTGATCTAATGATATAACCTGTTTGTTTGACATGTTGTGCAAGTTGTCACAGAGTTCAGCAACATTTCCAATATTGTTTGATTACCAGTTTAAAAAGACTTAACTTCGGTAAGAGAAATGTTTTTTTTTTAACCCCATATTATTTTTTTCTTTCTTTTGAATGAATAGTAAACCAGTCACCATGAACAGCCCTTAATTTAGATGTTAAAATGTGTGAAACATTTTAGATGTTAAAATGTGTGAAACATAGCTGTTTGCTACAGTAGTTGCCATGTGAGCCTCATCATGTGAGGACTGCTTGAGTTTAAAGGAACCAAACATTTTTGCAGGGAATTTCCTTCATTCCAATGATAATTTCAGTGATTAAATAAGCAAAGCAAAGAGCTGTTGGTAGAGAGCTAGATCCTGATTAGCAAACGTTTTTAGCCATAAAGCCCACCTCACAAGGACATCAGTAACAATGACACTTTGAAGGGCCCAGCTATGTAGACCTTGCTCTAGATAGGTTTGTTGACCAAACTCTTTCTGTCATTTGAGGTAAATGAGTTTAAAAATTTTTTTTTTTTAGGGAAGAGTGAAAGCCCTGTACATAGCAAATCAAGCACACCTTTTACATTTACAGCAAAGTCAAATGAGAACTTTGCAGTAAAAATTGCAAAAGCAAAGGAAAAAACATTTTTATGATTATCTTGTCAGGTTGTTTTGTTTTTTTTTTTTTGGGGGGGGGTTGGGCTGCTGATGGAGGCGCTGAGCAGGTCTGATTTGTGGCCAGACATCACTGCACGAGTCCAGAAAATTTATGCCATACCTTCCCACAATTCTTTACTCAGTCAGAATGACTGGGTGGGCAGGATGGATGGGGGATGGAGGCTGGGCAGCCCGATACCGAAGCAGAAACTCACCTGAAACAAAGAGGCCTTTCTTCGCAGCCACAGAGGAAATGTGTGCTTTTAGTCATTCATTCAGGACAACAAACCTCAGCTGCACGGCTTTGTTTTTCCTGGTGGTTCAGTTTGTTTTTGCTCTGCAGGAAATTCTACAACAGTACAGTCATTCCAGTTTAATGCTTTCAGCTTTGATTTATTAGTATTTTGAAAATGGAACTTTTTTTAAGCGTCCATCACCTGATTGGTCAGAAAGTTTAATCCCAACAGGGGTCCTTATGGGTCTTGTGTGTTTCTCTCTAAAGTTAGAGGTCAGCAGTAAATCAACAACAGTTCTGCATTACATAATCAAATGGTGGTGCTCTACGTGCCGAATTCCTGCCTTGAAATAAGCCATTTCACTGCTGCTTTTCGATTGGAGGAAGGCATTTGTGTAGACATTGGTAGAGTGTTTCTTGAGACTTGTGATATCTACATAACTGAGTCAGCATGTGGTTTATGTCTCTTTATACTTTATTCCAAATTTCTTAAATGCTACCTCCCAACACACTTCTAAACTACCCAGTTATATTTGATGTTTGACAAAAATGAATGTTTTTGTTTTGTAGAGAAGTTATTCCAGAATCACTGTACAGTGAATGTTTCCAATAGATTTCCAACCTGCCTAACACAGGCTCTTGTCAGAGTAGCTGTCTAGCTTGCATTGGATTTCCAAAGCAGAAGAATAAATGTTGATTGCTGCAGCTTGTGACTGGGGAGCTGGAGTCCATCTGACTGGGAGGAGAGACTCACTGGAGAACCAGCTGATTGTTTTCAAGGATGTGAAGTAATGGGACACAGGAATGGCTAGCTTGTTATAGATGACTTGAAATAAAAGTAGTTGTAGTAGCAAAGAAGAATAAAAAGCTAACTAAAATAAAAACATTTTGGAAATGTCTTTGGTTCTAATCCTTGCACATTAAGCTTAGGGAGACTTAAACGTTTACGTGGCTACTGATTAGCTGTTTATATTGTAATAACTGCCCCTGACAAATATTTCCCTACATTTTAATAGAGAAAACTAATACTAGCACTGATGCTAAGAAATCTAAATATATACAATAAATACAAATTGCAAAATATACCCAGGCAGCCCACCTAAGTGAGATGCAAGTGTGTGGAAACACTCATATTTACAGTGTAGTTATTCTGAGTTACTGTTTCTCCCCACACGTTTGGAATAACAAGTGGTGCGTTTCTGGCACTTTTGCTTAATCTTTTGCTCTGCCCTTCAGCTCAGCAGTCAAATGAGGATTTATCTCTTCATGTGACCCACGGCTTTGCTTTTTGGACATCTTGTTCTCCTCCTTTGATGGACCTACAAAACGGCCCATATATACAGCATGTTGCGTTTATCCCTGAAAACAAGTTGTTAAAATGTTCTTAAATTTAAGTGCACCATCAAAACAGGTCCTAAAGATTTATTACTGAGCTTTATTCTTACACTTATCGAGAGCTTGCTTGAGGGTGTGTCCTTAACTTGTATTCAAGTTGGGGAAGAAAAGTAGGAGAGGATGGGATTTCTGATATTACATCTGCAACCGCAAGTATCAGTGAGATATTTGATATCAAGGATAATGCCGTGTAAGCCTCACATCCCAAGGAATGGGAAAGTAATTCTCCTGCTTCAGGGTTTCTCATCTTCACCTCTCTCCCTCTCCTCATGTCTTTTATTCTTCTTTGGTATGCCGTGAAGTCTTTGAAATGCCCCCGCTCGGATGACTTTCCCCTCCCCACGTCTGCCTTAAAAACCTCTGTCCAGCTGACCTTAGACACGGGCTTAGGGAGGAATCCCCCCATGTTTCTGCAGGTGGGGCTGCAACAATATTGACTCAAGAATTCAGTTCATTTTATTAGGCTCATGTTCGTATGTGTGTATGACGCACAGCAGCTGGAATCTGTTCTCATTTTTAAACAGCCATCACCCAGAAAGCTCTTCTCCTCCCTGCTTCAAATTCATCGTTTCAGTGCCAAAAACTAAAAAAAAAAATCCAAATTTAAGTTTCAGTGTCTCCATGGAAACTAGGGGTTTCACCTTTTTCTGGTTTGCCAGTATTGGTATTTAATTATAAACACGACTGCAGTATGAGAGAGGGTGAAATCACAGTGCTAAGCACTTTTGTTTTTGTTTATTTGTATTTTAGGGTGGGGATCAGAGCTGTGGTTTTGAAGTCCAGCAACATAGCAGCTTAGCTGTAAGCCGTCCAAACCAGGGACACATGCTGCCTAAAATGAGGTTTTTTGTTTTTTTAGGCTGCAAACCTAGTGATAAGTGTGCAGTTTTATCCCAAAAAGTTCCTCAATGCCAAATTCAGAAAGACAATAGAGGGTGAGATCTTATCCTTAGACTCCTTAGAATTTATCTGAGACCTTAAATTGACCATGACCAAGTAATGGGAAACATTTTATTGGCTGTAATTGTTTTCATATTGCAGTTCAATCCCATCCCTGTGAGCATGAGCCTCCCCAAATTGAGATCAGACATAGAGCCAGCTGAAATGACTGCTTACTGGTGCAGCAGATGTATAATAAAGCCAAACTCAGGAAATGGTGCCCTGCTTTTACTGTCTGCAAGATGCTTATATGACAGGTGTGTTCAAGTGCACACCTGCATGTTTTCCATTCAGATAAAAAGGGTAACAAATATAAAATGCTGGTGTCCTTGGGTTACATTTGGTGTCAAAAGTGTTTTCTGAGGTGTCAAAGATACACGCTCTATAACAGAGATTGGATGTCAGCTGGGGTTCTTTGTTGCACTTCTCTCTGGATTGGTTTCCACGCCACAGACGTGCAACAGGAGCATTTTAATTAAAACTGCTACACACAGAAAATTATCCAGACATCAAAATCATACATGACAACATGTATTATTAAAGTCCTTTTAGAAACAAGTTTCATTCCTGGCAGTCATGTTCATAACAACTCCAGGTAGTTATTTTGAGTCTACAAAGGGTTTCCAGCAGTGTATTAGGCTCAGCAGGACACCAGTTTCGTAGTTGACTTACTGCGGTGTTGACTTGCCATACTTAACCTGCTGTTCCCATTAACAGTTTTATACCTTTAAGGAAAAGCTTGGAAAAAGGTGGTGCTTGGAAATAAACTTTTCAAAAGTTTCTTAATGGCCTCCCCTGGCATCTAAGTTGATGCTGAGCAACTCGTGTACAGGTTTGAGCTGTGCATGTTGGCCTTAAACTTGGGTTTTGGCTTAATAATTTTTTGGTTTCTCCTCTAGATTTCAGCTGTGGATATTTTTTTGGAGTGCTTTATCTTTTTTGTTATGTCAGCACTGTGGCATCACATCTTTTCTAAATGATATTTTGGAATAATGTTAGTTTCAAGACAACCCAAGCATTTAAACCAATGAGCCATGGATGCTTTGTATTTTTAGCAACAGCATTTATATAGAGTTCTTCCTGTAAGTTGCTGGGAATAACGAGTTTGAGATCTCATTTAGATCTCGGTGTTTGCCTGCAGCCAATGGATTCATCAGAGAATTGAAAGATGGGAACCAGGAGTATGGAATCGTTTACCTGCATGGTTGTGAATGGTGTCCATCTTATCCCGAGTACTGTGTGGTATCTCTGTTATCTTTAGACAGCAGCTCTGCTCAGTCTCAGCACAGCAGAGACACATCAGAGCCCAGGAGTGGTTTACGTGGAGGTCTGGTTAGTTTCCTTAGCACTTGATAACCTCCTACCCACCACCCCCCCCACAAGTTTATCACACACACACACACACACACACACACACACACACACACACACACACACACACACACACACACTGTAGCTGCATTTATTTAGGGCAGATTTAAGAAGGCTCCGGAGGCCGTGCTGCTTTTACTTGGGAGAATAGTGAGAAAGAGATGTGAAAAGATGATAAGAAAGTGAGACATGATGATGTCAGTAGGAATGGGTACCCAAACCTGGTGTTAAATGGGTCCTGGTACATAAGTTATCTCTCGCATTTGATCTGACCACCTCTGTTACTGTTTAAGACTTGAATCTATGATGCATGCTTCCCTATTTACTTCTCGGTAGAGTTTTTCCCTGTGTTTGTCAGGGCGGGGCAACTTTGCCTCACCCCGGTCTTTGTGAGGAAGGTGGAGAGAATTGAGTGCTAAAAAGTGTGGTTGCACTTTACTAGAGTCGACGCTGACACTGCTTTTACAAGCAAAAAACCTGATGAAAACACGAGCAGTCTGTTGAAACGTTTGATGAAAGTCCATTACCATTAGGTGGAGAAAGGCAAAGTTTTCGACTGGCTAACTCATAGTCGCTCTGTGTTGTGTTATACTAGCAGCCTGAAACCGTGCACACAAATTATATAAATTATTGGTTTTCATATGTGTAATGTGAACGTGGGTTAATAATTAAGAGTAACTATATTAGCAAGCTGATAGTTAGGGATGCATGTGTTCAGTCAGGACTGGGCGATAAATAAATGTAATTACAAAAAAGATTTTTTTTAAGTTTCTTATCATGCTGTAAAAATTATAAATGGTTTATGATGTTATGGACAACATCACCTGCCACTCCGGAGCCAAGAGTTTCCACTGCATTCCACATCAATACAGATGATTTTTAGACAAATTATCTTTTTGCTGTTTTTTTCTTTCTTTCTTTCTTTTTTTTTTTTTTTTTTTTTAGCAACCTTCATGTTAATGATCTAAGGAGAGTTTCTGAGACACTGACTTGTTTCTGACACTGACTTGTTTTCTTTTCTTGGATTGTGTACCAGTGACCCTTGTATACAGAAAGTGGAAGTACTGTTTCATAACTTCTGCTGAGGGTGCACACTGAGTTAATGATGAGTATTAGAGAGGCTGTAACGTCCTGTACAACATGCTTCCAGTTTACTGTTTGACCTCAGGCAGCACTGGACAAACGTGTGCTCATCAAAAATCTTTTGCAAGCAGGAAGATTTACAGGATTGTTTTGAACATGCTTTTTTTTTTTTTTTTAATTTGATTTTTATTTCCTACTGTTGTGCCATTAAAATAATGAAATGTTTTAATAAAGTTTTAAATTCCTTCTTGTCACCTTATTTCCCAACAGACCAATATGGTAGGTCTGGACCGTCTTCCTAATAGTCCAGATCGTCCTGTTGTCCCTCTTTGAATACCGTCACTGCAGGGGGTTAACTTGTACTTATCCAAGCAGAATTAGGAATGAAGCATTTAAAAAAAGAGCAAAGCCAAAGAGAAGATTTATGGATTTACTGAGCGGGCATGCTGAGGGTTGGTGTGTCCAAAGAGGGTGCAAGAGAGAGGGTGAGTGGAGTTAAATCAGGGAGCAGCCAAAAGAAGTAGTGACCAGACATCAGCTTCTTGCTTTAGGTCTGTAGTTCTAATGTGACTGTTTCTGAATATTACTTTAGGGTTATGAACATATTTTTGGTTTTATTCAAAGTGCTTACATACTGATATTCAAAGGTACAAAATTACTTGGCTAATACCCTGTGAAAAGGTTGTTTCTTTTAAAAGGGTGAAGTATTTGCTGTATTATTTATTTATTTTTAGTCTTGTACGGTAATGACACTACATTTGGCTTAAAGTTTAATCCACTGCTCCCACACATGAGACAAGCACCAGGTGGGAGCTCTTAAAAAAAGAAAAAAAGCCGCAGTGTGAAGTAAACTCACTTACACATGCAAACAAAGACGTGACCTTCGAACTCTTCCCTTAGAGACCGTTGACCCTGAGCTGTTAGTCAGTTGGATTTGAAAATCCAGGTTATCTCTCACGCAGTATGGTTTCCCTCCACTGTCGCTGTTGCACGCTCTCACACAGTTTTACAATAAGACCTGAGCATGTGAGAGATTGTTTAGTAGAGAAATACTACAGCTTGCTGTGACTAAATTACTTTCAGTTTTCACTTCTAATAACGACATTGTGATTTTATCCAATACTAACACAAGGGGAGGAGGAAGATTTACTGCCACAGATACTTAAATAACAAAGTGATGACAAAAACAGCCTATTTTATAGAGATGAGCCTCCTTACATATTCTAAATATGTGTCAGTGTTTTTTCACAGTAGCAAGATGGTAATAAAGGAGGGAAAAAGTAGATATAGTCCTGGTGCGGTGTTGATGCCTATCAATGACCCTGTCCAGCTCTCATATAACGACAGTTATTCTTGAGTCTTTGTTGGACACAAACTTTCTCATGCCACCCTGGAGGAGCCAGACTACCCGTGCAACCTGAATGCTATCAGTAATGACAAGGACACTACCAAAAATCAAAACTAGAAACAACTAAAGTCTGACATAGCTCATCTGCTATTTGTGTGAGAATTGAAGGGGCTTAATAAATTGAAAACGTAACAGCTATCTATGGTATTGGCCTGCATTACACTCACTCTGTGTACGCGAGCATTCCCTGATGCTTGACACAGTGAAGAAAGGGAACTACACAGATGCACAAACTTCTGTAGTGCCACATATGGTCTAACATGCAGTAATTACATGGCATTAGTTAATTTGTGTACATAGAGCATATGTCGACCCAGCATATATAAACATGCTGACAGAACTAGTGGAACATCAAAGACTCCTCTAAACCTCAGCTGATTCCTCTCTGCCATCACTCGACTGGAAATGTGGGACTGCGTGCGTTTGACAGGCGGAGCGCAGCAGCTCTTATCCGGGCTGTTGTTTGTTGGTATACTGCTGCATTAGCATTTCCACTCAAACCATGTGCTGTCTGTGAAATATGGAAGAAAACAGAAAAAGCTGTTGGGGATTATTGGAGTGAAAGCTGCAGAGGCATAAATGGAGCCATTTGTTCCTGTTCTGCTCTTTTATTTGATATGTTTGAATTTTTTTTGCCTAAATTTAATTTTTTTATTCTAATATTTCCTGTAATCTGGTTTGATCCAAGACAATTGTCAACTATGGAGGACAATAAAGTAACAGTAGTCCTGTGTCTAAGTATTGTCTCCTTTGCCTGCCCTTCTTTCCTTTTCTGTCCAAAAATAATATCAAAGATAATTTTTCCTCCATAAAATCACTAGATCATTATTTGAAACACTCCTCAGCCTCAAAGTCAGGGTCGCCAGGTTGTAGTAGCTGAAAAGATAAAAATAATTGCACATTTTATTATTTTAGCGAAGTAAGTGCTTGAAATAGGTCACAAAATTAAGTTTAGAGTTGATCTTAAAGAAGACTTGCTTACACACCGGATTAACACTGCACTCATGTCAGGTCTATGAAACTGGGAACTGATATTCACACAGCCACTGCGTGCCTTTTTGTGGCACGAGACAATAGGATGGCATTGAAAAAAAAATGGAAGAACATGCTGAACTGTTTTCACTTTAGTCCAGTTTTAGCTTTCCTGCAGAACAAGTGTGTTGGCATGGAGGTATATCAGTGTTGCCTATATACAGATTATCACCCAGCACTCACACTGGAGACAGAGCTTTTAGCCTTACTAGTTGTTTTACTGTGTACACTGTTGGTTTTTAAAAATATGAATTAAATATGAATTTATTATAATTCATGGTTTAGTCATTGTGCAACCAAACATTGTATTTCGGAGGGACACATGAACTGTGTACTCTCTGTACAGTAGTGTGTTCTGATACTGTGTCCGTGGTGCAAATTGAGCTGATGTTAGACGCTGCTGCTTTAGTCTCTTGTGATTGGTTAGAGTTAATTAAATCCCCTCCCCCTTGGAAACTTGTGGAAATGAGTGGACGCAATGTCAGTACTGGTCCACAACTTTAAGATTATGACTTTCAGGAGTTTAGGGCTGGATTATTTAGGGGTGTAGATGGCTGAGATGAGACTTTGCAGGAATGCACCATCATCTGGAGGTGCATTGAACTTGAACTACACGTGGCTGCCCTTAACAGTTCCCAGTGGCCCCAGAAGGTGTCTGCTGTTGTACTGACCAGTGTGTTAATTATCCACTGCTCGCTCTAAGCTGGGCCTTGTTTGAACCTCAGTGTCTCCACGGTAACTGTAACCAACAGTTACGCAAGCTTGACAACGGCAGCCCTCGATGACCCACATTCCAGCAGTAAATCACAACGCGTGCACATTCCCGACTCCACCCTTGCCTATCGAAACTGTTCTCAGTGTTTCCACACGACGGGGAAGGGGAGGCGGCGAGTTAGAAAGAGGCGGGGAACGTTTTCACTTCTGTCGGCCTCTTTTCTATTTTCCTGTTTTTTCTATATGGAACAAAGTCCACAAACTGTGCAGAATTAGTGTAGTTGAATCTTTTGTTGTAAGTCTTTCTGCACACACTCCTCAGCCTCAGATTAAATGGTTGAATTTGTTTGTTTGCATCCCCTATTAGAAGCTGGCATGTGAGTTGTTTTGTTGGCACGCTGACAGAAAAGATATCTGCGGTCTAGGAGATCCACCGTGAAGACACAACATCTTTCCTGCCATAATAAAATGTAACAATTTCTTATGAAGTAAACCTTAAAGACACTCTCTCGGTGCTTACTCTGTCCACTGAGAATATATATAACTGTCACCTCCTGACCAATGGGTTCTCTGAAAATGACATCACTATTCATGAAACGTTACTTGGACCATGGTGCTCGAGTAGTATCTGCATTTTGTTCCACAGGTTCATCCACTTGTCCTGGCATTCACCTTAAAGTGGCAACATTTAATGCTGCACTTAAGAAGGCGTGCATCCCCCCATGATGCCAGAAACCAATCAGCGTCTGTGAGAAACTATATATGGCTTTATGTGTTCATAGCTGCCTTCATCTTACTTGAATATCTTTCCACAAGTTTGTCTCTCGCTTTCAATTTGTTTTTGTCCCCTAGAGTGAGATACAATCACCTACTTTTTCAGAGTAATAGCAGCTACTAGCTATGCAATGTTGGCAAGCTCCTGAATACCTTAGATCTTTCTCTGGTGGCGGTTATGATGAAATATGAGGCAGATTTACTGCTGAGCCATAACATATGCATGTGTGTGCACAGGCTGCGAGCTACAGTTGCTGCGTCAGCACAGTGTTGCGTACATACATCAGGTTTTACACATTCTTGTTCTGTAGTACACTCTGTAGCAGATGAAGGAAATGTCTACATGTAGGCAGTGGATTTGTACACATGTAGAGAAAATAGTCCTGGGTAGCTGTGTAACACAGGCTGTGTGTGTTCTGGAGAGGTTTCCTTAGACCTGCACAGTGTGCTGAGATAAAGTAGATAAGTAAGTTGGAACACATTAAATCAGTGTGCAGATCAGGAAGGTTCCTGGAAATAACATTTGATACCAATTATATACAAATGACTTTAAGTACAGATTTAAGATTTAATTCAAAGTAAACTGGAACTAATCGGTGTTGAACTGCTTGAAAGGGACCTATTACGCTCACTTATGACCTCAAATATACTTCACACGTATACTTGAAAGTTTATCCGAAATGACATGCCTCATGGTTGTGATGTCTTCAGTATTTAATGTGATATTTGGACGGCAAACATTCATCTTGTCTATTTAAGAACCGGTGTCACTGAAGTAAGTTGTTATGCTCAAAACTTGATGCATGTGGGCTGACAGTCCATATCGGTGAATAACTGATCAGCCTTCTTTTCCTGTCGTCGCACAACCTGCTGACACACTCGGCTCTCTGGATCTCAGCCAGCCTTGCTTTTTTGCTCTCCCGCCACAGTCGAGGCTGCTGAACAGCCACCTTAAGAGCGCCATCCTGCATTAATAATACGTCTGAGCTACTGTTTATGCCCTATTTTTTTTCAGTCTTCAATGTTAATATCCAAGCATTTGTTTATGCTCTGCATGTAAACGCAATTGTGTTGAATGTAAATGTTTGGTGTATTTTTGTAATTTGCGGCTTGTATAAACAGAATTAGTGACTCTATTCCTGTGTTTTTTCTAAAAGGACCTGGAGTTCCATGGCGTGATGAGGTTCTACTTCCAGGACCGGGTCGCCGGTAACTTTGCTACCAAGTGCATCAGAGTCTCCAGCACAGCGACAACGCAGGACGTCATTGAAACGTTAGCAGAGAAGTTCAGACCAGACATGAGGATGCTGTCCTCACCAAAATACTCCTTGTACGAGGTCCATGTCAGTGGCGGTGAGTCCCACAGATTTCTGATGCAAGGAAAAGCGTGACAGACTTTACAGAATCAAATTAATTGTAAAAATGGAGAGTAGGAAATGGATGGCTCTCAGGTAAACTGGTCTTTCTGTGTCTGTGTTAGAAGAGCGTCAGCTGGACCTGGACGAGAAGCCTCTTGTTGTGCAGCTGAACTGGAACAAAGACGACAGAGAAGGACGCTTTGTCCTGAAGAATGAGAACGACATCCTGCCCAAGGTCAGCTGCTCTGACTGTTCTGTCCAAGTGTTCACTGATAATCATTAGGCTTACTACCGAGATGAATTATTCTTCCATTCATCCGTAGCCTGTCAAGGAAAAACGAATCATTTTAAATCACTTTGTTCAGCTCTTCAAGATCACAAAGATACAAATGCGCATTGGAAAGGCACCAGCTGCCACTAGAATATAATCAGACTGTATATAAAAGATGGATGCTGCTTGGTTAATGAAGGGCTTTCAAGGAAGCCATCCAGGTATTTTGAGACCAGATGTGACGAGTGAGTGTCTGATTTGGCTTTAAAAACTGAAACGTGTGCTCACTGGCTAAGGACTTGTACTCAGCTTCATTTTCCAATAGGGAAGCTACTTCTATATGTGATACTGCCTTTAAATGGAACATAGTGTTTCCTACACATAGACTTTACTTCAGTGAGCTGCTCGGGTATATTTAGCAACCCTCCTTAATCTTTTTCAAGTTTTTAATTTTTTGAATTTTCTTGGTATTTTTCATTTGCTCTCATGTTTTGTACCAGCTGGCTTCCTGCCAGGTTCCACTTATGGTCCTTAATATTTTTCAGCTGTTCCTTCAGGTTGTCTCTTCAAACTGTGATATTTTCTATAGTTTTTATATCTTTATCCCACTAACCCTAACCAATTTTAATGATAATAAATGATGTATTTTTAATTTGTAATGTAATAAAAAATTAGAAAACGATGAAGCGTAAAAATCTGTGAAGTGTACAACTCAATTTTCGGCGACTCAATGTGCATAAAAATTCGCTCTGCCAACAACCTCAACCAGCCTCCCAAACGTTTTTGTGCTTTAAAAGTGGAATGTATTATTGTTTACACGTACACTAATCAGTACTATTTGTGATAAGAGGTGGTGAGTATTTCACTGTAGGGAGTTACAGGACCGCTCTGATCAGAACCTGGAGCAGGTGGAGGTGTAGTTTACGTCTTCCTGCTCACTGATGATGCAGAGCAAGACAGCAACTACCAGTCTTAATTTAACAGCCTGTGGGGAGCACTGCAGCGTGCCTATTTGACCTTGTAAGAGGTGTTTTGCTCAGGTTTTAGTGGGTTTTAAAAGTCCCTTTGGGCCCTCAGTCAAATTTGGACATTTTGGCGTACTCGAATGTCACAAAGATGCCGAAGATTTTCTTCTTTTCCTTGCTCACTTTGCTCATGTGCCACTTATTCACCCACAAATGAGTGCATCTATAGCAGTTTTATCACTCAGCCTCACTCTCTTGTTTTTCTAGAAGAGTCAGAGTAACGGGCCTGAGAAGGAGAAGGACGGCGTGATACAGAACTTCAAGAGGACTCTGTCCAAGAAGGAGAAGAAAAAGGAAAAGAAGAGGGAGAAGGAATTCGCCCGAATCCCTGATGGAGACGATCAGACACTGAGTCGCGAGGACGGGTAACGCACTCATTCATCTTACATCCTGACAGTCCTCAGAGATTCTTTTTCTTTTTCTTAATGCGAGAAAAAGCACAGAACACTCCAGAAAATGACAGAATAGTGATTTAAACTTTTGACCTTTCTGTTCCTTCATCTGACTCCTTTTTTTTTTTTTTTTCCCTGCGTTTCTTTTTCTGTCCCATTTATTCTTTGGTTTAGAGAAAATCTGGCAGCAGAGGTTTATAAAGACATGCCGGAGACCAGCTTTACCAGGACGATCTCCAACCCAGAGGTGGTGATGAAGAGAAGACGCCAGCAGAAACTGGAGAAACGCATGCAGGAGTTCATGAGCAGCGATGGGAGGCCAGACTCAGGTACTTCTTAGAATTTGCAAATATCTTGTTTACGAGTTTATTCAGACCCTTTTCTCCTAATCCCAACATGAGCTCGGATTACCAACTGTGCCTAGTCTCGTAGGTGTATTAGTTCAGGGGTGGGTAGAGGAAAAAACAATAGATATATAACAAACACATTCCTTCCCAATTAGATAGCCTGCACCTCGTTTATGTTAAAATTAAAAAGCATATAGTGCCATTAGATCCAAAATGTAGACTAATTGAACACTGTTAAAGTGTTTTGTTTCACTTTTTTAATGATGAGACAAGAGACGGAGCTCAGAGGACAGTATGTTTAATGATCCCATGTGCATTTAAGTTTTTGCTCACTGGAAATAAACTGAAGTCAGAACACATTGGCTCACGTGGGCAGTTTGCAGGTGGTATTACTTTAAAAGAATGAGACCGTCAACATCAAAGGCTAATCTGATATATTGTTACAGTCATGTGGAAAAGAGAGCACAGGACTCTAGAGTCCACATTCACAGCTTCCATAGGACTTAAGAGGGCAAGTAGCAGCCAAGTGCTGCTAATCAAATCGACAAATTCACTGATGATCAACAAGTATGAGCACCTCTGGTTTGGACTGTTCAGGTGTGTGTTGCCACCAAATTCAATCCAGTGTCAGAGTAACTGCAAAACCACCAGAATCTTAAATGTTAAAATTCATGATGGTATTTGTTGGAGTAAACAGTAAATTGACCTAAATATGAAAATCAGCTGTGAATACTGACTTTTTATGTCACAAACCGAAATGGCACAGCCAGAGAGGGACCCGGATTGGCTCCAAAACAAGTCTGAATGTCCTTGTATGGCTTAAAGGAAACCTGACATGAACTCTGGAGATAATCTGCAGCGTGACCTGAACGTCGCAGTTCACTGCCGCTCCTTATCTGGTGTGGAAGGGCATGAGAAAGCAAGTTAAATTCTGTGAATGCAGGTGTGCACATCTATTGGAGTGGTGTTTATATAACATGCGGATTAGCGCCCCACTTTTTGTTATTAGTAAATTGTTTTCACTGCTCATCGCTAATCACTCACGCCCACATCAGCTGCTTCCCAGAAGTGCCATATGCCGTTGGAGCGTCTCACGCTGACATGTTTACGCACACAGACATACGTCGCGGACGTAGCGAATGAATGAAACAAACATGCTGACTGGTTCAGCGTGTGACTCAGGCATTACCTAATCACTCTGCCAGACAGACAGATGGACGAGTGAACCGGCTCTAAAAACGGCTCAAACCGCTGTCCGCATACACATGCAGCCGGTGAGGCAGGACGGCCGGTGGTTAGACGGTGACGTTCTCCCGGCAGAAAGCACTATTTAAAAAAACAAACAAAACACCCTTATTTTATGTAATGAAAATCCTGTTTGCTCTGCTGAAGCCTTCTTTTGTGGCATTTACAAAGGTGATCATTTTCAGTTGACACGTCCCCATTACATGGCTACATGTTCCACCAGATGAAAGTTGTTATAAGCATTACATTATTGCTTTTCCCCAAACTCATCTAAAAGTGTACGCAAGAAAGTTTAACGTCCAGGTCAAGCAAGAAATGATAGACCGAGAACCGATGGTGACAGAAGTTTGTAAAGTGGGAGTCTGCTAGCACCATTACATTGGCTATATTAAATGCAGTCAAAAATGAAACTAAATGTGAAAAATACACCTAAGTTCACTGAAATAAAACTAGAACTAGGTGTGAAACAGTATTTAGTGCTTTTGCATTCAGAACTAACGCACTCTGTCTCTGCAGGAGGCACTTTGAGGATATACGCTGACAGTCTGAAGCCCAATATCCCGTATAAAACCATCCTCCTCTCCACGAGAGACACAGCTGATTTTGCTGTGGTGGAGGCTCTGGAGAAGTATGGACTAGAGAAGGAGAACCCCAAAGAGTACTGCATTGCTCGGGTAAGTTTGCTTAAAAATCTGTAAACCCATCTTGCCACCTTCTCACGCTCCCAGTAAACACATCCATCAACACCATAAAATCTGCTTTGTTCTCGCTAAAATTAAAATCGAGTTAAATTAGGTTTAGTTCCTCCAGCTGCAGCAAATTCCATCAAACCCACGTTAACAGTAACAGAGTTTGAGCTCTTTGTCACAGTTTAATATGTGATTTTATTTTTGAGTACACTGCGTGATGTTCACAGCTCATATTTGATCTTCATGGTTAGAGGTGTAATGTTTCCAAAATCATGTTTCCGTTTTGCCAGACTAGCATACTTTAACAACTCCACATGGGACTCATCATGAGATGGGACATTTGTATCGCCATTCTGTTGTCGTCTGAGAATTGTTACACCGTTAATCCTACTTCTCTGCACTATACAACCTTGACGCTCCGAGTTCAGTAATAAACACCTTTATCATCCTCCTGAGAGGCTGTGGAAAGTTAAGTTCACTGTCAGTGCCACAAGGGTCACCACTGCTGTCAGTAAACATTGTAACAGCTTCCAATAGGAGAAGCGTGCTATATATCCCACCTTTAAGGCACATTTTAAACACATTTTCTCTTTTTTTGGTCCCTGTTTGAATGAAGATGACTAATAAAAGTTAGAAAAGAAAAATCCATGCCCACTTCACAGGAATGGCAGATTGAAAAGGAAAGCTTAAGGAATGCAGCTCAGTTACTTTCAGACTGAGTGCCACAGTAGCAGCAGATGCTCTATTATATCAGCGCGTGTGTGTGTTAGACTGTGACGGTGAACTTGGCTCACAGCCTGTCTCCTATCTGTCCTCTCAGCTTTTGCCAGTCGTATAAAACAACTGCCAATACACTGGAAGATCCTCCAGACACGAACACACACACACACACACACACACACACACACACACACACACACACACACACACGCTTACTTTTAAAGGTACCTTTTCACTTTACAGTGTTGTTACTATTGTGAAGTGATCTGTTACATTACAGGGCTATCTACTTAGAAAAGTAACTCATCAGCGTGCTTTGCTTTACCAAAACTGCACAGCCCTCATATGGTTACATTGTACAGAGGCTGTGTGATCTCATAGAGAGTTGACATTGATAGCACATGGTAACCAGTAAGAAGCTCACTAGTTTCCCTTTTCAGCTGAGCTAACTTGTTAGCTGTTGTGTGTTTGGAGCTTTTCCTTTGACTAGTGTTACTGCTGCGAGGTCTGGCCTGTTGAAAAGGTGTGTCCAGCACAGTTCAGCTAAACTCCCTGCACAGATCTCCAGTACTTCCTCAGTGACAGCTGGTTGTGTAAAAATTGCCTTAAGTAATTAACACATTTTTGACAGGACAGTGTGCAAAATGGAGTGATGTGTTTAGAGGCTGAGGCAGACTGACTCATCCTTGGGTCTGCATCGTTAAGTGTTGTTCGAGCACAGACCAGTGTGGGAGTTTGGGACAGTCACTGACTCTGCCTAGTGCGAGTTCACCCTAAAGTGCAGGGTTCAGGAGGTCAGCAACAATGAGAAATACCAGAAACTGGTAAACACTATCCACCCACTCGTCCTTTTTTTTTCCCCTTATCTGCATCATGGGAGCATTAATCTAAACACAGCTATCAAAAACTGTGTTTTTGATAGCTGTGTTTAGATTAAGGTGTTGCGTCGTGTCTGTGTAGGCTCTCAGTCGTACAGGTCATGATAGTCTAAGGCGCTGCAAAAGAAGGCGACTGGATTAAGTTTTTTTTGTTTCAAGAAAGCTCTTGGATTAGAGGTGAAACATCTTCAAAGAACTTAAAGAAGTCCAGTCACCTTCTTTTCAAGCTCTGTTTTGCATCCTGTGACTTCCCTGGAGACGTTGTCTTGTCAGATGTAGTTAAATGACCTCATCTTTGAGGCTTAAAGGAGCCTGAACCACATTACATCAGTCATTCTGTGTGTAAGGCGGGACTGAGATTACACAATATTGTTGTTTGTTGTAATGGTTAATGTGTCAGGTTAGAAGATTATAGAGTTGGAGACATGATGAGCTGCTCGTTGCTCCCCTATTGGCTTTTAAAGTTTAAGTGATATCATCAGGATGGAAATGCTGGCTAGGGATTTCCAGAAAAAAACCCCACTGGTGACGTGTATGATCCTGGTGATCTTCTTATTCATTGATTTTCACATTTCCTCCATCAGCTCATATTAGTCAAGGTCACTGAATTTGAGGAAAACTCTTTTCCCCCCTTTAACCTTTGTGCAATTATCAACCTACAAGGCTTTTGTAGGTTTAAATTGGACTTTTTGGAGGCGAGGACATGTGTAACCTGTAACCACTACCACAGTTAGTCTTTTCTGTCTTTTTCACATAGTTATTGAGTAAATTCGTTTGGGTTTTGTTGGTCAGGAATTTTATGCTCGACGAGTAGAAGGATGAACTGTTGGAACACATTGCACATTTGTTCCATGTTGCAATCAGCTGATATTGTGTAGTCTGAATCCAGACAGCATTCGGTGGAAACAAAGTTTTATAGCCTGTATTTATGATCTTTTTCTTCTGGTACAACCCATAGCCACAGGTGATGGTAAGAGCATAGCCCTGCCAGTTAATTAAACCCTATGTCCCTTAGCTCACCAGAACTTAGCAGTACTGCAGATGCTGTAGAAGCCCACTTGTCGCTCTCCCACTTTCCATTGTTCCCCCACTTGTGAACATCAAGGTACTTGAGATGCTCCACTTGAGACAGTAGCGCTTCCTCAAAACAACCCATCTCTTACTGAATACCAGGGCCTCAGACTTGAGGGGCTAATTCATCTGCTAATGCATCTGCTCTCCACTGAGCTGCAAACTGAACCAGTACAAGCTGCAGGTCAGCACGCATTTTTAGACGGTGTGATGTGGAAAAACAGGATTAGTGGCTGACGTCTTTTCTTTATATTGTGTCTTGGAAAACTAGTTAATGGGGATTATGGACCATGTGGACATGGGAAAACAACCAATTTCTAAACTGCAACATCTGGAGATGTTATAACATGTTGTTTAATAAGTCCAATAATAAGCACAGCTGCATGAAATGTGAATAAACTCTGAATTGATTTGGTGTTCGTCCCCTTTTATTTGCAGCAAGATGATAAGTCGGGCAAGGAGGTGATTCTGGACGATAATGAGTGTCCACTGCAGATCTTCAGGGACTGGCCTGCTGATAGAGGTAAAAGACACACTCAGGCACTTGTCCCCTCGCTTCTTGGTCACTATTGCCCCCTGCTGCTGGTTTACTGAAATTACAGTAAATGTTATTTTTAAATGTAATTTTTCTTTGACCATTGATCTTCTTACTGTATATTAACCTGTGGAATCTCTACTGAGAGTACAGGTAGTAAAATTTAGTCTTCCTCATTTTCAGGGGCATTAGTGTTCCAGTTGAAGAAGAGACCTCCGGACTACCAGGGGAGGAAGGGAAGGAAAGTGGATGACAAGGGCCTCAGAGGGAAGGACAGCTCGCTGCCTCCTGAGAAACTGCCTTATCTAGTGGAGTTGAGCCCAGGTAGGACCACAACACTATCATATGTGACCCTTCATCTTTGCTGTCAGTGTTGGTAGACATTACAAGTGACAGCACCAGCGGAAGCAGCTTTTTTTTTTTTTTTTTTTTTTTTTGGATTTGTTGTTGTAATGGCAAACAGTGACCAACAGGTTGCAGTGTAGCTGCATTAAAAAACACTCAGGTTTGGTCAAAGGTGAGTCTGTCTTCGTGTTCCCTGCCGAGGTGAATGAAGCACATTATAATGCGGCTACATTATTGCTCCCACATCTTCTCACCACTTTCAGCTGTGTTGTGGTTTCTGTTCCTGCCACTGCAGCATTTTGTCAGTGTGTAAAAACCACTGCGGGCGGTTAACGATCACTGAAAGCTGCAGACAGCTCTTAAAAATAGCTGGAGATGTTGGCGCGTGCTACAGCTGCCTGACTTTCTTTTATCCCCCCATCAGAAAGAGCTGTAGCTTTTAATATGAATTAAAGTTTCCAAAACACACGAGTGCACTGTGAGAAGTCACAGAATAAAAAAGACTTGGACATTAGATCTTCTCCTTTATGCTTGTTGCACTGAGGTTATACCTGCCTGAAGGGTTTCTAACATAAGAAAATTCTTTATTGGGGGATTATAGGGTTGAGGTTAAAGTGTAAAGTTATCAGGCAGAGATTGGTAAGAGTTATATGTAGGTGTTGTTAGAACAAAAATGTGTCTGTCCTCAGTCACAGCAGCTAAGATCACTCTTTTAGACCACTCATGTATAATGAATCTCTTCATCATCATCATCATCGTATTATTATTATTATTATTATTATTATTATTATTATTATTCAAAGGGGGAAAACCTGTCCTAATCTTAACAGCCACATGAAAGTCTTTATCATATTTATTTATGATGAAGATGATTTAAAGAGCAAAAATGTTAAACTTACTATGAAAAAGCTTCATTTGGTGAATTATAGGAAGTTGCTTACTGATGTAAGAGTATACGGGATAGGGACCACTCCTACTGTAAGAGGTAAGTTACAGTGATGTAATAACAGCTGGAATGCAGTACATAAAACCCCAGATTATTTGTTGTGAGAGCCTTTCAAAGGGCATTTTGGAGAAACATACCCATGTCTTGATAATATGACACAACCCTAACAGCTTGTTTCTTGCTACTGATCCCTCTCTTTCTTTATTGGCCTTTTTGTCATTCTTCCTATCATGCCATTAACCTATCAGACCCGTTGGTGAACCCAATTCTTATTGGCACTTGAACTGGTTTGAACTGTGGTGCTGGAATGATATTGGCTCACCAGTGGGCCCTATCCAGGAATGTACTAACACGTCTACTTCATCTACTGTAAGGCTGACGGGTCACTGACTGTGGAAGACTGCCAGGATGGGAAATTGATTTGGTGGCTCGTCTAAATAACAGCTGCTTGGCAAAGTGTGTGTGTCTGTGTGAGGAGAGAGAGAGTGTGTGTGTTAATTAACTGGACTTTAATCCACTTCTATTAAAGAAAACACTGAGGTTACCCTGTAGAAGGCTTAAGATAAAAATAAATTTGTTGTAATTTTTTACTTTTAAATGACTTTCCAGTATTTAAGTGATGTCTGGGCTACTGAGGGAAGTCCTGTAACCACAAGCATACCTCTCAGTGTGTTTTCTTCATAGATTGTATTTAAAAGATGGGCATAAGGGATGTCTCAGCCTCAAGCTGAGAATTGTGTCACCATCTAAGCTTTATGAAGCCAGATATGACGAGCCGAGGGCAAAGCTGACTGTGGGGCGTAGGCGAGCCCCTATAAAGCATCACAATAGACGACTGTTTGGGTGCTCTCCCCATTTTACAGCCTTTACGGCACCACCTGATTGAATGAACACCACTCTGTCTGCTCTTGGATTTTAAACTAAAACCGAAATTTTACACTTGAAAAAAGCAGACCATTAACCTCAAGTTTGATTCTAAAAACACGTGAGGTGAGAAATAAACCACAAAGTCACCAAAGATAACACGTTTAAACAGATAAAGATGCTTTAACCTCAAAGTCAGGGCAGGCAACGTAATGCCACCAAAATGCATACTTGTTTGGATCAGTGGTTAAACTGTTGGGAAGATCTTTTTTGTTATGACCTGTTTTAAGATACATACTCTGTAAACTAGAATTTACAATTTACTTGCAGTGTGCATTGTCATCTACAGGACTGCTTTGTTTAATTCATTTAAAATTTGGACACTAGGACAAATGTAGACAGTGAGAGCCCTTTTAAAATATCGTGTGTGTGTGCCTGCTTTCCATGCAATTAACGGGTTAACAAGGTATTTTTTTCCCTTCCTTGCTGCATTTTCACCCTCTGCTATTTGTCTGTTTTCTTTCCCACCTTCTTTATGGCATGGTGCGTATGCGTGTGTGTGTGTGTGTGTGTGTGCGCGTGTGGGGCCTGTGCATGTCTCCTCCTTCCTCCGTGCCTGCCTGCCTGCCTAGGGCGAGGGAATCACTATGCCTACTACGCCTATCGGCACCACGAAGGTAAAAATCTACCGCACCTCCCTGTGTGTCTGTTGGTGGGGTCAACTCATTTGGCCGATAGTGGTCAAACAGCCCGATACATGTTTTAGATGTGATTTAGGCACTAGTACTGAACAGAGAGGTTAGGAAAAAGTGATTTAAACAATTTATTTACATTTTACATGAGAGTTATTTAATACTTTCTGTGTTGGCATTAAAACAGTCAATAACAGCTTAAATACATTTTAGGATATAAAGTTTTAATAAGAAATAGGATTTAACATTATATCCAGCCACTCACAGGGAAAACTGAGACCTTTTTGGAAGCATTTTTGCAGATTGACATTCATTTTATTTGAAGGGTACACGAAACTACTAAATCAATTTATTTAACCAGTTGCTAGAAGCTCACAAATGAACTGATAATAATCGAAGTGACGTTTGTAGTGAGTTACCTCATAACTGACTGAAAGACTGAAGAACGCAAAACATGGGAATTATACTTCTGTGTTAAATCTACCTGTAAAATAGTCGTAACTGCAACCGTAACTTTCTGAAATCCTGCACCATAATCTTCGATGTTACTTGAAGTCCACCTGCATAGAAATGTAACCACATGTCACTGTCAGTGCAGGTAAAACAGAGTGCTAGAAGCTGCAACCATCACTGGCATCTATATTTCACAGCAGAAGTCTAAATCGAGCATAATGCCACACTATGAAAAATGAAAAATGGTGTCTGTAGACTGCAGTTGCAACCGTGTGACCTCATGATCTCGCAGCACTCAAAGATGGCCATCAGCTGTGTCTTCAAAGTAGCTTTGATAAAATGGCAATAAGATGGAGTCGGTCTGCTGTCACTGTTACTGCAAATTCAATGGTCATTAGGCAGTTATATACTGTTACTTTCAAGCAAAACCTCATAGATGTGAAACATGAATTTAGGAATTATTCACAAATAGTGACATAGTTGCAGCAGGATGTTGAATTTCACTGTTAAAGGATGGAGGAACCTTGATATTATGTAGGATTATAATATTGGGTCGATGTTAAAGAGCCATGATGCAGAGACGTTGTGTTCATTGTTGTGGACCAACTCTGATTGATTGCAACATGTTGGCAGTCTCTGTGTTAATAAATTAGATGCAAACCTGCTAATAATCAGGTTGCCTTTGCAAGGGGATCTGTGCGGTTGCAATCAGGCATCTGGTTTCTGCAGCGCGTTCATTAAGCTGCCAAAAGGGAAGGAAATTAAATGCGTTTATCAGCCACCGTGTTTTTGTTTGGTTTTTCATCCTTTTAGTTGCAGACAGTTAGCCGTCATATATCTACTCGTGTCACTGAGCCATTGGAATGCCAAATAAATGAGATCCAAATATTCTAAAAAAAAAAAACAAAACAAAAAACTAATATGCAAGGGTGGCTCCTATTCAACTTAATTCAACAATCACTTAGATGAAAATAATGTGTTAGCATCTAATCTCTAATTAATTAATAGTATTCAAATTCAAAATAATGATGATAATGGCATCAGTCACAAAACAATGAAAAACTGTTGCAATATGAAAAGTTATAAATGAATAGAATAGAGAGAGAAAGGGGAAAAAATGACTGAGGGTCTAAAGAAAGTGAAAGTACGCCCTCGGCTCCTCGTGATTACCATCCTGAAACCTTTGACAGGCACAGAATTGATGGAAAAAAACAAAAACTGAGAGTCGGTATAGCAGAACCTTCTAATCTACGGAGATCTGTTATATTAGCTACCTTTTGACTACAGTATTATTTTTAGAAGATGGTCATATGTGGGTTTTTTTCTGATACCCTTTTACCCCCCCCACCCCCCACCCCCACCCCCCCACAGCAGCCAACATTTTATCCCTTTCCCTTCACTGAACTAATGCCCTGCTTTGCTTTTACTAAACCCCTACTTACTAATATCAATAACTGCACTGCAGCCCCACCAAAAACCCCACACTCTGTGCCACATTAGCAGTGCATAATGCACAGCTCTCCATATGTCACTATGTATTGACTCTGTACTGTAGTAATGCTGAATTGATTGACTGGGATTTCAGTCAATCAGTGTATGTGTGAGTTTGTGTAGTGAACCTGTATGCCGTTTCTTTAAAATGTGATGTGAGTGCAGCCTTACCTGGTTTCTAAATCTGAACGTGTGTGTGTGTGTTCAGACGGCTCAGACTCTCGGGACAAACCCAAGCTGTATCGTCTTCAGCACAGCATCACTGAGGTCGGCTCAGACTGCACAGACGACGGAGCCATCCAGGTAAACACCCCATTAAAATACAAAAAATTCTAATACAGACAGTAGAATACTGCACTATATAAACTGCACATATTAATGCTAGAATTTCTCTCTTTTTAAAAAAAGTACTACATTGCAATTTTAAATTAAGATTTCTGGCTTTCTAAAGCTTTCAGTATTTGGGAAGAGCTCACATGCTGCCAAGTTTTGATGCCAGTGCATCCGAGCACTGATGCAAACCCTGTGGAGTTCCCTCACACTCAGTGTTCCCTTACACACACACACACACACGGTGTTGAATTAACTGTGCAAACATCATGACGTTACTGCAGTTTAAAAAGCTGTCTTTAAATATGATTCAAATGAAAAGCAAAGAGGTGTAGCTGGTGGAGTGAGATGCTGACCAGTGGGGGTTTTTGACCATAAGGGCCATTACACTTGAGCAGCTGCAGCTAACTATTGTTTGAAAGTCGATCAGGTGAAAATCCAGAGACAAGGTCAGCGTCAGGCAGCTGATGATCATTCCAAGGTTAATTTATGATACTTTTACTTGGCCGTCCTGGCTCGAGTTAAACTAAACAGCAAGGGTGTTTAAGCTGATAGAGAGGGGAAACGGTGCACAGCTCTAATGGGAGCTTGAAGTCAAGTGAAACTGACTGCAGAAGAGTATTTATTTATTTATTTTGCCAGAAGCCAGCCCGACTTACAGGTTAAAAGTGGAGTTTTAGCCTGATGCTGCTTATGTAGCTGATATACTTGCTGTGTTTGTCTTCAGCTGCTTGGTCCGGGGATTCTGCCCCACCACTGCAACCTCATGCACAGCGAAGGCATGGTGACTGTGACGCCGCACGGCCCTGACGCAGACACGTTTGTAGACGGGCAGCGCATTATCGAGACGACGGTGTTGCGTTCTGGCTCCACCATCCAGTTCGGTTCTGCCCACGTCTTCAAATTCGTGGACCCGATGTTCGACCAGGGAGGGAAGAGAGAACCGGCCATGCCGAGAGGCAGACACAAGTCTGGGTGAGGAATGGGAAAAGGGTTTGTGGGTGTCTGAATGCAAAGTTTTCACCTCAAACTTACGGACATCCATTCTTCTTACTATCCCTCCTTCTTCAACCTCTGTACACACAGTTTCCCGAAGCCTACCAACAGTAAAGAAAGAATAGGGTGTTATTGTAAATGAAGGGAGGGTGAGGTTTGGAGTTGGCAGGCGGAAGCAGAGATGAAGGGAAGGAAAAGTGGGAGGAGGGAGTCTGGGATGGGGAGAGCAGGGAAATGAGAGGAAGAGCGGAGGTCTGGGGTTACGGCAGGCAGGCTGCCCTCTAATCTGATCAACATGATGTTGGGTGTGGCCTCCTCCTCGCTGGAGTTTCACACACTAACGGGAGAAAGACGGAGGGCATACAAGATAAGAAGAGAAAGGAGAGTGTGAGAAAGTTAGGGATCAGTGAAGGAAAGGAGAAACAACTTAAAAGTCTTTAATGGATGACTAACACTGCAAGGAAGAGAGAAAGAAGGAAGTCTGTAAGTACCCAAAACACTAACTCACAACTGTGGGTGTATTTCTGCATGAATTAGTTTCTACAAATGATTCAAGAAATTGTCCTTTATCTTTTGTAGCACTCTTTCATAAGCATGTGCTCAGTATTTTCTAAAGCTCACAAGGTCATGAACACATTTAAATTAGTTTTTTTAACAATCTAGAGTGTAAAGTTTGCCTCTGTAAGCTTTGCCTTCAGATGAAATAAACCTTAAAATTATTTTGGAGTAAAATGAGCATAACATTTTTGCTTGGCTGAATTTAATCCACCAGCCTGGGAGTGTTTTTTTTTATGTGTTTAAGAGCTGGTTTGTTAGGTTTGAGTGCTTGCTGAGCAAACACAAAATTATACATTAGTGCAGCGTTTTAAAAGAGAGCTAATCCTGTATTTAGCTGTGGGCTGTGACTGCTTTCACAACATGTTCCTCAGAGGCTTTGACACAGGTTTGCATTCCAGTTAGAAACTCCCATCAGGTGATTTTGATTAGTAACCTCAGCTATAGAGGAAGACCTCAAAATTCATGTTTAATACGAAAATACAGCTCACAGTGCTCCACATGTCAGCAGCAAAATGTGACAATAAAATAATTCAGCTTTAAAAAAAAAGAAGACTCGGGATGAATGAAGTCCACAGACTGTATATATAAGATCAAAGTAGCCACTTGGTCTTTTATATACAGTCTTAATGTTGGTACTTTTGCTGCTCAAGAGTCATAAATCTCTTGCTCAGCCTGTCCCAAACAGCAACACATTGTATTTGTCAGACATTTCCATTAAAAATGCTCTAAAGGGCTCCAGGAGCACAGGCATGGTTCAGATCAGTGCAGGTCAACTACAGCTGTCTATGTCTGCCGATTCAAATTCTGCCCTTAAGTTTAAGACTTGGCAGAGTCTCATTAGATGAGTTTTACCCAGTGTAGAGGTGTTATAAAGGGAGAATTTATCAATAGAAGCCAAAAATCTTTTTTTTACAGGCTTTAAATACATTTTTAATGTGTGTGGGGTTTTTTTGTTTTAAAGAGTTAAACATCGTGCATTAACATTTGTAATTTCTAGCTATAGGATATATGAATGTGAAATATGCCACTAACCTTTGGTTAAAAGGGCATTTTAATGTTTTTGGGTTTTGGTTTTATGGCTCGTAGCATAAATTGCATAGTTCATTCTTATTATTGATGGTTTTAACGATAGGCAGCTGCATTTAGCCGGTTCTGCCTGTCCAGATACAAACATGAGGAAGATGAAGTTAGCTTCCGGGTCATGGATATAGTGGATTTTTTGTAAGTTAAAGAGGTCCATATTTCCCCCAGGAGTTACAGAAAATGTGTGAATATTGACCTTAAATTGAGATTAAGCTTTTTTGGTATCACGAATGGCGAAAGGGAAAATTTTCCTCATTGCCCCAAAATGGCAGAAAACCCATTTTTATTTTTCTATATAAGCAAGAAGTGCACCTGTATAATCCAATTTCTCAATGGTTCAAATAATACTTTGGTCATTTTATTAGATTTTTTGTTATTGATCAGCTCCTTTGGGAACTTTTTCAGTTGTCAGCTCAGTTGGAGGCATTGTGAAATGATGTTACGAGAAATGAGAACACCGAGGAGTTATATTAAGACCAGGGATCATTTTGTGCAGCTCAGAAAAGGAGAAGTTGTGGATGTGGATCTCTGTGGTTTTCTGGGCTGCTTTCCAGTGTCCTGCTGCACAAACATACCAGGATACCTAGCCACAGTCAAGCTGAGGACTCATCATAATGTTTAGGCCGATTACTGCAGTAGTTTGGCGAGGATTTTTTTTTGGCGTGGTTCAGATGATCTTGTAAGGGAATGAGTGTTTGATCCTTTGATAATCTGCTCTCTCTTAACTTCATCTGTATTCACTGTCAGTGAGTGAGAGAAAAACATGAATGAAACCAGCCAGAAGCCTTAAAAGGAACTTTAATCTGTATCATGTTTAATTTGAGATCATTTTAAATAAATCGTTATCAGATCCTTGTGAAGTAATCTCAGTACGCATGACACGGCAGATTCACATTTTAAACACTGTTTTTCATGTTTTATATCATGATAACAGCCTTTTGTGGTCTGCATGTTTGACTTGTTAGCAGCTGACAGAAGTGTGGCACAGATGCAGGATTACAATAGTACGCTTTCTAAACAGAGAAATGAGGCGAGTTGCAAGAAGACTGTTGGTGAGCGGGCGCAAGGTTAAGCAGCACTGTGGTGTGTTTGTTTTGAATTTTCTGTCAGAGTAGAGACTGCCAGAAAAGGCAGATGGTATTGCTGTGTGCTCATACTGCTATGACGCAGTCTTGGTTCTCTTGAAGGTTTCTTCCTCTTAAAAGAGCGGTTTGTTTTTTTCTTTCCACTGTCACCAACTGCTTGTTTAAAAGGGATCATTTGATTGTTGGGGTTTTTCTGTACTATTGTAGGGTTTTACCTTGCAACATAAAGTGCCTTGAGGCGACTATATAAATAAAATTGAATTGAAAGTGACCATTTAAAATGATGGTGTCTTGGAAGACATGCAAGGATGGCAGGGTGAGATGGTGGGCCCAGCTGAGTTATCAAATAATAGCAGCCTTATTGGTTAGAAAGCTGCATCCACAGACGGTATAAAGATGGACAAAGATTGAAAAATTACACCTTCATTCTTTTTAATGGCCAACAGGACTCAACTCCTCTGATTGCAGAGGGTTTCTGGTGGTATAGAAGTCTAAGTTGACTCTCACCTTCCTATCTCCAAGAACTCTGTAAACATTTTTTCATTACTTTAATGCATGAGGCCTTATTTTTGTCAAACACTGAGTGCATTTTGTAAGTTATAGTCATCCTGAGGCTTTTCCAGGGTTATCCAGGATATGTGTGTGGTTTCACAGTCAGATCCACATCTCGTTCACCGCATCTGGTTTCAAAAAACTGCGATAGTGAAAACACTCATTTTGAGGCTTCATAAAACTAACAAACAGGTGGCATCACAGTGGCTCTCTCCAGCTATTGTACAGTACAGCTAAAACACACAGAAAGCCATCCTTGGTGCTAATTAACAGACCAGAACTGAAGCACAAGCTTATTAAATGGTCTGCACTTTAAAAAAGAGTTTGTGAAAGGGAAAGCTATCTGTGGAGGCTAAAACATGCTTTTTAATGCAGTGACGTGGGAGCCTGTGGGGTTCGACTCACATTTGAAGCCAGTCCCAGGTGGCTGTTAGAGGAATTGCAGTCTTTGGCACATCTACATAGTATTTATTTTCCAGCTGCGGAGGTTGTGGCTTTGAGCCTGATTCACATGACTGTCTGGTTTCTGAGATCACATGACACCTGTCATTGATTCCCACGCTGGGATTTGGAAACATCTTGTTAAAGATGTTAGAATCTGTTTTCAAAAGCAGCATCAGAAAGATTTTAATATTTTATCTGTTTTTCCTGGAGTTATGAGTTTGTTTGTACTTAATGTACTTAATTTGACTAGAAATTTAGTTTAAGAAAGAAAAAAACAATCAGTCTACTTTCTCTGTCTATGTTGATGCTGGTAATGGTTTAACCTTGTTTGACTGCTTTTGTTTATTGTGTGCGTGATGGAGATCTCCGTGTCAATGACATGAAGCACTGATGCTTTGTTTTTGTGCTGTGCTCTTTATTCGACATTGATGCCTTGCTGTCACGCGGGCTGTGAAAGCAGAAGCCTGTCTTTTTAAACCCGACTGCTGTCACACTCCGTGTCACACACACACACACACACACACACACACACACACACACACACACACACACACACACACACACACACACACACACACACACACACACACACACACGACATCCTGGCGTTGCTGTGAGTTAGGACTCGTGGCGTGGCTTCTCTATAACTAATTAGACTGTTATGTAAGAGTGTGCATGCATAAATCGAGCTATCTGTGTGCAAATATCAGCGAGTCTATTTTACTGCCTCTCACGCCCATCGCTCTCCTCTGTGACGGTGAGTTAGATAAGTGAGCGTGTGTGTGTCTGGGTTTAAGTCTGCGCTCTTGTCGACGTCAGTAATGAAAAGTCAGCTGTGGAGAGCGCAGTTCCTCATCTGAACCTCTGAATGTCTGTGTCTCCCCGCTGAAGCAGCGTACCAGAAACCACCTTCGACCTTCACGGAGACGTCCACAGTGGAGGAGCCCTGCCTACCAGCAAGGTAACACACACGCACACAGACAGAAAAAGATACACCCACTCATTTTCGTGTATGTACTTTATTCCATTCAAAATTCTCTCTGCTCTGCTTTCTGCTCTCAAACACTTAAACACTATGCTGTTAATATTTTTATGTTTTATCTGTCTGAACTTTTATTAAGCAGACTGGCTGAAAGTCGGGCATCATCATATTTTTGTTTACTTCTGTGGTGGATTCTCCTTTTAAAGTTAGTTTCAAATAATGACGTTAGTTTATGTTCAAGTCATCGCTGTTCAGGCTGCTCTAAACATGCCAGTTTTGACAGTTTCTTTTCCCCCTGCTCTGTATGATGCCTTATCTCAACTATTGTCAACACAGGTGCACAGCTGTCACAGCGAGCACAGAATCTCCACCCACCTACTATTTAAGCCTTATTTTTGCAAGGGGGAACAAAACTACTATAGTAACTAGTAGTGGTAGAAGAATTCACAGATTTAAAAATATGGAGCCAATCTTATTATGATAATTATGCACACCGGTGGTATTTATCAGTATCTTTCAAATTTCTTTGCAGTTAAATGTCATTTATAGAGTGACAAATCATGACACATCTTAAGGTGTTTTATTTTCAAAGGTAAAGACTGCACATATTATAAATATTATAAAAGCACAATGATTCCACAATCGTCCGTGAGAGAGCTGCTGATGACAAAAAGGAGAAAAATGACTCTCATGGATTTTCCAAAACTAATTAGGTCTTTTGTTGATTATCGGTGTTGATTTGCAGATCTTCTTGAGTGCATTTCATCTAACATTTAACTCCAAAGAAGTTTAATTCAGATTATTTAAAAATCTGATTAAAGCCACAGATTAATTTTGTCATTTGATTATTGGTTTGACTAACTGCAAAAGCTCTAGAGAAGCAGTAAAACGTTTTTTAAATGTTTGAAACTCAATACAAAGAAACAAAAACTTGATGAAAAGTGGAAAAAGGGTTGTCATGTTGCTTTTGCTGCTTGTTAGTAGTTCTGCCAATAAATCTAACCCAAGTCACCATTGTCGGCGTTCCCAGACAAAACTCCATGACACCACAACTTTGATTTGTTTTCCCACGCTGCATTTAAGCCTCGTAGGACTGTAGCCAGTATCTTTAAAATATAATAAGGGACAAATTAAGTTGAATTGAAGCTTCTTTTTTTCTCTGTGTGTTTTCAGAGCTCAGGAAAGCTGGACATGGAGAGAGGAATGGTCAAACCCATGATCAGAGGAGAGCAGCAGGACAGCAGGTCAGACAGAGTTTCCTCCAATACCCTGGATTCTCTTGATCCTCATGCTTATCCTTTTTCTCCCCTTTGTATGCGTCTCCTCTCCTCATGGTTTGAATCTGTCTCATCAGGTCTCAGGATATTTCAGCAGACAGAACAGAGCTGACTCTTCCAGCCAGCATCGAGTTCAGAGACAACTGTGAGTGTTCACGCATCACTTTCTGCCTCTTCATTCACCTCACTGTGTCAGTGACACAGTCAATAGCTGGAAACTATTGAACCCTTTCAGTTCCTGTCGTAACGTCCTGGACCGACAAACCTGACCTGATTGCGCTGGAAGTAGTGCTGCTCAATAACGGTGTCATGGTTCATGCAGGCAGTTCAGAGGCTTTTCACGTTTTCTCTCACCTCGCCGACCTGCAGCGATGAAAGGCTGAAAGCCATAATAATCATTACAATCCTATTTGACGTTGTGGCACAAAGTCAAGCACGTTCACAGTGGTTTTTGCTCCTCGTTTCTGAGCCTGCTTGCGATATTCTTGAACAAGATCTGCGGGTGCAGCCGGGGTGAAGGGGACTCTCCATCGCTGCTTTTTGAAGCCAATGTGGTTTTATTTGATTTATCAGAGTGAGACCTTCAGCATTGGAGGTCGATACCTCCAAATGTGAGACTGTGAAGTGCCCTCTCTGGGTTTAAAGGCAGATATCTCAAGATGTTTTTCTCGAGACATGGCGCGGAAAGGTGGATTTATGAGTCCATCGACTTCAGCCTTCACCTTCACTTATCAGCAGTAATACGGGCATTGTATCAGACTGTTGTAAAAGAGACGTCCACGTATGTTCTAGCTGTCATATTTGTTCATGAGAGCAAGTTAATGAACAATAGTGCAAAGTCAAAAATATAAGCAGTCACAATGAGTTTCCTCTGCAGGGTGACTGAGCTCAGCCTTAGAGCAAGGTTGCAGAGCTTGTACATTTGGAAGGATCTTAGAGTGGAGCTTCTGCTCAGTCGTGTTGAAAGCAGCCAGCTGAGGCTGTTCCATCGTCTTGTAACAATGCCGCTGGAGGTTTCGGGGGCATGTTTATCTGGGAGGAGACCCTTGGGAACTACAATCAATTTATAATCACCACTTAACCCTTACCCCATGCATGTTTTTGAACTGTTGGTGGAAGCTGGAGTTCCCAGAGAGAACCCATGCAGACACAGGGAGAACCTGCAGGCTCCATACAGAACGGAAAAGACTGGATTCAAACCCAGGAACTTATTCCTGTGGAACTTTTTCTGTGAAGCTGGCAGGTTGAAGACCATTTCATGACTGGCCTCAAAGGGTTTTTATTGTTCTCTCGTGCACCTTGAACGGTGGAGAAGTTTGGGGCTGTGGTGCATGTATGAAAACTGCTACATCGGGGTGTTTCTGCCTTTACATGTCAGAGTACATCACAGAGATTAATATTGAGCTTCATGATTTCCATCTCTGCGTTTTTCTGAGCCGTGTTCGAACTGTGCATTCCTGTTTTAATAAAGTAATAAAATGAAAGTTCTCCTTTTGTCTGCCAGTGTGGAGGGAACCTCAGAGCTGGACTGAGTTGTCCTAATCCCCGGCATTTAATTTTCTAATGTCTCTAGTGAATCCTTTATTAGATGATTTCAGAACTCTTTGTTGCTGTTGGATGTTAAATTCATGATAATTGAGTTCCAGACGGCAGTGCAACGTTTCGTTTCCCACGCTTTTTGTAGCCACGAACGCTTCGAGCCGTTTGCTTTGTCTTCTGTTTATTGACTCTTCTTCTGCTCCGGGCCCGAGTCTATCAGCGTGCACGCTCTGACAGTGCTACAATAGATTTGGCACCGTGTGTGTGTGTGAGATCATCTGTTTTCCAGGCAAACGATGGTTTTTGGTCATAAAGTGGTGGAGACTCTCATACCCACAGTCCTCAGGGAGCCTAACCATGTGCTGTAAGAGGCAGAAAAGGTGCAGTAGTCTCATCTTCAGGTTTTCATATGGAGTGTTGTAGCTGCTAAAGTGCAGCTGCCACCAGTTTGGCATCAAGTTAAAACCGAATGACTCTAAAGTGAGGCAGCTGGTTTTATTGGTGTTTTCAACATGACACGCATGTGCAGCCAATGTCTGCACCGCCAAAGCGACTGATACAAACTGCTTCCCACAGCTCAGAGGCGGTGTGGGCCGACACTTCGAACATGCAGTTTGATTTATTGTGTGCAGTCATTTCTGCCTTTACATACAGTTTTTAATGAGAGATAATATATAAAACCTTTGCATTCATTAATTACTATTATCAGCTATAATGATGAGCTGTTATTCCATGAAAGAATAATTTAAAAAATCAGCTATAGTGGAAGAGTTAAACAGGTGGAGATTGTAGTCAGAAGGGGCAGGAATGAATGAATGAAAGCCAAAATAAATGAATAGATGAATAAAAACATGAATGAATTGAATAGTAAACTAGAAGTCTAATAAACAAATGAATATTATTATTATTATTATTATTATTATCATTATTGTTATATTAAAAAATAGACAATTAAGAAAAGTTACGTTTTATTTATCAGTCAACACAGTGGGGAAAAGAAAAATGACTTGTCTCACCCATACACGCGACCATGACCATGAGTTTAGTTTGTGGGGGATTACTTAAGCTGCAGGTTTATTAATTAATTATTAATTAATCACGTGAAATCTGTTACGTCCTCTGACAAACAGCGGCTGCCACAAAGATTTTATCGAATGTATTCTCTCTCTGTCCATCCAGCTGAAGACACCTTCCTCTCTGCCATCATCAACTACACCAACAGCTCCACGGTTCACTTCAAACTCTCGCCCACGTACGTCCTGTACATGGCCTGCCGCTACGTCTTGTCGCCCACGTACCGGCCCGACATGTCGCCGTCAGAGAGGACACACAAGGTCATCGCCATCGTCAACAAGATGGTGAGCATGATGGAAGGAGTCATCCAGGTCAGTAATACGTCTTTTAAAAGTCTTTTCACTGTAATTTTAAAAGCAGTCGAATCAAATCATCGATTAATTTGCACGTTATCTCGTTCTCATGCTCCTCCTGCTTTTGTCGAATATTAGGTGACGCTCAGCGGTGTTCTTACAAAACTACATTTGTAGTTGTTGTAAGCTGTGTGTGTGTGTGTTTGTCTAGCAGCTTTTCTCCACAGTTGTGCTTTCGATTCTGTTTGTCCATCACTCAGTGTTACATGCTCGAGATGTGAAGCCTGTTATGACTCAACATGGAGCTACTGTTACTTAAAATGTCAAGTTTGATGCCGGTCTTATAGCCGTTTTTTGTAGGGGAGGGAGGCGGTGTCAAAACAGTAATTTTTAAAGACTTTTTTCGAGATCTCCTCCTCTAAATAAAACTGCATAGAGGTATCTGTGTTCAATATTGCGTTAAGACAAACATCTGCAAGAAGTTTTAATAAACATGCTAAAAATGCCTGGTTTTAATTGAAACAGTCTGTATGGAAATATGAAAAAGGATTAAGACTTTCACCATCTGTTAAAACTTTTTGTTAACTCCGGGCCATGCCACGTTAAAAACAGCCAGAAATTCTTCCTCGTTTTCCCAGCAACTTCAGTACCTCAATTTTTTCTGTACAAGAGTTCGACACATGAGATTTTCATATTTAAGCGTTTTTTAAACCAATTTTGATACTCCAAGTTTCACAAGCGTCATATCGCAATGTGGGATAGATAGCTGGGCACAACAAGTTATAGATTATGAAATCTTATTTACCTATAGTTTGATGGCAAGCTCATCTTCTAGTTGCGATCCCTTCACAGAAAAGAAATCCGTGTTCAAATGTTCTGTAAATTGATTTAGACATATCACATCGATCAGTTTCATGTCCTAAACAGGTGTGGGGAACTTCAGGCCTCAAGGGCCGGTGTCCTGCAGGTTTCAGATGTGTCCTTGATCCAACACAGCTGATTTTAAATGGCTAAATTACCTCCTCAACATGTCTTGAAGTTCTCCAGAGGCCTGGTAATGATTGATTCAGGTGTGCTGACCCAGGGTGAGATCTAAATCCTGCAGGACACCGGCCCTCGAGGCCTGGAATTCCCCACCCCCTGTCCTAAAAGGAAGAATAAGAGTGAAAAAACTTTTTCGATCCAGCTCTGTATACTCTATAAAATATTTATAGCATGAAGTTAAGATTTTGCATTGCTTAACTAAAGTTACTGTACAAAATAAAAGATAAAAGTGATCCTTGCTGGGTTAGGTGGGAGCACGATGCCACATATGGAGCAGAGGATCTTAGGAGGGGAAAAGTAAACACATAAACACCTACATGTTTCTTTTAAAGCCTCCAGCATCCAGTAAAGCCATTACTGCTTTTATTTGTTTAGCCTGCAGCAAGCTATTCATTGTCTTTGGCATGCAGAAAAGTTCTAAAACACAAGCACAGACTCACAAACGCACACACAAGATTGTAAGACGATTTCAGTCTGTGTAGAAGGAGTTCAGCTTTATAGAGTTTCAGGAAAACTATCTTTAGCTACAGACTGAGAGATGTGGGAAGCTTGCTTATAAACTGCGTGTGTGTGTGCGTGTGCACGTGCGTGTTTTCAGTTATCATCTGAACATTAATCACTGCATACGAGACACTAATCCAGCAGATCAGGATATTTTTGGAGCATCTTTGGGATGTTTCTCGCCAATAACAGTGCTCGCATTCTCTAATATTTAATCCTTGTGTGCGGTTACAATAGTGCGCTTCAAACATTTTTATGCAGATTTTAGTTGTAAAATATAAAACATTGTTCACTTTTGCAGTGTTTTCTTTAACATTTTTTCTTTTCCAGCTGACCTCCATCACTTCACTTTTTTGAGGATGGCTTTACATTGTAAACCATAATCATCGTGTGTGTCAAAGTGTATCTGTGTGTCACATAGCTGTCCATACTGTAGCCGTTGACGTGTTTTCTCTCTGTCCTGTGAACGTGTCCTCTTCCTCCTCCTCCTCTTCCTCTTCCTTCCATCCAGGAGATTGCTGAAGGGGATCAGGTAGGATAGCACATCATGATACGGCTGCTAAAGACTCGTCTACCTCTCTCTCCCTGGCTCTGACACTCTCTCTTTGTCTCATTTCTTTGGGGTGGGTGATGTGGGTAAAATTAATTGCGCAGTGCACCTTATATTCTGTACTCGCTACTGTTCATGTGAGCTGCACAGGTTAGCAATGCCAAGAGCTTTGCAACTAAATACTTTTACTGTATTATCCACACTTTTCAGAGCTGTTTTTAAGGAACATATTGCAGAGGAAATAAAACAGAGTCGATCACGTTTGCCATGGTGACAAAATACTACTGGATTATAGTATCGTTCTCAGTGTAGGTTGATTTATTACTCCCAATAGCAACAGAAAAAATGGTTGTTGTTGTTGTTGTTATTGCTGTTGTTGTTGTTGTTGTTGTTGTTGTTGTTATTATTATTATTATTATTATTATTATTATTATTATTATTATTAATAATAATAATAATAATAATAATAATAATGTTAGTATTACATTGTAACTATTAAGTAAATGAAAGATAAATAAATACTTCTGTGTTGAATCAACGTAAAGCCTGTTTAAGTGACCGACTCGTGGTCGGCGTTTATATGTGTGCATGGTGTGTCTCCGTTCTTGTGCAGTCACTCCCAAAACACTAGTTATGGGTGTTTTGATGTTTTTCAAATCTATTCACTGGATTTGAAAATGGAAATAGCAAAAAATGCATTATTGTAGTCATTTTTATTTAGTTTAGACTTTTTGCTGTTAATTTGTTAAGTTTCAGGCAGTTTCTGTAGTGAGGTTTTCTTGTTTCAGTTTAATTTTATTTAAAAATATTTTGTTTTAGTTTAATTTTATTAATTTAAGAGTTAGTTTTTGGCCTTTTAGTTATTATTGTATGAGATTTATATCAGCGGTAAAGTACAGGTATTTCAGGTATTTCAAAAAAAAAAGCCAAACTTTTGGAAAGCGGTTGACTCAGTCTTATAGACAAACAATACAAAAACTAAGCAAATTTCCTGCTATCATTTTTTCCTAGTTTGTTTTTCCCCAGGTCTGTTTATAATTTTTATTTTGGTTAATTACATTTTGTTCACACCTATTTTTAGTTTTCGTTAACTTTAATAACCATGGAGGAGAGTCACAGTCGTTGCGAGCTGCATCAACGTGATGCGTAGTTGTATTTCTAGTGAGGTGCACATCAGGTTGCGGTGTATGGTTTATGGTTCCCTACACCATATCTCTGACATTGTTAGTTTTGCGTCAGAGTTTGTCTCGTTGTGCACCTCTGGACTGCTTTAGGACAGCTTCTGTTTTTCAGATTGTTGTTCGTGTCACAAAGTTGGAGACGGTGAGCTGCAGTCAACATACATTTTTCTGTAATGCATCACTGTAGGTGGTTCAGTGATCTCATTCTATGTACTAAGGAAACAAATAAGTTGTTATTGCATTGCAAAGCTTCCTCTACGTGCATGATGGGTCTTTTTTTTTTTGCTGTGCTACTGCCAGCCGATTTCAGTCTGTGTGCAGGGAGTGGAAATGTGAACATTAACGTTATTGCATGAAAGGGCATGGACACGATGGTTAAATGCTCAGATCCTTAGTTTGAAAGTTGTTTGTTTGGTGTTCGTGGTCGAAGCGAGACTTCCACAGAGTGATGATCAGGATAACAGTGCATGGATTTGAAGATCTTTTTGATCGAAGCTCGTATGTTAAATTATTTCTTTACCTGAAACCTCGGCTCCAGACCAACTGGGTAAAAAAAAAACAACCCCAACACATTTTAATTAAGGCGAATCAGATAACATTTAAGCTTTGGTGACGTAAAATCACATGACCAACCTCATCAACCCCTCGGCTTTCCTCTATTAATCTCTGCCCCCACTTCTCTCTCCCTGTCCTACTTTCTTCTTCTCTCTCTATGCTTTTTTTCTTTTTGACCAGCCCTTCATTGTTGCTGCTGCTTCTTTTTCTCCATTCTAACAGAGATGATGTAAAATACCGCCATAATAATGCATCCTACCCCACAGCTGGAAAACTAAGCAACAACAGCAACATCAACTTGACTAATTCCATTCAGCTTCCTGGACCTGCCTGGTACTAAAAAACAAACACACCAAAGAAAAAAACAAAACAAAAACCAAAGCATCCACTTCTCTCCATCATTGCTCAGTCTTTAACTCTGGCATCCATTTTTTTTGTTTTGTTTTTTTGTTGTGACCTCACATCTTGCTTCTTCTACTCGACGGTGTGGATGAGAGACAAGTCGCGTCCCTCTGACCTGCTCCACCTCGTCTGCTTCATTTGTCTGTTTGGATGTTCATTTAACGTGTTCAGCCATCCATCTGTGTTTCATTGTGGATGCACTTGGCTTCATCTCTCATTGTCTGGCTGTTCTGAATGAAGGGTTATTATTGTTGTTATTATTATTATTATTATTATTATTGATATTATTATTATTATTATTATTATTATTTTCTTTTCTTTGTTCTGTTTTCATTTGTTTTTCAAAGGCGGGGATAGATGAATGCAAGGGACCAAGCTTTGCACAATCCTCTCTCTCTGAGCGGTGGGGATTTTAACCAATCAGCTCCTCAGATATCGAGCTTCGTCATGATTTAGACTGTGAACTAAGACGGCCGGTGTCTGTCGATCTGATGAATGGGAGAGAAAAGGAGAGGTCACTCTTGTGTAAAACAAAACTATCACAGAGCTCACGACACTTTGTTTGTGTTTACCGATCTGAAAGTGATGACCACTCTTCTTCTCGACACCCGGTTGGCTTAGAGGGAGGGGTGGGCGAGGCATGAGTCTATCCCTTAAAGTAACAGCTGCTCCTTCTTGCTGTCACTCAAACAGAAACCCCTCTGTCCTCCTCCCTTCTTTTCTTTTTTTTTTTTTTAATTTTTAACTTTTGTTTTGTTTTTAACCCTTGAGTCTTCCCTGGACACTTCTACTCTAACAACTTCTACCATGTTTTTCTTCTTTGTGTGTGGTTGTGATTGGTGCATTACAGAAGCAGAAGAACATCGCGGGAGCACTGGCTTTCTGGATGGCCAATGCCTCCGAGCTACTCAATTTCATCAAACAGGACCGAGACCTGAGTCGCATCACGCTGGACGCCCAGGACATCCTCGCCCATCTGGTCCAGATGGCCTTCAAGTCAGTTTGTGTTTGTGGATGTGGGCACTGTGGGTGTAGATAATAAACTGTGTACAAAAGATATAGCCATTGTGATGATGCCCACAGGTTAATGCCTTCCCTTTGCAAAGCATCAAACAGTGTTTCTATTGGCATGTCATGACAAATCATGACTATACCCTGGTTCATTCGTAGGGCTGGGTATCGTCACTGATTTCTAGAATCGATTCAATTCCGATTCACAAGGTCCCGAATCGATTCGATCCACGATTCGATTTAATTCGATTCAATTCGATTTGAATCTGGGAAATTTTGACAGCCAGAAATATTATAATTCAGATCAGTACATTTACATATTTTTGTATCTATAAAAAGGAAGCTGACACACGCAAGACTTTATCAAAGGTGTAAGCATCACAGCAGATGCCTTTGTGTCAAAGTAGCTGAAGATAAAACACAGAAAAACATGAAGGTGATTTTCCTGGCCTGGGATTTTATAAAAATATTCTGCAGTACATCAAAAACAAAAGAAAAACTATTAATCAACACATGAACATTACCTCTGAAGTTACAGAGGTTTTAAAAAGTTTAAATTTGTTTAGTATTGAACGGCAGAAATGAGGCTTTCTTTTCGAAAGTATGTAAAACGAAAAAAAAAAAACAGCGACTGAGAGCGCTGTAAACAACGGTAGACTTGTGCGTAACAAGCAAGCGAATAATGAAGAAAACAGATTTTTAGACGGGAAACTGTTCTTGAAGTACAGAGGGGGGGTGGAGAAAGAGAGCTGTGCATCGTGGTCGAAGCAAAACAGTAAAAGTAAGAGTGAATACATGACGATGTTTATGTGAAGCGTAGTTTGGATCTTCTTTTGCTGCTGGTTCGGTCAATATTGTTTGGAGTGACATCAAATTAACAGCTTTAGAATCAGCACATAAAGGGAACACAAAGCGCGGACCCGCCGACAGATCAGAATCAGCTGTCGGCTTTCAGCCCCGACTGTGAGAAAGGCGACATCTAACTGATTCTGATCCGCGGGTTTTGTCTTTGTGCAGAATCCGTGTTCCTGCTCTCATTTACTGTCTTAGCTGTTTGGTGGTTGTTGAAATTTTGTGAGATTTCACCAGAGATTCTGGCATTTCGGGCAAAATAAATTTATATTAAAAAATCGATTCAGGATTTTAATGAATCGATTTTACGTTATCCAAGCCAGAATCGATTTTAATCGATAAATCGATTATAAAAACCCACCCCTATTCATTCGTCTTTCTGACTCTTAACAGAAACTGCAGTTTTCAAAATGTTCATTATTAATTCAATAAGAGATTAAATAAATACCCGTAAACTCACCACAAAAGTGTTTCCTAGGGTCACAGGGGGAGGAAGCTGTTATCTTTTCTAGCTGCAGGAGTCGCCCACTGCTGGCCATTAGAAGGAATGCAGGTTAATGGGGTTGATCCAAGTGAGCAGTGTATTACTAACTTTGTCCTAAAAACAAATGAGTGCATCCAGTTAATAATGTTGCCCCAGTCAAAATGAATGAGAGGTGGTGATGATGATGATGATGATGGACTTAAATTTATACATGTGAAATAAGCAGAGCTAGAATCTACCTCAAATTTTAGTTCAGTTTTATTAATATAGAAAACAACAGTCACCTCAAGGGGCTTTATATTATAAAGACAAGACCCACGATCATAGAGAGAAACCCCAACGATCATACAACCCCCTGTGAGCATGCGCTGTCTTTTATATGCAGTCCAAAGTGTCCATCCAATAATGTAATGAAATCCTTATTAAAGTAACTTGTTAATATAAAATGGGTGATAAGAAACACAGGCTTGCAATTTTTTTCTGTATAAATGACATTCACTGGCAGTTAGCAGTAATTTAAACTTCTCACTTGGTTTAGAAGCATTATGGAAAATATATGAACACACTGATAACCCACATTAAAGTTTCTGAAAGCCTCTTAAAGTGTAAAATACGTTCAGATGGTGACCTTTGATGTGAACAGTGTTGAATGACGTTGCAACAAGCTGTATTGTGTTGCTGCAGGTACCTGGTCCACTGTCTCCAGGCTGATCTGAACAACTACATGCCTGCCTTCCTCGATGACCCCGAGGAGCATAATCCACAGAGACCAAAGATCGGTAATGTGCAAACACACAACCACAGGAAGCAACCAAGACTGCTCATGACTAACAGCAACAATTCTGAATTAATTTAGGTGATTAGCCCTTTAAAATGAAGACACGTCCACATGTTAATCGTATGTCATTATAGGTTTTTTATAGAGTTTTCTCCGTTTTATGTTAAAATGATTCCCCACTTGTTCGTCACAGGTTGCACACATCTAGAAATTGTTAGCATTAATTTTCTCAGGTTCCTTTGGACCTTGTGAGACTGGAAAGAATATATTAGAAAATCTGAACAAAATATTTTTTTTATTTCCTAATGGTCTCTCAGGTGTCTTGTTTTTTTTTTTTTTTTTTTTTTTTTTTTTTTTTAAAACATGCTTTGGACCTGTCTCTCTTATTTGGGATCTACTTTTCTGTCAGTAGCTGCAGTGCCACCTTAAACTTGAAGAATTTTATTTTTTATCAAAACTCTCTGAAGTCAAGAATTTACACAAACATGGAACCCAAGATTTTTCAGCAGACTCCAGAAACTCGGAGGAAAGCCCAAGTTGAACTCTGTAGCTATTGTTGCACACAGTATTTGTTTTCTTACAGGCCTGGTTTTAATAACCTGATCATACAGCTCCTGGAAACTGTCCATATACTTAACTCACATTTCATGTAGAGGATCATTGCGGGTTGAAAAGCCCACAGTTTTCAAGTCAGACAGTGTTGCATCAGGTGAGGAGTGAAACCAGGAGGCGCTTGTCTTTTTTCTGAGGATGTTGTACATATGTACTGAAAGTTTTCTTCCCAAAAAAACACAACCTTCAATCACAAACTCCTCCACTTGGCTTCCTGTCAGTTTATTAAGATGATTATAATCCAGCTGAAAGATTGTATTTGTTTATTTTTTAACACTGGAAGAAGTGCGCCTGTCACAGAAGCAAAAGTACAAGGGCATGTAACCTGATTTCTACTGAGTGATCTTAAAAAACAAGCCTCACACGCCTCAGAGAATGACCTTGAACAGGATATAAGACATAGAGGGGAAGATTTTTTCTCACGTCCCGGTTTCTCTTTTCAGAGGACGTCCTGCACACACTGACGGGGGCGATGTCGTTACTGCGGCGGTGTCGGGTCAACGCCGCTCTCACCATCCAGCTCTTCTCGCAGCTCTTCCACTTCATCAACATGTGGCTGTTCAACAAGCTGGTGACAGATACCGGCTCGGGGCTGTGCTGTCACTACTGGGGCGCCATCCTCCGGCAGCAGCTGAGCCACATCGAGGCCTGGGCTGAGAAGCAGGGTCTGGAGCTCGCTGCTGACTGCCACCTCAGCCGAATCGTACAGGTAAGATGGTAAACGGTAAGAGTCTGTGCAGGGGTGTGAGCAGATGGTTGCTAAAACTGATTTTAGAGGCATTTTCCTCAGTTGTGTCAGTCACACTAATTGGTTTGTTGCATCTTTTTAAAATATCTCCATTTCAATTTTTTCTTATTACTATAAAGGGTTTTGAAAAGATAAAAAAAGAATATGTTCGACTGATTTACTTGTTGGTTGTGTCTGAAGTCCATAATTACAGATAAATGAAAGTGTATTTTTCACAGAGAACCACAATTTTACTTTGAAATGTGCCTGAAATATTTATATGAAGATATCCTTTTAGATTTGTAAAAGTACTATTACAGAGTAGCTCTTGTGGAAGAGTAAGAGGGTCTTGAAGTGACAACTCCCAGAAAGTTGATTCTGTTTTTCTCAACTTTGCTTTTTCAGTCACAGAAATGTTTTGTTACTCATTCAAGTGACGACTACTGTCTCAGGTGACCGCAGGTTTCCCAAGTCTAATAAATGGTACATTTGCATAATGATTGAAACCAGCACAACTGACTAACAATGGGCCATTTTTTGCTATGACACCAGGGATTCCAAAAAAAGTGGGTTGTGATGTTACTGCAGCAAGAAGTCAGAAAGAAGCCATTTGTAATTTAAAAAAGAAGAAGAAGAAACTGAACTGAAAAAAATCTCAATGTGATTTTAAAAATAACAGGTTTTCCTTCAGTTTCTGGCCTATTCTTGACCCTGAACTGTACTCTATTTAATCAGAGAGCACAAATGTGGCCATCAGCTAAAGCTGTTAATGTGAACAAAATTAAGATTAAAATGAGTCAGTGAATCCACATCGAAGGAATCATTTCCTTTTGTGCGGTGTGCAGTTGGGATTGAAGGTTTGGGTGGGCTGCAGAAGGTTTTCAGGATCTCTAAATTGGCTGCGGCAGTCTGAAGTTTGGGAGTAGATGTTTACTACACTGCAGCAATTCAGAGAGAAAATGAAGAGGCTGAAACAAGAAATTAAGAGACCACAACAAGACATGGAGTTGGACTACCAACCGCTGACTGGCTATTACATCACTACAATCCCTTTTAGCAGCATGAATGCAACCAGGAAAAAATGCTTTGAAGCTTTGCAGTTTCTGGAGGATCTCTTGTTGCCCAGAAGGAAACTTGTATAATCCTCTGTTATAGTAAACCTGAAATGAAAAATCGTAAAGAGGCAAACACTCCAAACCCCTGCTCAGGTGCTTCTCTGGGACTTTATCAGCTTCGACTGACTCTGGCAAAACAAGCAAACAACTCAACAGCTGTCATCAGTTTCTTATTACTGTCTCACAACACTCGCCTCGCCTACAGCCAGCCAGTCAACACAACCGCCGAAGTCTCTCATTTCGTGTGCTTGCAGATAACGTTGCGACCACGTGTGGCCACTCTGTTTACATTCAAAACAATAAGAATGTGTTTGATTTACAACATATGTGTTTGTCCCCTTCCAGGCCACCACCCTGCTGACCATGGATAAATACTCCATGCAGGATGTGCAGACCATCAATAACACTTGCTTCAAGCTCAACTCCCTGCAGCTTCACGCCCTCATGACCAACTACCACTGTGCCCCCGATGAGCCGTACATCCCACCTGTAAGACAAACGGCGTCTTTAAACATGTGCAGCGTTTTTATTGGATTAAATTAGATGAAACTGGAGTTATTAAAGTTAAACTGATTTGTAGAAACTATTTAAGCTCCAAACCAGAGGTTAGGTTGCCTGATGCGTGTGTTCTGCTGGTTTGTGTGTGTTTAGGAGCTGATAGACCACGTGGTGGCAGTGGCGGAAAACACAGCAGATGAGCTGGCGAGGAGTGACGGCAGAGAGGTTCAGCTCGAGGAGGATCCAGACCTCCAGCTGCCCTTTCTCCTTCCTGAGGACGGCTACTCCTGCGACGTGGTGCGCAGCCTCCCCAATGGCCTGCAGGACTTCCTGGAGCCTCTCCTGCAAAGAGGTAAAAAGTCAAACTATATGTTAATAAGGAATGAAGTCATATTGGAAATATCTCATAAAACAAATAGGTTTGTTTTATGAGAATGTAAATGACTTTGGTTGAATATGAGCAGATAATTTTTCCCAGGGTTTTTAATTTGTTTTTATTGTCATTGTTTTAAATAAAACCCTGTATACCTAAAGGAAAACAAACATTCATTGAATTATGTTTCATAACTGTGTGTTAGTCCTGCTATTCTGTGTTTTATGCCTCCTGTTTTTTAAAGCTATGAGACGTACAACGAGTTTAAAGATGTTATGTTGGGATTTAAGCATCTTAAAATAAAGCAGACCAAACAAAAAGCATCAGTAGCTGCTGCTTTAAAATAAGTTTGGTTGCTTTATATGCTGTATTGCTACACTCGACAATTAACGTTTTCTTATTGTCATGATTTCAGAAAAGCTGCTCTGAAACAAAGGTTATGATCACTCTACTATCAGTGACATTATTTCTGTGTGCGTCTGTTTCCTCTGGTAGGTTTTTGTAGGTTAGCGCCACATCCACGTTCGCCTGGCACCTGGACCGTCCACTTCGAAGGAGCTGACTGCGACAGCCACTTCTCCGCTGCTGACAACTCTGAAATGGTACGACGTCGACGTTCAGTCACTCTCTCGCCACACTGTGCGTGCGTTTATTTATAGAGTTGTGTGTCAGTGCAGTGGGGCATCCTGGGTAAAGTCGGTGCCACAGAGGAGACTTTGCAGGTTTAGTAATGCTGACTCACAGAGACTGTGGAGAATGAAGTCTAAAGTAAGTCTGACAGCTAAGACAGCAGAAAACAAGACTAAAACTCTTGGAGCCACAAAGTGGCTGCAGGGTCTTTGATGGCTGCAGAGTGACTTTGGGAAACTGTTCTTTTTTCAGCATTTACATTTTCATGCTGCGCTCTTGCTTTGCGTGGATGATCTTCACTTAGATCACATCCACTTTGCTCTGTATGCTGCCCAGACACGCCTCCATATTGTCAATAACGATGAGCTGCTCTTTGATACAAATATCTAATTGGCTGATCACATGGCAGCAACTCAGTGCATTTAAGCATGTCAACATGGTCAGGATGACTTGTTGAAGCTCAGACTGAGTCTCAGAGTGGGGAAGAAAGGTGATTTAAGCAACTTTGAGTGTGACCTGGTTGTTGGTGCCAGACAGCCTGGTCAGAGTATTTCGGACTCTGCTGGGATTTTCCCACATGACCATCTCTGGGGTTTACAGAGAATGATGTAAAAAAGCAGAAATATCCAGTGAGCAACACTTCTCTGGATAAAATCGTCTTTGAATGCACAAGACATTAAACCTTGAAGGAGAAGATCACACTGGGTGCCCCTCCTGTCAGCTAAGAGCAGGAAACTGATTCTATAGTTCAGCACAATTTGACAGTAAGAGACTGAAAAATTGCTTCTGGTCTGATACGTCTCAATTTCTACTCTGACATTCAGATGATGGGGTCAGAATTTGGCCTAAGCAACATAAAAGCATGGATCCATCCTGCTTTGAATCTGCATTTCAGACTGGTGGTGTAGTGGTGTCAGAGAGGTTTTCTTAGGACTCTTTGCACCAATTAGTATTAATTGAGCATCGTGAAAGGCATAAATACTAATGTGGCTAGTGTATACATTTTAATATTTCAGCTGTGTTAACTTCATCTGTATGTTTCTTTTTAAAGACAAAAATGACAATAACTAGAGGATTTCACAGAGTTTGTACAAGAGATTCAGGGTAGCTGAGACTAGCAGCCAAAAACAGGTGAAATTCCTGTGCAGAAACTGAGCTGTAGACAATTTGACGGCACGACTGTCATAGTTTGACTATTTTTAGACACGTTTAAACCTGGAGACTGCTTTGATTTGAGTCCAGAGGTGTGTGTGTGTGTGACCGTGTCTGTGTGTGGTCTCTCAATCTGAATGCAGAGATTGAAGTGACTTCAGAAGGATCTATTTACTTTTCATAAGACACACACCAAGACACAAGCGCACACACAATTTAATCAACACTAATCACACTGCTGAAGTTGGGGAACCCAGAGCAGTAAATGAGAGACTTCTTTTACTTACACACACACACACACACACACACACACACACACAGAGCCACTTCCTCTGTAATTGGTCTGTTTATCCCTACTCTACTATTTCATGACTGTAGTCTCGACTGGCGTCGCACACAACACGCGCGCGCGCACACACAGTGATTAATGGTGTGTGTTCAGGCAGACTGGTGGGTCGAGCTCTGCCTTGTCGACAGTTCTTAAGCGATCATTACAGGACCAGCTCTGCTCTGCAACCACTTTAGTGTCAAAGATGTGATATTGTTTGCTTTTTATGTGTATAAATGTATAAACTGGATTATGTGGAAAAGTCTGATACTAAATTACAAGTGGAATAAGGAGAGCCTGCAGTGATGTTTGAGCCCATGCTGTTGTACAGTATGAAAAATGACACAATATTGAGTTTTATTCAGTTAACGTTCAGTAACAGTTGCCTCGGGGTGCTTTATACCATTATGTAAAGACTGAAATGTCATTAACCTGTGTGCTGCACTTGGTAACTGTGGGAAGAAAAACTCCCTTTTAACAGGAAGAGACTTTGATCAGAACCAGGCCTCAGGGAGCGGTGCCAGTTTACCGTGACTGGTTAGGAAGCGAAGAGACAGAGAAAAGGATGGAAGAGGCCAAAAATGTGTAATGAGCTGTGCCGCCTGAGTACGTAATGTCTAATTAGGTTTAAATTGTTGCGACCAGCTTTGAAGTCTGCTTTATGTGTTTATCAGATTTGAGGTGCGGCTCTCAAGTTTTTCCTAAGAGCTTAAAGTCGTTAACCTCGTTTGTTTGTCTGATGGATAAACATGGGTATCAATTAAGTTTAATTAATTTACTTGTATTTAGTACAGCGACGTGTCACACACAGCCTAATTGTGGGCCTGATAATAACCTGTACAGGGCTTGAATTCCTCTGGACCCAAATCAAAGCATCTTCCAGGATTAATTCCTGTGGAAATATCCGCACGGAATTACAGTAACCTAATAATGTTTGGGCCACTGTTGCATTAGTGTGGAACAGCTGGCCAGCTGCAGTCTCTCTCTGCAACGCTACAGGAAGTTTTGCTAGCATACACAGACTGGCTACAAAGGTGTGAACTTGAAGTCGTGCAGACAATGACCGCTGGCTAAAAAATTTAAATCCACTTCAACTGATGAGGAGAACGCTGAACACCAAACACGGCGGCATTCCCAGTGAAGTTAACGTTAACAGCGTTAGTCCTTAGGATCCAGATGTGTAACAATAACATTATTAGGGTGGAGCAGCAGTTCAGAGAGATTCAGACTAACCAGCTAATTTATAATGAACAGAGCATGCCTTTTTTAATACACATGCATAGATATGACAAAGAACAGGGACAGGAGACATAAATTACAGCAGTGTTGTATTTACTGGAGAATGACAGAAGGTGAGGTAAGAATAGGACAACAGAAAACTTCACAAGTAAAGTTTTTGGAAGTAAACAGCAGCAGTATTTCATGATTATGATAGAAACAATATGTCTTTTTCCCATAAAATATTTCAAATTTAATTGATTCATTCATTTTCATTTACAGACATACCTTTTCGTTTATTTGTAACTTAGAAAGAAGAAATTGGTGACTTCACAAACTGACTTGGGTTGTATTAGAAAGATTAGAATTGGAAGCTTTTATTGATATTATATAATGTACAATGAAATTGGAGCGCAGCAACAACTTAAGACACAATGAAGAATAAACATTTGATCATTTATGCAGTAAATACATAAAGTGCTAGTACTCAAAGTACTAGGTATAAAAATTGCTACATATGCTAAAGTATATAAAAAGTACTAATGTTTAATAAGGTTAGGTAGTCGGGTAACAAATGGTGAGAGTATCCCAAATATTACACAGTGATTTACCAATAATCTAATAATCGAATAACTCAGGTGAGTAAATTTTGTACTTGGCACATCCAGAGAAGAGGTGTTGAGGTTTGGAAAGAAGCTCTTCCTGGGTCTATGTCCTTGATTTGCCAGAGGGCAACTAGTTAAACAGATGAAGGCCAGGATGTGAGGGTCCTTCAAATATGTCTGATGAAGAAGGAGGAGGGAGGTTTACAGGTCCTGCATGGAGGACAGAGCTCAGCCAGCGATCTCCTGAGCCGTGGCTCTGTTTCTTCCTCCTCAGCAGTCTCAGGAAGTGAGGTCGTCTCTGTACCTTTTTTAATAACCATTGGCAGCCCAGGTGTTCAGAAAGTACCCAGGAATTTGGAACCTCCACACACTGATCACTGATGTAGGGCCACGTCTCGTCAATGAAGTCGAAGAGGGTTTTTTATTTTTTGTTTGTTTGTTTCGGGTGTTCTTTGTCAGGTTGTACCTCAGATCTGAACTGTTTCTCTTTATAAACTTCAAGCAGAAAGTTGAATCTGTTTTCTAATAGAATTCAGCCTGATTGAGTGGGTATGCAGCTGTAATTTTAGTGTATGAGTTGTCCTCTTGACTTGTGGTTGTTTTTTTGTTTGTTTCTGGGTGTTCCTGCAGTTTGAAGCGCCAGTCAGCGACATGCAGGACAACAACACCAAACAAAAATAGACAATACGATGCAGGCATATTTTTTTTTTTATGAGTGTGACATGAGCTTTTGGAGTATCCTTTGTCAGAATATTTTTTCATCATGTGGGAAACCTCGGTAGCTCTCTCTTTCTTTGTTTCTCCATCTTTCCCCACCCAGTCACCCAGCCCTGCTCAAATGAGCCCTGCTGTGTATATGTGTGTGTGTGTGGGTAGCCATGAAGTGGTTTTCATTCTTGACTTGGTTCCAGCGACCACAGGTTCCTCTGCGGTCTTCCCCTTTTCCCCTTTATCCCTCCTTCATGCCTTCCCTCCCTTTTCTCATCCCTCCCTCTTTTTTTCTTCTTCTTCTTTTTTTAACTCTACATTCTCTCACTATTCTCCTACATGTTTCAGACGAAGGGAACACGCTAAAGGAGAGTTGAGCTTTCCTCAGGCCTTTTTCCACGCGTTCGCTCACAGTGAGAGGTTACATCCTCGCTTACAGTTTGTCCTTCCTGTCCATCTCTCTTTTCAGCCAATGAGGAAAGAGCCGGAGGTTGTCACAGTAACCCTGAAGAAGCACAACGGCATGGGCCTCAGCATCGTGGCCGCCAAGGTAGGAAATGTCACCTGGAAGTTTGTTAAAGAGTGAAAGTCAAACTTTGGCAGCTCTGAGATGTTTTCAGTTTGTTGGGGTTTATTTATTTTTTAAAATTTTGCAGGAAACTTTTCCTAAAAAATGAAATCTAACACTGAAAAGTAAACGACTGGCATGCATTTGACAGGAAACCCCAAAATAACTTGGATGTTTTTATCGTGGCTGTAGAGATGGTGTGTGTGTGTGTGAGGCTGAGCAACACACTGCTGACAGAACAGGCTGCTGTTTAAAATAGACTCCTTTCACTGTTGAGTCTGACAGCAGCGCAGAGACTAAACAGCAACACTACAAAGAAACTTCTGGATGAGCCCCGGACAAAAACGTGCTCTGTGCAGTTTGCTGATTTAAGGGAGGGGATGTGGGGCTGTGCAGTGGGGCTAATTTAACTGTAGATCATTGTCTGTCTGTGTGTTTGTGTTACCGCACCTCTGATGTGTGGACCAAAGTACGAAAGTCTGCAGATGTCTGTGTAAGATGCAATTTTGGCTTACATACACATACTAGTATTAACTTAATAATCCAACAAAAGATACATGAACAGGAGGTTTACACTTGGGCATATGTGAATATCCAGGTCCTTAATTTGTTGCATCCATACACCACCTCAGTGGATTTGAAATGAAACAGTTTGAAGTTCGGACCTTAAGCTTTAATTCAAGTGGCCTGACAAAAATTTTGCATCAACTGTTTAGGAATTAAAGCTATTTTCACACCTTGTCCCCCATTTTCACAAGACCAAAAGTGATTGGACGATTGACCATGTCACAGCCATAAAGAAATTCCAATTTCCAAGCTTTTTTTTTTTTGTTATATTTACTTTATTTTAAAGTGTTTTGTAACATTAATCCGTGTTAATTTTGTGCTTTGTGAGTTTGCCCTGCTGTAAATCTCTCGCGCTGTCATAAAGTGCGAGCAATTGTTGTAAATTGGTGTGTGTAAATCACCTGACATGCTCAAGTCAGTCAGGTAAACAGAGTGTGGGGCAGGAGTTTTGACGTTGCATCGTATAGTTGTTTTTTATGAGGCAACGATAGGATTAGATAACCAGGACTTCATATGGAGAGGTTTTGTTTTGTAGCTGTCAAGTCATTTCATTTTTGTCGTCGGATTGCATGCAAACTACTTTAGGGAAAGCACGAATCAGAAACTTCCGAAGTGTAAAAGAAGGTCCGAAGGTTGCTGCTGCAGACTGATAAGCAGTTTCATGTGCAGGTGAGGCTGGTTCCCTCATTATTTTACAACAAACGGCGCAGGCATAAAATCTGAAGTTGAATCCAAGTGTTGAATTAGTATTTTACAGCCTTAAATTGTAATTTTTTAGATAAGGGCCAATGAGATGCCAGTGTGTCACAAGACTTAAACCAAAATAAAGCTTTCAGAGAGTCAGGAGTGGCCAAACAATCAGCAAACTGGTTTATTGTTTGAAGGATTGCAGCGACCAGCTCAGCAACACCAAAAGACCTGAAAAACTACAGGGTCACTGATGTTTATTGAAAACGTAACTACTGATAGAAGCAGCAAGATGAATTGAAGTGTATAGGACTACTTTCCCAAAATGATCAGATTGAGCTTCACAATTCAAAATGATAATGGCCCAAAGCACACTGTTGAACCAACACAAGCCAGTTTTCTTAAACAAAGGCAGGTACCTGATTTTAACCCAACAGTACATCTGTTTCACTGGCAGAAGATATCAAGAGGCGAAACACAGCTTTTGGTGATGTTCATGGGCTCTAGACTTCAGTCACTGAGACAAAGGGTTTTCATCCAACTGTTTAAAAACTATCCTTATATTTATTTTTATCACATATTGATTGTTTTGATTTCTAGTTTTGAAAAGAGGAAAAAACTACAAACTCTATGTTGTTGTCTAACAAATTATGGACCTAACTGTACCTGGAACGCCGTCCAAGAAAATGCAGAGGTCTATTTTGGTAGAGAAAATGAATGTGGCTTGGATACCTGCTCAGTATGGATGTAAAAAACATGTTGCTTTGCCTCCAAGTTTTGAGTTACTCATTTTGGCCACTGTCACCTTGTTGCTAATGCCCAGATACTGATTGTGTAGATTCTTGCTTGTTAGTGCCAATTAACAGAAAAGGCTAAACTTTTTTGGACTGTTGATCCACACAGTGGGCCACAAAATTGGACAGACTGTCACAATTCATTATTTGATGGTTGTAAACATGTTAATTTCAGCTCTGAGGCATAGTATTTTAACATGACACATTTACATTAACACTGGAGGAACTGCAGCCGCAGAGGCTGCTCTTTAGTAAAATGTAATGACCGTGACACCGAGCTACTTCAGATGAACTGAAAATTTAAACAAAAACACTTCTAAACGCAAAACATTTCATTCAAGTCCAGGAAAAACACAGTTGCACAACTTGAAGTTGAAAACAATTAAAATGTTAAGTCTGCTTCCAAAATAGTTTATATAAGCTCACCGCACATCACAGGGTGGCTGTAATGTGAAACGTGGAGTATATTCAACTGACATCATCTTCCAGTCCAGTCTCGTCTCCACTGGTTCCCTCTAATCTTACATGTCACAGCCATCATCAGGCGACTCATCCTGAGTGTCTCATAGCAACAAGAAAAGGCTTCGCTACCCTGTATCTTTCCTAATGTTAGTAAGAAATCAACTCACTGGCTCTCTTTCTCGAATTTAAAAAGTTTTCTGACTTTTTTTGAGCTGCAAGCCAAACATGAACCCGTGCACAGCATGTACCTCAGAGCCCCCAACAGTGTCCGACATGGCTTTGATTATAATTTGAAATGGCAAAGAGAAGTGAGACACAGTTGGGTGTCCAGTTTGACTAACAAGTTTCCTTCAGGGGCAACCCTTCACTTTCAGGCCAGACAGTTACATAATTCTACATTAAGGCCGTTCCATCACCAAGATTTCCCCCTAACTGGGTTCCTCGGTGTACTGTAGCTTATCTTGTACAGAACAGCAGTATCAAACCAGTATACATCCATGCAAGAGGACATGAGTAGATAAGACTACTATGGTTTGCTCTCTGTACAAAACATAATGATTTTCTTTCTTTCTTTTTATTGGAGAAAGTTTCCTGCTTAAGGCGAGAGCTTTCCTGTGTGTGTGCAGTCTGACTCTGTGTGTGGATGGGAAGAGTGGGAAGGAAGGATGTGCTGAGGAAACCTCCTTGCTCTGTTTATTTTCAGAGCTGTGTGGATGTTTGAGAGAGTGGCAGAGAAGTGTGTATGTGGGATGGGAAAGGCAGGTAGAGTGAATTTTGTCAAACAGATGCCTAAATTCACGGTAAACTGGGCTGAGCTCTGTCCTATTATATAACTCTGAGTGTGTGTGTGTGTGTGTGTGTCTGTGTGCGCGTGTGTGGTATTTGCCTGGTGGAGCTGAAGCAGCGCTCCACCTCAGTCCGACCAGCTGGCGTCCCAGCCGACACTTCACCTCTGGACCGCTGTCTGAATTTGCTATTTCTTAACAAACACTCTGCAATTAGGACGCCGTGGAGGAATTTGGGAGCTCTTGGGAACATTTGAAGAATTTACTGCAACACACACTGGACTGTTGGGCAACTTTTAAACATTTTTATTATAACACTTTTTCTATATTAAGATTTATTCTTTTTCCCGGTCAAACCTTTGACGATGAAGAGCGGAAAGATTCCTGCACGTCTTTGAGGAACTTTTTTATCCCGCATTTCTGTCTGTAAACAGTGATTTTAAAAGTTCAGCTCAATGGATTACGCTCAGTCTGTGTAATTGCTGGGAGGTTTTAGACTTGTCGGTTCATGTTAGCAGGTTGAATCGTTCTCTGGGATTTAAAAAAAAAAATAATTAAAAAAAAAAAAAAAAAAAAAGAAGAAGAAAGAAGGAAAAAACAGGTGTGTGCAGTTGGTGCGGGTGTGTGTGTCCTCCGCTGTGGATGTCCCCAGTGTGAACTGGTCTGGATAACAAGCAGCTGCAACATGTGGTTTTCTGTGGTGGGCAGGAAAGACCAGGTAACTGCTCTTTTTATGTCATTTGTGTCTTTTAAAGGCAAAGAGACTGTTTCTGTCTGCTCTCTTTGATGTTATTATAAATTTAAAAAAAAAAAAAGGTTTGAAAGGTGGTCTGTAAGTTTGCATCCATGTAAACCCGATTAAGACTGTTGCGTTTCATGTACGATAGACTCGCTCTGCTAAAATGTTGACCTTATTGGGGTTTTTCCTGGCTCAAATCTCACTGTTTGATATACAAAAAAAAAAAATAGGTGTACTTCAGTAAATTAAATACCATCATAATGTACGTGAGGGAGGAAGTTTTCTTTTTCCTTTTGTGCTGGTAACAATCTTTTAGATGGACATGAGTAGTCCATGAGTATTTAGTGTTTATTTAGAAGCACATGCTTGTGAAGCAGCTGGTTGAATATTCCTGGATTTATCGAGTGCAATGGCCTGCTGGTCCATCACTCTTGACCGTTTGCTGTCAGTGCCGTTCTGTCACTGGTTAAACAAAACCCCCTGGTGTTTTTGTTTTTAATAGAAGGGAAAAAGAAAAGGGTAAAGTGCTCTTCAGCCAGATTTAAATTTGTGGCCTGATTTAAAATGTAGACTCTAAAAGAAGAATTTTGCAGAAATCTCCATAAATTTAAAATATTTTATTAGACTTGAATTTCTTTTTTGTGTGGTGTGGAGGGGAGGGGGTCTGACAGTTCAGCTCAGTTTAAATGTTAGATAAGAATTCTGGTGTAAAATGGGAATATTAGCTCATAAAATCTGTATGTCGAATCAGTGATTGCTCTATTTGAACTCTCAACCTTTACATGTTGGTCATTTTGTTGGAGCCCTTTGTCTCTGTGGAACAAACGTGTGGAGAGCAGATTAGCATCCTTAAAAATACTACATCAGTCAAACCCACACACGTGTGTTTTATTGTATTGTGTTTGTCTTCCCTCCGGGCAGCTCCCAGCTGCAGTTGAGGAAACACTCGCTCCCCTCCTCCTCTTCGCCGTCCTCTTGTTGTCCGTTGGTGTGTTTACTCCTTTATCAGCGAAAGAAAGGAACAGAACATCCTCTCTGTACAGATTTAAAAACACCAGATAATGTTTGTGTTGTGTCGTAATTGAGGATTCCCAGAGACAGGACAGTGTTTGATACAGGAGAGCTTTTCCAATCTCCAGTCAAAAATTCTGGTCATTTATACTGCTTTGGTTGATACATCCCATCAACTGTTAAAGTTGAGCTTGGTTAACGCTTATCAGGAAATGTCTCAATTTTCAATAATTAAATGTGTACGGGTATATTAAAAATGATTAAATAGTGGAGGTTATAGAATTTGTTCACAATCCTCCTCAGGGGTTTTGTGGTTCAGTCCGAGTTGATTTAAAATTTCCTGTTTTCAGATAACTGAATGACCGAATTATTTTGTCAATGCAGGCCCTTAACTACCATCAAAACAGCTAACACACTCGGACCGTTTACCAAGCAGCTGCCCTGCAACGCTGACTTTTGGAACCATGATGTTCTCTGATGAACTCTACTATTACAATTTTACAAGAAATCTGAAGTTAAAAGCCAGAAAGTGTCTCATTCAGGTCTGTTTTGGCAGCAGGTGAGCTACTGTGCTCTCATTGGCAACTTCTGGCCGTCACTCATACCTTCTTCTGAAAGGGGCGGAGCCTGCAGCTGTTACACTTCGGTCTAAAAGTTCAGACACTCACACAGTTAACATTGGGGCTCAAAACCAGAGGTGTGATTCAAAAAAAATGTGTGGTATTTTGGATGGAAAGTTGAAATATACATTCTGGAGACGTGTGAGACTAACATTAAAAACTAAGATTTAAGCTCATGCTGATGATACGTTGTTATCCCTACATTACTAGGAAACTAATTTATAATTTTTTTTTCTTTCAAATGTTTTGCCTTTTGTGTGCACTTGCAGACAGACAGGGAATAGAGGTTTAAACAGTTAAAAGTTTGGCACTCAAACCAGAGTTATGCGGCTTGAGAAATGAGCTATAAACTGAAAAGGAGGAGGATTGAGTCTGTTTCTGCAGTGTTTGAAGCTTTAGTTGTGTGTGTTTGTTTGTTAGCTGATAGAAGCGTATTGGAAGTGTAACAATAGCATGAGAGCGTCCCCCCCTCTAAGGGCTGGAACAATGAAAGGATGTACCGCACGCACACACACATGCATTCGCTTTCCTGTTGGGCAGGAGGTGTTTACGAGGTGTGGAAAGAGCGTTTGTTCACCTTGGCGCTCGTTATGAAGTCTATGTAGTCACATTTTGGCACATCTGTGTGGGGAAAAACTGAGGCATGCTTGTAAAAGGCTGGGCTTTTTCATTGTTTGTCTTTTGCTTATTTTGTTTACATTTTTGTAGTTTTGGTCTTATTTCAGTATTTTGCTTTTTTAAAAAATTGAATTGCATTTATTTCTAGTGCCGTACGTGGTCTGTTGGATTAAAAACAAAAAATAAATACATAAATAAAATAAAATATTTTTTTGGTAAATCTTTAGTTTGGTTACTACAGCTTCTGCATTTACCACGTGATGTATTCAGGCCCCAAACTCCATTTTATCCTTCTGCAAAATCACTGGAAAATAATTCATCCATCCTTCAGCTGATCCATCCATTTATCGGTCTTTCCATCCATCAGGCTAACAGCGGAGCCATCCATGCATCCTCCTGTCAGTCAATCAGTCAGTCAATCAATCCGATCATCTTTCTATCCGTCAGCCGATTCATCCCTTTATCTTTCCATCCATCCGTCTGTCAGCCAGTCCGTTCGTCCATCCACCCGTCTGCTAGCTGATCCCTCCATCCATATATCTGTCAGTGAATCAGTCAGTCAATCCATCCACCCATCTTTCTATCTGTCAGCTGATCAGTCCAGGACTTGTTCTTTTTTTTTCTTCTTTTTTTTTAAATTTCTGAGTTTTGCAGGTACAGGCACTAGTTGATACAATTTGCAGTCATCGTCTGATTTTGTCCATTATGCACCAAATTGCACCAAAAAGCACACCCTACTTCCGGCAGCAATAAAATACTTTTCTGGAGCTGAAATATATGCATCTCACCATTATTTGAGACCCTGAACTTCGTAGATATACATAGGATAATCTGAGATGGACAGAGCAAAATCCTTGAACAGTTTTTGAGTTACCAGGGTGCTCTGACCTGCAGATTTGACCTTCTATTTCACTACTTTCCCATCTTCCATCACTGTCTCTGTTTAATACAGGGGTAAGAGATCAGCCATCAACTTGGCTTGTGGGTTCACCTACTATAAACCTGTTGAAGTCAGCATTTTTGTATTTATTTAACAATCGCAAAGGTTTAGAAATGTCTCTGTACCGACAGGCGCAACAAAATTTAAATCAGAGAATTGGGAACAAACAAGTGAACAGTCTGTACTTGCCCAGGGAAGGCAAGAGAAGAGACTTAATCACCTAAAAATGATAAAGCATACCTGCGAGGGTGAGCTGAGCATAAATTCCTCTCGTGGATAAGTGGTTTATAACCTCAGTCAAGCTGCGGAAAGGTTGACATGCTTTCAAACTGTAAGCTGTAATTTTGGTATGCCGCCAGCCTGCATTAGCAGCAGTTTGTGTCAGATGTTTATCAGACGTACGTGACTCATGTGTTTCTCAGTGTGAGTCAGCCACAGAATGGCTGAGGAGAAAAATGTCACATCACTTTCAGTCGTATTTATTTTCCTCTCTTCAAGAGTAGTGATTATTACCAGAGACATAAGTGAGAAACATGGTGCCTAAAGAGTAGACTAGAAATCTATTGGAGGACTCAGCAGCAGGAAAGTTGGTGGTAGAAGAATAACTTCAAAGAAAGAAGCAAAAGCCTTTTAAAACCTTATTTTTGGGTAAAGACGTTACCTTCATTGCAGAAATAATTAAAGGAGGTGATTTGAATACATTGCATTTACCAGATGCGCAATACACCTCATTTATGAGCTGTAGAAATTGTTATATATCACAGCAGTCCTACCTCTATAACAGACAACGCTTTGTTTTTAGTGGGTTATCAGCTCAGGTTAGACACCCAGGAAGAATGAAATTGTGGGCAGAGGAGAGCTTTTCCTTTTGATACTTGGTGTTCTTTGTACGAGTCGAGGACGGGCTTTTCTTCTTTAACAGGTGTGAGTTCACAGAGATTTTGAGTGTGGAGCCAGCAAGGCCACCCTCGGGGCACTGATGTTCAAGCTCATGTTTGTTGTGTGGCTAGAACTTGTAAGACAAGAGCACCTGACAGGATTACATTGATTCATTGTAGGTTACACTGAGAAGTGTGATGCATAGCAACAGGATTTGGAGTTGGCTGAATATTAAAGGCTGGATTTTCCATAAAGGTTGAATTTGGAAGTATATTTAAAAGAGCAGACTTCTTCGGGTTGTTTCACTCTAATAGAGGTGTGATGTCTTAAAGGTGCGCTTTATTTGGTGTGCGAGGGTTCGTTACAGGACTAAATAAAATAACTGAAATATCTGAAGACCCTTTATTCTTATACAACTAAATTTGTGTTGATTTGTTGCCAATGCTTGTGACAAATGGTAAATGGCCTGTATTTGTATAGCGCTTTTACTAGTCCCCCCTAGGGGACCCCAAAGCGCTTTACACACCCAGTCATCCACCCATTCACACACACATTCACACACTGGTGGAGGCAAGCTACAGTTGTAGCCACAGCTGCCCTGGGGCAGACTGACAGAAGCGAGGCTGCCATATCGCGCCATTGGCCCTTCTGGCCAACACCAGTAGGCGGTAGGTGAAGTGTGTTGCCCAAGGACACAACGACCGAGACTGTCCGAGCCGGGGCTCGAACCGGCAACCTTCCGATTACAAGGTGAACTCCCAACTCTTGAGCCACGATCGCCCAAGCAACACACCTCAAAATTAACAATTTATAACTTAATTGTTGCAACAAACCTGCTGTTTGCATTTGCTCGTGCATGTTTCAACCTGCCTGTGAATTTGCAGTTGGCCTGCTCGTCTTTTCTGTTTACACAACACAGAGACCGTGACTCGTATTTGTAATCAGTACATTTAACAGAGTTTTGTTTGCCTTTTAGCTTCTTATTAGGATTTAAGCTTATCAGCTAGTGCTCATTTATTTATACAAAAGAATCCACCTGGATAACATCGATCTCTTTTATAGTTTTTTTTGCTGCGGTGCAATTTCTTTTCTAATGTGTCATATTATCTGATGTCTAGCGCTCAATAGCTACACTAGAGACCAGGCTGAAACGGTTAGATGAGGTTTCAGGTTTCAGCACTTCCAGCTCCTCCCAGGTCTTCCAGCACACTGAAGCATAAAAGGAAAAAACATCTCAGTTAATTAGCTGCTGTTTGTGTTTCTATTGACTCACTCAAGTTGGTTTCCACCCAAAAATGCAAAGTATGCACCTTTTACCTGCCTCTCCAGTCTGAGGCCTTCACAGCACGATAAAACTCTGTTACATCCCAGCTCACTAGGTTCAGAGGCAAAAAGTTAAACAACCACAAGGAAAGAGGTTTAGACTGAGTCGTTTATTTAATAGATTTTATTAGTAGTCATGTAAAAGGGAACCAAAAGCGTGGAGCAGGAGGCTGCTGCTCAAGCCAAGCACCAAATAAGTAAAACAAAAGGTGATTGCTAATGGAAGAGTCTTAGCTAACGTGTGCTGTTGTCATTAAGAATAATATTTTTGGAAAAATGAAATCCAGTGCTTACTGGCCCACCTACTAAAACAAAAATGACATAGGAAGTAGCCTTCCTAACAGACAGCACTTAGTGTTTGTCACACTACAGTAAAAATGATGGCATCCTCATTGAAGTCTTTTACATTTTGAGACTGATTGTAGGTAGTTGTGGTGACCAAGAGGTTACTTAGAGCTTGCGGGTGTTGTGCACTCAACCCTGGGCTCCAACATTCAGTCACAAGGCACAGGACACCTGACTCCAAACAAACAGCGTTTGAGTTGGAGTGTAATCCCTCTGTAATCCCCCTTCGCACAGGTTTGCAGATAAGTGCCAACAATAATAATAATAATAATAATAATAAAGTACCTCTCTTTGCAATGGGAGACTCAACTGGTTGCCAACTGGTTGTATTCTGGGACCAGACCGATTAAGTATGGCAGCAGGTGGAGCGACCCAGGTCCATAACTGCTCTGCTTTTAAAAGTGCTTTATAAATAAACATCAATAAAAGTGTAAATATAACATTTGCAGTGAATACTGTTTCTGCCTCTGCCATTCTTGTGAATGTCTGCACCTCCACTCATTGCAACTCGTCAGTTGATCTCTGACCTTTACACATCGACTTCCACAGTAGCACATCTCAGCTGCTGTACCTTAACTACTTCCTCAGTCTGTGTGCTGCGTCCTGTACGTGCTGCTGTAGTCAGTTGGAGTCATCAGACACGAGCTGAAGCCGATGCAGCCCTTCTGAGCCCCGCTGTAGGATCCTCTTATCTTTCCTTAAAAAAAACAACAAAAAAACCATGATATCCTCTAGGGATCTAGGGAATTCCCGCAAATGTCTCTGGGCCTCATTCTGGATCAGTGCATGAGGGCCTGGCTCCGTCTGAAACAGACACTCTTTTAATGTCGCCTGTAATGTATAACAGACATGAGACAGTCAGAATGATTCACTGTTCTCCTCTCATCTTAATGTCAGTCACAGGAAATTCGTGCCTGCATGAATGCAGCCTCATTATCTCACACACACACACACACACACACACACACACACACACACACACACACACACACACACACACACTGAGAGCTGAAACCCTATGGCTCAAATGGCTTCAAGGCCTGAGGGTCTGCGCTGGAGAAACAAGAACACAGATCTGTTCACTCAATGTTAAGTGCATATTTAAATGAGCTAGTCATTGGAGTAAAAATGGGGAAAATTATGCACTTTTAAAATATACTAGTGATTGTCATGCATAAGCTCTAGACTTCAATAACAGGCTTTCATCCACAGTCCACACACATTTGGGCAAAATATGTGAAAGCTCTGGCATACATTCCTCTCATTTAGAAGACGGGGCAACACAAAGGCATTTGTTACTTAAAAGCAGCTACATTTCTTTTTTTTATGTCTCCACATTCTCAGAAGTTGTTTCCTTCTGCAGGAAATCATTTATAGTCAACAAACTTCTCAGTAACAGGCACTCTGGTTGACCTGCTAAATTTCGAGGAAATATGAGCTACTTATGGTAATCATTGAGGCAATGGTAAAGTAAGAAATTTTCAATTCGCTGCTTAAAGAGTTAATTAAATTTCCTTTTTTTCTGGCCTGTTTATCCAGTGTGCAAAGCCCTGACCTCAGAAAAACCAGATAAATAGCAAAATAAAAATTTGTTTTTGCTTTATTTTTCAAATTCATTCTCTGACTTGTGAGTTTTGCAGTCATTGTGGCTGCTTTGGTTTCTCTCTGACGGCAACAGAGATGTGAGGGCTTGATTTCATCTCCTTACGTTGGCTTTTTAGTTTAGACGTCCACTTTAGTTTATAAACTTGTGAGTGCAGTAATGCATTGCGGCATTGATGGGCCATTAAAATCCTAAGTTTCTACATGAGAAACTGGGACTGTTTTGGAGAGCCACACCATTGAGCTTATGAAGAGCTAAAATTGAAAAGACTGAGCAGAATTGTGTTGAGATTAATGGTGGGGTTCTCCAGTCCTCAACTTTAGTGCAGTCTAGCAAAATCAGTACTTGTCTGTCTTGTGTGTCTGTGCATGCAACAGAGGATAATGTCACCATAGTCTGCAACAAACCTGAGTGCTAATTCATCGAAGGCCAAGATGGGCTGGTGATGTGCAGCCCTAAATGGGTGAATAGCACTACAGGCCAGAGGGAAAACACATTAACCTTTGATTTTAGAGTAAACTTTAGCGTTGAAATGTCTCCATTCCTCCAGGTGTTTGTGGTTTGTTCTGCAGTCTTTGTCTTCTTAACCACAGCTGATGAATCAGTTCATAAAAGTGACCTGCAAGCAGTGAGAGCTGTTAACCTGAGTGCAACCCCTGTTTTTTTTTTTTTTTTTTTTTTTTTTTTTTCATACGACGTGGCTTCACACAGACACACTGTGCCACGTTGCCAGGTCTGACAAATGGCAGCAATTAGAAGTCTTTTTAATCCACTTCACAGTTTTATGAGTGACTTTATAGTCATGCTGTGATTCTTAATGTGGAGGTTGTGCGTTTGAACCTTTCTTGTGATGTTTTGGGTCGCCTTTAAGCTGTATTTTCTTAAACCGGCTTGAAAGTATGAAGACTTGTCTCCAGTCTTTTATCAGCAAGATTGTCAGATATGTTTTCTTTGCTTCTTAAAAGAAAAAGAGAACATTTCTTAATTTATCCTCACTTAAGAAAATCCTGAAGTGCTGGCGGTGGAAAATAGTTTCATACTTTGCACAGCACGATCTCTACAAAGAAAGATTGCTGAGATATTTTTATGGTTTCTGGTTCAACAGTTGCACAAACTCCAAAGATAAACATGCGTTGATGTTAAAGAAAACGTGTGATAGCGATACGTTTGATAGTAAGCCAGCGCTCTCCACTTCACAGGAAAACTACACATACAGTCAGAACACATGGACAGAAGCTCATTGACACTGACACTAGCACGTGTTTGTCCTCCCCCTTCTTTCGTTTTGGAAAAAAAATCTTTGTTGCTATGCTTTGTAAAGAAAAGATTTGACACAAACTAAATCTGTGCTGAATCCTGTGGAGAGATGTGATTGTTTTTGCTGTAAATATTACAGGCGTACAGCAAAGCAGGGGAAAGTGGGGTGTGGGAGAGAAACATCTTTGAGTGTGTTTGACTGCAGTAAATGTCTTGAAGAGTTTCAGTTTGACATGTGAGTGAACTTGCTATTGTTCAGGAAATGACAGCTTTGCAATCCAGCCTGGTTCTGGTCAGCATCAACTTGTAGATCTAAACGTGTGTTTAAAAACCTGCTGATCCTTGACTCCTACCAGGTCCAGACCTTCAGTCACCGTTTCTGTCTCAACACATTAGGATTGGACTGTATAACAGTTCCTTCTTGAGATGGATGTTTTAATTCCCTGACTTTCTTGGCTAAGATAGGCAGGCTGAAAAAAGGCAGGACGGAGACACACTTATGAGATTAAGTACAGCTCTGTGCAAATGTTTTAACCGCTTGAGATGTTTGCATTCTTATCCCTCATGCTACAACATCAAGGGAGCATCTGATCGTCTAGAATTCATCATGAGAATGAAACTGTCTTCTTCTTCTTCAGTTTTATTTACTTTATGTAGCTCCAGTTTACAACAAAAGTCACCTTAAGGCAGGGGTCAGCAACCTTTAACACCCAAAGAGCCATTTGGACCCGGTTTCCACGCAAAAGAAAACACTGGGAGCCGCAAATACTTTTTGACATTTAAAATGAAGATAACACTGTATATATTGTTTTTTACCTTTATGCTTTGTGTGAACAACTAAGGTGTGTTGCTTATGAAATCCATGAAGTGCTACAGAGAAAATTACATTTTATTTATGTAATTAACACATTTTGAACTCTTAAAGAAATAGAACAAAAGGAAAGACCCAGCTGAACTAAAATGATCCACGTAGCAAACAAAAACTGTTGTGAGCTGCTACCCTTATATCGCCTTTGGGCCTTTGGAGCCTTGACCTGACTTTTAAAAAAATAATTGAAAAAAAGCAATATGCTGCTATAAATGCAAAATTCTGCCTAAATATGTAGTTTACCTGGTTAATGTGTGTTGCGGGGCGTGGTCTGCAGCACCGCTGCAGGGGAGGCGGACGCACCTGAGCGGCACTCGCAATCACGCCTCACCGCCTTAACGTCTGTGTTAACTATGCTGTTGTGTTGGTATGTGTCGGGCTGTGAGCTGAAAAGCTACAGCCGGCTGTATGCGTACAGCAACCGTGTGTGAAAAGTGGTCAATAAAGAGATGCTGAAATGCATGTTCATGCAGACATCGTCGGGTCTGCCGTGGTATGTTTACAATGGGACTTCTGCTCCTGAACCTCTGCGCACAGCGTCTGCAAATCGGGGCTGTACAAAGTCACTTTCATCTTTACGCAGGACTGTGAGCTGTCATCTGTGAGGCGTGAGCGGTGTTTGTTTTTAACATAGTTCACGGTGGAGAACAGCTGCGGAAATAATGTGGATCCGAAGATCCATAATTGGCCTATCTGGGGCTGAAAGTCTTGATAAATGCACGGCGTTTCGGCGGTTACACCGGCTTCCGCGAGTGTGATGCTTATTTTGAGCGATGAAAAAATAATAAAATATAATTTTATTTTTATATTTCAAAATCACAATAATCTTCCAATTTAGAACTACAAGTTAAAAAAAAAGGAACTAAACACAAATAAAATACACTTCAGCTAAATACGTCTAATTTATTTTCCCAAACCACATGGAGGCGCAGTATAAGGACTAAAGAGCCGCAGGTTGCCGACCCCTGCCTTAAGGTATTTTTTTATTGCAGTGCATGGACTCCAGAGTATTAGACAGAAAATCCCAATAATTAAGCAAGCACTTGCTAACAGTGGGAAGGAAAAAGTCTATTTTAAAAGGAAGAAACCATCAGCAGAATCAGGCTCAGAGAGATGCAGCCATGTGCTGTGACCCCAGGTTAATAACATGTTGTGGTGGCACTTAAATGCATCTTCTCCCAGCCTCAGTCTGTAGCCGTATAGGGCCTTTCTACTCAGTTTGAGCATTCAAAGTGCTTTCCTACTTAGAGTAAATAATTGTGGTAATTGTATTTGTCTGCTTTTTGTGTTAGGTATGAATCGAGTTACTCGATAAAAACTGAAGCACTTATGAAAACCATTCGCTTTTTCACCCGCAGGTTTTTAAACATTATACTTACTGTGTTTGGTTTTTCTCTGCAGGGTGCTGGTCAGGAGAAGCTGGGCATCTACATCAAGTCTGTTGTCAAAGGCGGAGCAGCTGATATGGTCAGTATGAAAACTACAACGGAAAACGGGAGAAAGAATCAGGATGTGATCATTATGTGTGAGTGCGCGTCTGTTTGTGTTTACACAGGATGGTCGTTTGGCGGCAGGTGACCAGTTGTTGAGTGTTGATGGGCGGAGTCTAGTCGGCCTATCGCAAGAGAGGTGAGAAACTTGTACTTGTTAATCCACAGAAATAATTTGGGAAATCCTGAGCACACACGAGCAAATTATAATTGCAATTTTATGACATCCGATGATGATTCACCCCAAAGAAGCAGCAGGGTGTAAATAGTGTTTTTCTTTTTATATATTTAACCACCTACTGCGCTGTAGTGACGCATTTATGGTCACGAGATGATGAAACTGACATTTAATGTTATTTTAAGATCAGAAAACATTCAGCGGCACGTCAGCATGATAATTTACTTTTCAGAAGACCGCATCTCGGAGACCTCAGGGTTAAGACATCCTGAGGTCGTTGCATCCCGTTGGTCCTTGTAAACACACGGATTTTCCAGCACGTCTGGAACATGCAGCTCGAGCAGAAAAAGGGTGTTTGCGTCTGTGTGTGTGTGTGTGTTTTGGAAACAGCACCAGAGCACGCGGTGGCTAACGCCCCATTCAGATTAATCCTGTTATTCCTCTTGCTTGACATGCACAGGCTTGATTTTTAGTGTTATTACCTGCATTGTGACAAAAAGAGTCAAACTGGATTAACGGATAATTAAGTTAATTGCTTTAGCATGCAGGTAGCAGCTAAAGCAATTAACTAATTTTTCTAGGTTTCGAGTTTTTGTCATGGTATCATAGCGTGGTAATCTCAACTCCCAGCAAGTAGAGATTAAGGGATTTTTACCCTTTCTGTCAGACATAGATGTGTATGTAAAGCTGTGATGTCTCCAAATATGGATTTGGAGCCTGTTTTCTCCTCAGCGCCAAGGGGCTGATGTTACATTCCCAGAATCACTTCTAGTCAAACAGTTAGCTTCTGCCCTACAACTATTTATAGGATTAGGTTAAAGCTCCATACACAGGGACATGTAACAGATAATAGCAGGCATCCTGTGCGTGTCTGAGTGACACATCAGCATTGGAGCCAAAGTTGGAATGAAGCGTGTCTCTGGTAGTGACAAATATAATCCCTGCCTCCTCTGGTTCATAGTAAAGGCAGTTTGGCATACAAACAGAAGTTTTACCTGTTCTTCCCGTTATTAACTCACAGCAGTGCTGGGGGCTGCAGAGCTGTCCAGACTTCCCACTCAAAATGTATTCATTTCAACAAAAAAACAAACAAAACAATGTGCTCGACCAACAAGCATCAGGAGGCTCTGGTGCATAAGCTTATTAAGACCATTATGTCTACATGATATGAAATTTGTGTTTTAGTGAAGTTCAATCAACATTTCAGGAACTTTTCAGGCAAAACATGAAACGCCTTGTGAGAATTTGCTCCTTTTTAACAAACTTTAATAATATTTGAAACAGTATTGACAATGAAGCTGAAAGAAAATTGGTACAAAATTAAAATCTCAAAACTTTTATTTTATAATTTAGAATAACTTAGAATAAACCTCTATAGCTCCACCTGGGTGTTAGATACAACCTTGTCTGTCTACACGTTCTTTTACCAAAAAAGGTACTTTGATTTTTTTTGATTTTTTCCAGTCATGTCCTCATCCCGTGTTAGTACCTCATCGCTCTGTGGTCTCAGTCTTATACAATCACATTCTTTTCTATATGTGTCATATCTTAACCGCTTTGCCTTACATAACCAAAATGCCTGAGACATGTTTCTTACTTTAGAAAGAACACCATGCCTTAAGTTAGTACAATACATTCAGATTATATTTATCACGTGGATACAAGGAAACCGCACCATAGCAACTTCAGTAACAAACTAAAGAGACACAGGTCAGGTCTTCTTGTCTGACATGCTTTAAATCCCTGAAGTGTTTAAAGTAATCCAAAAAACAAACAGCGATCAGCATAAAAGGTGATCATAAACCAAAACTACAGCTGCGCTTCCCACGTGAACAGGTACCTAATATTGGTAATCAAGGTTGCCGCTCCTAAACATGTGACCACCTGATAAACTGCCACTAAATAAGCCAAATTAAACATAATCACAAGTCACACAGTTGAAGTTTGTCTATGAAAAAACAGTCAGTTAAATTTAAATAATTTAAATGTATGTATACATCTTAATTCATCTGATTGTGGTATGGATCGCCACAGATGCAGATTATAAATTCCTGTTTGCCTAAAATGTTGTAGTGTTGTTTTTCTACCCTATTTTTTAATTATGAAACCCTTAGACAGCCACAACTGCGACTCCACACTGGGCTAAGTTTGTCCCAAAGAGTGGGGCTGTGGAGGGGCTGCAAAGCAACTTGGCTCAGTGTGTCCCTCTCTAATGTGTGCTCCCCCCTCTTGTTCAGGGCGGCAGAGCTGATGACGAGGACGGGCTCAGTCGTCACTCTGGAAGTCGCCAAGCAGGGAGCCATTTACCACGGACTGGCCACCCTCCTCAACCAGCCGAGCCCAATGATGGCAAGAGGTGAGCGCACACACAAGAAGCAGGATTTTATTCATGACTAAAAGTTCTGGTGTAAGGTTCTGGATGTAATTTTGGAAGCGCTGATGATTTGTGGAAATCTTTGTGACTTATTGATAACTTTGATGGCTTATTAATCAAATATTAAATCAACTGAGAATTCATTTTGAATTCTGGTTAGTTGTCTTCAATTATTTCAGCCATTATTTATACAGATAGATGTAAAAACTTGTCTTGGGTTCAACCTTTCCACACACATGCTGATTTTTCTCTAATTTTGGTATAAATGTAATATTTGTATCTATTCAGAAAAAAATCTTATTTTCTGAATAGATACAAAGGTTGTTTTCTTCTCTTTTTTTTTTTTTTTTTAAAGAATTGGTAGTAAGACACAAATGAACAGCAATAAAATGAATAAAATCATTAGGAGTTTTAAAAATAATGAAGCCATTTTTCTACCTCTGTTACAATTCATTAACTCAATCAACAACCCTCAGAGGCATTTAAAAACAGCCACAAACACGGCTCTCTAAAGTATTTAAAAGTGTTAATGAATGAACTATTGTTAGTCCCACTGAAGGGTGTGCCAGTAATTTGGTGTTGTGGATGATGGAAAAGAAGCAGGCTTGTCCAGACAGTGTGTCCTTGTCTTCTCTGCAGCACAGTAAAAATCCTGCTAGCAGACTGGAGGATATAATGAGAGCTTGTGGCCAGAGCCAGCTGTGTGTGTGTGTGCAGACACACATGCATGGCAGAGTTTACAGGGTTGTCTGGCTCTGCGCTGGTCTTTGTCTGCTTGAGCGGTGACCCCAGATTCATTAAGGAAGCGTTCTGGCCGGGCCAGTCTGTGGTCCACGATGACGATAAAGGCCCAAATTCTCCCAAAGTTTCTCCCAAATTCCCTCAACCGCAGACTCTTGCACCGCTGACAGAGATGTTTAACAAGCAGACGTCGAAGGACGGTCTTTAGTTACAGGAAACTGGACAAGCTGAGCAGGAGTATAGATTCTCACAGAACGATGGCGTGAAGCCAGAAGAAGAAACAAATTGGTAGCTGTGCTGTATGGATTTTATATGAACCTATGTTTAAAACACACTTAAATGCCTTTAAATTAGCTTCAGTCACAATTACAGACGCCCCAGCAGGAGATCAGCACTTTGATGTGTGTTTAAAATGGTCTGAGACAACAAACGACTCCAAAGAGGTGAAAACACAAGCTCGACTAGAACAAAGGCTGACAAACTGCAGCAACACACAGATTCACTTTTTTTTTCTTTTTAACTGTTTTCCTCTGCTCCTGTTTCTTCTTTCACCTCCAGCGTCAGACCGAGGCCGTGAGAAGAACGGGAAAATGCGACCAAAGAGTGAAGGCTTCGAGCTGTACAACAGCTCTGTGCAGAACGGCTCTCCAGAGAGCCCGCAGCCCGGTTGGGACTCTTACCCCGAGCCAAAGAAGATGAGCGGAGAAGACCGGCTCCTGAAGAACCGAGCCGACCACCGCTCCAGCCCCAACGTAGCCAGTAAGAAAGCTGCTTATTAATTATTTATTATAGTGTCATTTTAATAATTCCTGTTGTGCCGCCACAAATATAAGGTGAACTTTAACTTTAGTTCTGCACAAAATAATGAAACCATTCCTACTTATTTGGTTTACAGACTGTATATTTAAGAAGGATGTACCCACTGTGATGTCGCGCATTGTTTTAAAGCCTTTAGTTGGCCATGTTTGCTGTCACAGTGTTGTCTGTTTTGGAATCGGATATGGTCATATTTGGTTAAGAGCTTGGGCTGCTAAATTATCAACGATAGCAAACTTTCCATGTGTACACGGATACCTAATAAAGTCAGTTTTATTTATATAGCACATTTAAAACTTGGCTTGAATTGTTGCAGGTAAAGCCAAGTGCACAGTGTCGCACCCACCTGTCACTCAAAGCAGCCACATCACTAATAATACATAACTTTAAGCTTTAATACAGTTCAAACAGATGAAGTATATTAAAACAAATCATTGTTCTTTACTATGTTTGAAATCTTCCTTTCATGGTATTTCACATCCCAACAAATTATATGTAATTTATGCTACAAGCTGGGAATTTCCTTTTACAGCATGTAAAATATCTGTAACAAAGTAGTCTAAAGGGCAAAAGGTCAGTACCATAAATTAAAATATGAAACCGAAACCAAATGGCTCAATCAGTTAAGAGGAGAGCATAAAATCATTCATAGTTCACTTATAATGCAAAAAAAATAATAAAACAATTGATCCATTGAGCCATCGCTGGTCAACAACGTTTGGTGTGGGCAGTAAAGGAAATAGGAAAAAAAAAATAAAACCACCCTCATGTTATTCTGTAGCTACTCCACCCTGATTTAGAAACACAGTGGCAGCCAGTTTTCCTGCTGCTGGAAAAATATTTATTTTCAGAAGAAAAGAAAATATTTTCAGCAACCATTTTCATTCTTCTGTTCCTCAGTAATTGTGTATTGCTGAGACTTTTTGTTTTTTTGTTACTGCACTAAAGCAACGGTTTCTCCTGCCTCTGCTTCAGATCAGAGCCAGAGTCCTGCAAACAAATCAGTGTACCCCGGAGGACCTGGCACCAAGATCACCTCTGTCTCCACCGGGAACCTGTGTGCAGACGTAAGTAACCATCAGACTGAATCCTTACCCTTATGGGAAATGTAACAGCAGAGTGACACAACATTTGAGCACACTCGGTATGTTGAGCAGAGATGAGAAATCATTTATCAGGTTTATGGCTTAGTCTTGTTTATTCCTGGAAAACCATCTCAAAATATTTTGTTTTTTTCACACGCTTGTTTTTTGTTCCTCAGGATGAGCCCTCCCCTCCCCGCCCAGAGGCCTACCCCATCCCAACTCAGACATATCCCAGGGAGTACTTCACCATCCCAGCCTCCAAGAGCCAGGATCGGGTGGTGGGACCAGGGCAGCAGGGGCCCCCACCACACTGGCAGGGTATGGAGGACAGAGATCGCCTCCCCATGGGTGATAACATCCACAACAACAGCATGCAGGTACAGAAGCTTGAGATACTTTTCAGATACTGTTTTTCTGGGCGTTACAACGCTCTATGAGACCCAAAAAGATTAGGAAAGTTTTCATCAATGTGTTTTTCCAAATCACATTTTGGTGACACAGAAAAGTTTGAAGACATCAGCTTGATGACATCATCATCTCCTTCTCCATCCTTTTCTGGCTGTGAGCTCCTCTCATCTTCGCCCTCCCAGTTTTAAGCATCGTTTGTTCCATCTCCTATGAGTCACCGTGGTTATATCTGTATATGCAAAGGCTTAAAAAGTGTCACAGGATTGAAAAACATATTTAAACATTAGAAATACAATTTAAGATAACATAATAAAACAGACAAACTAGAGCCTACATAATAACCTCTAAGGTAAACTTGGGAATGTAATAAGTAGCTGATTGAGGTGATATTGATTATTTGTGTTTCCAACCACCACCTCCTCTCTCCTTTTATAACGCATACTTTTCCTCATCTAATATTTAATGTTTTGATTGCTTTGCAGCGGATTAATCACTCTCAGGAGGACTTGTATCCACCACCAGGAGGCATGAGGCCAGATGAGCGAATGCAGCCACACTACCAGCACCGGGACCTGGACTACCCACACAGAGATCTCGAATACCAGAGAGGTCCACCTGGAGGTAAAAAGGAAAACCTGACTTCAGATCGGATCAGAGAGGATGACATAAAAAGGACCGCAGCACCTGTTAGTGTGTTCACTACCAGATTATACAGCAGCTTAAAGGCTGTCAGCATCCAAATGTCCCTTAAAAGTTGATTATCCTTCATGATTACATAAAAACACACAAATCATGATATTAAATTCAAGGACCAGAGCAAAGATAATTTGCAAAAGCATAGCAAATCAGACATGCTGTCATTTCTGACATTCATCAGATGAAAACAAAAAAAATAAATAATAATAACTAAGTTGTAAGTTATTTCACTTTAAAAATAAATATAAAAATCTGATGTTTTTGACTGCAGATGCCCAGGAAAAAAACTCTGTAGTTTTACCATCACCAAGCCTCCATCTTTCTTCAGAAAGCTGATTAGTACTAAAGTATTGTGCCAACATTAGTGATAAAATTCCTTTTTAGGCTAAGAGGGTTCAGAGGTACTGGTACTTTTTTTTTTCATGGAGGTTTAAAGGCTTAGAAACCACTGTGCGGTTGGTGTCCCTGGTCAAGCAGGTGACCATGTGTTTCTTTGTGTCTGCAGGTCTGGTAGGGCCCGACCACTGGGCTCCACAGCCGCAGGTGTCCTCCTCCCTGGAGTCATCAACATCAAGCCAGGAGCATCTCAACTTCTCCGCGTCCTCCTCTTCTTCGAACAAGACCCAAAACCAGAAGACCGGCCCGGGCAGATGGAAGACGCCCAACGCCCCTCACGCCGTGCCGCCGCATTCGGCACAGCAGCCGTCTCGGTCTGACCTGCCCCCTCCTCCACCTCCACCTCCAGCAGCTTACCCCGAACCCTACGACCCACAGCCGGACCTACCGCTTCCGCCCCCTCCAGCTGCTATCAACCCAGTAACGGCTCAGCAAGCTGCTGACCGCAAGAAGAGAGAGGAGCAGCAGCGCTGGTATGAGAAGGAGAAGGCTCGGCTTGAGGAAGAGAGGTGGGCTTGTTTTGTTTTGTTTTGTTTATTGAAATGTTAGTAAATAACAAAGATGCTTTTTTTGCTATATCCGGCTTGCTATTTATTATTTCTGAGGGAAGATATAGACAAGCATTTATGCTTTAAAAATAAAATGCAAATAAAGTAATGTATGTAACTCTTCAACGTGTTGTTTAGTCTTTGCTGATACAGAGATCGCTACATCATCAGCATACGCTGCACTTCTTTACATTTGGAGTAAATGAACTCTGCACCCTTCTGTCTAGTTACCAACAACGCTTCAGTAGGTGGTTTTGTCTTAATGTGCTCTCGTTGTACAGAACCTTGAATGTGGAATACTTTGCAGAAAGATCTAAACTAAATATGATCTTAAACGAGGAATGCATTAGTGTTTGTTTATATATAATAATCTATATTCTGCCTTTTGTTTATGCTTGTTGCATTTTAACACCTTGGCCAAGTCACCCTTTTAAATGGCACTTTCTCTAAAAGCAAAAACGTATTAGTACAGGATTCCCATTTTTCAATTAAAAAAACAAGGTGATGTCATACTGCTACACTTATGCATCTGATTTTGAGTATTAATGACGATGATATTGATGCATTTCCAGGGAGAGGAAGAGGAGGGAGCAGGAGAGGAAGTTGGGTCAGATCCGGGCCAACCCTGTCATGCCCGTCCAGCCTCACAACGGAGGAGCCATGCCTCCTCCTCACCACCAGCCCTCTGTGGCCTCCATGGCTCCACCTCAGCCTTACCACCCCCCACAGCCTCAGCCTCCTCCACCCAGACCAGAGAAGCTGGCCAGTCTGCCGCGGTCTGCTGTACCTCCTCCTGCTAGTGCCTCCAACCCTGCTGGTAACAAGAAATTTATTAGTTGCTTCTTGTTTAAACAAATAAACCAGTCTTGTCTCTGTAATAACTAGTATTCAACATGCCTGCAGGCATGGACACAGTGATCAGGGAGCTGCTTCCACAGCAGCAGCCGCGAACCATCGAGAGGCGAGACCTGCAGTACATCACCATCAGCAAGGAGGAGCTCACGTCCAGCGACAGTCTGTCTCCAGATCCTTGGAAGAGAGATGCCCGAGAGAAGGCCGAAAAACAGCAGCAGCTTCACATCGTGGATCTGCTGGACAAGGAAATCCAGGAGCTGCAGGTACTTTTGTTCACAACAGTGGGATGAGTGATTTGAAATCAGAGGTCATGTTTTAGAAGGAAGTAGCAGAATTAATGTGATCGACTTGACATTATGAGGATATTGTGGAAGAGTATGACCAAAACTGCTATGCAAACTGTTATTTTATCTTCTTGCCTCAAGTAGGAAATATTTAATAGTAAAAACCAGTTAAGATCATTCAAAAGAAAGTAATTAGGTCAGATATTGTTAGAAATGGTTTACCAGATATTGATATCAAGTGGTAGGTGCAGGGTGTAAATGCTGTATCACACAAAAGTGTAAAAGATATGATTATTAGAGAGGTAATATATCTTACACTCTTTCCACTCCTGCATCTATGCGTGGATAGAGCAGGGTTTAACCAAATACATAAAGCTGGATTTCTGTAAAAGCTACTGGCCGGTGCCCCGTTCTGATTGTGCGTCTGAAATCTTTGTGATGCCCATCCTACAGTATACTGTAACACCTTTCAGATTGACAAATGCTCCAAAGACTGATGAATACTGTACTGTTGGATATCAGGTATACTTAGATGACCTTGTGGCTTATTCCGGTAAGACGACTTCGGTTTCTAAACATCATTTTGTTTTGCAGGCAAAGCCCGAGCGAACAGCGGAAGAAAACGACCGCCTCAGGAAATTGATGCTGGAGTGGCAGTTCCAGAAACGACTGCAGGAGTCCAAGCAGAGTGACGACGAGGAGGATGAGGAGGATGATGAAGACGTGGACACCGTGATGATCATGCAGAGGCTGGAGGCCGAGAAGAGAGCCAGGGTAAGAAATGGAAGGAAATGACTGAGGGGGAAAAATGAGTTCTTCATTTGAAGGAAGTAAGGAAGGTGCTTTTTTTTCTTAACAAAAAGAAAAGGAGGGAGTCGAAATCGTATCATGTGCAAAGGCTGCTTTGGCAGAAATCAAACTTTCTGACTTCTGTTTTTCGAGCGTTACTACCCATCAGCTCAGAGTTCAGGGCGAGCCGCAGGAAATTGGGCTGATGGGGGGGAAAACAGAACCGCCTTTCAAATGCTAGAAGGGAAAATGGCTCCCACTATGAATGTCCTGCAATGTGCATCTGCAACATGCTTCTGTCATCGCTTTGCCATGCTGAGCTGCTTAAATCTGATTGGCTGGAGGGGTGGATGGGAGGGCAGGCGGCAGCAGCGTCGTTAAAGCTGCTTTTACATCTCGTGGATGTGACTTTTATTTGAACAAACGCTGCACATGTGCAGCCTTTTGATTATTTAAACACAGGTCTTGCACTACAATGGATATCAAATATCCAGTATTTTTAAGGTGAAGATGATGCTGGGTGTTTGAATTCACCGAGTCATCCAGCACGAGCCTGAGTGTGTGTTGAAACCTCAGGAGGAAAGTGCTTTTCTAGGTTTCCTTTCAGACACATCAGTTGTGCATTCATCCGGGTCGTGTGTAGATCTGCTATGTGTTCCTCCCAGTAGCTCTGTAGTGAAGGTAACTGTTTTGTACCTGACTTTTGCCAGACTTTGACTGGATATTTTAGGATGCGGAACGTGGGTGTCTTTAGCTGTGGATGAATCTCAGAGTTTGGTTGACTGTGTGAATTATTTTATTTTTTTATGTCTTTGGTTTGCTGTGTTCTTTTTCTTTGTTGAACTACTTTATTCATCTTGAAGACTGGTATACACTTGGTTTTAAAATCGGGGACTTTTGGCTGCTTAGGAAGGGAATTTAGGCTCATATACACCAGAAAAATATTTCAGACACTAATAGAAATGTGCAGGTGTTTCCAGCTGTTCACAGTGGTTGGTCAATCTTTTTTACTGTCTGTGAGTACTGTTCCCAAGGGCCGATACTGAACTGGATAAAGTACGCAAAAGGTAAAACATTGGATAACGTGGTTAGAAGTTATTGTGACAGTATTACTAACATAAAATAATCCATTTAAATGCTGTCCAGTCATCTAATGTGCATCACTGCAGTAAGGAGTTATTGCTGATTTAGGATAATTGTGCCTCTTTGTGGTTGTTTGAGTCAGATTTGTTTGACTTTTTTCCCCACGTGTGCATTAGTATGTACACTACCACAGGCATGTTCTGAAATGGGTCCCAGACCACCAGTAAGGTTTGATAGTGCTCCTCGGTGGTCATTTACACCTGTGTTAGATTGTTCATAATGTATTTTTAAGCCAAGTGTAAACAGGGTCTAGTTTATTTAGGTCTTTATGACTAAAAGTGGACATTTAGTCAGCTTACAGTAAATGGATAATACCACAAAATTACAACTTTCTCTACGAAGTAAAAACTTCTTGGACTATTTTACTTTACCAAAGCTTCATTGATAAAGTTGAAGAGAAAAATATGGGACGATGAGCTCAACGTTAAAGATGTAGCTCTGTAGTTTTTAGATTTAAAAGCTTCTCATCAACAGAGTAATAAGACCAAACAATGTTTTCACTTTATTCTATGTCCTCCCCTGCTCTTCTCTTATCTCTGTTTTACTCTTTAGTTCCTCCTTCCTTTTCTAATCTAGTCTTAACTCCTCTACACCTTCCTTTTCAGTATTTGGGTATTTCCTCCTCCAACTATCTCCCCTCCCTCTCTCACTCTCTATTCTCTTCTTCTTCTTCCTCTTCAGCAGCAGACTGCTGTCCCAGCTATCTCTGTTCTAGACTTGGTATGTTCATCCTGTTAATGACGAGTATCTTCTCCCTGCCCTTACATCACTTCCTGTTTCCTGTCTGGGCTTCCCACCTGCCCGTGTCTCTCCCTACCCATCTGGGCTTGCTGTTGTCGTTTCATCGGGGGTCGTGGTGGTAGACGGGACTGGGCCATGATTAGCTAACGAGCAGTTGGTCCTGGGATGCTTGATGTTGTTTGGCTGGGGAAGCTGTCCATCTCTTTGTCAACTCAAAACACCTGCTGGGGGACGGTGAACGAAGCTGCTGCTTAAATATTGGTGTTTGATAACTGCAAACCAAACCTGTCCATGCTTTCAGATTAGCAGAGCTGCGGTTGGTGTGATTCGTTTCAGCAGTGATGTTTTGAGTACATATTGAGGTGGCGCCTGCATGGCTGAATGCATCATGGGGGGCATCCGGGTCGAGACCAATGCATGACAGTCCTGCGAGCCCCCTGCGCTGCCTGCGAAGGGCCACATCATGTTGTCGTGGTGGTCATGAATCCATCCGTCTGTCTACCCATCCATCCATTTGTGTGTGACCTGCTGAGCCTCTTTGTCTTCTCTGTATTGGGTCTGTTCAACCAAGTTATTAGATTAGCTAATTCTTGCATTACTTGATTAAATGTACGTAAGAGATGGACTTGTTCACCCAGAGACTCAGATCCATTAGTTTGTGAAGTACAATTTTGAAACCTTTAGGAGAGTCGAACTCCAGGCCTCGAGGGCCGGTGTCCTGCAGGTTTTAGATCTCACCCTGGGTCAACACACCTGAATCAAATGATTAGTTCATTACCAGGCCTCTGGAGAACTTCCAGACATGTTGAGGAGGTCATTTAGCCATTTAAATCAGCTGTGATGGATCAAGGACACATCAAAAACCTGCAGGACACCGGCCCTTGAGGCCTGGAGTTCAACACCTGTGCTTTAGATCATCATTTTTGCTTAAAAACACTCCATGTCCAACTCATATTTGGACATGGAGTTAGAACTAATAAGCTAACAACAAGAGTTTTTACTCTAAAACTAGATCCTAGTTTACAAAATAAACACATTTTGTACTAATCAAGCATTAAGACTAATGATTGAGACCACAAACTCCTCAGGAAAGTGTTTAATTGGGTAAAAGAAGAAACAAAAGTAGGGTCAGTTTCTCGTAGACTTCTATACAATTGTTTTTGCAAGAAAGGCCTTGCCCCCTACTGGCAATTATCAATATCGCAGGTTCCAGACATTTTTAGACACTACAGCTTCAGAACATCACTTTGTGGTTAAATGATTGATAGACAGATTTAGTTTTATTTAACCAGGGTCATAGCATTCATGACCTAGAATGATGTAGTTACCATATTTACCCTAATGCAATAGTGGCAAATATTAACAAATAACAAAAATAAAGAAGGAAGACCTCATTGCCTTCAAATCTGCTGGAAAACCTTTACAGTGTAAATACAATTTTTTTTTTTTTTTTTTTTTTTTTTGTCAAATGATTCTTTTTTTTATGTAAATATATGGAAATATAAAGACAAAGAAAAGTGTAGCCAAAATAGTAATTGTAAGAAATTAAAAATATATAAAATTCACTCAAGCAAAACAATATATCCTGCATAAGATTTAGAAAAGGAGAAAACAGGGAGCCTTATTGGAGCTTCTTTGTGGACAGACACCACCGCGAACGTTTGGTTGAACTGACCCTTTAACCACCATCCAGCCCTAGAATGGGTGTGTTTGTTTCGTTTGTCGCCATGCTGCACTTGGTTTATGTCAGGATGATTTTCGGAATATTTCTGCTGCAGCCCATTAAGCTTGCAGTTACTTCAGGTACGCTTGATTTATTATTCCTCTACTGCTCAGTGGGACATTTAATGATCTGTAAACTAAATCAAGTACACCTTAAGTAGCCAAAGGAGGGGCTGTCTTTGCTTTTCGCTCTGCCCTTTTCCGGTTGTTGTTACTGCTGCTGCTGTTGTCGTTGTCGCTGCATGTAGGTGTGTGCATGTTTAGCAGTGTGCGCGTGCGTGTCTGTTTCTTTCTGCCTGTGCTGTGTGTTTGCAGTGCACACAGCTCCTCTCCCCAGGAGCAGTCCTGTGAGACAAATACAGTTCTACCTCACATTTGTACACAAACATATTAGTGCAGTCGAACAAATCCAAAAGAAAATGTGCTCAGATTATGTGTCTGTGAATGACACGCGTACTAATTTCTTTCCTCATTTGCATGCGTGCCTTGCGGCATGTTCCCTGCGGGTGTGTGTGACCAGTTGCAGGACGAGGAGCGGCGGCGTAAGCAGCAGCTGGAGGAGATTCGTAAGCGGGAGGCAGAGGAGCGGGCGAAGCAGGAGGAGGAGAGGAGGTGGAGGGAGGAGGAGAGAGCCAAGCGGGAGGCCGAGGAGAAGGTCGGTGTGTCTGTCCTTGAAACCGCTGGAGTTCTGACCTGATTAAAATGAATGCTTTGTGCCTTTATTAAAGTATTACTGAGTCAGAGCTTCAGGTGTAGCACAGATTAGGTACACACACACACACACACACACACACACACACACACACACACACACACACACACACACACACACACACACACACGGGGGTTGGACCGATATTTGAACAGTAATTACATTATATCCAAATCTACAAAATTATGCAGCTTTCTCTTGTCTTAAAAATATTTTTCCCTGTTAGGGTGCAACAGCCAGCTGCTAATACACAATAAAACCAAAGTACGTGATGCTAACAAGGAGCTATTAGCATGATAGGAGAAAGAAGGTCCTTAAAAATCCTCATTAAACATCAAAAATTCCCGTTAAGAACCAAAATATTGGCATTTGATAAGATTTAATGTAATTTTAATTCAGATTGTTGGTTTATACTTAAAGGTGCTAAACTTTTAGACATACTGGCAAACTGTTTCCCCTGATACCAGATAAGTGTTTACAGCACAGATGATGCAAAGGACAACATTTTTAGTCCTACTGAAAAAGGCTTTTAATTTGAAAGTGTTGCATGTCGTTTTCCTCTAGCTTGTCGATGTAAGCTAAAATGTGGCCACTGTGTTTATAATTCAGTTTGTTTGCATATTTAGCCTGCACTTTGGTAAAAATAAATTACGTTTTATATTCACACCTTGATTTCAGAGAGATTTTAAACTATACCAACCCATCATATCGGTCTAACCCCTGAATGTGAAGATGCTTTGGAAGAATTCAGACCCTTTTATCTGGTGCACGCTTAACTGTCTAATAAATGCAATTAAAATTGCAGATAATAGGATTTTATCAGTCCTACTATAGTTAAACTATAGTTATTTATATATTAATCCTTTGTATCTAGCCTCAGTTTGGTGGGCCTTTAGCAAACTGTTTTCCTCTGTAAGCAAGAGATTTTTAGTTACTTAAGCTGTTGTGGGAAATAGAGAGCAGAGCGAGAAATGCAGCTGTCATTTCGCAACCCTCACCTGCCGCCACGAGCTCCGGGTAGTGATTGAAAGAATGAGATCGTGGATTCAAGCGGCGGACAAGGGCTTCCTCTCACTGGCGGTCAGGGTTAGCGAGAGTGTGAGGTGAGCTCTGTCTCAGAGTACTAGTAATACGTGAACATACAAGAAAAAAAAAAAAGCAACGAATGAATGGATGACAAGATGGGACACTTAATGTGGGATTAATTGTCAAAAAAGCACCTTTGCTTCTTTTTAAACTAAAGCTTCACTGTAATGGTAAAATGTGCAGCAGATGAATGAGTCTGAAAACTTCCCAAAGCTTTTACTTTCATGCCTTTGTTGGCTTAGGCTTCAATGTCACTTAGTAACTCAGGTTAATATGAGAGATGAAATGTAATACATGTGCTGTATTTTTAAATGACCAGTGGTTTGGTGCAGCATTCACCCACCCACATGTGTCGTGCGTGTTTAATCAAACATGCTCATTGTTTTTTTTATCTTTGTGTCGTGCCCGCTGATTTCACTGTGATACCGTTAGCGCGGTCCATTTGTCCTGTGAGCTGCAAACCACCCATAAGACCACTGGTTGTTTAAAAATAACATGCATATTTATTCAGATTTTTACCGTTCAGTTTCAACTTTAGGCATCCCAGAAATCTCAGGGATTTGATTAAATGTTAATTAGGAGAATATTTAGGTGTTTCTAAGATAAATAAACTGTTTTCAGGCTGTTATGATTGCTCTGATGTTTATTATGAAATTGTCCAGTTGCATGTCCTCATCCTGTGCACCCCCCCACCCTATGTGATGTGTTGCTGTGTCATGTTACGTGCCTCCACCCACCTGAAGCATGGGACTCCCATCATGTTGTTGTTATCGTCAGTGTGCGTCAGGAAGTTTCAGTTATTTTGGGGAAGCAGTTTTGATTCATTTATTTTTTGTGAGGTTTTTAATTTTATTTTTTGTTGTCATTTCATCCAGCATTGCTTTGGAAACTATGTTTAGGGGAATGCTGCCCACCCTCCTCCAACTTTTCCCGAAAACCACATGCTTTATACCCACATCATGCACACACACACACACGCACCGCAGAGGTCTGTCGGCCCACCTGCCTCATACCCGCCCTCAGCCATCATTACTGTACATATTCAGAAACCCAGCCACTCACTCATTCAAACCCCACACATCCACTAATCCCTCCCAGTTTCTTCAGATTCCCACTGGGCTGGCTGAACCCGGCCATAGCGGCTCGGATACACCCACAGCAGCGCATGGTCTCTCTGAAGACATGTACAATCACAACTACACTCAGCCCTCCCCTCAGCCTCCTCCCGGCAGGCCTTCAACACATGAAACGGACCAAAAAATGTGAAGATAATCTGATACAAGAAGCATCCAGATTGAGTGACCCCGGAGCGGCTGGTCACGCTCCAAACCTCAAAATCTAAACACATTCACCAGTGAAGCTTCATCACAGGCCTCCCACCCCCTAGTGTAGATATTGGAGCTCAGCCACTGGAGACAGGGTGGGCTGGAAACTTAAAAACCTACCCACAAACCATAAAATACAAACCCGGGCCACACAGAAAACCGAGCACACATGGACACCCAGCACACATACACAAACAGAGTGATGAGGAAAGAGGAGACGGCGGTAAGCTGGATTCTTTTAGCGTTGTGTCAAGTTAGCGGATTTCATAGACCAGTTGGAGATTTCCCAGGTTTGGTTGATGGACAGCATTAAAAAAAAACACGAGATTAGATTTTCGCAGTGATGTGGAGCAACACATGCATCAGGCGTGACGTTCAGGACCGCCGAGCTGCATCAGTGTACATTCACAGACACAGGAAACCAGCAGAATTGAGACCAGCTCAGGGGCATCAGCCTTGAAGTTGGTCCCTGATTTTATTTTATTTTTTTATCTTTCTGAAACCTAATAAGATGATTTAAAAAAAAAAAAAAAAAAGAAAAAAAAAAGAAAAGAAAAGCTGGCTTTGTGAAATAGCTGTAGGAAGGGAAAGCAGATGTGGTTATGTTCCTAAAACTGAGAGCACATTAATCATAACATTTTAAAGATGAAGTTAATCGTTCCCTTTTGGATGGATTGTTGACATCAGTACTGAAAAAGTAGCTTATTAGTTAATTAATGCTTTTTATTTTTGAGTTACCCAGCTCCTCAAATGTGTAGGTTTGCAATTTTTTCAGAAAAAGCAGGAATTTAAAATATTCCACTTTCGCCTCTGAGGAAACGCTTCCTCACATTTGAATAACTGAAATTATGTATCATTTCATAAACTTTGAGTTATTTCAATCAAGTTAAATAGATTTTAAATGAATAATAAACACATGAATCATTCATGAAAGCAGTAATCAGATGCTTCTTTCCAGAGCAGCTGCGTCTGGACTGTTTTCACAGCTTGCAACCATTTTTTTTTTTTTTTTTTTTTTTTTTTTTAACATACCTCAAATTATCCTGTTTATGCTTGAAGGGAAATTGTGCTTGATTATTAATTACTCCTCCCATTTGCAGCCTAAAAAGTTTACATGTAGATAACTTGGAGAGCTGCTTACTCTGATTTATAAATTATATAAAACAAATGGAGGAAAAAAAGCTTTTTCCATTTGAAACTTTTATTAGTGTAAATCTTAAAACGTTCTCAGCTGGTCGAGTTTTTTGCTTGTGATTTTGTCTGCTTTGCACCACAAAGCAGGTTTATATGACTTAAAATTTAAGGTATTTTTTTGTGTATTTGTTTTAATAAGAAACACAGGAGAAAATAAATGTTATAGTTGTTTATTAATAAAACTTTTTTAAATCCCAGAGGACGCACTGAAGTGTGAGGCAGTACCTTTATGCAACTGAGCCCCCACTTCTTAATATCAGTTTAGCTCATACTTCCACTTTTGAGCCACTTTTTTTTCTATTGATTTTCCAGTTCTTTCGTCCCGTGGATGATCTTAAGTCAGGGATGCTTCATTTTTGTTCTCGGATTCAGAATTGTTACACCTCAAACATGTCATCAGTATTTCTGAGTCATTCATTAAGATGCAGCTGGAAGACCTTATGAAACGATGCCCCTGACCTGCTGGTACGGTTTAGTTTTGGCGCACTTTGCAGATCTTACATGCGGCTGTAGTTCAGGTTCAGTTGGAGTTTGGGTGGGAGTCTCATCAGACTGGTGGAGCGCTGCTTGTGCAGAAGCAGAGTAGTGCAGCTCGTTGAGTAGTTTCCCACGTAGCTGATTAGTGTTAGGTGTGAGCCATTGAGAGCGGCGCTTACTAACAGGTTGTCCCTCCCCTAGAGGAGACAGGAGGAGGAGTACTACGCTCGCCTGGAGGCCGAGCGGCGCCGGCAGCACGAGGAGGCGGAGAGAAAGCTGCTGACGCCTGACGAGCCGGCCGGTCTGTATCGGCCCCCGCTTCCACGGGATTACCAACCCCTCTCCCCCCAAAACCCTACTAACACCCCCCCACCCCCACCACAGAGAAACACCTCCTACCTCAAAACCCAGGTCACCTCCCCCGACATGCTCTACACCGCCAAGTTTGTCACCTACACGGGCGATGACGAAGACGAGGAGGACTCCACCAAAGCAGGGAGTGGCGGCGGCGGCCAATCAGGTCAGGTGAAGCTGTCGGCGACCCGGAAGTCGTACGGCGACCTCCCGGCCACCGCCTCGCCTAATCACAGCAAGCCTCAGCCGCCGCCCACTGCGCGCAAGCCCCGCCCTCTTTCTGACGGCATCTTCCTGTCTGGCTCATTCCAGCCGCCAGTCAACAACTCCAACAGTACAGCCCCCCCCCTTCCTGCCAAACCGAGCTCCATGCCCCCAGGAGGCTATAAAGGTAGAACTGGAGAGAGGAGTCAGGCTCGCCACAGCGCCCTGTAAAGCGCCCGCCCCTCCCTCTCACTCACTCATCTTCATTTTCTACCCACTCCTTTATGGTTTAGTGCTACTTTCTTCTTGGTTTATCTTGTTTTCAGTAGAGAGGTGTCGTGCCCTTTCACTTCCACCGTCTACTTTTTTTCCTCTCTTACATGTTTGTCCAAATTTATTTGTTTTTTCCTTTTTTTTTGTCGTCGATTCATCACTGTGTTAGTTTTTATATGTGGAAATTTGCCCCCCCCCTCTCTCTCTTCCTCCTCAAGCAAATCAGGTTCTGTTTGTTTCATATTTTTCATTGTAGGTTTATTTGAACACCTCTTGTCCCCCAGTAATTTTTTTCCCCCGCCCTCCGTCCTCATCTTCCTCCAATCACCCTCCCCTCCCCCTTCGATCAGCACTAGTGAACAGAAAAAAGCAATCGATAATCACGCCACCACTTTTTGCTGCAGATTGAGACCCATCAGAGCCAATCATAGTACTGTTGGTGTTGTCGCTCGCCGCCTCCTTTGTGTCTGGTTGGTTGCTGCTTGGGAATTTGGGTTGGGGGGGCGGGGGTAAAGGCCAGCCGTCAGTCTGCCTGCCTGCCTGCCTGTCTTCCCCACCCCCCCTGTCCTGCCCCGTGGCTCTGCTTAGCGGTGTTGGCTTTAAAGGGAAGGAGACACACCATTGGCTTTTCACACCCATCAATCACTCAATTGAGCAGAATCATTTCATAAACATGCAAAAACTGCACACGGCAGCAGTGTGTTGAGTGAAAGAGCTCCTCTTTGTCTGTGTCTGTTTAAACGGCTCGTTTTCCTTCTCTATAGCTCAGTCTACTCAGACCATACTGACGGAGCGTCATAAATTCTAGAGGTTCATGATCAGTCTGCCGCTTTTTTTATCGAGAGGTTAAAATAGTCTTTAACGCAGTCCAAATGTGGATTTATCCATGTCAGATATTATTTCAAGATAGGCATCTCTTCTTCATTGTTTGAAAGAGATCGAGCTGTTTGGAAGTTTTGTGTTCCCACAAAAATTTCACCCAGAATTTTATTTCTTCCGTATCCCTTTGATAGAGCTCGTATAAAAGATAAACGCAGGGCTCCGCGATGGAAATGTGAAACCTGCTGAGCCTTAAACACGCATTCTTTCTAATGACCAGCAGGCGGCAAGTAAACAAGCCAGCTTGGAAGCTAGCCTGAGAAGATGACCTCGCTAAGCAATTCCCTAATGACTTTATGGGTCAGTTATTAGATTTACTTAATAAAAGATGATTGTTTTGTAAATGATGATCCAGTTTAGAGTTGAAGAGAAAAAACAAAGCAAGGTAAGATTTAGGGAGAGCTTCTCTGCTCCTGATGGAACAGGAACCCATGAGGTTTTTGATCCTCTTTTAGTTTAAAGGAACAAAAAAGTCCCCAAAATAAAAAAAAAAGAAACTAAATTGGGGACTAAAGTGGATTTTTTTTCTTGTCACATGTAAAAAGCAGCTCAGTCAAAAAAAAACTACAACTGATAAATTGAGGTTTTGACCCCAGTACATATGTGGTAGTAAGTGAGTTTGGTATCACAGATTCATCAGGTTTTTAGCATCTTCTGTTAGTATTTTTTTCATAAAGTAAGGTTCCCAAAAATCTATTAAGTACCTAAACTAGGCATTGTGTTGGCCTGAAAAAAGACAGATGACTCGGTGATGATTAGACATAACGATCCCTTTGTGATGCTGTCAATTTGAGCAGTTTGAACATCCATAGACAAACAGAGCTTTGACTGCAGCACAGTCTGAGTTTCAGCAGCACCTGAGGTCCAGGAGGCCGCCTGCACCTTTAACACAAAACCACCTCCATCGCCACTGCTGCTTATATTAAAGATCAAAACACATCCAGGACCTCATGGGAATTCTGTGCTGCAATCTCACTTAAATTAAACAAAATCATCCCACTAACACCCCCCACCCCCAACAACCTACCTCACCCAGACACCCCCTCCCCCCTCCCTCGGGAGTAAAATCTGCACGTTTCACCTCACAGTCAAACACATTGTGCACAAACACACAGCAAACAGTGCACTTTGGCTGCCAGCAGCTCACCCCAGTAACCGGCTTGATTTCTATTGCTTTTTACTGCCTGTGCATAGCTTCCACCAGGCTGCAGTCTGTATTTATTTCCTTATTTATTCTTTGCTGCTCTTCCCCACTTTGCGTGTCTCTGTTTTGGACTCTCTCTTAATTTGCTGTCCCAGAAGTGCCTAATTTTCCCTCCTCGTATCAGCTTTTGTTTAATTTCTGTCATCTCGCCTGTCAGTCTGTGTCTCTGCTGTAGCTTCAGTGCTGTCTAACGCTGCGGCTTTATTTACTAAAACCTTATTACAACTCCCACAGGGCTTTGCGGCAGGTTCAGGTGAATGAACAGCACCTGAGTCTCCAGCTTCCCTGCCAATATGAAACTGTATTTGATGTGTGTTATTTGATCAGCTGGCAGCTCCTAGAGGTTTGAATCTCACTTTAATAAAGTGTGGCCTCTTCTTGGGTTAGAGGTATTTTTGTGTAATCAAGATTGAAACCACAGGAAAAACAATACAGATGCCAGTTTGCCTCAAAGGTGCACGAACCGGAGAAAGCTGCAGAGGAAGGACGAGTTCAGTTATCCACAGTGAGCGATGCTCAAACAGAAAGATGTGTACCAGAGCCGGGAAACAAAACAGCAATTTAAACGGCCGTCCTTTGGCCTCCAAGATAACAGAGCCAGAGTAAAAGAAAAACATTCATAACCTTTGAGAATCAATCACAGGCCAGTGGATGACTTTTTTCATGTGAATGTGAAGAATTTTCTATTGTAGTGCCAGAAGTATAATTTTCATCTCTTTTGGCTGCACAGAGGAATGTTTCTGGCCTTGAACGAGGCTTGTTTCTCTGTGGTTGCTTTGTTCTCTGCCAGTTTGTATTTATGTGGGCTGAAGTGGGACCCGGTTTGATCCTGTCCCAGACTATACTTCAGATCCCCCACCCCCTCTTGCTTTTGGCTCCATAAAACCCAAAGTAAAAAGCCGGGGTGCTGCCAGCTGGATGAATCTATCGGGGTTCACACCCCATCACTGTGTCTGCGTCTGAACTGTACCAACCTTTGATTTGCATCCTGAAACACGAAACCTTACATCCATCTAGACTGCAGTTGTGCTCTTTGAAAAGGCAGCCAAGTAGAGTTGGGACTGGATGTTTAATGTCTAACTCGTGGGTTTTTCCTGAGTGAGATTCATCCACTATCCTCACCAGTACACAGAACACAAGAGAAGAAATCCTCTTTACCATGTGGATCCAGTGTTTCCTCTTAGCATGACGTGCCAAATACTGAGCCACGAAGAGAGTCTGCCAGGTTTTATCATCCCACATTTCTCCAAGTTCCTGCTTGCTGGTTTTAGCAAGTGAAATGAAACATTTTATCAGCTAAAAACAGAAAAGAGCAGCCTTTCTGGGCCTTTTTTTAAATGATTCTGTATTCTTGTAAATGTCTTTAAAAAAAAAAGAAGAAAAACAAAACCATGTCGGCTATTTTGAACAGGCAATTGGTTTGAGACAATTCCTAATTTATACTCAATTTATAAAAGGGAAAACAAAACAGCCAGGCACTGTCATACGGGATACTTTTGTAAGTATCTGGGTTCTTTAGTTATTTCAGCACATGTTACAGGAAAAGCTGTAAATGGTTCATCCATTGGGGACTATTTTCAGTGGTGGATTAATACGCGTTTGGACCACTGGGTTCCAACCAGAGAGCACTTTGCAGGTATTTCTCGAAACAGCAAATAGTTACTCAAATGAAGGTAGCTAGGGAGATACGTCCGCCACTTTTCAGTAGCGGACGTATCTCTTTTGGTCATTACTTCTGGTTAATTATGATTTGGTAAAATTAATAGATAAATGGTTAAAAAATCCCATATTTTGCCCTCTACGTGGTAGCAGACTTGACTAACTCTATAAAAAGAAACAAACCAAACTCTGGGTTGGTCACCAGTTGGAGGCAGTAGATCTGCAAACAGCTTCAGGAAGGAAGCAGGAATCTGCACCAGCATCCAGTCTGAAAGTGGCCAGCAAGCTCTAACACATCTGGGCCGATGTGTTTAAAAAAAGAGCCTTAGTCAGAATTAGAAGCCTGTTTTTCTTCCTGTCCAGCTCCAATGCAGCCGTGTTGGCCAGAGAAGATGTAATTGGGTGTCAGTGATCAAACTGTGCCCGGGATCTTTGTGTTTTGGAGCTGAAGTGAGCAATGGTCATTTTTAACAACCAAAGGGAAGTAAACAAGCAAATAAAAGAGAAAGTTCAAAAGCTTTAATATCAGCACTGTCGGTTTTGGTCTTTATTGAAAGTAAACCATTAACACTTCTATAGCCAGCAGGAAGGAACTTGTATTTTTGTGTGCTGGAAACAAGCCTCAGACTCCTGGCTCATAGGATCCTGCGATGGTTTTACGAAGCTTTACCTTCGTTAAGCTGTTGATGTTGCTACAGTTTGGAAAGACACAGGAATGCGTAAAACAACTGACTAACGTCTCACTTGGGGTTAAAGGTCGCGGTCACCCTCTTCATGTTTGTTCACCTGGCTTCTTTGGGAGCCCTTCTTCATTTTTCTGAAGATACGCCGAGTTTAAGCACTGCTGGATTTAGATAGTAACAGAATTGGTTCGGACATGTTTAGCGGTGACCTCAACCTCAGAGCCCACCCGACACTTCCACAGACCATTGTTGCTGCTTGGGAATGGCTCTTTAACTGCTTTTTACTTTAGTGCTGTGTTTCTCTCTCTGCTCGCTGCTCTAGTTTAATGAGATCTGAGGTTTTTGTCTAATGCTTCTCACAACTCGCTCTCTTTCTTTCCTCCTTTCTGCTTAGGCTGGTCTGTGGGAAATGAAGTGATAATGACTGGAGAAGCTGCTGGGTAATGGTCACCGGGGTCTCTGGTCTGCTGTCGATTCAGTTTGACTTAAAGCATTTCCAAGTGCAGTCACTATGTGTAGTTGTCGTCACTGATAATTGATATCAGAGATCTTCCGAACCGTCTCCCAGCAGCTTCTGTCGCAGATGATTTTTGGTTAATCACAAGCTGCACATAAGCGATGCTAACTCGTGTCTTGCTGCTCTTGTCTTTCTGCTGTGTGGCTCATGCACATCTAGCAGGATTTAACTCGTACACTGGAAACTCATCAGGAGTTGTAGGAACAGGAGAAGTCTACAAGGACCCGAGAGACAAATGGACGAGGAGGTAAGCTCTGTTTTCGTTTTTTTTTTTTTTTCTTTCTTTGCCACGTTTAGTCATGGGTGGTTGCCTCTGTTGTTGCAGTCTACATCCATTTTTCCTTAAACCTAAATGATCTGTAGTTTAAGTGCCTTAAAAATGAATTATTCCTAATGGCCAGCAGGGGGCAACTCCTCTCGCTCTAAAAAGAAAAGACACCTACTTCTCACTTGACTTAATGTCTCAGTAAACGCTCCCCTGGTGAGTTTATGGTCTCGGTTACTATTTTTGAGTCGTTAAATAAAAAAGGATGTTTATTTTGTAAATTATCATCTTTATTTTGGAGGGAAAAGTCAAGTTGGTGCTCAACTATAATAAACCTGCATTATTTCTTCTAGTAAGTTTCTGGTTTTAATCTTAATTTTGCAGTCAAGAGCAGGAGAACTCGATCCCCAGCGATGCTCCGGAAAGTCTGACCTTCAAGGAGCGCCAGCGCCTCTTCTCTCAGGGGAAGGAGGTTTCCAACAAGGTCAAGGCTTCTCGCAAACTCATGGAGCTGGAGAACGAGCTCAACACCAAGCAGTAGACCTGAGCCTTTCAGCTCCCAGCGCCATCTTAACGCTGACGCCACCGTGATAAGGTGCTCCTGGGGAACAAAAACATCGAGAGAGAGCCGGCGCTTGCTCCCCCTGACACTGACCGTCGCCGCCCGTTTGTTTTCCCCTCTCTCTCTTTTTGCTTTGACTTAAATCATCGAATAACTGGACCACTCTTTTTTTTTCTTTCTTTTTTTTTTTTTTGATGTAGCGATATCAGCAGAAGAGATTTTTATGGCTTAAAAATCTGCTTCCCCTTCGTGTTAAAACCTGTTAAAGATATATAATGATAAAGCACTGTAAAAAAGTTTTAATTATATCTAGTGAGAGTCCGAGAATCACATGACAGAGGGGATATATTTTTGTTTGTAAATTTTTTTAAAAATTTTTTTTTTTGGGGGGGGGGGGGGGGGGGGGGGGTGGGCGGTAGAGAGAGAGGTTTATTCTTTTTTTTTTTTTTTTTTTTTTTTTTTTTTTTTTTTTCAATAGCTTAGTGACATTTGAACAGTTTTACAGTTTTATTTTATGCTCTATTTTCTGTATCATGTTGTTTTTCAATCTTTTAATCCCTCCTTGCCAGCAGGAACGCCCGACGTTGAGCTCCACACCTTTTTATTTTATTTTTTTATTTTGTTTTTTTAATTAAATTCTCAGAGAGTGGAAACACTGTTATTTCATTCTATAGCGAGAAAGTGTGGGACATCTTTTTTTTTTTTTTTTTTTTTTTTTCTTCTGTGATTTTATTTTAGAAAAACTCTGAAAAGGTTCTTCAGGAAGGATCTTTTAAGTGCACAACATTACTGTAAATACTCGGGTCCACTCACTCTTTTACTACTGTAGAAATCTGCCAGGAAACTTTAAAAAAAAAAAAAAAAAAATCTGCAAAACCAATGTGATTTAACAGCCCACCCCTCCTCTTCGCTGCCACCAGAGTCACATTTTTACGTGTTTCTCCCCTTCCTGACTTCTACTTTTATTTCCTTTTAACCAGAGTAGTCGTGTGAGATGAATTTTTCACCCTAAATTCAAGTCGGAAAAAGGAACTTGTTTTGTTCACCCACAATGTGATTAATGTTGGTTTTCACAGTAATATTAATATTGACAATAATATAACAAAAAGGAAAAAAAAATGCAGCTACTCTTTAAGTGCTTGTTTGCTTTACAGATATTTATTTCAAACCTTGTGGAAAAACTTGCACAACGACTTGTTTTATTATTAAATGTGTATCTGCAAACTGTTCTGAGATTACATTCGGGAACTCTGTGGTGATAAGAATAACAATAATATTAATAATCTGTGGGTTTTTTCTGCTTTAGAGACAGAGAAGTGTTCTGTTTTTACACCAGCTGTAGTCGGAGGGAGCCAGGTGTTTCACAACATGACCCAATTGTACAAATATACACAATGCAACACAACACACAAGTGCAGTCTCAAAAACTCACTCACCGCCACTGCTGATGTAGAAATGAAGCGCACTTCAAACCCCCTCCCCCAAACTTGTGACGTTTCAGATGTATCTCCCTCTCCTGCAGTTTGTTTGATTGACTCCATCCTGTGTGTAGACTTATATATTTTTTCTCAACAGGAGCCTCTGATAAGACATGACGAGATAAAGACGCTGTTATAATAACTGACCTGTAAAAACACTACAAGATGCTCCCCACACATACATACAAACAAACAAACAAACACAGCAACAACACCAACTTCTCCTTTTTAGGTTTCAAAATGAACTGAATCATTTAAATGGTTTCATGTTTAGCCTTTTGTAAATCATTAATAAATACAGATTTTTCAACAGTGCGGACTGGAAGCGTGGTCTTTTTTCACTGCGTTTAAAATCGATATATGGTTAGAAACAATTCAATTAAGACTATTACTTAACTAGTTAGGGTGTTATGTAGCCTTCACAGCCTATTTGTATATTTATACGGTCACTTTTTGGGTACATCAGCACTTTGTATAGATAAAAAGGATTAAAGACAAGCTATTTATACTTGTAAAAAGCCAGTGGTACTACATTCAAATTGAATATGAACTGGCGGTGAAACGGTGCTGGGGCATTTCGGGTGTATTTAATCTGGGACAAGTGCTCTGATTTTGGAAGTTGTTTGATAAACAATTATTATTATTATTTGTTACTATTTTAAGTTAACATTAATGATACAAAAGGTAACTATATTCGTAAAATATTCCACCAGATAAAGTCGGTGCAATATACTTGATGGTTAAAAATTAAAGGGCTTCCGAACTCGCATGGAAACAATGGTGTTTTTAAGATTTCTTCACTTATAACATAATTTGCTAATAGTTTCCAGCACATCTAACGATGTACTTTAAATTATGATCTGTCGATATTCGGCGTATTTTATTTTAAAATATGTAAAGGTAAACAAAGTTAATACTGTGGCAGATCGTCACTCTTCGGAACTCGCTGTAGAATCCTGACATTTTAAAGGTTTTTTTTTTTCGGTTTTAAACTATTTTGCTGATAATGCACGTACACCTACTGGCGCACGTTTAAAAAAACTGATAATATGTAAATCGGCCTGCTTATTTTAACATGTAATCAGCTATAGCATAAAAATTGAAGTTCAACTTCGGAGATGATAGGGTAACTCTGGGAGAGCTCTTCAGAACTCGCCCGGGAATTCTACAGTCATTGGCTGTTTCTACAGTCATTGGAATCGACACGTTTTTAAAATGTCTTTGCTGTTTATGCGTTTTGCTTTTCGATATTAGTGTAAGGATTGGTACACAGAACTTAGCAGCTGAATCGGCGTTCTTTATTTTCCAGTACATGAACAAATATAAATCTAAACCCACCATCATTACATTCGGGAACTCTGTGGTGATAAGAATAATAATACCATCATATCACCACCAAAAGCAAAACTAATCAAAAACGGTCAGCAACGTTACACTTCCTGTTTCCTATCTTTAGGTGGAAACTAGCGAGCTAACTCCCTGTTAACTTTTTACTCAGTTAAATAAAATAAAAAAACGTTTTCATGGATACCTGGATTTCAAACTTAATTTTTACAACTGGTAGAGCAGCCACACTGATCATTTTATTAAAGACGAAATAATAATTTCGACAGTAACTCGCAGTGATCCTGTGACTTTTGAACTTGAGGTGGAGTTCTGACCCGGAAGCGGCTAATGACGTCCGGAAAAACGCTTCTCTGTGTAAAGATTATGAGCGACAGGCGTAAATGCGTTTAATATAATCATCTTTAAGTTTGTTGTAATATTGAAATATATAATGAAAACATGTAACTTTTTTTTTTTTACCGCGTTTGTAACAGAAAACGAACATGGCGACGGTTAATTTCTGTAACGTTAACCCGCGCCAGTGTCCTCTCTCTGGAGATTTATTCAGAAATATGACACAGAGAAAAAACAGAGCATTATCAGTAAAACCATGACGGTATACACAGGCTTTATGACTAAGTCTTTTCTCCTGGGTTTGTAGATGTCAGGATGGCCGAGCGGTCTAAGGCGCTGCGTTCAGGTCGCAGTCTCCCCTGGAGGCGTGGGTTCGAATCCCACTTCTGACAGTATTTTTTTTCTTCCTTCCTTCCAATCATCGCCACAAATTGTTTTCATTACTGTTCTTATCATCAGTTTTCACAACGTGATCACTCTAAACTAATTACATTTGTTGTGGACTTAAAGATACTCATGAAAATAATAACGGGGTGTACTGTACTTTGTGGTATAATGCCACTTTTATGTAAAATATACTATTTAAAGATAAATGTACATCTCTTTCAGCTGCATTTATTTCTTTGACTCTTTTTGGACAGAAAAATAAAGTTTGTTCCTAGCAGCACTGCCTCATTGAGGAGCTTATAAATAAGAAATCTTGGCTTGACAGCACCATCAAGTGGAACATGTGTGCAGGTCATAAAAAAAAACACACCAAATTCCTTAAAACACAAGTGACTGATTGCTGACTAAGACAACAAACAACGTGAGACCAAAAGAACAATCAGTAAAGATTTTATTTTTCACAATGTGGCCTTGACTCAAAACGTATTTAAAATATAAAAAGAAAAGTGTCAGAAGTGCTGACAAGGTAGTGACAATATTTTGTCTTAATCAGGCAATTACTTTTTGTTTTAAGTTTTAGATATTTAAAAGTATGTGAAACTTAATAACAAAAACATCTTTTGGTACTACATGTTTAATCAAAATGATCAGAAACAGAAATTAGAACCAATATAACATTTTTCACACAAACAGCTGTTTAACATAAAGAACTGTTTAAATTCCTTAAACATCCACAAAATTTTTGTGGATGTTTTTTAACAAGCCCAAACGTTTTCCGAGTGACATCATCCCCTCACATCCCCCAGTGGACTCGAGCTTCACAAGAGCCTTCCTCTTCCGGCCCACACTGCTCCTCACTGTGAAGGGTCTGGGAATGAGCTCGAAAGGGGCTTTGCTCCAGGAACCTGAAAGTGCCAGAGGTTAAGCACAAAAAATGTGATATTTATCTCACAAATCCACACACATTTTATTGTTCTTTCATTCATTTATTCACCGACTAAAGCACAACTGATATATATTACACTAAGAATACTGAATCGTGGATTTGAAGTCATTAAAAAAAACATATCAAAGGACTAAATATGTGCTTATTTTGATCACTTCTAATACACTTTCAGTCAGATTTTAAATTATAAAGCATACCTGAGTCCTAGCATGACATCGACATAGCTGGCATGTCCAGCATCCACCAGCTCCTTGGCAACATGGACACCATCTACAAGAATGTCCACCTTCCAGTGTGTGTTTGACACAAACTCTCTGAAGAAGATCTGGAGGTTCTTCTCATACAAACATTGCTGGAAGAAGACCACCGCCTCATCAGGCCACTGACCATCCAATCCAGCTGGCTGAACACCTCTCAGGATGCAGGAATAAGTGACCTTTGGGAGGGTTGTTATCTTGTTTGGAAGTTTTTTCAGTTTGTAGCAGTCATCATATGGCATGCATTCATAATGGCCATAATCTACTAGCTTTAGGACCACCGTAGTGTTGACGTGGACGATTTCAGCCCTACACCACTTATTCCTGGAATCTGATTTCAGTAGGCAGCAGGTGCCAGGGGCAATGTGGTCTTCAGGAAGAGGTATCAGTTGGCTGGGCAGGTCATCCAGCTCAACTGACACTTTGGTTGTTACTATAAGCAAATCCTCTAGAGACACACAGAAGTCAGAGGGAGTCTTAACTGCAGCAGCAAAGCCAGAATGTGGTTTGTCCATTTCAACAGGAGCAAAGGCAAGCCGCTGTGGAGGGCTGGTCTCCAAGGTTGGTCCTTTTTCAGTGCCTTCATTTTGCTGCAGTGACACAACTTGATGCAAAGCGAGAAACAGTTTGTTTATGATTATTTCAACCATCCAGAGGTTATCTGCTTCAGAATAACGCACAAAAATCAGCTTGACTTCTTTGCCTATCAAGGGTTTCAGAGTTTCACACCAGTGTCTGTGATCATCGTCCTTCTCAGTGAACCCAAGACTGTTCATCTTGCACAGCACTGCGAGGTTTGGGAATTTCAACAGGTCACTACACTGCTGTCGAACGGAACCAATTGGGATTTCCACTGTTATTCCGTGATCCACCAGGAAAACATTGACATTTCCATCATTCAGGTGCTGAACTATGGCTCTGTGCCACTTGTTGTGACTCTGGACTTGAACTAAGCACTTGAGGCCTTGTTTGATATCCTCTCTTGCTACCATCTTGCACTTGACCAGGCTATCTGCAATGTGACTTTCCAATGCAGTGAGACAGTCACTGGTCCTAACAAGTCTTACGTAAAAGCAGCCATTACTCTGGACCGACAAAAGCATTCCATTCTCTGAGTCTCTGGCTTGAATAGATGGGGTAAGGGATGCATTTCCAAATCTCTTTGTCGTCTTACTCTTGACTCTTATCCTACGATACCTGTGAATTTTCATCCTCATCGGCACTAACACCTTAACAGATGGTGGTTTAGGCGTGAATGTTTCACCTTTGACAGTAGTCATCTTTCTTTCAGACCTTATTTCATTCTTGCATGCTTGATCTCTTTGGTTATTCTGTTTGTGGGACCTCAATTTCTCATTAGCTTCAGAATTAGGAGACTCATCCTCCCTTTCAGTTACAGGTCCTACATTAAGGCCCACTTCTCCATCAAGAACCTTAATCTTAATGTCCCACTTGGTTCCACATTGCTCTATGAACTCAACCATCAGTGCCTTCTCCATTACTGCATCAGTGAAAGCCACATCATTTCTGAATGTGCTTGGATCCAGCAGCGAGCATGGTATACTGAATCTCGGATGTGACAGATGCTCCTTTGGTATAGAGAAGATCTTTTTCTTCTCAACGACTGCCGAGTTTCCGTAGTCCACAAACTCAACTTCGAAACATGAATTGCCTGCAAAGTTCTTCACAACTGAACGATAAAGGGCACCGTCCTCCTCAAACTCAGCCAAAACAATGTCATTGATTCTTAAGGTTGTAGGCATCTTCAAGGATTCTCTGAGGGTACCTGAGTTGAGAGCTTCACCCATTTTCAAGATGGCAGGTTCATCCTCTGACAGCTGAAGAAAAAAGCTGTAAATGGAGTCTGCGTGGGAAACAAAACACTTTGCCCTAAAGCCTGCACATATCTTCTTGTCAGGCAGGAGTTTGGGTATTTCTTTTGCCTCTTTCTGTTGGGCTTGCTTCTGTTCCTGTCTTTGTTGTTTCAATTGATTGTTCTGCGATTTCACAGAGGCACGGGTGTTCAATGTGCCCTCATTCTGTGTTCTCACTCTTGTGTTCTTGCTTTGAGTTCTCCCACCAACAAGGCTTTTTGTGTTTTCTTTCTTTTTAGTACCTCTGTGGACAGTGGACAATGTCGAAAGATTTGAATACACTTTAGGATGACTCTTGCTTTTGAACAAAGACTTTGTGTTTCGTTTGCAGGTGGTTTTCTGTTTTCTGTTGATCATCTCAAATCTAACAGCAGTCTTGGGCTTACATGAAAGACTGAGAATGAGCTCCTTCACCTTCTCATTGATGTTCATGTCTCCATCAAATAATTCGACATCAAATGAACCATCTTCATTCTTTCCAAGTATGACAGCTTTCACTTGCTTGTTGAGGACTGCACTACTGAGCCACTCCTTAACATCTGCATACACATCTTTCTTGGCCACTGAATGGAGACAACATCTCACGGCTTGCATGGGCGTGTACAACAAATCTGATGAGTCTCTCGGGATGAACATGACTTTGGTCTTCTCTGATATGCTTGTGTTTCCATAGTCCACAAAAAACACACTGAAATGCAGAGGTGAATGAATAGGATGCACTACACCGCGGTACCATTTGCCATCAAAGTATTTTGCCAGGCACAGTTTGCTTACAACAGCTCTTGTAACAACTTGCATCATGTGTTTACTCTCCTCTGAGATTTTCTTCTCAAGCTCAACAATAATGTCAGTGTTTCTTTCAAGATGGCAGTAGACCTCCCACTGACTGTTAACGTAGGTGACATACATTTGCTCCTCATTTCCTGGGTGTAGATCATGTGAAGAGTAGATAAAAGATTCCGGAAACACTGCTTGCTGTTGCCTTGTTGACGCCGTCACTCGTGTTGCCAGGCCTTGTTCTGTGAACGTATCTGTCACACTCTGCTGGGTTTGGCTGTTGTAGAGATCAACAACACTGCACAGCCCCTTGTTTTTCACATATAACTGGGACACAACTTTACAGTTTAGAGCGCCAGTGCTGCTGAAGACAAAATCTTTCAGCAACCTACACCCTTCTGGACTCCAATTCCCAGAGTTCTTAGGGTCAGCAGGTTCAATTAAGTTGTAAAGGCTGCACCTGAAAGCTTGTCCTTCCAAATAAAGGAATTCTGGCATTATTGCTTGAGGAATGTGTTCACTGACTTGGACAGTATTTCCATAATCAACCAACGTTACTGTGACATTGTCTCTCTGTTTTGCAGTGATTAAGGCCCTGTACCATCGTCCATCTTGAGGTGACTTGGCAATGCAGCATGAATCTCCTGACTCTAGGGGAACCCAATGAGTTGAATAATACTGCTGAAGTTTATCCATCAGTTCTTCCAAAGCTGGAACCATGTCTTGAGGCTGGCACCAGAAATCTGATGGAGAGCTGATATAAGAGCAGTGCACAGTCAACTCACACCCAGGCTTGATATTTAACAGCTTGATGCTAGCAAGAAGTTGAGCTTTCTCAGGTTCCTTATTCGATGCATTCTCTTCTTCCTTACAAATCTTCCATTGCTCCTTATCCTCAGCGATGTTTGTTTTCACATTACTTTGGAGGCACCTTGTCTGTTCTGTCCTTTTTTGGTCCAAGTGCCCTTTCGGAATGTATTCAGCCTGCTTGGAAGAGACCAGGAGCTCAGTAATACTCTGATTGTTGCCACTTCCCATCTCAAAAAGGTCAACAACAAATTTGTTTTTTCTCATTTGTATGACATGGACTAGCAAGGCTTTGTTTGACACAGCTCTTCTGAAGAAATCAGAGGCTGAACTTGTCCAGATGTCTTCAACAGGAAAAACATTCGAAAGAGTACAACAAATGGCAAATGCCGCCTTGCAGGCAAATGACTCAGGAATATTCTTGATCAGCATGTGTGGCACTTTCTCAGTGTTCCCAAAATCGATGAACAAAACTTCAGCTCCGTGCTTAAGAGTGTCTGTCACTACACCCCTGTAAAAATGCATGTCTCCCTCATAAACCGCACAGCACAGTGTTCCAAGCTTAGGATTTAACAGTATGTCTTCATCCAGCTTCACATGTTCGAAGTGTTCTGCCATCTTTGACATCATTTCTTCAAACTCCTCATTGCGTTTTTGTGTTCTAATCCAGAAATGGTTTGGATTTTGGACATGTTCAACATAGCCCACAAACACGGAGTCTACCTGCACCTCTTCTACCTTCAGCGTTTGCCCCAGTGTTTCGCCCATGATTGTTTCATGGTACAAGAAGCCACCCTGCTCTTCAGCCTCAGAAACGGACTCAACCTTCATGACTGGACACTTTCTGACAGGCTCCGGCTCTTCCACACCTTCATCTTCAGCACTAATTATAGTGACACAGTACAGGTGGTGTTCTTCATCGTATCTAGTGATCTCCACGTGTAATCGTCCTCCAAGTAAGCCTGATTTCAGGAGACACAACTGCTGAGTTTTGATGGCCTTATCCTCATCAGTCAGGCATGCCAGAGAGCAAGGGAATGCCATAATTGGCGTTGAATACAATTCAGGTGCCAACCTGTGGATGTTTTCAACTGTGACTGATTCAACGAATCCGTAGTCAACAAACAAGACTCTAACCCAAGAACTGCCTGGGAGAAACTGCACCAAGCCTCTGTACCATCTCCCATCTTTGCTTTTAGCTGAGGACAATAAACCCAGGTTCTCTGGAGTCATCTGATAACTTTCTTTAGGTCTGCATTCACATGATGCAACTAACTTCTTTGACATTTCCCAGAGCTCTGCTTCCACACTGGCCATCTGACAGTAAAACAGCCCAGGGCTGACAGCGGCAGTTACTCTCACTTTAGCTCGTGTCCCACAACACAAAGCTGGTCCATAGAGTGAAAAAATGCCTTCATATCCCTGCAAACCTGATGGTTTAAAACAAACTTCTTGTCCCCTTGGCTTTTCAATGAGTAAGTCAGGAACCGGCTCTATTTTCTGTTTGAGAGGCATCTCTGTAAGCATCTCTACCAAGAAGAGAAATGTATCAGTGTCCACATATCTCCCAAAGCCATGTGTAACTAAGCCGGTGTTGATGTCAGGGGCTTCTAGTAGGAGGACTTTGTGGGGAAGCAGTGCTTGAATGTAACCGTTGATATTTCTGCCGATCAGGCTTGAGAAATACTCCTCAACCACAGAGTGAGAACAACTCTGAAGAAGCAGCACATTAGCAAGAAAACCACAAACTATTTTTGGAGGCAGGATGAACAGGTCATTCGAACAGGAAGAAACGTTTGTGGCACTGACAGTCAACACGTTACCGTGATCAATGAGGAAAACATCAAAGAAGTTGTCTCGTCGTTTCTGAACTCTTCCTCTGTACCAGCGAGCTGAAGTCAAATCTTCCACGAGGCAAAACTCTCCGATATCCACTTCAGCTTTAGTCTTTGGTACATTCTGTATTTCTCCCTGCAAGATACTGTAGTCAAGTTCACATATGGTAAGGTACTGTCCCTGGAAGTGTATCAGGATTGCTTCAGGGTTCCAGTCCAAGTGAGTTAACTTGAGGTCCACTGGCCAAAGGGCGCATGGTGCCGACGGGGCAGACCTGCAAAGTAAAATGGCTTCCATTATCAACAATAGTTCATACAAGCACAGATTAAATGGTTACTTTGTATAGCATTTATATTCATGTTTTATGTATTATTTATATATGCCAATTCATTGAAATGTTAAAATGCGAGGAGTCAAAATCACTTTGATATTCCATACCAAAATCTCATTTCCCAATATCTAATAATGAAATGTATCAAAGTATATTACATTTTATGGAAACTCTATAAATGACTAGTTTATTAATAGTGCTAGTTTATATAAAAACACATTAAAGAATCTTTTTAATTATAAGCTCAAAGATGAATGGTGCTAATCCATATGTGATTACTTTTCTCCTTTTACACAGATCTATTGGGCAATGTTCTCTGGTCCACGTCAGACTTCTCATAACCAAACCACATGCGTGCTACAAAGAGACCCCCTCATTTACAAACAAGCTCCTCGATTTGTCTCGGCTGGTCTTTGTCCTGCCTCTGTCTCACCTTTACTCACCATGCTTATATTCACATTCCTGATTGCTTCCAATCATCCAAATGATGAAAAAAATATTGCCATAAACAACAGATGTTTTTATTTGAGATCCAATATCTGGGACTAATATCACTGAAATTGTGACTCAAAAGCCTGGATTTGACTTTCTGCTTTTATTACACCATGTATTAGTAGCAGTGCATCGTTATGTCATGCCTCATAAAGTTTTGCATGGCTTATACAACTTAAAAGCCCTAACAATGACAATCCCTTCTCTATCAGCTTCTTTTTTCTCTCTCAGTGTAGCACAATGCTCCTTATATCTGAAATTCTGTTTCTGAATTTTGTGCAATTGAAAGGCTGAACAATTTAGCTTTGCCATTTTCCTGAAGCTAATTAACAAAGAAGAAACCATTATCAAAAAAATGTTCTTTTAAATACCCAGAATTTTCCAAACTGTGTATCCCCTGCATAAGAGCATGAAGTAGGATATAATGCTTTTACACATTTGTGATGTACTTTAGAAAGAAGTATAAAGATCTGGTTTTCACGAGATATAAAGAAGAGACTGTTGAATTTCAGTGATTTTGTTAGCCGTGGCTTCACGACATGATATTGTAGTGTTTTGCTTTATTTTGTACAGTATTTTATATTATAATATATTTTTCTTTTTTTCCTCGTAATGATTTTCTGCATATTGTCTATGTCATCAAAATAAATAAAAAAAAGAAACAGAAAAGCACATTTTTACCTTTCAAGATCAGATCCCAGTGTGGACTGCATGGCAGCAGAATAAGGAACAATTGCATCCCAAAATAAACCTGTAGGGAGGGAAAAAAAAAAAAGTCTTAATTCGACAACTAATATATGATTTAAAGCCAGGCTTCTGAGGTTAATATCAGGTACAGGTATTTTTCTCACCTTCTCAGCATGCATGTGTGTGTGTGTGTGTGTGTGTGTGTGTGTATATATATATATACACACACGCACGTGTGTACACACACACACACACACACACGTGTGTACACACACACACGTACACACACACACACACACACGCTTCTGTACACACACACACATATGTGTGTGTGTGTGTGCAGAAGCAGAGCAGGAAAAAGGTAAACATGAGATATCTGATGCACGCTGTCACAAGTGAGACCCTTGACATCAGTGAAACCTGGGTTTAAATATTAATACTGTTAACCCCTCGCACCTGAGCTGAGCAAATTTCACAAACCAACATCAATGCAAGCGCCCCCCCTGCTGTCTGATAAAGTGATTTACAATATTTCCAGATACAGTGACATCATTTTCAGTATTTTGCTGTGATTATAACTAGGAATTCTGATGGAGGTGTAAAGAGAGGTGGATATGTCTCACACATGCAGCCTGAGGGCCAGACTGGGCCTCTAAAGGGTCCAGTTTATCCTAATGAATGGCTCTGCAAAGTGTGCACTTGAGTCATTTATTCCTCTGTTTTATTTTGTTTTGTTTTTTAGGAAATGCACACCATTTCCTTTGCTGGTAATACAGTCAAATTCCTTCATCCTCCTGGAACTGCCAGCATACTCTTGCCACATGAGGCCGGGCATTGTCATACAGCAGGAGGAATCCAGGACCCACTGTAGGGTCTGAAAATGTGTCTGATTTGATCCCGCTACCTAATGACATTTAGGGTGCTTTTACATAGCCTGTAGAGGCCTGTGCGTTCCTCTTTGAATAGATCAGATTATCACTGACCAACCACACTGGTCATGGTGAATGATGTTATTTTATATTTAAGCTTCAGGCAACAAATCTGTTTCTGATTGTTTGATCAAAGACCGGTGACTCTGGTGACCTGCTGGAGTTCATTCTGTAAGGGTCCAGCAGTGCTCATCCTGCTCCTCCTTACAGAGGAGCAGATACGGGTCCTACTGCTGGGTTAAGAACCCTCTCCAGCCCTCCCACAGTAACTGCCTGTCTCCTACATGCTCTTGAGACTGTGTTGGGAGACACAGCAAACCTGGCAGTAGCATGATGTGCCATCATGCAGGAGCAGGACTATCTGTGCAACCTCTGTAAGGGTCTAAATGTCAACTCGTGCTATGATCAGTGACACTAACTCTGATTTAAAAAGTATTCCTTTGAGTTTTTTGAGCAGTGTACATGAAACTAATGTTTTTTAAAGTCAAGTCTGATCTCAGAGCAAAGTAAATCATTTACCAGCCTACATCTCTGATCTGCTAAAGCCCTATGTCCCTAGCAGGTCATCTGATCAGGGTTTACTTGCGATAAAACGGACAAAGATGAGAAATAAGGGTGATAGAGCTTTTGCCACTGTGGCCTCTAGAGTGTGGAACTCTCCCCCCCAAACCTTAAGAACTGTGGACTCAGTAGTTGTTTTTAAAAAAAAAACAACTCAAAACTCACCTTTTTAAAACTTTTGGTTAACGTTTGCCTGTTTTATATTGTCTGTTTTACCTTTTTATGGCTTGTTATCTTACGTGCAGCACTTTCTGACACTGTGTAGAAAGGTGCTGTATAAATAAAATTTTATTTATTTATTTTAGGGGTAGGCAACCTTTCTGATGGCGAGTGCCATTTAAAATTTCCTCAAGTCAGTGTGCCATATGATTGCAATAGCAATAAATTTAATAACGCTCTATATGAACAGTTACACAATATATAGAACCACTTCATAGAATTATATTTGTTTGCAGATGTTGGCAGCTATCAGCGAATAGTTATCAGCTATTTTGAAACAAAAAAAAAAAAGACACCTTTTATCCACAACAAGAACTCCATAACAGCAAATGGACTGTACAACAGAAAATACAAATGCTATTTATGGTCTCCTCACAACAATGATAAGAAAAATAAACTAAGCCAATATGGCATGTTTGATAATACAGAGACACACATGTTAATCTGATCTCTGGTCTCCCACTCAGAGACACAGGTCTCCGAGTGTCCAGCATTCAGACAGCTACCTGAGGACACTCATGTGAGAGAAAATCTCCTCACACAGATATGTAGAGCCAAATACTGTCAATAATGCCTCTGCAATGTTCTGAAGACAGTTAAACTTGTCAGGTAGTGATGTCCAGCAGGTGAAAATGCAGCGCCATGAACACGCACAGCTGTGGATTCCAGCTGCTTCGATGTCGCATTAACTGGCGTTAACTCAGCCAGTTAATGCGAGACAAATCTAGCTGCTCATTAAAGATTTCTGGTTTGATCAGAAAATAAAACATTGGTCCATACACCTGAAAGTCCCAAAAACGCATTGTGTCTCGAGTCTACGGATGTATCCGTGTATCTCCGTGGTGCTGATGCTGTGCTGAGCGGAAAGCTCCAGAAGCTTTTGAAGTGTCGGAATATGGAAAGCTAACGACGTCCTTCTCACCAGTAGGTGAAGTTATTTTTAGCCAATTACAAGTTGAATCTGGTAGTTTGGGGTTGTTAGTTAAGATACCGTCATTAAGAAAAGCCACAACTAATGTGTCTATGCGAGGTATTTGCAATGTGCACCGCTGGCGCGGCCATTTATTTTTTAATGCACCTTCTCAGATTAATTCACTGCGTGTCGTGCCCAGGGCTGGACCGGGACAAAAAAAAAACAACAGCCCGGGCATTTTGACTAAAGACCGGCCCACCAGGTATTAAAGCCATAGAGCCTTTGAATGAAAACAAACGCTGTTGTGACAGTGATGCACAATCTTGTTGGTATATGTATGATTTCTATACATTTCACATCAGATAAAAACTTTGATTGTAAGCTTCAGATAATTATTTAATAACAGCCAGACATTTTAAATGAGAATAAGAAAGTATTTCTTTGTGCCCCCCTCTCCCTGTTAGTGCCCTACCTGGCCCCCTGGCAAAACTTTGCTAGATCCGCCCCTGCACAGTTACCAGCTGTCAGCTACTTAGAAAAGGATCCTGGTGTTATTTGTCTCTCAGAAACAGTTCATAACTTCCCTTCAACTCATTCATGTCACCTAAAAGGTAAACGTGTTTCTCATCACCTGCTCAGCTCTGATGATTCAGTAAGGACATCTCCTGGTTTCATCTTCATGTTTCCCTCTCACCAGATAACCAAACCGATATCATGACCAGCAGCTTTTACAGCTGTGGCTCCACCAAACATCAGCTGATACTAGAAATTAATATTAAATAAATTCTAACAACAGCTGATCAAGCTTAAACGTGCTGCTTTTGTTTAGCGCGACATCCACTGGTTTCGTCTTTCTGGCGCAAAGTGGGCGATAAATAAACAAGAGAGAAAAGCCGATCAGCTGATCATTGATCAGTTTCATGATTGAAGTAGCAACAGGAAAGGGAGGGGGAGAGGATGAGAGGAAGCTGTGCAGCGTAACGACAGAATAAATCCACCTTTGTGTCTTTTTCCATCCTAGATAAATTGCGTCCCTTCTCAGCTCAACACGAAACACGTAATATTTTCTCTGAATACGAGACGATTCCATCTTTTTACTGGATGCTTGGCAACTCTACTAACTAACCTTATGAATAAAATAAAGTTCACTATCAGTAACATCATAGCACCCGCCCAGCTGTATAGAAACTCCGTCATGCTAGCTAGTACGCAGTACGAGTTATTGTAACTGACTGTAAAAAGTCAGCACAACGAAAATAAACTCCACCTAAACTTGGTTTATATCTGACCCAGATAGACTGCAGGTCATAACTTCTTACCTGAAGTTCAGTTCACCTGACACTCGGACCGGCGGCCGCCTCGGGTCTCTCCTCCTCCTGCCTCCCCTTTCCTCATCCACCTGCTGGCCTCCACCACTTGTTAATTTTACTGAATCTGTGGAAGCTACGCCATAGCCACCACCAAACAACTGAATTATTTTTACACACCGGCCAGCATCTGGCCAATCTACCACCTTTCTTTGTTTATACCGTTAAAAAAAAAAAAGAAAAGAAAAAATCATCGGCCACCGAGCAAATGCCCGATGGCCAGTCCAACCCTACCCGTGCCACAGTTTGCCAACCCCTGATTTATAAGTACCGTATTTCCCGGACTACAAAGCGCACCTGAATATTAGCCGCACAAGCTAAAATGAGGGGAAAATCCTGTTTTGTACATACATTAGCCGCACCTGACTAAAAGCCGCAGGTGTTTCAATGTTGACTTATCATATGTAAGAGAATATGCACAAAGGGAATTGTCAGGAAAGAGATGGCTGTTTGGAGACACACCCCTTTTATTAATATTTTGAAAAACAAGTTATGGGTACATATTTGCATAACTTTTTAGGCATATGTACAAGTAGCGGTAATTACAAGTACGAAACATGTACTGTGCTTCATAAATGAGTAACAAATGTAGTACATAACAATAACCTACAGCACACCAGAAAAATAGATTTGGACTACCTTTTAGGATCAGGTGCAGTGACACGGCTTTAACAAGAAGAAAAGTCAGTCATTCACCACCATCTTTCTCTTCTTCCTGCACACTAAAACCACCAAAGTCCTCTTCTCCAGTGTCGGATACGAACAGGCTCAGGATAGCTTCGTCATCCACTCTCAGCTTCTTTCCTTCGTTGTCACTTTCAAAACCAAACAAATCCTCGTTGTCAGTGTTGGAGTCCAACACCCTCAGAAGGGCCGTGGCGGTGTCCTCCTCTCCATCATGCAGCAGTCCAGCCCTTCGAAATCCGTTGGTGATCATGGATGTTTTCACACTTTTCCACGCTGTCAGATTCCACCGGTGGAGTTGAGCATAACTTGCTTTTCGCAAGTTTATTGCCGCTCATCATCCACGCCTCCAGCTGAACACGTAGCGGTACTTTGAAGTTTGTTTTTCGCACTTGTACGGCACTATGTTGCCTGGCGGATGGACATGTGACCAACATACCACTCTTGAACCCCGATACTGTGTCTGATCACATGCCCTTCCGCCAGGCAACGTAGTGCCGTACAACAGCGGAACAAACAAAACAAATCGTCTTACGATATGACAAAAATCATGGACAATCCATAGAAAAGCCGCAGGGTTCAAAGCTTGTGCAAAAAGTAGCGGCTTATAGCCCGACAATTACGGTACTTAAAAACAGCTTAGCTGATAAAAAATATATAATATCTGCAAATTTTTGTTTCCCCAGTCTTAAAATTGTAAAATTGTTCCTGCTTTTTTCCCCTCCCGAGTCATTTGTTCAACAAGAAGGGTCCAAGTGTAAATGATGGCTGTAGAGTCAGATTTTTGGGCTCTTGGCAGGTTTTTTTCCCCCCAAATTTCTGTTTTTCCCCCACTTTGGCAGATATTGGCTTCCCCACACTAGCTTTCCATCCATTAAAAATATTTATTTTTGTGGGAAAAATATTATTTTTCTATAGCAAAAAGCTATATAGAAAGAGGCCTCCCTTAATCCAGGCGGTCTTTCCACAACAGTTTCATGAAGAAGTTAGCTTCAGTAGAAGTAGCACAGAGCTAACTATGCTAAGCTACCCTCACAGCTGGGTCTAACGCCTTCCTTGTGCTGGCTCTGATCCCTAATGAGCCCTCCGTGACTAAGAGTACTGGTCAGCTGGTAACACCTGTGTGACTGCAGTTCCCTGGCTCACCTTGAAGTCTCTTTTCTACCTTCTGTCCTGCCTCAGATGTGTAAGGACGGTCCAGGCCGAGAGCACGTGGCTGACCCCATTTCCTGCTGCTGCCGTCTGTCTCGTGCTCCAGGTAAAATCTGTAAAAACATGGCGGCCTGAAGGGCTTTGGAGTTGACGTCACGCCGCAGTGCATTGTGGGATCGCGGCGCCATGTCAGTAGGCCAGGAAGCAGAACAAACGCACAGTGTTGGAATCGGGACTGCCAGAACCATGCTCAAAATCAGCGCAAAAGACAAAGGGCTGTATCGCGACCGATTGCGCCCAGACGCCAAGAGACGGTACTTTGAAAAAAATTGCGTGCATCGGTAATGTGGACCCGTATGAAATAAGGAAGTGTAGTGGAAACCCAGACGACCACTGTGACCTCGTTGTGTGGACACAGAGAGACCTTGCTGTGATACGCATCTTCCCTGATGTGGATTTCTGGGAACCGCGTTTAAACCAAGCACAAGACTTCTTTCTTAAAGTGTGCCTTCCTGAACTTGTTGGGAAATACTTCTCCAAACAACGTGCTGCTCTAAATAGCCTGTAATGTTTCATTTTGTGGTTCAAGATTAATGCCAGCTGTGTGTTGCCATGTAAATAGTTAGCAAGTACATAAAAATGAAATGCAAAGTACATGTGAACAGATCAAGAATAAAAAAAACAAACAAATATACTATTCTTTTCTGTTTTATTGAAACCACTTCACACAAAGTACAATTATTTACAATGAACTACACATGCAACACAACAGCTTTATGAATACTCAACAAGAGCAGGTTTCATTTTGCACTGGTTTGACAACCACACTGGGGCACATATTCACCAAAACACAGCAAACCTTAACAATCTTATCAAGCAGTGTTGTGTCTTCACCCTCACATGATATGAGTAATCGGATTGGTATTGTAGTATGTAGCATTTTGAACTTGTTGCGCAAACTACCTATTACTCGCTCAACATGAATTCTCAGGTGGGCAATTGCTCTCGTTTGTTCAAAGTCCCTTGCATCAAGTTGACAGTAGCCTTTTGTGAAAGCTGGAATCTTGACCTCCGCACACATCATTCCTACAGCATCTCTGATGTCAAAGCCTCTGTCAGCCAATACTACGTCCCCTGGTAACAGCTTTTGAAGAATGCCACATTTCTCTGTGATGTGTTTATCTGATGCACGTCCCCCCTCTCAGACGCATTAGTGTGAGTAAGAGCATTTGGAAACCTGTCAGTTTCTTCGATATTGGCAGGAAATCTTTGACAGTGTTGAAGAGGGACATTAAGACAGCATAACAATGTAGTCCAGTGTAATATCTTACTTTTTCAGTATCATCCTTTAAGAAATGTTCATTCAGCTCTGTCTTTTGCAACTGTGATTGAAGCAGTCTGTTCTCCTCCAACAGCCGGTTTATTTCTGCTCTGCCCTGTTCATTGCACACACAATCCTTCGTCTGCCCTTTAGCTTCCGTGACACTGTCTGTCCGATCACCACTGTCCACATTTGCAGCTGGTACCTCAACCTCCACTTGTCCAACACAACTGCTGTCCACTGCCTCCATGACATTGTGATTTTGTTGTTGGTCTTCTGTCAGATCTTCATCGATCACTTCTGCACGGGGCACACCTTCAGACTCTGCAGCTGCATAACGAAAGCCTGTAAGATAAAATTAGACATAAGGTAAATGTACACCAATATTCCAATGACAGGTGTGTGATTCATCTGGAAGTTATGTGCGGATTAGTGTACAGTGATAGCAATTTAGTATGTTTTTAGAGGGGGGGGGGGGTGTTTACCTCCGATGGGTGCTCTTTTTCGCTTCCCTTGCGTACGCCTTGAGTGCCGGTCCGAGTCTGATACAGGTATGTCGTCGTGCCCCATGTGCAGTGTTGGTGCCCAGTCTGGATTTGTTACATCCATTTCATATGCTGGTTTGCCTGCAATAATGCCAAATCATAAGCTACTCAGTCGACATGACGTGGTTCTGCAGCATCACACATTAGCATGTTTTATCTCATTATCTATGACCTCAGCACATTGAAAATAACACTAAAAGCCTTTCAAGAGTGATATGAATTAATTTAGAACTCACCGGAAAGAAAATGCCGTGAGCAAACCAAAAAAAGCTGGGGATTGCAGAGAACTCCATATCCGCTTGTCTCACCGCTGCAATCCAAGCCTGACGTCTTTGTTTAGTAATATCGGATACATGGGATCCCTCACGTTGCCTCCAGGATGGAAAACGATTAAAAGAGAGCCCATTATCCAGCTTCTTGCCTTCACGATCGTGTGATCTAACGTTGCAACCGACAACACAACACGTACGATCCATAGCTGAAATGGTATCCTTTGTCTGGCCTACTGTCATGGCGGAAGGGGGCGTGGCCCATCTCCCGTGACATCACGCTCCAAAGCCCTAAGCAACAGGTACCATCAACTCCCTGCTCATATAAACAATAGAGGGGAGGGGACATATGTCGACGAGTATTTAAAACGCATACATTTGACCGTCCTAATAAGTCCAGGAGGAGACTACTTATGTTGTAAGGTTTAATTTTGTTTGTTTTGCTCTTCTTCTACTTCTTTTTTACATCAATAATTCAAGAACAACTTTATTTATCCCAAAATGTGGAAGGTCAGCCTATGATTTAAAAAGGCCTAGTTTAAATAAAGTAGACAATCTCAATAAAATGACTCAGTGAGTTAGAAAAAAAAGAAGGATACAAAGAACAGGACACAACAAATAAAATAAAAGAGTTCCGTAAATAAAAATCTAAACATAATTACAATAAGGAGTAAGATGGGAACATATCATAATAAGTGTTTTAATAAGTGTGTTTTTTGAATGCTCTTCTGCATTCTTTGGCTGCAATGAGTGGATATCTGTGTTACAATTGACAGCAGTCTGATCCATCTCCTCTCACCTCCGACATGTACAAGTCATTTTCTCCCTGCTCACTGAATATTTTCTTTTAATTCATTCTCTGGAAACCCTAGATATGTCTGTTTGAGCAAATTCCAGTAGATCAGCAGTTTCTGATATACTCAGACCAGTCTGTGAGGCACCCACCGTCAACCGTGTCACACTCAAAATCACTGAAATCAACTTTCTTTCTTTCTTTCTTGCATGCTGTACCTAAATGAGTTGAGTTGCTGCAATGTGACTGGCTGATTAGATATTCATCTCAATGAGCAGATAAACAGAAGTAATTAATGATGTTGTCTGTAAGTTTATTTTTGCATTATCCAGAGCCACAGTAATTTGGATGACTTCTGCATGCTGAGGATTTCAAGCATTGTCATCATAAATGAATAAAGGTATAAAATTCACTAGAAACTATGGAAATAGCTGAGGGTCAATATGTGCTGGTGGAGGACCTCCGAGTTCCATACTTAATGTGTCTGCTCCAGTGCTCAAGCAGTCTAGACCAGTATATACTGTACATAAATATTGTTATCTATGTGGGAACATCAGTGAACAGTGTAACTAAAGAATAAAGTCATCTTAAAAAGTGAGATCAATAAAAAGTAAGAAGAAAATAACTTTTAGACTGAAAGCTTAACAGTTTAAAGGATATCTTCCTTTTTCTAGAGTAACACTTACGAGAAAAACTATAAACTTAATAAATATGACATGTGTTTAATCATGATGGGGTTTGTATTATTTTCAGTGTTGTGGTATAAATTAGTGGATTAATGGATTAGGATGAAGCAAGATTATTTGGCAACGATCTAGCAAATTACCAAATATTACATAGTTGCAGCTGTTTTTGTTGTTTGGTTATTTTTATCAGCTTTGATCTTTTAAAATATGATTGATTCGTGATTGTATTGTTAGTAGATTGTAATTTACACTTTTCCCCCACTATATTCTCACAGTTTACTTCCCAGCTGCGTTTCTAAGCTACCCTCTACACTTTACATACAAACTAAGAGCTGTTCTATATGGTACAACTGCATCTCCTAAAATAACCAGCAATTTATAACTACAAATTTGTAAAAGATGAAAATGTAATTGTTTTGAAATATTAGAAGTGTCAGATTGGATCTCGTGCACAGTTTAAGTTTGCAATACTGCCTTAAAATCTGGTATACCTTTGGACAATACATTTGGTGGCCAGTAAATATGGATTATATACATGTTATACATGGTTGTTGTAGAGGTTGTGTTTTTCAGAAAGAAGCAACTATTCAGTTTTCACAGTAAATTTGCTGATGCATGCTTTTAATTTGACAATCTTTAAGTGTTTCCTCAGTGTAGGTTATTGCCTGTGGTTCTGTAATTGCTGCAGAAATAGATAAAGGAATGTATAAGCAACTAATATACCTATTGTGCCGCAACCATTTCAGCATGAAATAAAATGTAAACACAGATGTTACTAATGATGGTCATGTGGTAGTTCTGTTGTATTTAGGTACAGGGCGTTAATTGATGGAAAAACCTGTATTTACCTACAAATGGGTCGTAAAAATAACTTAAATACACTTCAGCTGATACAGCAACAAAAATAATAATCTGCAGCTCTAGAAGTTTATGCAGATTTTTTTTTATTTGAGAATAGAAGCTTTAAATTAACTCTGCTAGTGCCACACAGTTACATTCATTTCAAGATTCAGCTTTCGGACAAATGGAAATCAGATGAATTGAATTGAGTGTGACTTAAACCCACATGTTTTATGTGTATTTAACCCCGTATAAAGGGCCAGCTGACTGTGGGAGGTAAGGTAGATGGATGGACAGATGGATGAGGGTTTTTCTGTTAATCATTAATAAAGTGGATTAGCCCCAGTCTTCTGTAAATATGATGAATGCATCCACGGCTTCATTAGCTCTGCCTTCTCACAGCGTTGCTTTATTACACTGAGGTCGCACAGAGAAAGCCTGGGAGTTTTTCTCCACTTTTTTACCTGAAACTCTGGACATGGTGTCTCTGATCGATCTCATCTCTTTCTGGACTTGTGTGATGGAGGGAATAGCACACAGCGCTTAAGGATTTATTTGGTGTCTGAGGATTTTTTCACACAGCAGACTAACTTCACTTTTTTCTTTTACTTCTTTTCTTTTTCTTACACAATGCCGATGAAACGCAGCAGTGAAAGTTCAACCAGAGACGGCGTGTTTCTTATTCGCTCTTTAACCAGAACATTGTGCAACTCGCCAAAGGAAACATGCTCAGACTTTAACGGGCAGACACACTTTCATCAGGAGGACGACTGTGGCATTAAATCAGGTAACAAAGCAGCCACGTTCAGTTAATGCTGGAGGTTCATCCTTGATTTTATGTAAAATTTCTCAGGGTTTTTTGTTTTGTTTGCTTCAATCAGAATCTTTACGCATGTTCCTTTTGACTCATTTTCACTTCAGCTCTGGTAAAACACACTCTCTTGTGTTTGGTTACTTTACAAACTTCTCAGGCCCACACATTATTATATGTGTTCACATGTAATAATGATGATAACAACAAAAGGAAAAGAGGATATAGTAAAACCGAGGGAATGTAATTTTATACCTGTAGATAAGGAATTAAGCTCAACAACAATCATCTGCAGCAGTCTTTCATTATTTTCATTTTGCACTGACTAGATATGAACTTTTCTTCTGGTTTTACAGAGTTCAACAGAATTTTTTGACTCAGGATGAATATCCTGAGTCAAAAAACAAGTCACCTTTATTTACTTAGGAGATTTCAGGTTTAGCAGATGTGAAAAATCAGGTTAACTCAAGCAGAAAGCCTCAGATGTTAAGATAAAACAAAACAGACACATTGAAGTTAAAGTAGAGATCCAATTAAACAGCAGGAAAACAAACCAACAAAAGACAAACAGCAAGAAATGGAAATAATACCCAACATAATGGAGAGATGATAACCAGAAAACAAAAAAGACCTAAATAAAAGCATCTGAAAGGCAACATCACATTATAAAAGAGTGAGAAAGTTTATAATAAAAAATAGTTTTTAAAAGTGATTTTTTAATTTAGATTTTTATTTTCCCAAACCTTGTCAAACAGGTTATTTCAGAATATAGAGTTCTTCATGGACATGAACATGGAAATCTTGACTGTGGGACAGCTGGAAGGTTTTTACCTGAGAATCTGCGGTTTATACAGTATTTGGTTTCTGATATCCACCTTGAGTTCGGACCTATGTGTGCTTTAAATAGTAGAAAATTAAAAGCAAAGGATATGAACGATGCAATAGTGTCTTCTATAGCCACCACGAACATGAACTAAAACATTCTGAGGTTGGAGGTGTGAGAGAAGAGGTTGCTGTCAAGCCTTGAGATAGAAGAAAGAAAAGAAAGAAATTAACTGATTTTATTCTAGAGATTATTTTTGGAGGAATCAAACCTGGACAACTGTTTTCATGTGTGTTCAAGGCTAAGATGAGTCAAACCAAACCTCTAAAATTTCTGTCAGCAGGCTTTATATTCATTCACAAAGGGCCAAGGGAACTAACAGGCTTGGTGGGATTGAAAACACTCAGGATTTTTGGGTAACCTAGGCTCTGTGTTGTCTTTGCATCAATGAAAAGAGAGGTTGTGATGCATAATTTGGTCGAATGAAATAATATAAATAGAGAATAAAACAGGACCTACAATTGAACCTTGCGGTACACCACAAGCTATGTGAGATTCAATTACAGGCATTATTTAACCAAAAAACTGTGTGATGTAAAATCCCTCCAAGTAAGTGAATGGATCCTCTGTGCCTCCATAAAATAGTGCTTAAAACATACAGAACTATTTAGAATAAGTGTGAAGATTAAAATGTATTTTTATTATGCTTTATTACTTTAATTTTTTTAACCAGTACTAGTCGTTTCACTTACTATATAGTGAACTATTGTTTTTCACTTTTCTTTAACGTCTACCTGCTTTCTATCATAAAACTCTGCTATCCAGTTTGGAGATGTTGTTGTATGAACTCATTGTTCATCGCTCAAAGCATCGTTCTAAACATAAACAGTGTCATCATATCTAACATAACCTGCACTGTGTTGTTTTGACTGAGTAGTCATACATTTGTTTTGGCTTTTTAAACAGTTTGCCTTGTTATGATTAGCTACAGTGATCATCTTCTTTCATTCTTTCTGTTTTCCGTCTTTACAGTCTGGCATTAAAAGTATTCAGGTTTGTTTCTTTTCTTCTTTGTTTCTTTTCTTCCTCTGGAGTGTCCTTTGTTCTTGCTTGTTGGGAAAAACATTCTTTAGAAAAAAAATCCTTCAAAAAGCAATTAAAACGTCCCCACTGAGCACAATAACAAGTCAAGATACAGTTACAGTAAATTTCTTTGAAAGGCTGCTATGCTGCGCTTCAGAAACTTACAGTTTATTATTTGATTTGCTTTAAAATTCCTCATGTGATTTACGGTTTACTGTGTACACATCAGCGAACAATCGTTCTGAGAAATGATGACAGAAAATCACCTTCTTAAGGCTGGAAATAAGAAAACTGTCCTCATTCCCTTCAAGAACCAGTGTGGATTAAAAAAAAGAGATTTTACAAGGAAAGCCTTGAAGCAAGGATAAGATGAAATACTGGAACTGAAATAAATCATAGAATTGCATGAACGACATTTCATTAGTGAAGAAAAGTAATAACTATGTTCAGACAGCACCTCAGATATACAGAAAATCAACTGATTCAAGGTCCTGACAGTTAATAGTCACAGGATATTTTTACAGTGTTTTCATCCTTTAAGCTCGCCCTTAGGATGGACGAGGAGGTGGTGTTGGGCTCATTATAAATTTTAACTTAAACTTAATTTTCTGCAGACTGAGATTAAATCTAACACAACTCTTCTTTACCTTTTATTTATTTATTGTTTTGTTTGAGGCATATTCAGATTTGTTAAACATTATAGCAGAAGACCAGACGATTTGCTGACCCATCTTCAGAATTGTTCTGCAACAATACCTACAGTAATAACAAATAAAATGAAGCTCTTACAAAGGGGAACAGAGTCGATGTGTTATTAAAAGACTAAATGCAAGACTAACTCAGTCCTTCTTATCAAACAGCTAAAACCTTAAACGAAAAAAGATTCTGTATATTTGCAATTAATGAAAATTAAAACCACTTTTTTATGTTCAGTGATAATTTGAGTACTGATATCTTTTTGTAGATATCTTATGTACTATGACTATAGTATACAGTATATGTAAATTATGGTATACATTTTTCACCTTATGCCACTCTGCCCTGTATTTGTTTGTATCAGAAGCGGAGGAAAGTAATGAGACGCCGTCGTCTGAGGAAGATCAAGACCTGGTGGACTTGAACTCAGACCTGAGCATCAAACAGAGTATTCCTTCCTCCAGGAAGACCATCAGTCAGATCATCAAGGACAAGAAAAAACAGACCCAGCTCACACTGCAGTGGTAAGAGTATTAGTGACACACAGTATGAACACTAACTACCTGCTAGTGTTGGTTGTGGCCGTGTTTATCCCTCTATCTATCCCTCTCAGGGGTACCTCAGGGTAGCCGTTCAGTGGATTCAAACCACCGACCTTCTGATCACGGGGTGACCACTTTTACCTACTGAGCTAATCTCTATGGGTCTGAGCAGTAGAATATAAGATGCATAATAATAAACAGCACTTATTTGGATGATAGAAATATCTCCTTTATATGGAGTAAACAGCGCAGGGCCTAAAGCTGATCCATGTGGGACTCCGCTATGCTTCTTCTTCGCTATTCTACAGTGCTTTATAAAAATAACATTATAGAACATGATACTTGATATAAACATAATCTTACATATTCCCAGTTTCTCACATGTACAAAATTCTTGTTTGATTCAAATAATTTTCCTTTGGGATGATTTTTTTTTTTCCAAAACCAAACAATCAGTTAAGTAAGAAAAAGGTTCAGTAAGACATCAGAAGAAATTAACAAGTCAGAAAATAAATTCCTCATGAAAAGATTTACTATTATTTGCAATGCACTAAAAACAGCCATCAGGAGTGGTCTTAGTACTCTTACTTTTTCCATTCTACATGCGTCATATTAAATTCTTCCTGCTCTTTTGACTTTTTTTCATGCACTATTATCTTATAGGTCCCAATAAAGCTGTACTTTTTGTTCAGTGTATCTGGATCTAACATTTTAGATTACTGTTTTTTTCCTCTTTGTTATTGAGCCAGAGCTTTATTTGAATATGCTGCAATCAGTGAACGTTTCAAGCGTTGTTCTGATAACTCTATAAGAGAGATTTTGTGTGTGACCAGGCTGGAGGAGAATTACATAGTGTGTGAAGGAGTGTGTCTGCCTCGATGCATCCTCTATGCCCACTATCTGGACTTCTGCAGGAAAGAGAAGCTGGAGCCGGCCTGTGCTGCTACATTTGGAAAGGTGTGAGGTGTATTCTCATTTATTCTCTTCATGTGTTTTATGCACTGTTTAGTTAAAGATACGGTTCTTTCACTTATTTTATGTGTCTTTAAAAAAACTTAGAAGTCCCAGCTTTTACTTACTAAACCTTAAAGGCACCTTATTACAAACTTTACACATCCGGTTTATACACATTACATGTATTATAAAGTCACTGTAGACTGTTGATTGATTTAATGAATTACAACAATAAAATCTGACATAAAAACAGTAGTTTTGTGAAAATGAACTTGTGATTGATCTTACCAAAAGATTTCACCTTCTCAGACAATCCGACAGAAGTTTCCTCTCCTGACAACAAGAAGACTCGGCACCAGAGGACACTCCAAGTAATGCAACATTTACCTTCTAATGCGACACACAATGAATAAATAATAAAACACAACATAACAGCATTTCCTTCAATAAAGGTTTGGTTAGTGTTTGACATTATTACCTATTTTATTTTTTAAAGATATCATTACTATGGAATCGGCATCAAAGAGAGCAGTGCTTACTATCACTCTGTTTATTCTGGAAAAGGTTTGACCAGGTACCTTTAAAAGCTTCTCACCAATTCCCTTATTCCAACAATCACGTACTGTTTTCCTTACATCTACAGAAGCTTTCATGTCTTTACATTACCTGATTTTTCCACCAGTTTACTGTGTCCATTAGTATTCTATTAGGAGATTCTGAATAATGTATAAACAAGATCATCTCTGAATGTCAAATAATACCGTTGTTATGTTTGCATTTATTGTTTTGTTCTTATTTTATTTGATCAAATTCACACTTTTCTGAATTTTGAAAAAACTTCCATCTGAATGTAAAATCCAAATAATTCTGCTTTGATGACAGGTTTTCAGGGAGCAAGCTCAAAAATGAGGTAATATTCACTTTTAATTTCAATTATTGAAAATCCATTCCAACATATTACACAGGAATTTAGAGGAATTTGTCTTTTTTATTATGATAAACTAAACAGAACTAAATCAGAAATATAAGTTTTATTAATTTAGGCTTCATGAAACGTATTAAGCTCTGTGACAGAACCGCTGTGAGTTCACTGAACTCATTAAAGTAGTTTTATAAAGCAACATCACTGACATATTAGTAAATTCATAGTTTCAAATCACAATAAAAACTTCAGTAAATGTAATATATGGGGCGATCGTGGCTCAAGAGTTGGGCGTTCGTCTTATAATCGGAAGGTTGCCGGTTCGAGCCCCGGCTCCGGCAGTCTCGGTCATTGTGTCCTTGGGCAAGACACTTCACCCGTTGCCTACTGGTGGTGGTCAGAGGGCCCGGTGGCGCCAGCGTCCGGCAGCCTTGCCTCTGTCAGTGCGCCCCAGGGCGGCTGTGGCTACACTGTAGCTTGCCATCACCCGTGTATGGGTGGATGATTGTGTAAAGTGCTTTGGGGTCCTTAGGACCAAGTAAAGCGCTATACAAATACAGACCATTTAATATCTTCTGTAATATATTTTGCAGGGTGGCTTCACCAGGAAATACTCTTTGAGCTCTAAAACTGGAACGCTGCTCCCAGACTTCCCCAGCGCCCAGCATCTTCTCCTGCAAGGAAACATTTCCAGAGAAAAGGTTTGCTGATGAATCGCTTTCTATAAAATGGTATAGCACACGTAATTATGTAATTACCCCCAACAATATAGAGTATTCCAGTTAAAGTAGTTGATTTGGTTACTGTTTCAAGTCTGGTAACTTAATTTTTTATTCTTCAGGTGGACACTCTGATTATGATGTATAAAACACACTGCCAGTGCATCCTGGATAATGCCATAAATGTCAATTTTGAGGAGGTTTGTTTAAATGACTTTAAATATATAAATTTAAACATGACTTCAAGCTGAGTAAGCTCTTCGAATAATCTTTCTTTCAGATCCAGAATTTTCTGCTCCATTTCTGGCAGGGAATGCCGGACCATCTGTTGCCGCTGCTGGAAAACCCCGTTATAGTCGACATCTTCTGTGTCTGTGACTCCATTCTCTATAAGGTTGTAATAAAAAATCTCTTTTTTATTTTGACAGTTTATTATTTGTGAAAGCCGGAACGTTTCTCAAGCATTTTGAAAGTATTGATTTTGCTTATTTACTATAACATACTTCTTTTTTCTTGGACTCTATTAGAGTAGCTTAGCATGAGTTAAAATCATACTGTTTGAACATTTTTTACTGAACTTTAATGCAGCCACCCAGTTCCTTGTGTCTAAAACAAGCTGGTTTAGTTCTTTTGTCTTGATTTTGGATCTTGATGCAAACCTAATTACTAGAACTTTGGCCATGTTTAACACGAGAGCCCTTTGCTGTAGCAATATTTCTATGTCTGCACATATGAACACCGTAATATGTCCACTTTAAGCTTATTGTGTCTGTTCTAGTATAAGATGTAGAAATTGACCTGTGCAGATTTTAAAATTCAATATCAGTTTGGTAAATTAATAACAATGAAGTGGGGAAAAAAAGTCTCATTAACATCCCTGAGCGAGAAGGAGAGGAGTCTTCTAAAAACATTTAAATCGTCTCCTTGTTGTTCTCTTGTAATTTGTCTTTTGTTTTCTCAGGTTTTAACAGATGTTCTGATTCCTGCCACAATGCAGGAAATGCCTGAAAGGTTTGTAACTTCAGCTGTGCTAATAATGTTCATCTGATGTACTTTTGAAAAACAAGAAAACAAACAAGGACTTGTAATATTTTTATAAAATGTAAAATAATGTAAAATGATGCAAAATAATGCAAAATGGATTCATTGGTCACCACTTCATGCAAATTGCATCATATATAAGTATGGACATGTGCATGTATATGTGTAAATATATGTATATTTAGTGGGTATGGATGTATGTGTATTTGTACGTGTGTGTGCATGTACATGTCTATACTTATAGATATCTATTGCTTACATGGTAATACTAGAAGTATAATAGTTGAAATTTATTACTTGCATACTTCCACAAACCTTATATACACATATACTTTGTATGCGTGTACATAGAACCTCAGCTACTGTTGTATATATTGTATTGTATATTATCTTATTTATTTTGTATTTCTTGACTTTATATTCTTGGTTTACTCTTTGTATTCTTCTGCTAGCTGTACCTGAGCTGTGGTAAAGCACAAATTTCCCCTGTGTGGGATCATTGAAGTCTTATCTTATCTTAAACTTTCCTCAAGACAGCCTGGATCCTAAAAATATCCTTTTTTAAACTGTAGAGATACGGGATGTAGCTGTTACATTTTAAAATAGTCCGACAGAGATGTTTAAAACTCAGCAAATCTACACATTGAGGATGTTTCTGTTTCCAGTCTGTTGGCAGATATCCGCAACTTTGCCAAACACTGGGAGCACTGGCTGGCCTCCTCTCTGGAAAACCTCCCCGAATGCCTCGCAGCCAAGAAGCTTCCCATAGCACGCCGCTTTGTTTCATCCCTGAAGAGACAGACCTCATTCCTACACCTGGCACAGGTATAACATTATACAACAGAAGACAGTGTACACCAGCATCTTAAAACAAGCATGCTAAAAACTTCTGGAGTTTTATTTTTTCTCTTTCCGTTAATCCAGATAGCACGCCCGGCGCTTTTCGACCAGGCTGTAGTGACCAGTATGGTGCTGGATATCGACAATGTGGATCTTAGCAGCATTAGCTCGCAGCCTCTTCTCAGCGTAACCGTTAATGGAGATCAGGACCCCGATATCTACTCTGAGTGTAAGATTCAAGCACAGCATCAGCCTCATATTTAAAATGATTTGTACTTTTGTACAGTTTCTGTTGTTACAGTGAAAATGAGAACCTCCTGTTAGGGATAACTTTTCTCTTCCTGTTCTCTCCTTTCTTTATTTCCTTTGTTTGCCTAGATGACTCTATTACAGTCTTTCAGGAGCTGAAGGAGCTGCTGAGAAAAAACGCCACAGTGGAGTCCTTCATCGAGTGGTTGGACTCTGTGGTGGAGCATAAAGTCATCAAGGTAAAAGCTGTTCACCTGAGTGTCCCTGTATTTGTGTGGATACCAAAGACTGCATTTCAAAGAAGAATATAGCCATCGTGACATCACACTTTGGTTAGTGAGGTCAAGTTGTGAAGCCTTGAGCATTTTTACATTGCCGTTTTTGTGATTTGAAAACAGTCATGACAAGCGAGCAGTAGTTGCTACTGTACTGTCATACAGTAGTTAGGCCCAAAGTAAACCCTGTTTTATCCTCCTCCTGGACATGAATAGACATCAGAATTTCAAAAAATGAACATTACGATTTGTTTGTTAAGACTCCAAACGAACTGTTTACATCATGAATTCCTCTAGATAGTCTTTACTGCAGTCTTAGATAATGATACCAGAAGGCCATTTTCCCATAAACCTTTTGAAACCACATGATGCGCCCCCTGCTGGCACAAAGACCACCAGGGAAGTGTTCAAGGCACTTCCAAATTAAGTTGTCAAACCAGGAAGCCATGTCCATCTTTTATATACTGCCTTGTGGTCCTGCCATGAAACCAAAGGATTTTTTTTCTCTCTTTGTGTTTCGATCAGCCTGGTAAACAGAGCGGCCGGTCAGTGAAGAAGCGCGCTCAGGATTTCCTCCTCAGGTGGAGTTTCTTTGGTGCCAGAGTGATGCACACGCTCACACTCAACAATGCTTCTAGCTTTGGTAAGAACATCCGAGAAGTTCGCTCACACCTGATAGTTAATTTAAAATGACAGTGAGTGTAAATTTCACAGCAAGGGGATGACGAAGCTTTACAGATGCTCTCCTCTGCAGACGCACACCAGGGTGTACAAAAAACTGCCCGAAGTCTGAGCTTTTAACCACCAGGGTTATTTGTACATATGCTGATCTCATTATTATAAGCTTTTTGCCATGTTTAATACGAGTAGCTACCTTTTTTTATTAGTATATACAGGACTGTGCAAAAGTCTTGAGACATTTCTTTATTTCTTTATGTTTTGCTTGGAAAAATGTTCAGGTAAGAGGAATGGGCTGAAAATGAGTGAAAAAGCAGCCAATGTCCAAAGAAAAAGTTTGAGGCAACTTCAGAAAGTCTGGAGAACTGTTGCTCAAGCTTAACTGTTGCTTAAATATTCCCCTAGAAAACCGTCTACGTCCTTGGAAGCAAAATATAAAGGAATGAGAAATGACTCAAGAGTTTTGCACAGTTCTATTTATACGAGGAAATAAGGAAAAGCTTTAATAGGTCCAGTTAAATGTCTTTTGTTGTTTGCATTTCGCTCATGATATTTGTAATATTTGTGCTGCTCAGATATGAATTTGCCACTGCTTTCTTGTCCATTAGTGAATCTACACACACACACACACACACACACACACACACACACACACACACACACACACACACACACACACACACACACACAGGTCTAATACAAGCTAGCTCTGAGCAGATTGCTACAACAGCATCATAAATTGTAATGGCCAGACTTGCCTTGATTACACACAGTCTTATCTGTAGGTTGTGTGCTCTCTGTTTAAACACTGTGCAGGGGTGTGTGTGTGTGTGTGTGTGAATAAACACTGACCATTTGGTAGTTCGTTCTCCCTCTCTGTTTTAAAGTCCAGTTGAATCTGTGACTCTGCAGGTCAAACAGAGAGCAGATTGATTTTAAAGATCACACAGCAGATAGAGAAAAAGCATGACGCAGGCACTCAGCTGAAGTCGCAGAGCTTTTGGACTGTGGTATATTTGTAGATACATAAAGTGTTTGTGTTGCAACAGGTTCCTTCCATCTGATCAGGATGCTGTTGGACGAGTACATCCTGTTGGCTCTGGAGACTCAGTTCAACAACGACAAAGAGCAGGACCTTCAGAACCTGCTGGACAAATACATGAAAAATGCAGGTATCAAGCATCATTTCAGCTGCTCAGAGATCCATAATTAACTCAAATTGACTGCAGGTCCACTACTGTTTAAAGAGTGTAATTATTATGGATGTAGTAAATAGATGAATCGAAACCTGGATGTAGATAAAAACAAACAAACAAACCTGGGGTTACCAGCTTTTTATGCAGGATGCCCTACAGTGCAGTGAAAATAGAATTAATATATGTTTTAGTACATTAATAATGAATTTACATGTATTAATGTGTGATAAAATAAAATTAGAGAGTAACAAGGAAGTTTCTAACCTCAGAAATGTTTTAGTTTCATGACCCATGTGCGGTGTAATACATTTAAACACCCAGATTATTATCAGAGGTTCCTCATGTTATTCACATCACTTTCAGATGCCAGTAAAGCGGCGTTCATGGCCTCGCCCAGTTCCTGCTTCCTGGCAAATCGCAGCAAGGCCACTGCTGCCACGGACCAGCCGGTAAAGAACGAGTCTCTGGGAGAACACGCCTACATGTCTCTGTCCACCAATCAGCAAAGCCTGGAGGGAAAAACTGTCATCTATCAGGGGACTGAAACCTCTGGCTTCACAGTTTCTGGTAAAAGAAAAGACATTTCGGATTTTCTGTCACATTAAAAAACGTTTTCTACTATCATATAAAATATGTTTTAATCTATGCTCTTTTGGGTTAATCAAAAAACAATAATCAGCGATACAATACGAACTGTAATCAAAAGGTTTGACAGCTTCATGTCTAAAAAACAGGAATCATACGTAATTTAAATTTGGCTGCTCTTCCCTTCAGGGACATCTGCTATCATTAGGTCTTCTGTAAATCCTCAAATGAGCAGAAGTTTAGGCTTTTTGGGTACATTGTGATGGATAAATAATGAAAGTGCTAAAGTAAACTAGAACTAGAACTATTACAGACAATTACAAATACAAAATTATTCATATAGTGAAAACAAAGCAGATGTCATATCAGGTGTCCCCCAAAAATATCAGCCCACTGATGTACTAGTGTATCCTGCACTCCTGCTCAGTTGAATAAAACAATGTTTTAACAGGTCCGTGTAAACAAGCTCACCTCTAACTTGAGGTATGTTTTAGGGAAGCATGCACTCATCATAAAAATGCTGAAAAGTCTTGATGGTGATGCTGAACAAAAGTGCAATCTATCATAAGGTTAGCTTTTTTCTGAGTAGCACTCTTTTCCACCAGATGAGCTAATGCAACATCCAGCCCTCAGACACACGGGGTTATGATAGATAACCAAGGTTCAGGGTTGTTGTCACTTTAATGTGTTAGAAGCTTGTGATGTTCTTTGTTTTGTTACCAAAAACTTTTAAAAACTCCTGTAAGCACATGTCTGATGTTGGTTTCTTTAGGCCTCTAAGTGTCGTATCCCTCTTCATCCACAATCAGGTCCTCAGATGGACTTCTCTCAGGTCAGCGGCCCCCTCATGACCCCCCCAATCTCTCCAGCGGGATTAGTTCACAGAGGTTCTGTCATCAATCAGGGGCCCATGGCAGGAAGGCCCCTGATGTCCTCTTCTTCTTCCACCACCTGCTCCTCCTCTTCTTCCTCCTGCCTTTCATCTCTCAGTGCTATGACCCAGCCCAGCCCCTGCTCTTCATACACGGAGACCCTGTACCATTGTTTACCTCAAACCACCTCCGGTTATTTTCCTCCAGCCAGCAGCTCCTCAACCCCAAACTACCAATCTACTCTCAGGTCAGTTTCATTCATTTTATTTGGTATTTTGCATTTTATTTATTTACCTGCATTGGAACAAATCTGATAATTACCATTGAGTCATGAGCCACAACAAACTTTTACTGACAGTTCTGTTTAAACTTTCTGCCAAAATCATTTTAATTTGTGTTCCAGGCCTCAGAATCAGTGTCTGGCTTCGGTTCAGTCTCAAGCTTCATCTCTTGCCTGTCACCTGTCTCGGTACCCCTCCTTTAACGACCAGCACCTAAATAAAAACGTGTTCTACAATCATCAACCTGCTCCTGTCCATCACTCGTCCGGCAGCACTAACTGCTCCCTGGCACCCTATGCTTCTGCAGTCCGGCCCTCATCTGCCTACCCTTCAGGTTCAGATCCAGCTCACAGTGAACAGGGACTTGACCCTCAGGTTGCAGCCCAGATTCTGGATTCAGCTGAGGGGTTTGGCTTTGTGGAGACTGGACTGAACCTTCCTGGTGGTGGATGTCAGGCACAGACGTATTCTGTCACAGGACCAAGCGGTAAGGATTCCCAAACTGTGGCCTCAGTCTAAATGTCTTTAAACACCGGTTGCATAAAATCCCTGCAAATGTTTTATATGTAAGTTTTTTTTAGGGCAGATTTTCTGCAAAATGCAGCATGCTCGGTGTGTGTAGAAATTACACGTCAAGTTTCAATCTGAAAAATTTTAAATTTTCGTGTTGTTATTTTAGCAAAATGTTTGGTGTATAACAACCTTAAGCCACTCATTTTCTTATCATTGGTTTTTCTTGTCTCGTGCTTGGTCATGCTTTTATATTCAGCCCTATGATGCTCATTTAAGTTCTATACAGTGCTGGCATGATACCAGTGTTGAAAATAGCAATTTTGCAGATCGCTGATGCTGGTACATGACTTAAGGTCCTCATAAACTGCAATGCCTTGAATATAATGTCTGAGCATCTTAAGCGTCTGAGGTCAAAGTCATCATTGGTGACTACTATGATCCTAATCCTATCTCTAACAATACAGGCTTAGAATGTGTGTGTATATTGGCAATTAGTGTTCAAAGAAAATAATCATACTAACTGACATCAAAAGCTATTTTTTCCTAAAAAAGTCAGTTTTGCCCTTCTCCAAAGTACAGGGGAACCACCTATGATGACAGATGCTTGTTTTATGCTTGAGTGCGAACCACCGACAGCCTGTCTACCTGCAGAGAGTGTTTGTAGATGAAGGCAGTGCGCAAAATGTGTGGTACAAGCAGTTTGTGGGCTACTCTTGATTGTGCTGCTCTTGGTCCTTCACCTAGCTGTGGAGAAGAGCCACATTATAACATACAAAAAGCTGAGGTGAAACTGAGTGTTAAAAACAGTGAAAAATGTCCACTGCTGCATTTAAAAAAAAACCTCCTCTCCCACCTCTGGTGAACTGTCCTATGCCAGCCCACTTGTCAACCAAGCAGCATTTGATGGATGCATACATCATCCCTGTCCAGCTATTTGCAGATGAGATTTTAAAGGGATGCACATTTGTGGTGGGTGAAAGCCCCTCTCTGTTTGCTGTCCACATAGAAAAGCATATGCAGATGGACACATTTGCAGGACTGGAAATTACATTTTATGGCTCAGAGAGTTTAATAAAAAATCTGTGATTGATTTGATCTTCAGAAACCAGATATGAAAGAATCCAGTATAAAATTTCTATTTATGGATATCGGTCTAAACTCTGACTGATAAAGACTAAGCATACTTGTTATAAATACAGTCTGCACAGAGTGAAAGGGTTTAGATATTTTGTGAATCAACTGTAACTTTGATTTCTTCCACTCAGATCTTTCTGGCCTCTTGAGCATCCCTGATGCCCAAGTTTGGAACCAGTGTTTTATGTACAATGATTTTAATGTGTTTAAATGAACTGTAATAACTGTTGTGCACAATAACACCAGATGTCTCAATGTGGGGGATGATGGTGACTACAATTGTAGTGGATCTTTTTAAATGCACCATCAAGGGAAGCACACCCAATTTTTTGCACAGTAAAAAAAAGATTCTTACCAAACTGTACATCATTGGAAAACACTTTTCTCTTTCAGCAGGTTATTATGGGAACAGCAGTTACCTGGAGAGCCAGCGCATGACATCACTGGTTGACCAGCATGTGTCTGTCATCAGCAGCGTTGGCAGTTTGCGTCCTTTCCCTTCGACGTACTCCGAAGTCCACGATCCACTCAACATCTTGGACGAGCCAGGAAGGAAAACGGCAGGAGCCTTTTACAGTGAGGCAGAAAACGGAGCAGGTGAGCACAGAGGAGTAATGGGAGCAGTTTTGCAGGATGGGGAGTAGGCTCATAGGGATACACCATTGGAGACATCTGAGGGTTTTCTTTTGTTACTGTGAGCTGCTAGAGGAGCTCTGCTTTCTAAATAAGAAGCGTCAGATTGGGGTCTGGGATGCGGGGCCTTCCTGCTACTGCAGATAAGAAGGCGGTCTGGACTCTAGGCCTGAGGCTCGGTCCTCTCTGGCACAGCTGGCTGCCGGCAGAGCCCACGGGCACGTCACTGCAACCCCCTCTGGCCTCTGCTCCGTGGCTGCTGGGTGACCTCTCGTTTGGGGCTCTCCTCAGCTCTTCCCAGGAGGGTGGCACGGTTGCCCCTGTGGTGGTTCTCCATGGGTCCTCGTACTCTGGGGCCTCTGGATGTCTGGGGCCTGGAGCTCCTCCATACCTGCTTCATGCCCTGGGGACGGGGCTATGGCTCCCCACACTCCCTAGCAGATCGTTACATGGAGATATCTTTTGAATACAAGTGTGCTGATCCACACAGGTGTGCACACAGGTGTACACACGGGTGTTCACAGACACAAACTACACCTTTCTTGGCTTCTACCTCAAAGCACATTGTGCGCTGTCGATCTTGCGTGCTGCACAATAACAAGTTATATTTAGTATCTACTGTTATCTACTGTTAGCTAGTTTATTGTGATGGTGTTGTAACAACCGAAAATCAAATCAAATAAATACATAATTATAGTTGGTAAAGTAAATCAGCTTGGCATCTTTCTTGGCCTTCAGACAACAATTCTGATGGCTAAAGATCCAAATGGGACAGGCAAAAAACAAAACAAAAAACCCCCCCATATAAAACATATAACAAGGTTAGTGTATGTTCAAATCATCTCTGTGAACCACAAGCTCAGACGTCAGCCTGCTCTAAATGCTCTGTTTCAGACGGGTTTTTTTCTACCATTGGAACATCATGATTTTAGTGACGGTGAATCTCCTTCATATGGTCACCTCAGGCTCACAACAGCCACCCACCTGCTGTTCAAAGCCTCTGCTGGGAAGGAAGCTGAAGCAGCTCAGACAGAGGATAAACCAAAGGAATACACTAAGACCCAGGATAAGCTAAATAAGGATTATTTTTAACTGTCTAAAATAATATCAAGCTAAATATGTGCAGAGGTCCACTTTAACTTGAAACGACTTGGTAGGATTAACGTAACTCATAATTCGCTAGATAAACACAAATAAAGTGCACAGAAAAATAAAATGTACATGTCATGCACAGTTCAGCTGCACCGTTGTACTTCATGAATATAAGTCCACTTCCACTTCCACGTCAGGGTGGGTTTGTTGGAAGGTGTGCACAGCAGTGTTAGACAGCAGTTTAGCATAAACATAAAACTCTGTTAGACTGGTATAGCAGTGATTCTCTATGGATTCTCCCCATTCACCATCTCATAGATTTGGAAGCTTGGTTACACGTCACTGGCTGAAACAATGTTAGTGTATCACCAAGGAAACTGTGCTATTTGTTAGCAACATGATAGCTTAGTGGTTAGGTGTGTTAACTCACAACAAGAGGACACTAGTTAGAGTTCTGCTGTGTGGAGTTTATAGCTCCAGTTTCTCCTGACACTGAAAAACAAGCTAAGTTAACGCTGTGCGTGATTGGATAAAGAAAGCTTTGGTTTGTTTTTTCACTCCTGATCTCCATATGTGACAAAGTTGTTAATGTGACTCGTCTTAGTGTTGCCATAAATTGGCTACATCATGGCACCAACACCAACAGACAAAGACAAACTGTGAGATGCTATCAGCTTTAACAAAACAGCAGTAATTGACTTTCTGTTTATGAGAGCAGGCTGGATTCTTCTCATGACCCCACCGGTGGTCGTAAAGGTACTGCAAGGGATTTAAGTCACGTGTTCTTTTTGATCCAGAGGAAAACCTTTTAAATGGCCATCAGACATTGAAAGAAAAGCTCTGAAGCGCAAAAGAAATTTTCATAAGAGCAAAAACAATCCATGAAGACACAAAGAAAGAAGGATTCATCTTCATATCCTGTGTAAGAAACTGAAACACGTCTGCTGTCTTTTCCTCAGATCACTCCCTCCCCTCGTCGGGATCTGCCCCCTGCATGTTTGGACTTCCCTCTCAGTTCACCTCGCAGGAATCTTTGCTTTCTCAGCAGCGTGTGACGGCATCCTCTGAGGTCCAGGACCTGGTGTCCTCGCTGCCCCCCATCAACACTGTGTTCATGGGGACAGGAGGAGTGCAATGATGGATCCATCATCCATGGAGCGACATATGTGCCAGTACTGCCGTGTAGGATGGTTTGGTTTATAAAAAAGCAGCAAGCTCAGTGGGCTGACAAAGGGTAACGACATGTAAGATTCTACTAAATTCACTACAGCAAACACCCAATCTGCAAGGTACAGTATGAATCTTCACTCAGCCACCAGGACACTCCAGCATGCAGTGCTGATGAAAAACAGTTGACCTCTGATAACAGTTTTATCAGGAAGCCAGCCTTTGATACCTATGCTAACATAAAGATATTTATATTTAACAAAAATCTTATTTAAATATATTTAAATACACGCAGACTGTGCTATCCACCTCGAAACAGTTGCTTCTTCTTCATCCACAACTGTGTTTTTTAATTGGTAATTTTTCCAGATTGGAAATAACAGCAAACACTGCTTTTGTTCCTTCAGTGTTTTTTCTGTGTGCAAGAAGTTGTAAATAAAGCTTTGGAAAATGGAACAGTTTACTTTCCACTGACTGCACAGCAGGTGAAAAACACCTGGTCTGCCCTGACTTATAATTCATCAGTCTAGACTTAAAAATGTGAAACATTTCTGCTGTTATCACTGTTTTTTTTTTTTTTAACAATACTCCTACCAGTCATTTAGAGCTAAAGGCTGTTGCCTTGGTAATGGAATTTTTTATGCACCAAGTTTCCTCATTGCCTTATTGTTCTTTTAAACTTTAAACAAATCAAAATTTTACATTTTGAAGAAGAATTAAAATCATACTATGAGGGCAAGGTTTGGAAAGGTCATATTCTTCTAATTATGACTGTAAGCCTCATTTCAAAGAATAGAAATAATAACAGCTCTTAAGGTGAAAGGTCAATCTCATGAAACATAAATATTAATATTTATTTATTTTGTCTGACCCCTAAATAAACTTTAAACACAGTCTGAGCTTATATCTGATTAAAGATGAACATAGGGTGCTGACAGGCAAAGTAAATACCGTCATAAGCGTGTGTATGTGTGTTTGATTTGGTCAATGAGGCATTTAGTAAAAAGTGCTTTGAGTGTTCAGAGTAGAAAAATGCTATATACATAAGTACTAGTCCATTTATCATTAATTAGTCCATCTAATGAGAGGAAATATACCTCAAAGCTTTCTATCCACTTTCACTGAAAGCTTAGCAAAGTCTTATATATTTAAATGTGATCTAACCAGTGTTCCTGTGTTAACACAGATATGTATCCATGTTTAAAAAAAACAACATTTGCAGGTTGATTAATCCTCAAGGGAACAAGAAAATGTGTGCATCCAATTTCAGTCCTCGGTGTTCGGAGAATTGATCGGCTCGGGACCCTGAATACTTTTGCAAAACTCCAGGACACGTGTGTAATAACTGCTGTGATGTTCCAATCTGGTGGACTGAATGCACAGCTGTCATTGTAATTCTTCACTTAAATGTTACTTTTTTTGGCTGCATGTTTATTTATTTGCTGTAATAATGGGAACACTGAACAGAACAGATCAGGGAACAGTTTGTGCTCTTGTTTGCCTCTGCAGCAGATTGACACCCACTCAACAATAGACCCCAATAGAGTCCTTATCTGCTCTTATTCAAAGACCCTGTGTCAGACCATTTAACACATGACTCTTTAACAGAGGAACTCGGAGATTAAAGGACGGAAGCACAATTGAAGACTGCGGCTCGACGATGGGAGCTTTCTATTTGTAATTATTTGCTTACTCCGAGGGACAATGCAGGCAGATACAACTCAGATAAAAATATTTACTGAAAGGTTATGAGACACACAAAGACACACAGAGAGATGAGTGAAGAGGGAAGGCTGGTGGGGGATGTTTGTAAGTATACTGCTAATGGCGAACTCAGTAAAACAGGGTCTACTGCCTGCTCTTCAGGTTGCACGCTGAGGTCCAGATGGGATGTAATAAAATCTTAAGCTCAAAAGAGATGGACTAAGGGTAGACAGTATGCATGCGGTTTATCATATTAAGTCTTAAACAGCAATATTTATGGATTCTTTTGTAATTTATCTGATCAGCTGATTTACTTGAGTGCTTAAAGATGCTAATTTGCATGATCAGAATGGAGATCAGGGTCTGATTGCTTATAGAAAAACTGGAAAACTAAGATTAAATGCTTCTGACATTTCCTAGGTGCAGTGCTTTTTATGAATTCATACAACCAATATGAAAAATTTCTGAAAAGAAAAATTTAGAATAAAAATAATATAACTATATCCACTATCTTAGCAGTCAGAAGCTTAATTTCATTTCATTTAGTGCCAGTTCATATTATTATATTTTATATTGTAAGGAAAAGACCAAAACAGACCCCATTAGCATTAGAAACAAAAACCCTAGCAGTCAGGTGATTCTTGAAGATGTGGTGACAGTGGAGAAGAAGAACGCCGTGGTAAAAGGAGGAGACCTAGCAGAACAGATGTTAGCATGAGACAGTTTTAAGAAAAATAAAATTTATTTAAATATGTGAAAATATGTTAACAATAACTATTCATGGATGATGATTAAATTAAATGAGACGTGACAATAAATGAAATAATAACATAAAATACTAAGATAAGCATCATTAAAGTGATTTTTTTATTGTGACTTTTGTCCTGTGTACTTATTATGGGCAGCATAGTAGCACTATTGCTTCACAGCAAGGTCCTGGTTTTTTGCACGCTCTCCACGTGTCTGCGGGAGTTTTCTCCAGGTACTCCGGCTTCTTCCTACAGTTCAGACATGCATTTAGCAGGGTTAGGTTAATTGGGGAGTCTAAATTGGCCATAAAGGTGAGTGTAAATGTTTGTCTGCCTCTCTGTGTTAGCCCTGCGACAGACTGACAACGTGCCCAGATTATATCAGAACACAAGTTAAGTCTCACCACTGTTATGGACAGTATTTTGGTTTTTTAAAAGTCCCAATTGTTAGAACTAGAGGGGAACTGAGATTTATTTCAAAATTAATCATTTAAACAAATAATTCAATGCAGGTGTTTTTATTTTATGTTATATGGTCTCTTGTGTAATTGGACACTTTTAAGACCTACGTTCCTATTTTTCATAACTGTGTATCATACAGAGAAGATGCAAAGGCTGAAACATAGAAACACATCATACAGAAAGAGCACTTTCTGTAACTGTGACATGTAACTGAAAGAAAAGCAATTTAAAAAAAAGAAACACTATCTGAAACTAAAAGAAACTGACAGTTTACTTGAAAATTTAATAAAAACTGAACACACACTGTCATGACTCACTCTTATTTAGATGAATGGCAGAGATGTGGCCTTCCTCCCACCTTCCTTCTTGATTGGTTTTTATACGTTATCTACTCAGGGGGAAAAATCCATTTCAGGTGCTCACGCAGCGGCGCAGGAACAGATGGCGGCATATGTAATGATTACAGAATCCCCACGTTAAAATACTTTAATTACTAAGTCAATAATGCCTGCAACAATTGCCGGAGCTTTAGTGTAAAAACAACAGAAGGCAGAAGGCAAACTCTGGGCCAATGTTTAACCAGAACTTTGCATTAGTGCTGATTGAGACAGTCTCCGTGTGTGTGTTTGTGTGTATATGTGTGTATGTAGTCTGTCACAGTGCAGCAGGTAAGACTGTCCTCAGGTTTTCTTGGTTGTAACCACTGCCTGCCTTGCCTTAAACCAGGTTTAGTTTATTGTACTTATAAAAGGATATAACTATAAGACACAAAATGCAGAGAATCCAGATGTGAGTGAAGTCACTCTTTACATGACTCTTACTGTAGCTTCCTTTGCTACATGACAAGTTTATATGTTTATTTCTGTTATGACGTGTACATGTCATTGACTCAGTGACCAAAATGACTGTTAGAAAAGCATTAATTGGTGTAGACTTTGCTCGACCTCTAAGTTGAAGGCAAGTTTAAGGTGGAAATGTTTTTGTGTAGAGAAACAAACACACAGAAAGCAAGCACCAGATTGCAGGAATATGACTGATAATGATGAGACACTGTATACACTTTCAAATAATAATTTTTTAAAAAAGAAAAGTTTTTTCAATTAATCTGAGTCAACACACATACACATGAATTCATCTACAAACAAGGAGACTTTAAAAGCTTAGCTGCAAGACTTTAATGACTTCACTGAAAGCAAGAAGGACTTAAGGTTAGTTCACAAACTTTATAAACATCCCCTCTTTACTTGGTGTTTGGACTTAGTTTTTTTTTAAATACCTATTGCTGGGGTTCCTCTTCATTTTATTCTTGTGGTTTCTCTGACCTGCCTCCCTGAAATGACAGCACTGTCTATGTGGCTTTAGTGCATGTGTGTGACAGGGATAATCAAATTTCCTATAAAGGATTCAGTGTTGGTATGAACTGTTGGATAAAAGATCCACGGCTGAAGGAAGAAGACCTCGCTTAGGAATGCTAAGGCTATTTTTCTAAATAAGTCCTTCATTTGTGAGACAACTGTGTATGAATTAAATACTGAAGGCATGTGACCTCTTCATCACCCCACCGAAATCTATAATCATTAATGAATCAGTCTCATACCGTACTGCTGAAAGACTGTGTCAGGTATTACAGGTCATAACGGGAAACATAAAGCTTTCCATTTTACAGTTTACATATTTAGGCACAATAAATGACTTATAACAATTTCAAAACGTTTTTTTTTTAAAGTATGAAAATAAACTAACCTTGCTGCTTTAAAATCAGTAATCTGCACTTTAAAGCTCTCAGGTTTTTTTTTCTATTATTATTTGTTCATATTGAAGGATCACCTGGTTTTTAAAGGCAGCAGTAGTTGTAACAGGATGACTTTCTGACCTGTGTGCTTACAGCTCTTTACTTGAGATTGGAGCACTTTTGTTCATGTTACTCTGTAGCAAGAAATTCAAATAGTCTTATTTAACTTAACATGCCAGTATAGTGAAATAATGCATATGTCACTTTAATGCAACAGCATGGCTCTTGTTTGGTATAATAATGGATTTCTATGGTACAGTCAGCCAAACTTATCAGCCTCTGCACTTGGTTTGTGCAACAATTATATGATAATAGCATTAAAAAATAACAACTTTTGTTATTCAAACACTAAACTGTAACAAGATGAGATCAAATGAAGCTGAGTTTAAGGAAGAGTTAAAACAATGATGGGGGAAAATGTGCATAAAAGCAACGGACAAGGCAAACAAAAAACAATAATGAAATTATAATAAATGATACCATCTAACTACACAATGACATTTTAAAAAATGAGTTAAAGGCGGTGATTGATTGTTAGACAGGTTGTTTTAAATCTGAGGCCACCTGATGGTCACCTTTAGATTTAGCCCCACTGGTGGAACTCTGCCTGCCAACAAATAACCCCTCCAGATGTTTTCATTTAGAAACCAGCAAATAAGGTCTCAGAACCTTATGTGACCTGTCTTGGTCATTCCTAACATCTCCTAACTCACAGAGCTCCAGGTTTAAGTTCTGGTTGTGAGATCTCTTCCTGAATCGCTTAACTCGCTCTGTCTTTTCAGTAAAGACTGTTAAACTGATGTTAGATTATTGACTTATTTCTGAGATCAAACACAAAAAATCATCAAGCCCACATGTTAAAAATGAGAGATAAAATCCTTTGAAGGTTATTATGATACATTCTTTATATATATAACAAAAATCAAAGGTGTCTCCAACTTGAGAACAAAACAACAAAAATTAAAAAAAACAAAAACTAAATGAAAATTGTCAATATTCATATTTAAGTATATAATATTTTAATGTCTCATAGCAGGATGGTTTTGTTTAAGCCCCTGTCTTTTCTCATCGTTTCTGAAAGTTTTTTTTTTTTATTAATCTATTCTGTTCATTTGCCTGATTATTTAATTACCATAAACTGTAGACATTAATCATGCCCAACTCGCGTGTGTCTGCAGAGGGACAAACTAACTGTAAATCCAGTTAGTGCACAGTGTGTACTACTACCAGGCATTTCCCACAGGGTGTCACCACAGCTCTGATTGGTTTATGTGTCTCTAAAAGTATTCCCGTGATCCAGAATGCACTCAATTTAGACCCTAAAACTCAACCAATTAAATTCTGAATAAATATTTAACCTCATCAATAATGTGACATGTAAAATGTCTAATTGTGTTAGCTTATTGTCCCCAAACTCTCTCAAGACTTTAATATCTTTAGATATAGTTTGAATAATGTATTTACATGTGAAAGTTAACACATATGTAGCAGAAATAACAAAAATAAGGAGGTAACTTTAATTTCTTATGTGACTTTTCTGGTGGAGGAAATTGTAAAAGGAGTTAAATATCAATCACAGTGAGAGAAAAATGAAAGGAGGGCAAACTGAAATGTTTGTGTTTATCTACTTCTGACATGAACACCTAACTCACTTAGATAAGTCAAATTCTTTTTTTGAATTTGAGTTATCTAAAAGTGTTGTAGGTGGTGATTTCTTTTTTTCTTTTTTTTTTTAGAATATCTTGTTTGTAATTCCTGGAACATTTTTGCTATAAAGTTGTAAAATCAAAAACAGGGTGAACTCCTCCTGCTCCACCCACTGCAGGAGAGCACGGACCTGAGCCTACTGTGTATTTGAACGTGTCTATGTGCTGGAGTGAAAATGTTTTTGACCCCTTCCTGATTTCCTAGTGTTTTCCATATTTATGTTTCAGATCACAAAACAAATTTTAATATTAGTCAAAGATAACCTGAGTAAATACAAATGTTAGGCAACTTTGCAAAGTTTCTGCTTGATCAATATACAACTTTAATAATGATAATTTTTTTTTTCTAAAAATGACAACAGCACATGCCCATAAATATATAAAGCACATTTGTATGTATTTATTTTTTTAAACCAAAACAATTTCCATTTTTGGGGGGTAATAAGCAATATATATTTTTTCCACATAAATGATAATTATAATGTAATTTAAAAAAAAAAAATATATACTACCTTATTTTTAAACTCAGACCTCTGTTGAACATCTCTGTCACTGGTTAAGTAAACAGACTCCACTCACTGTGTTTGGGTTCTTATGCATAGTAACAGTGAAACAACTCTGCCACCATGAGGATAAACTGGGGAAGCTTACAAGGCTACAATGTATTATATTTAATAAAAAATGCATACCTTCATTAATTACATACCTTGAATTGGTAGAAAAAATGTTAGAATCTCAGTTTATTCAAGCATATTTGACATTCTGACACTGATGCATTGTTGGAAATAAAAAGCCTGAGGAATACCTGCATATTCATAGAAGATATTTCAGCAAAATCAGGGAGGTTGGCATTATTTTTAGTCCATTCATTAGGTTGCTGTTTCTACAATCAGGCAAAAGCTACAAGTGGAATTTTAAGCCAAAGATCAATGTCTTATTTGATAAAGGTTTTTGGATTCCTGGAGTGAGTGTTCCAGTGTTGAAATGCAGTCGCAGCAGTTTGGTTTCATATAATAATCTTCTAAAACTGAGCATCGATCGAGAATTGTTAGATAAACCGTGCTTCATGTTTTTTTGTCACGTGTAGCACTTGTTCTTTAAAATGTTTTGTAACAGGTCAGTGCTAAAAAAACATGAAAGGGATTAAGAGGCACTTGAAAGATGGTATTTATATTATTCATAATTACTATTATACTTAATGAAATTTTCAAAGGTTATACACGTTCTGGTTGTGACTCTGCTGACTGACGTGTATATTTAAATGATCTCATAGGACCATTAGCAGAAACTATGAGGTTTTGGATTTGACTTCTGTAGCCCAAATAGAGTAGAAAGTTAGCAAAATGCCTAAAGGTGGTCAGACGGGCTTTTCTCCTTCGCTTTTTAGGGCATTTACTGGTAGTAAGAAAAACAGAGTTACACAACAGTGGTCCATTTTCTAAGGGGACATTGGGATTCACCCAAATGCCAAAGAATGACACTTCCAGTGTCACATTAAGGGATGTAGACTGGTCACTGGAAATTTAATTAAATATGCTTTACCAGTACCGGGTTGGACTCTCTTTGGACTTCAGAACTGACTTAATTCTTCATGCTGAGATGTTGGTCCATACTGACATGATAGCAGCACACAATTGCTGCACATTCATGATGCGAATCTCCCATTCCACAACATCCCAAAGGTGCTCTATTGGATTGAGCTCTGGTGTCATGTTCAATAAATCAGTTTGATCTTTGTGTGATTATCTGCTGGAAGCAGCCAGCCGCACATGGGTACACTGTGGTCATAAAGGGATGGACATGATTAGCATCAATAATCTGGTAGGGTGAGTGTTGTGATGTTTAAATGATGCTCATTCGATACTAAGGGGCCCACGGTGTGCTGTGAAAATATCCCCCACATTACACCACCAGCAGCCTGAGTAGTAGACAGACACAAAGTAGGATTTATCTATGTTTTCATTTTGTTTACATCGATTTTTGAATGTTGCAGCAGAAACAGTGTCTTGTGACGATGAGCCTGTGTGATCTGTAACCCCGTTTTCCTGTTTTTAGCCGACAGAGTTACTATTAGCTTGAAGCAATCTGACCGTATGCTTGATATTTCCTCTTTTTCATCATAAAGTGGCAAGTGAGTGTGCATGTAACAGTTGTTATATAATTCTTGCACTTTCATCCCTTCAATCTTCCAGCTCCTGAGTCCTCTTTAAGTCTGTAATATCTGATTGAGTCCACCTTATTCTCCTCAGAGTTGGCAGTGATCACGTGGGAGTTATGTTTCCTACCTCCTGCACAGTATACAAAGGTGCCACCCTTTATTGTAAAACTTCCTGCTGTGTGCTCCAGTACATTGAAGGAATGATGTCATTTGATCTTTAACCTTTAATCTGACCTCTGGTTTCTGGTTTGCTGCAGTGTGTGTGTTCACCCCACACTGGCAGGAGTTGGAGGTATTTCTCTCCCTTGTGATGAATATCTCAGAGAGCTACCTTGCAAACACTTAATAAACAACTTAAGCTACTGTGTCAAGTGCAGCTATATGTGTGTGAGGTGGCCGGCAGGTTTGTGTTGCAGTCCTACGCAGAGCTTTACAGGCCTTTGTCTATATGTTGGGTGCTGTCACCAGGGGACAAACTCAAAACATTGTTCATATTTGTGCTATTTGTGAACACAGAAGTCATTTAATTTTAAAACCAGTGATTTTATTTTATTTTCCAGTTTAATTGATTGATTAATTAACTGCACATTCATCAGGCTACGGGTATGTTTCGTCTTAGTGACACTACACTGCTGCATATTTTGCTTATTGTTGTTGTAGTATTTCACTTTTCCAGTGCCTGCACACTCCTCTGACCACGACACCAGACAGCAACTTAACAGTTAGCACTGTTGCTCACAGCTGGATTTGAATCCACCATCTGCCCACAGCCTCTCTCCACCTTCCTCCCACAGTCAAAAAGCATGTAGTTAGGTTAGGTTAGGTTAATTGATGATTCAAGCATTAGTTGTAGGTGTTAGACCTGTGTCAGACTATGACCTGTCCAGGGTGTACCGTGGCTCAGTGGGAGCTAGGAGTGACTCCAGCCCCCTGCAACACTTAATTTGGGTAAACAGACGAAAATAGAGTTATAATAGTTGTCTAGGTTAGGTTGTTTTGACAACATTTCAACAATGCATGATTCACTCTAGAATCTCTAAACTATCAGTCTTTTTACAACCAGATCAAAGTCTGCAGTGTCTGTTGTACGGACCTGGAGTTGCAGGTATAACTCAAACTCCTCTTCTTTATTTTAACGTGCTTTTAAAATCCCACTTTTTACTGTAGAGAAGATGACACTAATGGTCAAACAACCACTAACATATCAGCAAATTCAACTCAAAACTCTAACTAGCTGCACAGCTCAGGTGATGGAACGGGTTGTTGCAAACTGGAAGGATGGTGGATTGATCCCAGACTCCTCCACCATATGTGGAAATATCCTTGGGTGACATACTAAATCCGGAGTTTAGCATAAAGTACTTTGGGTGCTCAACTGAATAGAAAGGCAATATATAAATGATCAGGTTATCGGTTAAATTGTATTTAGGGTATGGATTGTATAGGAAGATTAAGGTTGTAAAGCGGTGTGGCCTACCAATCCGAAGTTCCTACAGGTATGTGCCAAAGTATCCTTCAGTAAGATACTGAACCCCTCGTTTCCCCGATCCATCCTCTGGTGTACAGGTGAGTGAGAAAGTGCTTAGACATCAATAGAAATGCCGTATCACTGTGTGTGTGATTAGGTGAATGAGACTTGCAGTAGTACCAGTCCACTTACCCTTTACACTATGAAAACGTAGAGCTTGCTCATGCATGTACAAAATTGGAGGATTTTCCCAGGAGATGGTCGTGAATTATGGGAGTGTTGTCAGCCATGGCTGCAGTGTTATTTCAGCTTCTCATCTTCCAGTTTTTTTATGAACTCTGCTCTCACACCATTTCCTGCTCAACAAACTTTTCAGATAACTAGCAAGCTACCTACACAGGATCGTCACCTTCGTGCTAGACTATGTGCTGCTGGTTTTTTTCTTTTTTTTAAGCGCTGGTTGCATACCCAAAATTCTTTGCTGTGTTTGCCACAGATCAAGGTAAACGGACTCAAATGTGTCACGGTGAATACCGCTTGAGTATATGTGTTTACAGATGTCTGGGTCTACGTGTTCTTATTTTTGCACAATGCACTTGTACTGGAAGCACAACCTTGTGATTTTGATTGGATTGGTACCCAACTGTTTCAAGCAAACAAACAAAAAAAAGAAAAAAAAGAAAGTAATGTTCTGTGTTGCTGCATTTGAAAATAATTCCTCCAATGCTAAATGTTATGTTTAATACAAACACAGTCTTAAAAGAGATATACGTCTCATGCTATACTACGACTCACTTATTATAGTGGCCTTGTTAGATATTGCCACACACATAGTCTGGAACGACAATAAATTAGAAATACGAACCTTCAGGTTGCTTCTTTATTTGTATAGAAAAAAATTCCTGATGTTTTTAAAAAAAGAGCTCATTTTAATAAAGTGCCATGAAACAAACATTTTTCCATAGTGTGGATTTGAAGAAATTATCGCTTGAGTGCATCTGAGAGGGAGAAAGTATACTTCAGTATAAGTGCAAGTTCAGGTACATTTTTTCATTAATGTCTCTCATACGTACACAGAAATACATTCCTCCACTATAAAAGAGACAAACTATTCAATACAGTCAAGCCCGTCCTGCATTGAAAGAACATAGAAAAGACTACATAAAAGACTTTGGTGGCTTCTGCTCTTATAAAACTCTTCCTGACTTGAGTCACCTTGGCAGCACCAACAGACATTAATAAGACTTCTAATTATGTTCTTAGCTGTACTTCAGTAGCTGCAGCAGCAGAGCTGAATTTAATTTCCACTCTGCTCTTCATTGGCCATCTCCGATTTCTCTGTTGTCTTGCCGTTTGTGGCCTTGGGATTTGTTAATTTTTACAAGCATATTTCGCCCCTTGAAGTGTGCATTTAGTGCAAGTATACCTTTTTTAAACCACAAAGAAAATAATCTGCGTACATAATCGCTTAATGCTGAATACAAGTGGATTTTTTAAAGAAAAATCTTTTGGATTTTTAAAGTCTTCAGACACGCAGCACAGAAAAGAAGAAAGAGCACATTAATGCTGCAGTTTAACACGGTTTCTTTTATGACTCATGCCTTCATTCTTTTCCACGGCACAAAAAAGTAAGGACGTGAGCACCACCTTGAAGTAAACAACACCATCTGAGACAGGGAGAAATAAGTTACACAATGAGACAAAAGTATTCCTTCACCGCAACGTGCTATTTACACCCGGTGTGTTTCGCCCTTAAAGCATCCAAGGTAAAAGTGTGGATGTTCTTTGTGGACTTAACCGCATGCTTTATTTGGTCGACTGAATGAAAGCACAAAGATTTTGCTTTATGTGCTGTAACTTTGTTCTATCAGTATAGTTATTGGATGGAAGGAGCCCAGTGTTGTAAACACAACTCAAAACAAAACTGACAGGCTGAAACTCAGCGAAACTCAGGAATGCTTCATGTTCTTCTCGAGGTCACCTATACAGCTGGAACTGGTTACCAATATATGTAAGTCCAGCTGCATACAGTGCTTTGAAAAAGTGCTAAACTATCAGTCTTTTTACAACAGTGCTTTGAAAAAGCACTGTATGCAGCTTGTTCCAGGCATGTATGAGCAGCAAAAGTTTAAAGTTATGGCTGAACTGTCCCAGGCATCTTCTGTTGCCGAACTACAAATGGGTGGACCTCCAGGTCAACGGAAAGCTACATGACCGTGACCGCTCATCATATCACAGCGGAGTGTTAGATACAAATCCCTGTACTGCCCTATATTGCACCTTAATTTGTTTTTATATAATTGCGTGGAATGAGTCTTGAGTTGAATGTTTTTAATAGGCAAAAAATACTTAAATAAGTTAATAAGTAAATGTTAAAATTTTGTCTTTTTTTCTTTTTTTGCTGAACCGAAAATTGATCCGATCCGTGACTTAAAACCGTGATCCGATTCGAACCGTGAGATTTTTGATCCGTTGCACCACTAATCATAACACTTGAAAATGTAGGTCTCTCCTGGAGAGAAATTGAGAGAAAGTTAAAGTGTCAGTGAGGACAGTTTCCTTCACCATCAAAAAGCTCTTAGAAACTGGGGCAAACTCTGACAGGAAGAGGTCTGGCAGACCCAAAGCAACAGTTGAATCAGTGGTCTGGGGCTGTTTTGCTGGATTCAGAGTTGGTGACTTGCACAGAGTGAGAGGCACCCTGAACCAAAATGGCTACCACAGCATTCTGCAGGCAGCGCCATGCAATAGCCTCTGGTATTCGCCTTGTTGGTCAGAGGTTCATCCTACAGCAAGATAATGACCCAAAACACAAGTCCAAGCTTGCCAGAACTACCTTAGGAAAAAAGAACAAGATGATAAGCTTGGAAACATGGAGTGGCCAGCAGAGTCTCCAGACTTAAACCCCTTCGAGCTGGTTTGGGACAAACTGGGCAGAAGAGTGAAAAAAAGCAACCTACAAGTGCCACACATTTATGGGGACTTCTGCAACAGATATGGGAAAAACGTTCTGAAGAATATTTGATTTCTATTTGTAGAAAGAATGCCACGGGTGTGTTCAGCTGTTATATCTGCCAAAGGTGGCTGCTTTGATGAGTCAAAAGTTTAGAACACATTATGGTCTCTAAATTGATTCCATGATTTCTTTTCAAAAAAATGCATATCTTACATTATTGGACTATTTAAGTACTGATACATGTGCATAATTGTACTACTTTGGTTCTTTTAAGCTGTTGGGTAGATCAGCCATTTTCAGCAGTAGCATTCATTACACTATACTTACTTTTGTAAACAACACAGAACTATCTCTAAAGCCAGAAAGTGAAAAAAGAAACTTGTATAAATCTTTGTAATGTGACACCCTTTCTCGTTGTCTTGGAGCCAGTTCATGCCTTTGTTGGACAACAAACGGGAGGGTCAGCTGATGCCACTCATCTAGGCCTCATCTACATCTCTACTTGTCATGGTCCTGGGTCTGTGATTCTATGTGTTTATGTGTTTGGACTTTTGATTATTGTGTATTTAATATTCTAAGGTTAAGATTATATTCCAGGTTTGGGGTCTTATTATAGTTGTCATCCCTCTGTGCTTAAAATGTGTATTCTCAAGTCTTAGTGTTGTTACTCACTTTTTAGGTTTCTGTTATCATGTCTGCCCATGTTCCACGTGCCTTCTTGTGTAGTCAGTCATTTTTCTGTATTTCCATCCATTTACTAATCCAACAGTTGCAGATGGGCTCATGCCATTGACAGCAGACACAGGGTGAAAGACAGGGTAGACCCTATACAGTTTGAACATTTACAAAACTGAATATTGTTTTGAACTTGCATTTGTGTCTGGGATTTCAGGTTTTTTATAAAGTGATGCAGTCCCAGGTGATTTGCAAGAATGACGCACTAGGATTTGAGGTCTGCTTAATATTTTTGTGATTTAAATCAAAGTGAACGAATCTGAGGCCTCTTCAAAATCCACTTGAATTTATCCTCCTGGCTCCTGTAAAAGAATATAAAATTGTGACAAAGTGACTTTCAGAAAGCGTCTGACTGCTGAGTCTGAAGGACAGAAAAATTATTAGGGACGGTGTTCCAAAAAAATGTTAGTGCGAAACTGAACATCCAACAGTCCCTCAGTGAAGAATGGATCATTGTAGGGGTTTCTGGTTCATACCAAACAGGTAAATATAACATGGCCAACCTCTGAAACTTCCAATTTTTCCTTTGAATCCAGAGCCTCTCAAAAGCTAAAAGTAACCCAAGAACTGATGTCACATTTCTTCTACACAACAAAATGATCATATGACTATAAGAATGAAAAATGGAAGAAAATTCAGTTAAGTGAATATTAAGCTCAAGGGCACCGGGCTCTGTTGTTTGCTGGGCTTTCAAATGAATGGCCAACAAAACGCTTTGTGAAACCTTCTGCCTTGAACCCGGTTCAAAGCTGTTTCTATTTCTTAATGCCACTTAATACACCAGAAATAAATTTTCCGCCTGCCCTGCTAATGGACATTGAACCAGTGGACTGGTGATACAAAAACAATTGCAACTTTTTTCAATACCAACAATGAGACAAAGACGAAAGAAAAAATATTCCTTTTTATACAAGGCAAGGAGAAAAAAAGTAAATTATTTTGTAATATTTGCCCTTGAGTAAACAACAGCCACGATTCCCTCCAGGCTCTGAGATGAAGACACTCTTTGCCACCACTTAAGATGGAGAAGCCACATCTTTTAGTTGCAGTCAATAAACATTTTAAAACCACCAGCTTGCTTACAAGTGATGCTCTCCACTGACGGCACTTTAGTTGTAAATAAAATTGTAATTTAAATTCAGTCTTTTGAAAAATAAATACAGTAAATTCATGAGTTTCACACAATTCACAGTTCACTGGTCCTAGAGCAGGGTGGGCCACACTGGGACTGCTTTGGAGGGTAGCACCAATAAGATTAACTAAATTCTGCTCTATTTTAATCTGAGAGCTTTATCAACAGCTACTGGTGAAGAAACATTCAACATTTTATTTATTCAACATTCCCAGAAACACCTCATTCCAACTCAAATCAGCCAATTTTTTCAACTTTTTCTGCTCAACCATCTCTGTTTTTCTTTAAAGCATGTCAAATTGACTTTCTCGCCCTTTTTTATCTGATAGTTAGATGAGAACCAAGTTTGTTTTTGTTTGTGCCAAGTTAGGTTACTCAGCACCTGATTATGGACAGACACAGACAGATAGATGTTTCGTGTATTATAGTAAGATGTGAACTGTGACAGATCACAGGGTTGGGCGATTTGTTTCATAGTCATGCTATCGCCTTCTTGTGACATCGTCAATGATGGAAAGCATTGGTGCTGGATGGCAGAGGAGCCTACGATTATGACAGTGTGCTGCATCCTCTGTAACATACAGTGTATGGCCTAAACTTGCACAAACCCCCCAAAGACACCTCTGCCTTCAAGCAAAAATGCACAGATGAATTTTTAACAATAACTTGTCTCTCTATCTCCCCTGCACTCCTCATTTTCCCTTCCCCAAACACAATGTAATCTCCACAAATGGAGTCCCATTATGCTCCAAATTAAAAATTAATCCAACAGTCAGAAAAATCCTCTTATTTTCTCTCATTTGTAGATAATTTGATAAATCACGTTAGCAGCTCCACACACACAAATTAACTTCAAAACGCAAAACGCTGGGCATGAACTTGTGTGCATGCCCAGACACATTTCTGTTCTAAGTTTTGGTTATATGTGGCTAAATTGTAGCTAAATTATTATGAATCTCAGGATAATGATGATATTAATTTAATGCATCTAGGAAATTAGATAAAAAGTGACGAGCAGTTGCTAATGACTCCCTGACATCATTGTCCTTCATCACAACTCTAACTGCTCATAATTTGGATGACCTACTCCGTCACTGACATTCTGGTTTCTGTTCACTCAATTTAAAAATTCCTTTTTAAAACAATCTTGACACTTGTATTTATAGTTATCCTGTCTTTTTTTCCACTGTGGCAGCTTTTAAACTGTTAGTGTGAAATAAATGCAAGTGCATACGTACCACACTTGACAGATTTATCATTTCATTGCTGTGCGTGTGCTCTCACTATAGTTTTGCTTCCTTTATGAGCATACGAGTTTGGGTGATCAATAATAGTTGATATTGTGTTGTCACTCCACTACACAGTGACATATACCACACTAATTTTTCACTACCTCCACTCCCTACAGTGATGTATGGTGATGGTATGTTATGATACGATCAGTGATGATTTTCCTGAACAGACTAAAATAGCGGGAACAAAAAAAGGAATATTAGATAAAGTGAAAAAAGAATCTGAAATATAAAGAAAGGGAAGTCGTGAATAGATCCTAATATGAAAGGGATGAATCATTAAATGTATCAATTCTTTCCAGTTCAGTTATTTTCCCCACTCATGACTCAGATTGAAATAAAACAGTCAATAAAACAGGGGCAACCAGAGGAGTATGGGTGGCTTACGACACCAACTGTCTGCCATCTATAATCCAGTTTTGAGATCCCTTCCCAGACGCCTTAAGGCTCACTCACATCCTGGGCCACTGGACCTCAGGAAATCACATGATAGGGTGGGGCTAGGTTTCACTATGAGCTCACCCGAAACCCTGGCTGATTGTGACCTACACCCATTTTCACGCCTTGGGTCTTGTGATTAGGTAGAGGACCATTAGGGGGTCCTTTTGTCCCTCTCGGGGGATACTCCCACAGGGTTTAAATCTGGGACTCTCCACCATTTGACCCTAGAACTGCAGAAGCTTCTTGGATAAGAGGTGAAACGTCTTCAAGCAACTTAAAGAAGTCCAGACGCTTTTCTTTCCAAGCTCCTTAGACTACGATGACCTGGATGACTGAGAATCTTCACAGACGTGAAAAAAGAATCTTCACACCTCAAATACCTCACTTTAATATTGTCTTGTGTTGTAAGCGAACATTTACGATAGTCATTATTTTTCAAAATATTCAGTTATTTTTTAACCTACATCTAACTGACTGGGATAATGTATAACCTCAGATGTGTTTATATGTGCTGTTGAAATATTTTCAATCATAAAATCTTTTTCCTACTATGAATGTCTCAGTTACTTCACAGGAGCTGGCCCACTGGCCGTGAAAAGTTGTGCTGAAATATTTGTGTTTTCTGACATAAAGTTTTAGTTTATTGTAATTTTTTTACTTTTTCACAGATGTTTGTGGCTTTGTGTGTTATGATGTTTTGCAGCGAGCTTGCTACAGGCCAAAATGTGTTGGTCAAACAGCAAATTTGTTCTTCTTGGGTAACAGATGCAACAATAGCAAGAGTTACCGCTGCAAATATGCTAATGCCGATCTTTACATCCCATAAAAATTAAACCTATTTTCTTTACAGACATTTATTTCCTTAAATTTTGTTTTAAATGGAAAAATGGAGGGATAAAGAGATGAAAAACACATCCTGACTACGGTGGCTTGGTAACTTCATTGGAACACAAGTATTCACTCAAACATAAAAAGTACACTTCTTGGCTGAGGTCCTTGAGAAGATTTTTTTCTTTTAATGACTGTCATTTATAAATTTCACCTTCTTTTGGAAGAAAATTCAAGGCTCCCTGCAGCACTGAGGCCATTTCACTCAAGGTGACTAATGGCCTCCTGATTGCTGCAAACACGTTGGACAGTCTGATCTTAATTTCCGTGAAACCGTCATACTCTTGACCACAGCATTATGAGCACTATGAATTATGTTAGGGTCCTCAATAGTACTTTTAATTGATTTGCTGCTTTCGCTCTAAAATGGTGTTGTTTGTGAAAAATCTCTTTATTGGATTTATTGTTAGGTTTGGGGAATTATTTCAATCTTGTTGGAGCCTGAATGTTTGTCTGGATCAGTGTGTAGTTACTGATGATTTAACGAGAGTGAAGAAAAATGTTTTAAACTTTAGTCAAAGCTGATTTTTTACAGGGCAATCTAGTAAAAAATGATTTTCATTTACACCGTTAGTGAAGTTAATTCAGTGGGAGTGTTGTTTTCCTGTTTGAAAACCTGAGTTTCTAACAAAAACTACAGGGAAATTCTGTATTCAAGAAATCATCTTTACATACAACTGAAAAGCATAAAAAATACATTTTTATACAGCGTAATAAACTGTTTAAAGTAAATAGTGACATACTGACGACCCTGCTGCTAGTAGTCAGGTTCAAATGTGGAACAGGTGTGTTGAATTTGGTGTTAATGCTCTCACACTGATCACTGGAGGTTTAACATGGCACATCATGACAAAGAATTCTCTGAGGATCTGAAAAAAACAATTGTTACTCTGCATAAAGATGGCCTAGGGCAGGGGTGTCAAACTCCAGTCCTTAAGGGCCAGCATCCTGCTTGTTTTTGAGATATCCCGGCCCTACCTGCTGCTGATAATCTGGATCAGGTGTGCTTTGCCAATAAGAAGCTACAAGGGCAGGTTAGTTGGAAAACCAGCAGGACAGCGGCTCTCGAGGTCTGGAGTTTGACACCTGTGGCCTAGGGTATAGGGATGGGTACCGGTATCCGGTGCCATGATGGCACTGGTTCTGACATAAACGGTAGTAACCAGACCGAAAAGCAGCGCACATTTCGGTGCTTTATTTTGGTGCTTTTTTTTCCTGAGATGTGATACACTTTGGATTCCAGCCAATCATTTTACATTTGCAAGCGTAGTAGGCGGGCCCACGTACATACGTTCTTTTAGAGCAGAGCTACAGATTAAAAACACCCAAGGCAAAGCGGTCAAAGTCTGGCTGTACTTCACAGCAAAAGATGCAAACTCAGCAGCCTGCAACAAGTGCTTTAAGGTGATACTGTGATACTGTGCAAAGGAGGTAACACCTCGAATCTGATGAAACACCTGGCGACGCATAGCGTTTTTTTAAAAGCCGAGAAAAGCGCCGTATTTGATAGCTTGCTGCGAGACCTCACATCGAGCACATCTACTGCGGGTGTGGTGCCTGTTATCGGACCCGGAGTTAGCAACATCCCCCAAAAACCCGAAGAGGAGAGTCCTGGCCCCTAGCCCTGCCAGTGTAGCAGAAATGATGACGGATGATGATTGCAGCAGCAGCCATTCTTCTCTGCGTGAGTAGCTTAATGTTGTCCGTGTGTAATTTACGTTGAGTAGCTAAACATGAGAGGTTTTTGGACAAAGTTGGTGTGTTTTTTTTCCATTGATTAAGCACTGCTTCCAGCCAAGAGTGATACCATATATGCCCCATAGCTGCAGAAAAGGCTAACATTGTTATCTTTTCACACAAAAAACGCTAAACATGAGAGGTTTTTGGACAAAGTTTGTGTTCTTCATTCTTTAAGCACCGGTTCGAGCACCGTTTAAGCACCGGCACCATTTCAAAAGTACCAGTTTGGTACTGGTATCGGATAAAACCTAAACGATACCCATCCCTACTAGGGTATCAGAATATTGCCAACACCCCAAGACTGAGCTGCGGCACCGTGGCCAGAACCACCCTACAGTAGTTTAACAGGTTCCACTCAGAACAAACCTCGCCATGGTCGACCAAGAAGTTGACTGCATATTCTCAGTGTCATATCCAAAGGTTGTCTTTTGAAAATAGATGTATGAGTGCTGCCAGCATTGCTGTAGAGGTTGGAGGTGTGGAGGGTCCGCCTATCAGTGCTCAGACCATACACCACACACTGCATCACATGGCTGTTGTCCCAGAAGGAAAAAAGTTTGCTGAAGACAAGCAGACTAAGAAGTGGATTACCTGTGTTCTGATGAGACCAAGATAAACTTATTTGGTTTAGATGGTGTCAAGGATGTGTGGTGGCAACCAGGTGAGGAGTACAAAGACAAGTGTGTCTTGCCTACAGTCAAGCACGGTGGTGGGATGTCATTGTTTGGGACTGTATGAGTGCTGCTGGCACTGGGGAACTACAGCTAATTGAGGTAACCATGAATGCCAACATGTACTGTGACATACTGAAGCAGAGCATGATCCCCCCCCCCCCCCCCCCCCCCCCCACACACACACACACACACACACACTTTCCCCTCAGGACAGTATTCCAATATGACAACCCCAAACACACCTCCAAAACGTAGGTGGGTAGTCAAATACTGATAAAAGCACTTGACTACCCAACCATGTTTCCATACCCAAAAGAGTTAAGGCAGTGTTGAAAAATAATGGTTGCCACACACAAAAATGACACTTTGGCCAGGTTTGGACATTTTCACTTAGGGGTGTACTCACTTTTGTTGCTGGTGGTTTAGACATTAATGACTGTATGTTGAGTTATTTTGAGGTGACAGTAAATTTACATTGTTATACAAGCTGTACTGACTACTTCACATTGTATCAAAGCATCATATCTTCAATGTTGTCCAATTAAAAGATACAATAAAATAGCTACAAAAATGTGAGGGTGGCAAGCACGTTTGTGAGATACTGTATTTGGTCATTTTTAAAAAAGTTTTAGTAGGATGTTTGTTAACAACGGTTATTTCGGCTCAGTTTATTTCTGCAGTACATTATTTTACAGCATATACATTTACAATAAACCATTCCAAGAAATAAAGTTGCTGTCAATCAGCCCCTTCCCACGTGGCATTGCATCAATATTGACAAGATCCCCAGCACCATGATTTACAGACAGATGTAGGCACTCACTGTTGTGTCTCCTGACATCTCCTGACCTACTCCATGTATACTGATGATGACTTGAGCCAGAAATGTACATAAGACCTGTTGTCATTGATTTTCAGTCTAGTTTTCACACCTCATGTCACGATCCTGGGTCTTTTGACCCAGCATTTTGAGTTTTAGTTTATTTTTGATGTTTATGGTTTATGTTTAAGATCATTAGGTTATCTAAGTTCATTTGTTCATTAGATTCCCCTTGTGTCGTCTACCCCTGTGTTTTAGTCTCCCTTTGGCCTTTGTGTTTCATGCTGCATGTCTTATGTTGTCAAGTTTGTATTGTCATGTCTGTGTCTCCTCTTTTATTTTGAAGGTCCATGTCCTACGTCAGTGTAGTCAGCTTTGCTTCCTTTGGCTCGTTAGTGTCAGCTGTTTCCCCAGGTGTTTCCACTTCCCCTAATCACCCTAGTGTGTATTTAGTCTGTGCGTTTCTGTTCATTCTCTGTCAGGTTGTCTGTTGTTCATGTCATGTTCTCCACGCCAGGTTTTTCATGTTGCTTGTTTCATTCTCCCAGTTTAGGTTAATGTTAGTTTTGCTTCAGTTTGCCTTGCCATTTGTTTATACCTTTTTTACCTGCCTCATTAAACGGCTCGCTTTTTGTTAACATTCAAGTTTTGTTCCCTGTTCCTTGGAGTCTGCGTTTTGGGTCCTTTTTGTCAATCCATACGGTCTGCCTCTGTCAGACACCTCAGCCTTTTCTCCCTGTTTCGCTTCCTTAAGAATGTTTTCTTTACAGCTACGTTTCCACTGAGACTCTTTCTAATGTGGCTTCAGTGAACAGTAGAGTGAGTGAAGGTCCAGATGCAGCCCTCAGGCCCTGCTTCAGGCCTTTACAGGATTTCTTTTCCTATTTATGAAGGGCATGACTGTCAGAAACTGTTCATCTCCCGCAGATTTGTCCTTTGTCCTCCACTTGTACAGTTTCAATTTTCTTAAAGACGTACTTACACCAATCCAAGATATGCCAAGTTTTTAGCCAACAACTCCCCGGGAAATGCCTTTTTCTTCTTCTTCTACTTCTTTTTTGTGTGAAGTGTTTCATCCCTTTAGTTAGGTTCCTTTTTTAATCTTGAACGATTCATTATGTGAGATGTTTTCACTACTAGCAATAATTTTGTTTCTTAATGAAAATCCACAGCTTTAATTCAGTTTAAAGGAAAAAATTGGAAATTTGAATTTTTTGTAAACATTTAAAGGGTATTATTTGTATTTCTACAAGTCTAATTTATATTGATCATATTTCTTCTTTTTTTTTTTGTACACATCATATTCAGATTTTAATCACTCTTGTGAACTTTGTGGGATGCAAACTTCACAATTTTAGATCCTGAGATATTTAATTTAATATTGTGTTTAATGCCACACCGCCCGTTCTGAATAGTCTTGTGCCTGTGTGTGTTTGTTGTACATGCCTGCATGTCTGCCGGCCTACCTGTCTGTCTGTGGTTGAATAAAGGAGTATTCTGTATTTCCTTATTGTTGTCTCCCTACGCTGCTGTTTCTCTGACCTTCTATTGTGAGTTGCTTGGAGACTAACAGAAAAGAGGTGCCGTCCAAACCCTTATATCCTTTCTTCCCTCCCCTCCTCCACACATCTTTCCATCCATCCATCATCAATCCCCTTATCCCATTCATATCTCAACTCCTTTGCCCCTTCATGCCTTCATTTCTGTCGCTTCCTTAAGATATCAAATGTGCTTTCTGTGTGTTCTAGTATACACAGCACCAGGTCGTCCTCCCACACAATGATGGTGATGTCTGGGTAATAGGGTGCTCAGACTCTCTCTCTCTCACACACACACACACACACACCCTTTATTCACAGCTTTTCATTGTCCCCACTCTCTCATTCACACGGTACGAGACACTGGCCTTGGGATAGATGCATGTTAGACCTTTTTTGCCCTGTAAAACATTTGATTTCTACCATCTGCTTCAGTATTTGTGTGTCTGCAAGTATTTATGCACATATTACAACAGCTCAAAGTGAGTCTATACGGCTAAGAGTGGAATTGATCACCCTCCGCAGCTGAGTGGCCATCATCATTTGTATACCGACACAAGCACCAGCTATAGCACATTTTGATTGATTCCCATTTGTTGCGTCTCTGTTTTGCACCTGTGTTGCCAGGACTGAATGGGAGGAATATGTCACATAGTGATCTTTCTTCTCTTAACAAGCCAATTTATCAGGTGGCTCCTAGGTCCTTGGTGGACATGGGTCTTTTCATTATCCAGTCGCTCCCTCTTTTCCTCTCCCTATTTATCTGCCAATTCAAAGAAAACCTTCAACAGAAAAACTAAAAAAATAAATCATAGAAAACCTTTCCTTATAAAGAAAAGAGTGGCAAATGACAAGAAAGGCAGCACTTCTTTTCTTTGCAATAGGACAAAAGAGAAAAGAGGGTGACGATGACTCCTTCTTAATTAAGGAGAAGATATAGCAGAGAAGACGGTTCTAATTAAGAGGATCCTGCAAGGTGAGGAGGTGATGCAGCGGAGCAAGACTGAGGAGGGATACCAAACAAAACGTTTTTAGTTTAGCATCCAAAAACGCAGACAGAAGCAATGCTGAAATCTGAGAAATGTTCATCAAATGCTTTGCTTTGCCTTGCATAATTACCAGCTTTTGTGCCGTTTGAATAGTGTGGATGACTTCTTAGCGCCGACTTCCTGAGCCAGGCTCCTGGGTGATGGAATATATTTTCCCAACAAGTGCTGAGCCCGTTTTTCTCTCCCCGAGCCCCGGAGGCTGACACCTGGTAACAAGAATGTAGCTGCTGCCCCTTCTGCCTTTATCCTCAAGGCTCATTCAGCTAATCAGCAGCAGGTTAGACAGAGAGGTATGAAAGCAAGAAAAGACAGGGGTGGAGCAGATGCAGACTGGATGGTTAATTAAAATGATCAGTGCTGTAATAAGAAACCCATAAAAGAGCATCTTAATTAGCCTGTTTTGTGAATATTTTTCCCTGTAGATTGTCCTCTCTCTTGTTGCGATTGGTTATATGTTTTAGATATTTCAACACAGTTAAGTGTTTTGGCAAACATAGATTAAAACCAAAGACATAAAGAGAATAAATTTAGATTATAACCCACAAATGTCTAACTTCGCATTACATTTGAACATGCTGGGTTGGCTGAAATGTTGCCATATTTCAATCTGATGGTCTTCTTAAACCTAACAAAGTTGTTAGTCCATAAAAATAACCAGTGAGTGAAAGTAAAAGGATGAAAATGAAATGAAGTAAAGTGGAGCAAGTGAGAAACAAAGGCACAAAACAGACGCAAACTATGTAGGACCATATGTCTTTATGTAGGACATTTATCTGTGTGGTTTGGTTTGGATTAAAGTATTTTCTCCATAATGTGTTTATTTTGTGCTATGTATGTAGCTTTTGCCCTTATGTTGAATGGAGACATGTGTTGTGTGTGAACATAAGCAGGTGGGCCCATAACAGGTGTGCGTCCAGGTTCACTGGTCATTATAACCCAGCCATGCTTCTTGTTGCTCCTAATGTGAGCTAATGTGGTCAGCTTTAAATATCTTCAAAAACACGCCTTGTGTGTAACGTTGTGATGCGAGTAGCATTTGCCTAAACCACAGTATTTGTTAAACTGGAATGAGAAAGTGTTGGCTGTAATTTATACATGTAACTTTGTCAGGACCCCCTTTACATAATGCCCTCTGTGTTCCATTAACTAAATACCAAACTGCACCTATAAACCTAATCCTGACACGAGTTGTAAAACCAAATCGTAATCTTCCAGTAGCCCTTTAGGCCTGTCCTCCACTGAAACATGACTCTACTGGTTGTTTTTGGCAGTAGCGCATCTCTGTGACCTCTAGCTGTCGTGTAAGACAGGATCAGTCTTTTCAGCACACGGCCCAAAACAGCATATATTTAGGCTGAGCTAACACTAGCCTTTAGTGCAGGGGTGTCCAATCCCAGTCCTCGAGAGCTACCGTCCTGCAGGTTTTAGATGCATCCTTGTTTTGACACACCTGAATCAAATGAATGGCTTGTTATCAGGCCTTTGCCAAACTTGATGGCATGCTGAAGAGGTAATCAAACCATTAGGGATGCATCTAAAAACTGCAGGACAGTAGCTCTCGAGGACTAGGATTGGGCACCCCTGCTTTAGTGGGTGTAGTAATTATGACAGGCACAAAGGAGGAAGTTATGTGAGGTGGTTACAGAGTGAGTAAGTGAACAAAACATGGCCTTTAACACAGGACTGTTTTCTACCAACAGTCAAGGATAGTTGTTTTAGCAGTGGTAAAGTGCTTTATACCTGCAGTCTTCCTAATGGCCATCAAAAGGAAAGAAGGAAAATGGCCTTGGCTTCTTTGTATCGGGACCTCAGCAAACACTTAACTAATGAGTTTATGGTTTTAGCTGCTAGTTCCTATTACTGAACACAAAGTTATAGTTTCTATAGTAAACTGTCATGAACCAGGCTGAATGCATAGGGGAAAAAAGCAGGGACATCAATTCAGTTTCAATTTCAATTTAATTTGCCTCAAGGCACTTTATCCCTCTCAAGGCAGGCGTTGCAGATTTGCAACAAGCAAAAGCTAACAACCTGATTACCCTATATACATATTTTATGAGGTTTTTTTACTCAGAAGTACCACTGCAGGTATTCTTTTGTGCATTAGCAACAAAAACTTAATTTGAGCCTGAGAGGGTTAAATTGTAAGGTAAGGACAATAATAAAGAGAAATCCCCAACATTCAAACAACCCCTGCTGACAGCGGGAAGGAAAAACTCCCTTTTAACAGGAAGAAAAAACAGAGGAAGTGAAAAGGCATGAAATGTTTCATGGAAAACAAACCTCATAACACATTCAATTACATATGCAGCAAGCTTGTCAGCAATTAAGAAGAATGGCTGGCTGGTCCGCACATGTACTGTATATGAAGATTTCTCATGTGACATCATACACACGTCAAACGGGATATAACCACTGGTTGCTAAGGTAACATGCAATGTTTCTGGCTAACTGGGTGAAACTAGATATAAATAAATACTCACTAACTACTAGCTGAGCTGTACTGCAGCTTGAAATACTCGTTGACGAATACACATTTTCCTTTATGAAAGGTCTTTGCGAACTGGTCTCCAGGCCTGTGTAACTGGGGCCCTGTCTACACGATCCCACATTGTCACCGTGGATGTAACATGTTCAATGTACAAATAAATGTTATGTGGTAGTTATGTTAAGTGATACCAATCATTCCCAGCGAGTCCCTCCCCTGATCCTAACAACCACACAAACAGAAAGTAGAAGCTGGTCTAAAAGATGAATGTAGCTTCTGGTTCTGAAAATGAACACCATAAACTTGCATTCTTTTCTTGACCAGCAGGGGGCAACACCTGTTTTTTCCAGATGACTTCCATTCATAAAAGCCTATCCAGTCAAACAATCACTGTGAGATCACTGAGAGTTGAAGAACTGTCAAAATTATTTCATCTGTAATAAAATGATCAGTGTGGCAGCTCTACCAGGTGTAACAATTAAGTTTAATATCCAGGCATCCACCAAAACAGAATGACGTTTAACGGAGTTTGAAGTTAGCAGGGAGTTAGCTCGCTAGTTTCCACCCAGTCATAATATACCATGTTCTGACTGAGGGATTTCTGAAAAATTAAAATGTACAGCTTTGCTATCACTTCCGACATAAATGATGACAGAAAACTAAACAGTATTGATGTTTGTAGGGTTACTGAAGTTGGGCTAGCTGGTAAAAAATGATGGCTAGCGACACAGCTATGGTTAGTATAATATAAACAGTGAAGCTGGAGGATGAACGCTAACCTTTTTCCACTTGATAAAGCTTAACTGGAGGGTTCCTGATAGTTAGAGACAAATGCAATTGCATGGCAGGATGCTAAACGGGCCAAACTTCAGCCAGGAGAACAACTGAGATAATCCATCCACAATACGAGGTTAGTCATTAATATACTGATGCATGGGTTGGGTTGTTAAGGTTTAAAAAACTAAGCCTTTAAAACGTGCTGCCGATGAATAGTTGTAATCACCAGTGTTGGGACTAACGCGTTATTAAGTAACGCGTTACAGTAACTACGTTATTATTGTGGTAATGAGCACGGTAACTAGTTATTATGCCAAAACCAGGAACGCGTTACTCGTTACTGGGATTTAGATAGGCTCGTTATTCGTTACTTCGTGTGGTGGCATCGCGGAGCTTCCACAGATTCAGTAACATTAGCAAGTGGTGGAAGCCAGCAGGTGGATGAAGGAAAAGGGGGCCAAGAGGAGAGACCTGAAGCAGCCGCCGGTCCGAGTATCAGGTGAACTGAACTTCAGGTAAGAAGTTATGACCTGCAGTGTATCTGAGTCACATATAAATCAAGTTTAGGTGGAGTTTATTTTCGTTATGCTGACTTTTTCGTACTGCATACTAGCTAGCATGACGGAGTTTCTATACAGCTGGGTGGGTGCTATGTTACTGATGTTGAACTTTATTTTGTTCATAGGTTAATTATTAGAGTTGCCAACTGTCCCGTAAAAAACAGAATCGTCTCGTATTCAGAGAAAATATTACGGGTTTCGTATTGAGGTGAAAAGGAACATTTTGTCCCGGACTTCAGCTACAATGAAAAAGACACAAAGCTGGATTTATTCGGTGTTTACGCTGCACAGCTGCCTCTTCCCCTCTCATTCTCTCCCCCTCCCTCTCCTGTTTCTACTTCAATCATGAAACTGATCAATGATCAGCTGATCGGCTCTCTTGTTTGTTTATCGCCCACTTTGCGCCAGAAAGAGGAAACCAGCGGGTGTCGCGCTAAACAACAGCAGCACGTTTAAGCTTGATCAGCTGTTGTTAGAATTTATTTAATATTACTTTCTACTATCAGCTGATGTTTGCTGGAGCCACAGCTGTAAAGCTGCTGGTCATGATGTCGGTTTGGATATGTGGTGAGAGGGAAACATGAAGATGAAACCAGGAGATGTCCTTACTGAATCATCAGAGCTGAACAGGTGATGGAGAAACAGGTTTACCTTTTAGGTGACATGAATGAGTTGAAGGGAAGTTATGAACTGTTTCTGAGAGACAAATAACACCAGGATCCTTTTTTTTACTTAGCTGACAGCTGGTAACTGTGCAGGGGCGGGTCTAGCAAAGTGTTGCCAGGGGGGCAGGTAGGGCATTAACAGGGAGAGGGGGGCACAAGGAAATACTTTTCTTTCTTATTCTCATTTAAAATGTCTCGCTTTTAAAAAAATAATTATCTGAGTCTTACAACAAACGATTGATAGATTAATGCATATATACCATCAGAACAGTGTACATCACTGTCACAACAGCGTTTGTTTTCATTCAAAGGCTTTATGATTTTTCCTATAATGGTGGGCCGGTCTCTAGTCAAATTCCCCGGGACGATTTTTATTTTTTGTCCCAGTCCAGCCCTGTAAGCAGCTCATCTGCAGTCTGGTGTTACCTACATCTTCCTATTCAGAAGGCAGAATTTCCGAGTTCTGAGTACAATCGAAAGCACCACGACTGCAGTTTTTGTGTTGGATGTAAAAAGCAGGCTAGAATCATGCGGCGGTCAACGACGGTCCAGGTGTGGGATTTCTCTCGTGGAAGTGTGCACATTATTTTTTTCCTTTCTATTGGTAGGTGGCACAGTGCACTTGTGGCAAGTAAGCAAGCTAGAAGACTGGCAATCTGGCTGGGTATCCAGTTACGGAAGCAACACATTAACAAGAGAATTCTGAGTAAAACCAAAGTTACTTTCCCTAGTAACTAGTTACTCTGAAAGTAACGAGTAACTTGAAGTAACTGAGTTACTTTTGATAGAAGTAACTAGTAATGTAACTAAGTTACTAATTTAAAGTAACTTACCCAACACTGGTAATCACTGACAGTGATCACTGACTTTTTTTAGGGGCTTGTTCAGATTAAATAGAACAACATACAAAGCATTAAAACATGTTAAAAACCCAACAGCCTTAATAAACGCAAAGTAGTTTGGACCCAGAAACAGGGTTCATACGTCATCAAGTAAAAACCAGACATGGTTTGAAAATTATGGTCATAGTCAGAGAAGTAGGACTATCCAGATTATGCTTATTAGCTGATGACTTGTTGATCACACACCCGTAGTATTTCTCATCAAGTCTCGTTAAAACACAAAGATGGGCCAGAGCCTTTATAACAGGTCTAAAGTAACTAGGTGTCCATCTTCTCTAAAGTCTTACAGTCTTTAAATATGAGAGTTAATAATTTAGAATTCAAAATGTAATGGAAGTTTTTTCTGGATAAAGCTGAATTACTCTCTTTTTGATGCAGGGTGGAGTCTGGATTTTGGATGGGAGAAGGTTATCCCTACAAAAAAAGAAGCAATATGACTCATAGAAACTCTAACTTAAAGGTCGTGTTTTCCTAGTTGACTTACTAACATAAGCCACAGATGAGTGCATATCCAGGGTTGCCTTGCTTTATTTTAAGTTCAGAGGTGTGTGAACTGCACAGCTGAGGTCAGTGTAGTAATTTAGGGTAAGCTAGCTGTTGCTGCATGGTCCCAAAAGTCCCTCCAAACTGTAAATGTGCAGGGTTCGCAGTTGTTTGAAAGGAACTGATAAAACTTGGGGATGTGGTGGCGGTAACAAAAATTAGGCAATGCATCATTTGATTTGTTGACTATTTTTAAGTAACTTGGTCAACACTGGTAGTCTGAGAGTGAAGGTCTGCGGGAAAGTGAGGCCGCTCCCCCCTTACCACAAACATCTCCTCACCCACTGACATACAACACAAATGTACACACACACACTCACACAGAGCCAGATTTCAGGGCCATTTCTAACTTGGGTGCATGAGATGAGGGTAGCCACATGACTCATGATTCATGAGGACGCTCATAGAGCTGTCACACTGGAGGCAGGTGTCTCTCTCTGTCTCACTCTCCAGCACACACAAACAGAAAAAGGGAGACTGATCTCATCGTTAAACACTGCAAGATGGTGGTCGGATGGCTGGCAGAGGAGTCTTGTTGCCAGTCACAGGACTTGTGCGCACATACACACTGACGTGGAAGCTTTTTCTTTTTTAAAGGGTGAGTTGAAAACTGATCAAGCTGGCAAAGCTTTAGTATCATTCTAAAAGTTATGGCCTGTCTTGGTGATAGATGGCTCCACTGCGGTGTTGGCCAGTTCTCTCTGTGGCCACATTTGTCTCTAATTCCAACATGATTTAATTACTGGGCCCATTCCAAAGGTGCTATGACTTACCATTTGCCTACTATAAAAGAAAATGCTATCCTTTACTATTTTTTTGTGTGGAATAAACAGTAGTGATTGAACCTTTACAGCATACCTATATACTTACTGCTGTGCATAGATTTTACAAAAATCACATTGAACTCTGGAAAAAAATAAAAACTGTAAAAAACAAAAGATGAGAAAAATATATGTCAGTATCTAATTGTTATACTTTAATTTTATAAGTCGTTGCAACAGGATCGTCAGAGAGGTTATGTCTCTGTTTATTTAAAGGGATTATGTTGTTGAGGAGATTATTTATAAGCTGTTGGTTCTGATGAGCTGGAGGTGGGGTTACACAAACGAACCAGGCTGTTGGTAATAATAGACGGAGCGGTGGAGATCCTGTAGCCATCACGTTTGAGAACGAGTCACCACCAGCTAAAAGAAAATCCTCAAAGTCCTCTTCTCGTTCTCTTTAAAAAAAAAAAAAATCTGTTGTGACACAGACTGAAACTAGTGAACTACCAGATGTATCTCTGAGGAGGATTCGTGATCCCCAGAAGATGTATTCTGCTGACAAATTAAATTTATCACAACTTTCAGGTGAGCGAATGAAGCAACTACAACCACTGAGAGCGAACGATACCATCGATGTGCTGAATCGCTGCTTATTTCACTCAAGTGCTGGAACAGGACACAAAGCAATGGGTATTTTGAAGAAGATCAAGTTCTATAAATATAGTTAATAAATCACATTATAACAGCATAAAAACACTGAGCAATGCACAATAAAAGTATAAAGTAGATATGTGAACATCCCCCAAAGCCCCCCTACTTAATAGTAAGATATATCAAAATAGTGATGTTAGCCAAATCTTCTCATGTGTCAGATTTTAATGCTTGTTAAGTTTTGGTATGTGTGGAAACTTCTGGATGTGCACAAGGGTTGTTGCTGCCTCTCTCCACACATTAAACTGATCTGGAACAAGCGACTGTAGACGGTTAGGCGTCTCATATTCTCATGCAGAAATAGACTGTGACAGGCTGTGAATTCTTCCCCTCGCTACGAGAACAGAATTCTTCCTTTACGGACTTTTTATTGAGACACCAACAGAGGATTTGTGTAAGGAATCTGTGTCACGCAAGACACAATTTGATGAATGTGACACAGTTCTAACACTGGTAACCTCATCCAGGAGCTGCTGCTAGGGTTTCTAGGCTGAACCCCTCCATGCTCGTCTGTGTACAGCTACACACAGTTTACACCAACTGCTGTTAAGCTGCTATCTTGTCATTTATATGGGTTGTGTATCTGTACGAAAAATTGATGCAATGCAGTGCTAATGACAGACAATAGGCTTCAATTCACCAAATTCTCTTGTATTCAGAGTTTAATATATAATTTACAGCCTAAATACACCCCTACAAAGCTACTCAAGACATTTTATATTAAAAAATTTGTAACGTTATGGACAGAAGTAAAAAAATTGAACGAACCCCTGTGAGAAAGCTCTTGGTGACAGTGGGGAGAAAGAACTCCCTGATTACAACAGGAAGTAGCAGAAATGGGCTCGTTGAAGGAAGCCACCTGCCAGGACTGGTTGGTATCAGAAAGAGAAGAGACATGACATACAATACTGATGTATAAACATGTTGTGAATGAAAAGAGAGTATTAATAGTACTGCTCATTGCATCATGGGAAATCTGCCAGCAGCCTGACCTTAAGGCAGTATTTTCAACCATTAGGTGTACTGTAATGTTGTGAAGGAGCATTAATTAATCTTACTAAGTAGTTCTTAGTGCCTGTACATTTTAAAGCTTTATTTAAGCATTTAATGCAACATGTACAATTAAGAATGTCTTACACGATTACTTTGGTTTATCTAACCAGCGAGACAGATTAAAAAATAATTAATAACAAACTGTGAAAATCAGCGCTCTCAGATGACACTCAAATGGTGGTTTAGGCAAATAAACCTTTTTTTCTTTTTTATGTAAGGAAAATGTTGCTGCATTGCATTGGTATTATTAAGAAATTGTTTTCTGGTCACCCTAGCCACTCCTAACTATAATCTTGAGCTTTGTACAATAATTAGTGGGCAGAGACAAAATTATGCAACCTGTATAGACAGAAGTCAAAATAGATGAAAGATTATTTTGTTGTAAAATGAAATTCAGTGTTAAAAAGAAGGAAAACTGTCCGCAGTAGCCATTGGAAACTTTTCAGCCAACAACATTCTGCCTAAACACAATGTCATTGCTGTCAGACTATGTCATGGTCCTGGGTCATTTGACCTAGTGTTTTGTGTTTTCCTGTTTTTGGTCATTTTGTACTATAATTTAAGTTCACTTTGTTAGCCTTTAGTTTATGCTATAAGAGTCTAATTATTCTGTTTTGAGTTTCTTGTGCTTCCTGTTTAGTTCCCTGGTTATTAAGTAGTCTCCCCCTGTGTAGCTGCTCTGGGTGTCTCCCTCCTCCCCCTTCCCCTCCTTTTGTTCTGTGTTTCCCCATCCCCTCATGTGTGTGCTCTCCCCCGTGCTCCTCCGTGTTCTCTCTCTCCCCCTTCAGTCTGCATCTCTGTGCATTTCCTGTTTTACTTTGGAGTTCCGTGTTTCTGGTCATGTATTCTGTTTTGCTTCCTCTCTGCCTCATCATGTTTGATTAGTGTCAGCTGTGTTCCCTGCTTGTTTGCCTCTTTCTAATTTCCTTGTGTGTGTGTGTGTGTATTCATACCATGTGCTGCTCCTTGTCAGGTCGTCTGTTTTCTCCAGTGTTGCCTCTGTGTGTCATTCCCTCCGTGTCTCTAGTGTTCCAGGTTCAGGTTAGTTTTCCCTGTATAGGTTTAGTTAGCATCTCTCGGTTTTCTGTTGCTTTTGTTTTGTAGCGTTTTTGCAGCCAAAATAAAGGCTTTTTTCTGTTTAATCGTTCTCCTGCATCAGTGTCTGTGTTTGCATCCACACCTCTCTCCGCACGATTTACCTCCACAAATCGTGACAGACTAGTGTTTTTTTTTCTAAGTTTACACACAAGCACACTTATAGGCTTACATTTTATTTTTTTTTATTAATATTTCTTTTACAAAAAACTGTAAGCTTTGTTATTTTAATTCTTTCTAACTGTCCATCCAGCTGACCACTTTCTTCTGGTTGTCCAATTCAGTGTTGCGGGGAAGCTGGAGTTGGAGTTACAGGGCTAACAGATAGAGACAGATTCACACTATTTGCTTGCGTTTACACCTATGGTCAATTCAAAATGACCAGTTTATAACCTGCTTGTCTTTGGACTGTGGGAGTTAGCCAGAGTACTCAGAGATAACCCAGCCACAGTCAGGGAGAACGTTCAAGCTCCACACCAAAAGGGCCTTCTCTCAGCGTGGGAAGACAAAAAATATAAATGCCAGGATGAAACAATCTGCCCCTTCCTATTAAACAGAAGTTAAATAAAACAAACAGAAAAAAGAAAAGAAAATGAAATATCTGATGTCATGAGCATTAATTTTTCATTAAGAAAAAACTATTTTGCTGGGCTTTTCTCACTTACTGTAAACCTTGAATCAGCTGGGTTTCTGTTATTGCTTTAGGTGCACCAGTGCATTTTTTTCTCATTTTAAAATGGTGGTGGAAAAGAAAATCCTTGGATATAATATTAAAAAAAAACTATCAGAAGAAAATACTTTCTTCTCCAAGCAGAAAGTTCAAAGAAAGGAAAAAGGGAGATTTATAAAAATAATAATACTAAAGTTGATATGATGGTGAGGACTGCAGATGAGCAACTAATCTTTCTTTTTTGAAATATTCTTGCTTTTGTTTGACCATCATTGTCACCATCGGTTTAGGTAATAGTTTGCCTCATGAATGAATTATTAGAATATCCTTTGCATTTTTCCACCTCGCAAGCATCTTTTGATATTCTTAAAGCTAAAATGCACCTCATATTCTTCAGATTTTTTGATGTTTTTACTTAAATTGCTGCTGGGTGAAAAACACAGCTCTCTAACCCTGTGATCAGTCTGATAACAGTGAAAGTTGGAAGAGCTCGCTGGTCTAAGCATGAAGATTCTCAAGATTCCCTGCAGCATAGCAGCCGCGCTTCGCAGCATTTCTGCAGCTTGTTAAGAGGGGATGCCAGGCATGGTTCTGCCCGTGTATATTTTCATTTAGTCTGAATGCTTGGCACATAGGGGAGGTAAACAGAGAGGCAAGGTGTGCATAGATAGCATAGTTACTTTGCACTTGTATGTGATGAAAGAAAACATTCATTAACTGATCTAATTTACATTGCTTGGTGGGACAGCGCTGGGGGCCATACGGCTGGGCTGAGGGTCTGTGATTAACACCAGTGAACATCCACATGGTTGTTTGTAACTGTTAAGATTAAATAGATAGTACTGAATCATCAGAAAGTCAAAACACTAGAGCTGGAATGAACAGAAGCAAACCCCAGCCTGCACAGTTACCAGCCAAGGTCAGTCATAACATACATTTTGTATTTATGAGAATAAAATTTAACAGATCATAAAATATTGTTTCCCATATGTGAGGAAGAGGAATCTCTACTCATCTGGTTTTACCTTTGTGCTCTGAAACACAACTTGTGACTTGGTTCTCACCTCTGAGTTACCTGTCCTCTCATTCTAGACGTGTTTGTGACCATACAAGTAAGTAAGTGTGTTTGCTTGCTGAGCTCCTCTTTTCCAAGTATGGCCACTATGAAGTAGAGCTGTCGCTTAGGGGCCTTTGGTAGAAATTAACGAGCTACAGCCAAGGGCAAAAAAGAGCAGACAGCTGGGCCTGTCAGCACGCACAAGAGGAGCAACGGCACCCAGGGGTCTGCTAAGGAGGCAAGGGTACAAGGCAACAGAGTGAGAGGAGACCCTCTGCATGAGGAGACACGTATTATGACCTGCTCCTCTGCATACCTGTTTCCACTCTGTCCACAAGCCCCCCTCAGTATACATACGTCTCTGTGCTTGTTTTCAGCAGTCTGTTGCTCAGCTTGTACGTTTCTTGGTTTTTGGACCAAACTTGTATTTCTGCTCGCTTCTTTGTGATTTATTCCCCCTTCCTGGTTGGTTTAACCTTGTACTTGCGCTTTTGTATGTAAAGCTTGATTTTTGTTTTCAGCTTTCGCTGTCTTGACTTGTGTGTCGTGCTTTTGGGTCCTCAAACCGAGCTTTGACAAAAGCCATACTGGATCCTATTCCTGAATTGACTTTTTCTGAAGTGCAGTCATGCACAATCGTGTCTTTTATGTGAATATCCTCATAGCCTTGTGTCAGAGAGCTCTCTTTTTCACGGGCTGGTAATGGTTTCTGTGAAGGCATTCACACAGAAAAGCTGTTTTCCTCCTTGAGGCGGCGTAAGTGTTTTTAAAGTTTTGTTGAGTGTTAACTCCGCTGAGATGTACAGACATAAACAGGAGCGTGTGAAGCAAATGTGAATGAATAAAGGAGCTGGAACAAATAATAAAGAAAAGGCAAAACTGAGGAACGATTGCAATTTCACTGTGATTCACTGCTTTAGATGGCATCTCTTTGTTGTGGCTAATGGCTTTACATAGAGAATACAAAATGAGATGGGTTAAATCAAAGTAGATTTGCATAATTCATGGTTAAAATAGTCTCCATATCTTACACTGAACTTTGGTGCAGGACAGTTTATCTTCAGTGAAACAAGGTGAACCTCTCTCCATCATTAGGCCAACTTTCTTCTGATTGGCTTCACCTCACAAACAGAAGGTTTCAACCGCATGTGGAAGAGGCCTCAATGCTCAAAGCACTGTGGCGACAGTGGGAAGGAAAAACTCCTTTTTAACTGGAAGAAACCTCCAGCAGAACAAGGTTCAGGGAGAGGTGGCCACCTACCGCGACCAGCTGGGAATGAGTGCATGAAGACAGGACAAAGACGCACGATCGGATATCGTTGTGTTGGTGTTGTTCCAGGATCAACATTGCAAGTGACCAATCAGAATGTTGTGATGTCATACTTTTGCGACAAAAAACTGTACTTAAGCTGCGAGAAACCGCCTCTGTCCGCCGATCAACGGACCCTGACCCTTTAATAAACGCTAAGCAGAATTGATATTGTCCTTGCAACATTGGAATTTCATAAATGCATGAATGGCTTGGCGCGCCAAAGAATAACCTCACAACAATGTGATTGGTCACTTGCAATGTTCACCTTGTTCCAGGAACAACACCAACACGACGATATCAGATCATCCAGACACACTGTGGAAGAGAGCCAGGGATTAATCATAACTAGCAGTTTAAACCTATTGCAGCACAACTAAGGGAGGATTCAGGGGCATCTGATTCAACCCTAAAAGGAAAGTTTTAAGCCTAATCATAAAAGAAGAGATGGTGTCTGTCTCCCGAATCCAAACTGTTTCCACAGAAGGGGGGCCTGAAAGCTGAAGGCACTTCCTACCACTCTCCTTGTCAATACTCTAGGACTCTACTTTGATCCTATCTGCAGTTTCCTGCTTCCTATTGGTACATCTTTGGATCATTACATTAGCATTATGGGTAATGTGTTTCTGAGCTTCTTAATTTCCCTGGAGTCAAGGTCCAAAAGGAAAGTATTAGGTTTGAATCAGAATTATTTTTTCACTTCACAAATTTGTCCTCCTTTTCCAAAACGGTAAGTCCTACATTAACCATTAATGTGTCCTACACCAACAGGAACATCAAGCACAGATGACGAATGAACAACATACTTGCATTTTAAAACTTTTTGGCTTCAGTGTGCTTTTAATTAATTAGACGTGCTATAGTTCCCTGTGAGCCATAATTACTTTTATCAACTTATTTAGCAAAATCAGAGGTTATGTTCTTTAAACTTTTATAACCCATTAGGACGTGAGGGCACTGTTCACAGCAGTGCCTTGAGTACATATTCAGTCAGTGGATTTTTGTCCCCATGACAAACTCACACAAAAGTCTGATCCTGCCAACTAGCAGTCCCTGAACCTTCAAGGTTTTCTTTTGGAAGGCCTTCAGCAAAGTTATTATTTCAAAACCACCACATAATGAATTAAAAAATAAAATAAAATGGATATTCAGACACTCTTTCAAAACACTGCCCTTGCTATACCTGGTGTAATAATACATTTAAATGAATTTGAAATTAAATTGTGAAAAGGTGAAAAAAGTTACACATTGATTTTGTCTGCTCTTTTGTGTCGTCCTGAAATGAAAAACAGACTCTTTGTGAGACGCGGCAACAGTTTTATTTTTGTGTCAAAATGAAGCAAATCAACTATTTTAATCAGTGTGAAATTTAATTGTAGTTTTCTATCTGACAGCATTGATTAAAACATGGTTTTATGAATCTTTTTTTTCAATGTGCTGACTGCCTTTGAAATTGAGTGAAATTACTTTTTCAAACGTGAAAAGTGAAAGAGTTCACTGGGAGTGCAGTGGAGGTTAAGAGGCTTCCAAAAGGTCCACGTGTCTCGTGCTTTATGCAGCACTACCGTTTCTTTGTTTTTATATTCTGTGTCGCTTGTTCTTGCTCAGTTCTTCAGTTCTTGTCTTGGTTCATGTTCTGGCTTTTTGAGCGTTTCTTCTTGCTCCTTTGATCTACAATCAAATTCCACAAATGCTGAGATCCTGTGAAAAATGCAAATAACAGTAGAATGCAATGGTTTGTAAATATCTAAACCCATATTTTTTCACAAAAGAACACAGAAAACATATGAAACTGTGCAGCTGCCAAAAAGTGTAGGAGAGGAATGTTGTCCCATTTTTGTCTGATGGGAATCATGATGTTCCAAATGTTTTTAATTGGTCAAAGATCTGGACACAGATCAGTTTCCCACGTTACCTCAGTCCATTTTAAATGAGCTTTGCGCTTATGGCTTCTTCTTTGCATGGCAGAGATTTTGTTTGTGCTTTGTGGTGAACTGTGTTCCTGAACCCTCGCTGTGATTTCATCATACCTGCTAATGCAGTGCTGACCGTGGACCAGAAGAACACGTCAATATTTCTTTCAACCTTGTCCCTTCTGCACAGAGAATTCTCCAGAAGCTCTGAACCTCTGAAGATGAGGATTCAAATTCACAGTTTTTTGCTGACTGGTGAGCCTCTGGTTACCTTTACTTCTGAGAAACTCTTCCTCTGTAAGATACTTTTTTTGATTTCCAAATATGTTATCAAGTTGCTGCCTAATTAGTTACAAAAGTCATGACCCTGTAACATCATAGCCTAATGCTGCAACTGCACTGACGAGTGGCATCAATTTGTGGAGATTTTTTTACTGTTTCTCCAACAGTTCATGTCATTAAATGGATTACATGGATGCACGGATCAGGGCGATCCTGATATATGTATCCATGTAATCACCCAGTGGCAATCTGTGTGTATCAGCCTTTTGTGATCCATTGTTTTTTTTTATTTTAGTACTAACAAAGCAACAATGATACTTCACCTTATATAGGTTTTTATATAAACTTTATATAAAAGGAAGCTTACAAAAAATACAGCACATGCTTCTCACTCAAAATGGCCACACCCCTTATAATGTGTTACTTTAAGTCTTACTACACTTAAAATGGTAAATTATATATGTGGTGGCGCTGTCACTTGGTGTTCGCTCGCTCTGCGGTAGAGTATCACTTCCTGTTCCTGCTCAAACACAGTGGTGTTTCTGAGTAGCTTATTTGCTTAGCAATTTAATTAACAACTTTTAAATACATTCTTCTTTCATAGTATAATCTTCACGTGCTTCATCCGAAGCACACTTTCTGTGTACTCACTACCTAATTTATAGCCAAAGTATTCACTCACTGTCTCTGTACTGTTTCGCTAGCTTAGCTTAGCTCGTAGCCGACTCGTTAGCACCATGGCTACTTCACCTGTCCCTCCTGCACTTTCTTGCTCATTGTGTCAGATGTTTAGTTACTCCTCGGCCTCCTTTAGCAGTAATGATATCTGTAACAAATGTAGCATATTTGCAGCTCTGGAGGCCAGGATTACTGAATTGGAGACTCGGCTTCGCACCCTTCATTCACCCGTAGCTAGCCAGGCCCCTGTAGCTGGTGCAGCCGAAGATAGCGTAGGCCCCGCTAGCTGTTCCCCGGCAGACCCCAAGCAGCTGGGGAAAGAGGGTGGCTGGGTCACGGTGAGGAGGAAGCATAGTCCTAAACAGAAGCCCCAGGTACACCACCAACCCGTTCATGTGTCTAACCGTTTTTCCCCACTCGGTGACACACCCGCCGGGGGTCAAACTCTGGTAATTGGTGATTCTGTTCTCAGACATGTGAAGCTAGAGACACCGGCAACCATAGTCAATTGTCTTCCAGGGGCCAGAGCAGGCGACATTGAAGGAAATTTAAAACTGCTGGCTAAGGGTAAACGTAAATTCAGTAAAATCATAATTCACGTCGGCAGTAATGACACCCGGTTACGCCAATCGGAGGTCACTAAAATCAATATTGAATCGATGTGCAACTTTGCTAAAACAATGTCGGACTCTGTAGTTTTCTCTGGTCCCCTCCCCAATCAGACCAGGAGTGACATGTTTAGCCGCATGTTCTCCTTAAATTGCTGGCTGTCTGAGTGGTGTCCCAGAAACGATGTGGGCTTCATAGATAATTGGCAAACCTTCTGGAGGAAACCTGGTCTTGTTAGGAGAGACGGCATCCATCCCACTTTGGATGGAGCAGCTCTCATTTCTAGAAATATGGACAAATTTATTAAACCCCCCAAAATATGACTATCCAGAGTTGGGACCAGGAAGCAGAGTTGCAGTGTTACACGCCTCTCTGCAGCTTCTCTCCTCCTGCTACCCCCCCAAAAACCCATCTCCATAGAAACTGTGTCAGCTTCCAAAAAGACAAAAAACAAACTAAAAACCAGCAACAAACAACTTAAACATAAACAATTACAAAGAAAGAACAATACAGTATCCACATCTGAACCAAAGAGTAAAACAGTGAAATGTGGATTATTAAATATTAGGTCTCTCTCCTCCAAGTCTCTGTTAGTACATGACTTAATAATTGATCAACAAATTGATTTACTCTGCCTTACAGAAACCTGGTTGCAGCAGGATGATTATGTTAGTTTAAATGAATCAACACCCCCGAGTCATTCTAACTACCAGAAACCTCGAAGCACAGGCCGAGGGGGCGGTGTGGCAGCAATTTTTCACACCAGCCTATTAATTAATGAAAGACCAAGACAGACTTTTAATTCATTTGAAAGCCTGATGCTTAACATTGTCCACCCCAGCTGTGAAACTCAGAAACCAGTCTTACTTGTTATCATCTATCGTCCACCTGGGCCTTACACAGAGTTTCTGTCTGATTTCTCAGACTTTATATCTAATTTAGTTCTGAGCTCAAATAAAATAATTATTGTGGGTGATTTTAACATCCATGTAGATGCTAAAAATGACAGCCTCAACATGGCATTTAGTCTGTTATTAGACTCAATCGGCTTCTCTCAAAATGTAAAAGAACCCACCCACCACTTTAATCACACTCTAGATCTTGTTTTAACATATGGCATAGAAACTGAACATTTAACAGTGTTTCCTGAAAACCCTCTCCTGTCTGATCATTTCCTGATAACATTTACATTTACAATAATTGATTACACAGCGGTGGAGAGTAGATTTTATCAAAGTAGATGTCTTTCTGAAAGCGCTGTAACTAAGTTTAAGAATATAATCCACCCACTGTTATCATCTTCAATGCCCTGTACCAACACTGAGCAGAGCAGCTATCTGAACGCTACCCCAACAGAGGTCGATTATCTTGTTAATAATTTCACCTCCTCACTACGTACGACTCTGGATACTGTAGCTCCAGTGAAAACTAAGGTCTCTAATCAGAAGTACCTGACTCCGTGGTATAATTCTCAAACACGTACCCTAAAGCAGATGACTCGTAATCTGGAGAGGAAATGGCGTGTCACAAATTTAGAGGATCATCATTTAGCCTGGAGAAATAGTTTGCTGCTTTATAAGAAAGCCCTCCGCAAAGCCAGAACATCTTACTATTCATCACTGATTGAAGAAAATAAGAACAACCCCAGGTTTATCTTCAGCACTGTAGCCAGGCTGACAAACAGTCAGAGCTCTGTTGAGCCAACTATCCCTTTAACGTTAACTAGTAATGACTTCATGAACTTCTTCACAAATAAAATTTTTATCATTAGAGAAAAAATTACCAGTAATCATCCCACAGATGTAATATTATCTACAGCTACTCTTAGTACCATTGATGTTAAGTTAGACTCTTTTTCTCCAATTGATCTTTCTGAGTTAACTTCAATAAGTACTTCCTCCAAACCATCAACGTGTCTTTTAGACCCCATTCCTACAAAACTGCTCAAAGAAGTCCTGCCATTAATTAATTCTTCGATCTTAAATATGATCAACCTATCTCTAATAATCGGCTATGTACCACAGGCCTTCAAGCTGGCTGTAGTTAAACCTTTACTCAAAAAGCCATCTCTAGACCCAGCAGTCTTAGCTAATTATAGGCCAATCTCCAACCTTCCTTTCATATCAAAAATCCTTGAAAGAGTAGTTGTCAAACAGCTAACAGATCATCTGCAGAGGAATGGTTTATTTGAAGAGTTTCAGTCAGGTTTCAGAGCTCATCACAGCACAGAAACAGCTTTAGTGAAGGTTACAAATGATCTTCTTATGGCCTCTGACAGTGGACTCATCTCTGTGCTTGTCCTGCTAGACCTCAGTGCAGCGTTCGATACTGTTGACCATAATATCCTATTAGAGCGATTAGAACATGCTGTAGGTATTACAGGTACTGCACTGCAGTGGTTTGTATCATATCTATCTAATAGACTCCAATTTGTGCATGTAAATGGAGAGTCCTCTTCACACACTGAGGTTAATTATGGAGTTCCACAGGGTTCAGTGCTAGGACCAATTCTGTTTACATTATACATGCTTCCCTTAGGCAGCATCATTAGAAGACATAGCATACATTTTCACTGCTATGCCGATGACACCCAGCTCTATCTGTCCATGAAGCCAGATAACACACACCAATTAGTTAAACTGCAGGAATGTCTTAAAGACATAAAGACCTGGATGGCCGCTAACTTTCTGCTTCTTAATTCAGATAAAACTGAGGTTATTGTACTCGGCCCTGAAAATCTTAGAAATATGGTATCTAACCAGATTCATACTCTGGATGGCATTACCTTGGCCTCCAGTAACGCTGTGAGGAACCTTGGAGTCATTTTTGACCAGGACATGTCCTTCAACGCACATATTAAACAAATATGTAAGACTGCTTTCTTCCATTTGCGCAACATCTCTAAAATTAGAAATATCCTGTCTCAGAGTGACGCTGAAAAACTAGTTCATGCATTTATTACTTCCAGGCTGGACTACTGTAATTCATTATTATCAGGATGTCCAAAAAACTCACTGAAAAGCCTTCAGCTAATCCAAAATGCTGCAGCAAGAGTACTGACAGGGACTAGAAAGAGAGAGCATATTTCTCCTGTTTTGGCTTCCCTTCATTGGCTTCCTGTTAAATCCAGAATTGAATTCAAAATCCTGCTCCTCACATACAAGGTCTTAAATAATCAGGCCCCATCTTATCTTAATGACCTTGTAGTACCATATCACCCTATTAGAGCACTTCGCTCTCGCTCTGCAGGCCTACTTGTTGTTCCTAGAGTATTTAAAAGTAGAATGGGAGGCAGAGCCTTCAGTTTTCAGGCCCCTCTTCTGTGGAACCAGCTTCCAGTTTGGATTCGGGAGACAGACACTATCTCTACTTTTAAGATTAGGCTTAAAACTTTCCTTTTTGCTAAAGCATATAGTTAGGGCTGGACCAGGTGACCCTGAATCCTCCCTTAGTTATGCTGCAATAGACGTAGGCTGCCGGGGGATTCCCAAGATGCATTGAGTTTTTCCTTTCCAGTCACCTTTCTCACTCACTATGTATTAATAGACCTCTCTGCATTGAATCATATCTGTTATTAACCTCTGTCTCTCTTCCACAGCATGTCTTTTATCCTGTCTTCCTTCTCTCACCCCAACCGGTCGCAGCAGATGGCCGCCCCTCCCTGAGCCTGGTTCTGCCGGAGGTTTCTTCCTGTTAAAAGGGAGTTTTTCCTTCCCACTGTCGCCAAAGTGCTTGCTCATAGGGGGTCATATGATTGTTGGGTTTTTCTCTGTATCTATGAAGCGCCTTGAGGTGACTTTTGTTGTGATTTGGCACTATATAAATAAAATTGAATTGAATTGAATTGAATTCAACTATTTCTACAACTGACAGAAAGGCAAAATGTGGCGTCAAAACCAAACTTTTTAATATACCAGACTAATTTCTGCTGTAAAGTGACCAGTGGAAATTAGAGGAACTGCAGTTTTTGGCACTTCTGATGGGATTCGTTGTTCAACCTCTTGTTGTCATTTAAAGGTATCTACTGTGCAAGAGATCATGGTTTGGGTTAAAATAAACCTGTCTGCAATATTCTTCACATGAATAGATGTAGTGTGGCAAGTCCCTCCTCTTGACATGAAAATGTAACCAGCTTTTGTTGTCAAATACAATGTGTTGCTGTGAGACTGGGCTCTGTTTCTCTCTGTCTTCCTTCCTCTCTCTCAGTCTCAAAGACACACAGAAACACACTCACTCAGCTTTACTGATTCTAGACATAAGCCACAAGTGTGTGTGTGTGTGTATGTTGCCGTGTCTTTGTGTGTTTCAGAGCTGCGGGGGAATTCCTTTCTTTTCTGACGTTTGTGCAGTTTTGACTGTAACTTTACAACACCATGCTTAAAGCAGTTGGAGTTATTCCATTTAAGGTCGTTAGGTCGTTCCCTTTATGCTGGCACAATTAACCTTCGACATGCAGATGAAAAGCAGCAAAAATATTGCATCAAGCATGTAATATTTTAATGGCTCCAGTTAACTGCAGCAGATCATCCCCTCATTTTAAGCATCATATAAAGTAATTCTCTATCACCCTCACCACACATGACTCCTCAGGTGCTATGAAGCTGATAGAATATTTTTCCATTAATATAGATCCATAAAGAAAAAGGAAAAGAAATTAAAGTTGCATAAATATATTGGCTGTCTTGAAGATATTGATTAGCTTTAGCCTTAAAGAAAAAAAAAGAGTTATTGGGTTTAAAGAGGACGCTGGCCTTCACGAACAACAACGATACAGCGAACACATCCCTGGGAACAATTTCTGCCAAACAAAAACATTTCGCCTGGGTTTTGAATTACAACATACCATACAGATTTTACACTTTTCTTCACGATCTTTGGAGTTAATGAAACATGAGATATATTCACACGTTAAACTTAAATATTAGTAGTTTATTATGTTAATTTGAACTGACTTTATTGAGTCATCTCACATTAACCTGTATTAAATCAGTTCAAATTTTATACCTAATTTTCCTAACAGGCTACCACACAACCACCACGCATAAAATAATTAAAGAGCAAAACACACTTTAGACGTTATTATAATAAAGTCGTCTATCTGTTCATCTTGTTTAAGAACCCAACAATTCATTCAGTCTCTCCATTGATAATTGATGTATATTATTGCCTTATATTGCAGTTTTTAAAAAGGCTCTTGTAGTGTAGGTATATTATTAATTTTGTTCTGACATGCAGAATATACATTAATTAATTTAAAACACACACACATGCATATATATATATATATATATATATATATATATATATATATATATATATATATATGTATATTAAACCAGTTAGACAGTAACGTGTGAAGCAGCAGTACACACAGAAACACACAAACACTGTCCTTGATGGGGTACTGGTAGACCATTGGTAAATGGAGGGTCATGGTCGGGTCTTCCTCATCTTGTGGCCAAACAAAACCGGCACACTCCTCCACCATCAAGGAAAAGCTAGGATGGTTGAACAGGATGAACTGTAACGACCACACTTATAAACACACACACACACACACACACACACACCTGCTCATTCATTCTCATGTACGTGAATCATGTTAAATGTAAAATGATTCAACATTTTTGTGTTTCAGCTTCTTTGATGTGAAGACTTCTTGTTTTTGTGATTAATAAAAACCTGAATATGTTTGGCTCTGGACTGAACAAAACAAGAGGTCTCAAGTTCCCATCTTCCATCTAGGCATTACATGTCCATGTCAAAGACAATCCAAATATGGATACCACAGGACAAGAAATAAAATAATAATTACAGCCCCAAATGAAAGAACAACCTGAAGAAAACAACATTTATTTTCTTCAGGCCCCAAGGACATAATATTCTGGGTAGAAAACAGTCTCCTGTAAATAATGTTTTGCTAATATATCTTAAAAAACCCCAATAATGTCAAAACACATTCTTTAATTTGGAAATATCGTCTTAGTGACAAAAAAAATGGATAAACTAATTAAATGGAGTGTATGAAAAAGAAGGTAATTACCTACAAACCGAAATTAGGGACAAATGAAAATGGCTCCTGCTGATCAGAAGCTATGGCAAAGGATTGTCTTGCATTAAACACAATAAAGTGAGACACAACCTTGAATACTATTGAATACTATAGGTGCAAAGGAAGTGTATACTCTTCTATTCTCTTCTCTTCTGTTGTGTGTTATTAAATGTAATTTCTTTCACTGCAGTTTAAACTCTATCATCAGTTCACTATATTAATACCTCATTACAAGTTGTTCCCCTGTTTATGTTTATGTGTCTACAGCTTTGCTGCTGTGGTGTAACCGACTAATACAGCTAATGGTGCATTAAGCCCAAATAAAATATAGTTTTCCAAAATGTACAAAACTGATCATGACAACAAACTAACTATTTTGATCTGCCTGCCTATGTCACGGTTTGGCAGGGCAAACCGTGGGGGTGTAGGGAAGGAGGACCCAGACGCGGAGCTCTGTGTGCTTAGCAGTGTGTTTATTTACAGTGATGGAAAAACATGACAATAAATCCCCGTGCTCTCCCGACTCCTGTGACGCGGAGACAGTGCTAGTACTCCTGTCTCCGCTTCTCCGTGATGAGCACCCCGTGCTCGCTGTCCTCTCGTCTCCCCGCTACTCCTGGGGACATAAGAGAGAGGCAGCCGTCAGACACACAATAATGCAGCAGACTTAAACTAGGAACTGGTCGAGAGACTAACGTGAAGCCACGCAATGATCCAGCGTCGGTGGGAGCTCCAAGACTCTCCTAAGTAGCTCCCCCGACGAGCCCTGATCAGCAGCAGGTGTGTAGCTTCGGGTGTGGCCAGTCCCTAGCAGGGCCACACCCACCAGGCCTGAAGGCGCACGCCTGTAAACAAGTGTTCAGACACACCTGCACCCACACACACACACACACACACTCATATCTACAAGCATGGAGAAGAGGGGCAGCAACACAGCAATACATATAATATAACAAGTCCATGCCTGCCCATGGTCTGAGCGACCCAGGACCCTGACAGCCTATCTAAGCTCTTTCTAATCGAAGGTTTGACATCTGCTTTAAAGTTGTACAGAGGGAAGAGACGTCGTCACACTCATGGTGGGACTTTCAAAACAAATGAAAACAAAAAAATTGATTCACTGAAGTGTTCACCTCTCTAGAGGAAAATGAAACAGTACTCTGTCTTTGGTAGACATAACATGAGGATCAGCTACACAGTTGCCAGTGCCAGGAGTGTGTGTGCAGGTTTGTGTGTGTGTGTGTTTTCACATTTGTCACAGCTTCCAATCCCAGGCGGGCACACCGGAGTCAGTTTTCAGCTCAAACTCCAGAGCTGTTTATTGTGTGCTAAAGAGCACTGATGTTTTTGTGCGTGTGTGCGTTTTAATGCTAAAACATGTCCGGGAAAGACAGAGCGTGCTTAGGATCACGTACTGTAAGTCCACAGGCATGAAACAGGGCTCGCAAAATCGCTAGCCCGACGTCCCGGGGCTAGCGATTTTTCCAGTCGGGCTACCAAAATCTATCTCTGCCCTGCCCGTCGGGCTATCGTAGGAAGGAAAAATATATGTCAATGTTTTTGCATTCTTTCGGAAATGTAGCTGGGTAATTATGTCATTGGCATCGGTGAGCCACTGTCAATATGTGACATATTGAAATCGCGTTTGAATTTGCGCTTGTTTTTTGCTTTCACTTTGCAATCGCGCGAACTGTGTATAGAGAGCGACAGCACTGATTGGTGAGTGATGATAATTTGCGCACCAATTCCTCTGACATCGTCTTATCAATCGTTAGCTTACTATGCAAACATGACAAGTGAAATCTTCCGCAGCAAGCTTAAACATGTGAGCGGTTGATCGCGCAGAGAATCGCTGAGCGTTATGTGAGTACGTGTGTAAAAGCAGCAGGATATATATTTTAGTTATGCTGAGCCAGGGTGAAGAAGTGACAGCCAAAGAAAAGCTTACCACAAAACGGAAAAGTTATGACAAAGCAGACTATAAGGCAAAAAGAAAGTGCAGCTTTATGGTTTCATGGACAAAAGAATTTCTGTGGCTGCGATATGATGAGCTATATAACCAGGGGTGCACATAAGTGGTCCGCAGGTGCGCATTCGCTGTCAAAATAAAAAACGCGCACAAGATAAGAAGTTGCAACGCGTGTTTGCGTACATAGGATTTTCTGAAGGAGGACAGACATTTGTTTAGAACTCTTAAAGATGTCGAAGAAGCTCCTTTAAGCAATTACTTTGGTTTTCCTCCACCTCCAAAGAAATGTCAGAAGGAGTCCGAACCACAAAAGAAGCGCGTATTCTCGGAAAAGTGGTTGCAGGAGGTGAGCTGGCTTCAAACAAATGATGAACGCACAGAGATGTGGTGCGGAACGTGCCGTAAAATTCCCACTCTAGCGGACAAAAACAGTGCCGTTTATATGGACGCAAACGCGCGTTGCAGCAACTTATCTGGTGCGCGTCTTTTATTTTGACAGCGAATGCGCACATGCGGACCACTTATGTGCACCCGTGTAAATAACATAATGTTCTGCCGGGTGTGTTGTTGGTTTTCCCTCGATTTCTGAGTTGACAAGCGCCTTTGTTACTGGGACCAGTCATTTTAAGAAAGGCCCCCATTAGAACCCATGAGAAATGCAAGAAATGCATTATTGCTCAGTCTGCAATATCTTTCCCAGAACAAACACCAATTGCAAATAACATACTAAAAATAAACCTGAAAATCAGTTTAAAACAGCGTACTATGTTGCAAAGAGTGAACTACCACTGGCAAAATTTAGCAGTCTTTGCAAACTTCAAAAAGCAAATGGCCTCGATCTTGGTTCCACTTTCCTCTTACCCGTGACTTCAGTGGAAATTTCAAATTCAGGATCTGACACAGACTGATTCATGTTCTACACAGTTCTTACAAGTTCATAGAAATTTCTGTTCAATTAGAACCAAGTATTTGAGTTGATGATTGTAATTTTTATACAATGTTGTAATTTGTTTTTCAACAATTTTTTGATTAATGTTTTGTTTCCTTTACAATATTACACTTTAATGTATAATATTGTAAAGGAAACAAAACAGGAAACAAAACATCAATCAAAAAATTGCTCTCTTTTTTATTCGGGCTACTTAAATTTATTTTGGGCTACCAAAAACTGAAGAGTCCCTGCCCAAAGGGCTACCAGGGAGTTTGAAATTTTGCGAGCCCTGATGAAAGGTTAATTTGGGTTCAAAATGCATTTCTCATTTGATCCACAAAAGAATCTAAATGATTTAAGCTTTGAAAACCTAGCATATATACAATATTATTACAGTTGAATTATTGTTAAATGTTCCAATCACCTGTTAGATTTGGGAAAAGATCATTATTTATGGGATTAACGGTCCCTTCATAATGCTAACCCTGCAGGTTCAAAAATGTGTGTTAAAATTTAAAGTCAAGAAAAAAAGAAGACGTCCCGTGTCTTTTTCTGATTACTGATTTTTTGCCTCATCTTGGTGGAAACTTGTGAAGAATTCTGAAAAGGAAAAAACAGCCATTGAGCTTTTTTTGTTAGTCAGATTGAAACTGCAATGACCTGAAGCTAAAGTGGATTTTGGCTATTTCCTTCCACAAGGGATTGCTATAGCAGGTGTTATCAGAGTTTGACCACAGATGCCCGACCACCTGCAGAAGGCGAACCTTTCACTTACCAAGCAAACATGGTAACCATTTTATGATTGAAGACAATGGTTTACTAAGTTCTTTCATACAAGTAATACTAATGTAGACAAGATGGTGAAAAATGCTTAATTTCCAAAGTTGGGATTTAAAATAAAGCTTACCAGTCAAGTGAAATGAAGTGTGGCTCAGTCTACTGTTTTCCCTTCCTGTTAAAGAGATCATCTGCTTTTACTTTGTGTTTATTGAGGCTTTTGCACCGATGCAAACTGAGTTACTTCACAACATCTCATTATCTTTGGTCATGGAGCACTTATCTAAATCCATGTTACAAAATGCTTCCCACAAGGAAAGATTTTAACGATGCAGCATAATATTCATGGTTCACATGTAGGGTTAACCAGCACAAAAGTTAAAGTTAAAAAATAAAGAGGAAGAGACCCACTCCAGTAACATCACTAGCTGACTTCCTGCTTTGCTGCTGTTGTTTTTGAGAGCATGTGTTCATATCTCAAGTTGTGACCATGTAAAATCATGTCACTGTAGAAAAGACAAGAAAAGGCAAAGTTTTCGAGCATCTGTTAAACTGATGCTCAACTTCTGCCTTGACTTGGACTGCCCCGAAATAGCTTAAAAAAAGCATTCTTTCTCCTTCAATGTTTATCTGTGGTGAAATAATTTCATACGAAGAACATCTCCAGATTCTTCCAAAAACCTTCTCTCAAATCTATCAAACCTGTGAGTGACAGCAGATAACACTCCTGATTGAAAATTCCTCATTGAACCTTGGCGGTCCCAGTTCCATAATACACACACACAGGCCGATCATTGAATGGTGCCTGTGAGATGAGCTGAGCTGCACTTCAATGGAAGATATTTTGGGTTTTAATAGCTTCTCTGGGACACTTGTGGTGGGGAACAGGTGTGCTGGTTGTTGGAGGGGGTCAGCTAAAAGGACAGTCGAGTGCCAGAATGACAAAATCAGTACAAAGGATTATTACTGCACAGGGGGAAAATTCAACATAATGGTTACATTAGTGTGCACTCCCATTTTTATCTGTAATGTTTATTTATAGCCCAGGTTTGCTCTTTACACAGGTTTTTAAAACTTTTCTAACATTTAATTAGCATGCAGTATGACTTGTGAGTCAGTTATTATGGTAATGTTGAAATAATAATCTTTAAGCTAAATGCAAAATGATAGGAAATGCTTTTTTCCTTTGGACAAATCGGTCAACACAACAAGAATGCACTGTAATATCTAATTAGTTCACAGAACCATGTAAACTTGTTGCCTCAAAAAAAAATTGAGTAAAGTTTTACTTAAGACCAAGTTAGGGCAACTTACTCATTTTGAGTACACTGTACAACCTTGTTAGTTCCCAGAACTCAAAAAAACTATGTAAACTCGTTGCCTAAAAAAACTAAGTAAAGCTTACTTAAGATGACTGTTAGGACAACTTATTCATTGCAAGTATTAAGAATAACTTGATATTTCTGACTGTACAATACTAATTGTTTACCTACTGACAAACATTTCAAGTTGAAGAAAGAAAAAGTTATGTTTTTTAGCTGCGCTCCTCCGCCATTGCCGCGCTTACAAGTACGCACAGGCTCCGACAACTGCTGCTGACAAATGCATCCTCCTTTTCCCCAGACTACCCTTTCTGGGTCACAAAATAACCTTTTAAGATATTTTCAGGCGAGAATGTAGCTGTGTAATGCTCAAATATCTACTTAATTTTTCAAAATATCACATATTTGCAAAAGTGCTTCCAAGTTTTCAGAGAGCTCTGTTATCCACCAGCTCAATAGCTGACCGGGAGGTCAAGGCTTGATAAGAGTCTGCGAGCACAGCTAACTCCTGGCCTGTGGTTTTCAACCCCCTGTGGTCTTTTGCTACTCAGGTTAAACATGACATATATAGTTAGTTAGTTAGTTAGTTAGTTAGTTAGTTAGTTATGGCTATGGATTGAAAATACCCCCCACACCCCACCCCTAAAGGCTGCACCTCCCGAAGAATTTTGTCTGGACTCTTATCTCACTTTTTTATTTCAAACAATCAACAGAAAATTTCACAGACATATTTTTATATAAGGTTTTTAAGGCTGTGGTGTTAATTTTTAAGTAACATGAGCCCAGCGGCAGCAGCAACGCTAGGCTAACACTAACTAGCAAGATTATAAACCTGGTGCTAAACTAAGAGAAGCCACAAAATCAGTTTGAATAAGAGTAAACATTTACTCACCAAGTCAGTGTATCAGGTAAAGATCCACAGCAATGAAAACAATAATATCTTGAGCTGAAGCTTCTCCAGGTTTGCTCAACATATTCCAGAAAAAATGCTGGCACCATGAACATGCGGACTGATCATGCTAGGGAGGAGGACGGTAGTGACGGGGCATTTTCAAAACACATCTTTCATCCTTCTGCACTGAGAAGCAAAACTTCCATCTTACTTAGTTTTTCTAAGTTAAGAAAACTCAAATAAATTGAGTTTATCAGCGGTTTTGCATAAAAAGTACTGGTAACTTATTTAAATCGAGTTCTAATAACAAATTGATAAAAATTGAGTTCAGCTTATTTAATATTTTTAATTAAACACAATATTAGATTTTACAGTGTGAGGAAACTTTTGGATCACATGTTTTGTTGAGCCTTGGATCTCCTGACTGTGAGTCAGTGGGATTCGCATGTGTAATGCAATATCTATTCTGACCATATTAGACCTTGCAGATTCAAAATAACAATTTTTAAACGATAACAACTAAAGTGAACCAAGAAGACCGGTTTGGCAACAAAAAAAAAAAGAAAGAAAGAAAGAAAGAAAGAAAGAAAGAAAGAAAGAAAGAAAAAAAGAAGAAAGAAATATAAATAAATGCTGATTAAAAGGCAAACAAATAAACAAACAACAAAGTTTTAATAACTCTGGTGGGAAGTAAACATATCTAATTTAATATAGCCTGAAGCAAAACTGATTCTTTTTTTTCCTTTTTTAGAGTTTTTTAGGACAATAATACTATTGAGATTAAAAATATAATTGGCAGCAGTTCAGAAAGATGTGGTTACATAACAATAACACCAACACACACAAATACACACTGCAAAATTCACCAAGAAAGTTCACACATATACGTAAGAGTGCAATATGAAAGCATCCAGACTAAATTAAATCAAAACATCAGAAATGTAATCATCACAAACACAAGGAAGCAGATGCAGTAATGTTCAGAGATAACATCTGCTGACTGAAATATTATCTGAAGTATAATATGTAATATGAAGTATTATCCTCCAGGTCTCTTAAAATGATCTTAAATGATTTTAGTATGATTCAGCTTCAAACCTTTTGCAAGCGTCCTTTGAAATTCTGTAGAACACAATAACAAAAAGAAAACATTTAAAGCACACTATACCATATAGTATATTAAAGAATATAATCACGTGAATCACCTGATAGAAATAAAAATGAGAAAAAACAAAAGAAAAGCTAAAAGTGAGCTGATGTCTATTAGCATAATACATTGTTTTTATTACACTGTAATAAGTTTATTCTTGTGCTGTTGTTTTATAATTGTCAGTAATATTGTTAGCAGGGCTTGAAACAAATATAACTGCTGTATATTATTGTGTTATATTGTAGCTTTAAAAAAAGACTCTTGCAGTGTAATTATATTACTAATTTTGTCCTGACATTGGCTTTGTAGATGTTAAATACACCAGATTAAATTAAAACCTGGTGAAGCTGCGTGTTACAGTAAGTCTATGAATTATGACTTTTTGTATTTTCTTTCATGTAGATCACACACAAGTCTACATATTTATACACACTCACACTGACACACCACCATACCGGGAACAAACTATCTGACCTTTGACCTCCAGAATTTGGGCAGCCGTTGAGGGATTGGGGAAGTTCATAGCTTTACATTCCACTCATTGGTTGGTTTCATTTGTTTACTCATTCAATTAGCAGGAAGCAGCAGTTGTTACATTCTCAACTGTGACTTCAACCACAAGGAAAACTTCAGCTGGGAGCAATGACAGCAGCTCTGCACCATCATACTCACCATAAAGTCTTACTGATGGAAGTTAACATAACCGACTTGTCAGCATAGTCTTTGTTTAACCCAGTATCATTGGGTATTACACTAATTTTTAATTTGGGGAAACATCATTTTCAAAAATCATGGTACTTATTATCCAACGTACAAAAGCAGAAACCTAATTTCCCATGTTTAAGAGAAAAAACTAAATAAAACAAAAACTTACAACTTGATATGGTGTTGATTATTGATTAGCATATTATTATTGTTAATAATGAAAATAAGAATAAAGACAAGTTACCAGGTAACCTGGTGCCACATAGGTTCCCCACAGACCCACCCCCAGTGTCTGGGTAAAAATGCACCGCTCAAACACAACATTAAAAGCCACATGTCTCCGTAAAGTGTCAGCCCATCGGGACACGGGACCTCTGAGGTCATCCTGTGGTGTATGGCAGAGTTACAGCAGGTGCTTTGGATCCTGTGTTTTAAAGTCTCACTTCAGCATATCTATATGTTAGAAACAAACAAACAAACAAAAGACTGTCATGTCCCAAGGTTTTCAGCAGAAGGCATGCGGCACTGTAAAATGAGACAGATCAATTCAAATAAATGGCATTTATATGGCACTATGTTGAAACATCAGTCGTCTCAAGGTGGTTTTGTATGGTAAAATATTAATGAGAGCTCCCTTAAGGCTTATATTAGACTTGAGTACCACTTGATGATGGTAAGGAGGAAGAATGACCTATTAACAGGAAGTGACCTCTGACCGATCTAGGTTCAGGATGTTCATGTCACCTTTCTTTAATGATGTGGCTGCCAGTGTAGTTAATTTGGACCAATATGCTAATACTTGACACTATTTTAAATTATTTGAAGGCATTTACACCCAACACTCCCAACAATGCAGACAAATCCAGAAATTTTAGAATAAAGTCATCATTTTTTTAACTACCATGTAAAAAGTTGTTTACAGACATGAGTTTGTCCTGACAAGTGAAATATTTACAAAATTAATTTCACAATAATTTAAAATAAAGCAACTAAATAGACATTTGACAGTATTTTGTCGCAGCATCATTTTCAAGGTCAACAATGAACTTTTATATGTTTTGTATTAATGTTCATGTGAATCACTGCAGTCCTTAAATAAAGTCACTTAATTGGAAATAATGAAGGAAGGAGTTTTGTAAAAAATTTCCACGACTATAATTACAGAGTTTTCATAGAGCACAGTATAATAGTATAATTATCAAAACTATAAGTGAAGATTTTTTTCATTTTTTCCAGCAGACGCCTGAGCTCCACGCTTCAGCAGTGTCCTTTGGTGTTCAGTAATTAGAAGCCCATTAAGGCGGAGGCGGAGCTCTGTGCTCGGATTGGTAGGAAGGAGGTGTCAGAATGGGTGTGTGGCGGGAGGAGGAGGAGGAAGGTCGGACGCTGTAGGGGTTCCCTTCAGTGTGAGTCCAGTGCGTAAAGAGCGCAGAGCGGCTCAGCGGAGAGAGTCTGAGAGTGTGCCGCTTTCCACCACTTCCTGGATTACTGTTTCAGCTCCGTCCGACCATACACGCTCTATCAATGAAGCTTGGTTCTTATCCGTGATTTCTTCGCCATGAGCTGCCTGGATGTGATGTACCAAGTGTTTGGTCCTCAGCCCTATTTCAGCTCCTACAGCCCCTATCACCACCACCACCAGGTACGGAACACACAGACATAAAGTGTTTTATAAGACTTATGTCTTCGCTTTAGGTTGCAAGCCACATGCAGAAACTTTATTTAAAGTCAATAAAACTTTATTACGCATAAACCCAAAAGATAAAGGCCATTAAAGCGCACAACCTAAACTTACAGCCCTTAAAAGCACTTTTTAAAAACAGCGCGCATTTAAAAACGTGTTAAACAGACAGTTAATCACCGCTTAGGATCTTATAAAAATGACTGTATCACTGCGCTACCTGCTGCAAGGCTCAAACTCGCTACACAAAACGGAAAGTGTAGAGAAGTTTAAAACGCAATTTTGCGTCAACAGTTTATGTTGTTTGCATTTATGTCACTGTTAAGTTACCTCATAGGTTATATATGTGGTATAGAGTCAATTGCAGTATTAGATAAACATTATAATTTAACGTGGTCAAAAGTACAACTAAAATAAAATAATAATAAAAAAGATTTAATGAAGACTTATTTGCTTTACAATCTTTTATCTCTTTACGTGTTTTAAAATGTATTTATTTATGTATTTATTTTCCTGCTTTAAAATATTTTTATGTGTGCTATTCAGACTGCAACAGACATTATTTGCTATGCGGGTTTTATCTTTAAGTGCAGTTGTTAAAGTAACATCAGTAAGTTTAAAGTAATATTGTCACTTTTTGAAAGTATATCTCAGATTGTTTTCAGCTTAAATGTCCTTCATCTACTAACAGAACTTTTCATATTATATTTGCTTCTGTCAGGGGACTTCTGAAGCCTGCTAGGGTCATAAGTTAGAGAGTGACTAGTTTTAAACAGGCTTTTCTAGACCTGTTAAAGAGCTTCTTTTTTACTCTTAAAAACTCTCAGTCAACATCTACACATATTTCGCATAGTGCCACAACTCACTTTGTCTGGTCTAAACAGCCTGGGGATGAGCCTGTTCCAGTTACACCACATGATTATAGTCTAGATTTTCAGTGCTTGCTAGACAGTAAATTCTAATCCTTTATTTTGTTTAGTCATTTAAACTGAATTAATCATATAACACAGTAATTATATATGCCCTGGTGTTACTTAAGTCATTTACATATTGTTTTAACACTATTATTTATATATTTTTATTTGTAATTATCAGTTACTATGCACACATTTAATACATTATTATATTTAAAACGACCACTTCACTTCACATGTTGATAATATCAGCATGTTCCAGTTTATTCATTCATACCTGGAAGTATTAGGTTTTTTTTTAAATGACCAAACACTGCAAAAAAAACCCGTTATTTTTTAAATTTCAAAATTAATGCCAAATTTGTAAGTTATTATAAAGTTTTAGACAATGCAGTCTCAGACAAGCAGATGTTAACTGGGTTCCTTTATCTTCCTCTAAAACCTGCTGTGTCCTTATAGAAATATATTTTTGATGTCAAATGTCATGTCAATACAAAAAATTATTTATGCATCAGAAGCATGAATATATTGTTTTATTACAATCATATAAATATATGTGTCCTTTTTAGAAGTTGGCTTTGTATTCCAAAATGCAAGACCACCAGGACAACGGCAGCCGGCTTGGCCCCCCGGCGATCAAAGAGGAGGACAAGGAGCTGCCGCCCGGTGCCGAGTACCTGAGTTCCCGCTGTGTCCTCTTCACTTACTTCCAGGGCGATATCAGCGCGGTGGTGGATGAACACTTCAGCCGAGCTCTCAGCCAGACGAGTGCATACCCCGCGTCGAGCAGCCACAAGGCCGTAAGAGGTGTGTAGTGTTTCTTTTTGTATATATGTATGTATACATACACACACATATGTGTGTATTAGTGGATTATTTTGGATTATTTTAGAGTTGTCAGTATTTTGAGAATTGTAGGCAACATTTCTCAACATTTCACATTTCTACTCATGAAATGCCTTAATATTCTCAGGTTGTGTGTGTTCTTTTTTCTGATGTTGACATTGGCGGACTCAGCTTTGTGGCCCTTTTCCGCTGGTGATACTTAAATATTCCTGCATATTTGCCACTTATTTCTTTTAGTGGAGTTTTATGCTGCTTTTCATTGTCTTTAAATATTAAAGTGATTGAGTAGAATCAATTATGCCCCAGGCATCTATTTACATGCACTGGTGTGATATTTTTAAATGTGTAATGTCAACTCCTCCAACTTTTTATAGTGTTTTTTTTTTAGGAATTGTCCATGTGTATAGAAAGGATAATGGAAAGTTGTGTGTCACGTATGTCCCCAAAACATGTGTATGTCTTTAAAATTGTAGGATTGATTTTAATGCCACCTTTTGCTGTGAACCATCACTAAGGATGATGAAAGCTGCTATTTAACTTTAGTGGTAGAAAATTACAAGTGAAATAACTGATAGTATCTATTAAATATAGGAAACATTATACATATGATAAATACAAATAGTACGATAAGTAGGTATTCAATAAGTAGGCGTAATTCAGCCTGTTCTTGTGAATAAAAAGAAGAATTTAGTCTATAAAGAAACGCCTCTGAAACAGCTTTCAGATTATTTAGAGGGAGAGACGTGTTTCATATGCACCACAAGTGTGATAATGGCCCATTGTGCAAATATCTTAAAATGAAAACAGAAGTTTTACTGACTATTACAGTAAAGTCACATAAATAGAATCATTTTTTATTAAAAAAAAAAAACATCATGCTCACCATAATTATATGTTGTGTCCTTCTAAGGGGGGAAAAAGTTTTTAATTGAGCCTTGACTTTGCATTTTCCGAGGAAAATTCAGTGGAATAATCCTGCTTCAACACTACCGTGACTTCATCAGAGTCAGAGGCCCAATTATAATCTGGCAGCTACACCCCCCTCCCTGCATGCTTTCAGTCCCTTTGCGCCTTTGCGTGGACGGTCCCCCACATTAAGTGCTATTCCAAACCAATTAGCCGTGAGTGGAAGTGGGTTATAAACCCACCAAAGCCAAAGCTGCACCAGTGCAGGCTTACTAACCACACTCTGTGAAGGAAATGAGATTGAAACGGAGCAGTTGCATTTTCCAATAAGTAATGGACCCGATCTTAATACATCCAGTCACTCCAGATGCTGATTACAAGTTCCTGTTTTGAGCTGAGAAAGGCGAGAACATCTCAGAGGTTGCCGCTACGATTCTACCATATCCATTAATTAAGCGATCCTTCAGCAGCCACAAGTGTGACTCTTCGTGGAGTTACACTTGTGACGGAGCGGGAGTGTGAAGGGGCCGGATTGGAATTGGACCGGAGAGCACAAAAACACAAAGCAAACTGATGATCAACCCACGCCTGATCTAATTGGTTTAGGCTAGAATTCTCAGGAAGTAATGAATCCAAGGCAAGGGGGGGGGGGTTGCCATAATTGGTGCCCAAGTGCAACGTCCCCAACACCATAAGAGAAAGAAGACGATGCAGATAAAAAATACTAAAAGAATTCAGTGAATTTTACGAGTCCCAAAGGAAATATGAGAATGAAATAACTCAACTACACCTGAGCACTCATGTCTGAATTTGTATTTTTTATTGTGTAAACTATGCCAACGAAAAAGAGATGATAACAAAAACATATGACAATATGTTAAGAAATCCACATTGTGTTGCTGCCAGTTATCTAATTCGGAGTGATTTAAATATATGCAACAACAGGAATACCTTTACAGGGTCAGATTAAAGATGGTGAGAGCTACATATTTATCCAAAGATATAAATTCAGTGCACAATTAAAAGTATTTGCCAGGAATTTTCTCATTTATTTTTTTGTATATCGCTTTTAATGACATTACATCTATCACAGGTTTCACTGAAGTGAAATCCTTTTTAGGGTCACGTTAACCGGTGATTCTTTCCATCAGCTAAAGAATTAAAAGAAATTGAATTGGTATCCCCATTAATATTCAGTTTTAGCTGTGTAAACATAAAGGGATGATAAAAGCTGACATAAAAGGATTCATTCCTTTATTATTTTTGAAATCTATGTTGAATTGAGTTGCTTTTCATTTCTTCCCGTTTAGCAAACACTTTTTAAATCCAGCACCTTTATGTAAGTTTTATCAGCAAAAAAATGACCGATTGTGAGTGAAGAAGGAATTTAAATTGTCGTACCATTTTGTAACAAAACTTACTATCCTCAAGCCTCACAATCATCATTATTATTATTACTCAGCAGCGCTCGCTTTAAAATTGCATCGACTATTTTGCAGTCATTGATTATCTTGTACATAAAATATCAGAAAAATGACCATCACAAACACCACATTGCCAAGGACACAGCTTCAAATTACATTTTTAAACTGTCTAAAAAAACAAACTGATTCCACTTACAGTGATATTAAAGAAAGAAAAGCAGCAAAATTCATATTAAAGGAGCTGAAAAGACTGTTTTTGTGCTTTTTTGCCTTAAAAAGATGATCGATAAGTTGCGATAAATTCAATACGCATACCATAAATTATGACGCTAAAAAAATGATCCTTGTTTCAAAACAACAGTCAAGAATGAACCTTCAACCACAATGTGTTAACATTATTCAAGCTACATACTTTTTAAAAGTCTAAATAAGTAGGTGTGACATACTTATGAAATGAGTTTCCTTTATTAATGTGCATTTCTATCTTCACAGATGGATCCTTTCCTATGAGCCAGAGAAGTTTCCCTCCGTCTTTCTGGAACAGTTCCTACCAGCCGTCAGTCTCCTCCACACTGGGCAGCGCTCTGTCGGCTCCCCACACAGAGCTCTCCTTTCCAGGTGACCCTTACTCCTCTGCCTCCCTGCACAGCCACCTCCACCAGCCCAGCCCCGATGCCTGGCACCCATCCCACCACCATCACCATCACCACCATCACCCTTACTCGCTAGGAGGTGCTATAAGCACCCAGAGCTCAGCTTACCCACGTCCAGGTGTTCACGAGATGTATGGCACAGCGTTCGACCCACGCTACGGCTCGCTGCTGGTGCCGTCAGTGAGGTCGCACCACCGCCTGACGTCCGGCAGCTCGGTACCGGGGCCCAGTGGCTCTCCCTGTGACCTCGGGGGTAAAGGGGAATCGGGGACGGGGTCGGCCTGGAGCGGTGCCTTCACGGGGGCAGGAACAGAGATTGGACTGAACATGGACACAGGTACTGCCAATTTTGAAGTTGATTTATTTTAGGATCTGCATAGAAAACTGCATCTTCTGTCCTTCAGGTAACAGAAAATTCAACTCAAGTGGGCACTTGAGCTAAAATAGACAGCTGGATGATGAACAGAAGGATCTCTCCTCATCAGAATTGCAACAACTGTCATATGCACTAAACAAATAGAACTAACAATAGGCTGAACTGCAGCACACATAGAAACTGTTTTTCTGCACAGTTATGACAAAATGACTTTTACACCAGCCTTTTAGTCAGCAGCCTATTTTTAGTAAAACAGTGATAAAACAATCATGAGCTTTGTGCTTGGGGAAGAGAGGCCCAGCAATTCAACAACCAAGTTTAATCAAAAATCTAAAATATTTTTGTTTGAGTAGAACTTCTTTCTTTGTAAAATAGTTCCGAACCAAGCACTGGAAGGTAAATTTTGCAATAAAAAAACCCCTCAGTTTAATTTTTGGATATCTTCTTGTCATCGCATAAGTTAAAAATAATCCTTTAACATGCAAAATTTCACATTTTTAGATATCTAAAGTTATTTGAATCCTATTCAAGGCCTCAGCTTTCAGATTAAGATGTATTACGCTTTCTCTATTAATGCTCTCTTAGCTTTTGTTATGAAACAATGCAAACTTCATGAATGGTTAGAGAAGAAAAACGAATTAATGGCAGAATCCTGCAGTGGATAAGGTTTAGTCTGCTTGCTTTGCCTCAGGGGTCGATGGGCAGTATTTTGGCGAGTTATGATGAGGCCCTCAAATTGCAGGGCTAAGACTTCCTTTAATGTCGGCTGGTCATTGTTTACTTAAAATGTTAGCTTAAATAAAGAGAGACCTGTTATGTTTTCCTTTATTTACTGTCATACATATTTTTGTCAGTATATGAGCCAAAAGCTCAGGTTTAATACTGCTCTAAACACTTGATTTTTGAAAATTCTTCCTAGTTTTAGGAATGAGTGTGGATATCCAAAAGAAATCCTAAAAGAAAGTTGGCTTAATCTGCTTGTGTAAATCATCCAAAACTACTCTAGTACTGAGTAATAATAGGACTGAGAAGTCCTCGGATATCAAAGATCTCAGAAAGAGTACAATCTTTAATTGGAAATTGAGATAAAAATGTTTTCCCACACTAAGAGATTCAAAGCAAACACATAAGAATAATTGTTTTATATTGATTTGTTGTTGTGAGGTTAGAACAGAACAGTCTTAATACAAATTGCAGACTGGATTGATTTAAATGCTGCGTCGCATTCTTCTCATTGGATTCGTTCTCATTGGTAATTAGTATTGGTGAAAGACACCGAGAACAGACGTATCTGTGAAGTGTGAGTTACTGGATTTTTTTCTTTTAAATACTGTTTGAGAAGAATGAAAGGGTCGGGAAAACTGTGTAATGGGATGCAAGGTTAACTTGTTATGAGGCTGAAGTAATTGAAACAAAATCAATCAATTGAGCTTAAGATGTGAGCTTACACTTTGACTTCGAGTCGATGAAAACCACCCGTGAAAACCAGTAAGTGACATTCATATTGACACTGATATCAGTCTTTTAAATGGATTTTCTGCTTGTTTGTGCAGATGTTGAGCTTGGTTTGTCAAAAAGCGCACTCATTTAGAAAACTAATTAATAAATGAGGCTGCTCTAGCATTCATTATAACATTCTCTTTCTGTGTATCTCTCAATATCTAATTGGGGGGAAAACAGCTTTAGTAACATACTGTGAAAAGCAGAATGAAATAACGATCTGTTTCCCTGCCTGAGATCAACTTACACAAGTGGTTTAAACCAACAAACTGGCTGTCAATCAGCACCTTAACACCAGCTGTCAACTTTCTTTTCTGTTGCTGTCGCGCTTTCATCCCCCTCTGCCTCGGGCAGTTCCTTCTGCTTTTATCAACAGGGCATTTGCGCCTCGTTTTCTAATCTTTTCGTCCCTTTTCCTTCTCTGTCTTTTCTTTTCCTGCTTTTCTCTCCTTTTCTCTCAGGTCTGCCAGCACAGGATAAGAGCAAGGATTTGTACTGGTTTTAGAGACCACTGAGACCCCCCTCCCCCCTCTTCTTGTCTACTACTTCGGCTGTAGCCACTTTCCTGCACTCCTGCTCTACTCTACTGCTGTTGTGGGATGACTGACATATAAATTGACAGATAGACAAAAACAGTGAGGCAGCAGTTTTTTTTTTCCTGCTGTAACGGCTTCTGGTTTACTTGCAGCTCTGTGTTACGGCGGACTGTGCAGCAGCAGTGCAGCCCTGCTGAGCTGAACGGCAACAGTGTGGATACACAGCGAACATGGAAACAAAAGTGGACTCGCAGAGGGGAGAGAGAGAAAATATGATCTTGATGGATATGGACAAAGACAAGACTCTTTGTGCTTCTGTAACAGGCAGGGACAACATTCCTAAAGTGGAAAAAGTCTTTGGACAGACGGACAGAGACACATGTGCTGTCGGACTCCAAAGACTAGCGCCTGAAAGGACTTGGCAGGACTTCCCTCACTGGGGCAACTGGGCTCAGACACTAGGAGTGTGTTATGGCTGGAGGAAAGGCCACGCTGGTGTCAAGGAGGCAGCACAGCAAGATTTTGGCAGAGAGCGAAGGGAGGAGGACAAACTTTTTGGGTATACATGGAGTAATGTTTCATCCGGCACAACACAGTACACATTAAATGTAACCCGAATGAATGAATTTCAACTGATATCAAAAGATATTTAAGCCATGATTACAACTTCAAACCTTAGAAATTTAAAGAGGCATATTTTTCCTGGCTTGTAGCGCTAAATATCCATCTTAACTGTTTTGATGTGAGATGCCCAGTTTTTTATACATCAGCTGCCTTCTCCTAAAATTGCACTAAGTGACAATGTGGTGTTTAAAGTGGCAGACATAGCAGCAGTACGTCATTCCAGAAAAAATGAGCACATCATATTTTTTTTAAATCCACCATCTAGAACTATTTCCTCTCTACCAAATTCAGGCCCTGTCTTTTCTTAGTTTTTTTCCCCATGTGCCACATGGAAACTATGTTCAGCAGGTGTAGCTTGGCACGAAAAAAGCAAAACAAAACAGGCTTCTGGGTCATGATTTATAGAAGGAGACACAATTGCAGTTTTTTAAAATATCCACATTATTGGTGCTTTGAACATCACAAGATGAATGCTGTGTAGTTCCACTGAATTCAAGAGAAAGGCAGCTAGTATCTCCAAAACTGGGAAAATATGGGAAAATGTGTGAGGTTCCTTTAAGTGTGCTCATACTTTTTAAAGATGAAGCAAACTGTTGTCTCATATGGCACTGCGCAAAGTTAGGGCTCAGTAACACAGACCTGAAGATCAATCAGTAATCCCCGCAACCTCTAGTCGTGAGGGACAAATGTGGATTCGTTGAGCCACTGGTGAATGGTTGCTTGTGGTTGGTGGCCGCCACCAGGTAAATCGTTGCCCGGAGATGCTGACTCATCTGCAAAGACTTGCCATTCACTCGCCAGGATGATGTGAAACTTAATAGTGTGAAGCTGGAACTGCCTTCAAAGTAAAAGTGACTTACTACTGAAACCAACTCAGTTTAAAGTGCACAGTTTTTACTTTAAGGGCCAAAGGTCTCCATTTCAAATTTGCATCGCAGTTTTGACAGTTTCACTTTGCTTTTTGAGTAGTTGGCGAGTGTTAACAGACAAGTCAGCATGACTGAGGAACTCTGCTTTTGACTGAAGCAATCGCAAGGAAGTTTTTAGTGCTGCGCTGTATATCTCCATGTAACCATTTTGACATTACCAACCTCAAAAAAACAGCTTTCAGTCAAAATGCACACTTCAGCATAGCTAACCCAATGTCACCGCTTGGCGTCTAGGCCTGTGTCACTGAGGATTTAATATATATGACAATACCACAACAAAGATGTTGGAAAACAAATCAATATCTTTACAAAATGTAGGAATGCAGACTTTGTTGCCTTTGAGTGCAGCAGGCTGTTAGCTCAGTAAGCATAGATTTGATGATTCCAAAACAAGTGCATTTGGTTTAAAATTTAAAATGTCATCAAGGTTACTGCAGGAGCATTACATGTTGTATCACGTGCTGAAATTATTACACCAATTATACTGCAAGGTTTTGCTTCCTTTCTGTTTTATTTGTGTTTATACTGAAAATCTCAAGGTTCAGGAACTTCCTGTTTTCTTGGCATATTAAGCACATTGTTGGCCCTGACAGGAAAACCTCTTACACCAACATGTGATGTAAAGGTCTGTAAACATTTTATTTGTAGTCCAAATTGAATCACACTTTAGGATAAATATCACACTTTTCAAACTTCACCAAATCAGTGCTTGCTTGAAAACGCTGCCAACTGCTTCTTTTTGGTCATAACCCAAACAAAAATAACCCAAAATACACTATTAAAGGGGACCTGTTATTGCTTTCTTTACTATTTTTGGTCATTCACAATAATTCACACATTTTTTTCTTTATGTTTTGCATGGAAAATTGGAAATAGGAGCAGTATAGTGGAGCATGTGCAAACACAAATGCAAAGTTTGGCCATTATGAAACAGCTTGAAAGTCAATATTTGGTATGACCACCTTTATTCTTCGATATAGACTCTTTTAGGCAGTTTTCTTGTTATTTCTTGAAGTAGTCTTCAAGGATAGTTCTCCAGGCTTCTTGAAGGATATTCAGAACTCCTCTTTGGATGTTGGGTGCTTTTTGTCATGATGAACCCACACTGCTTCAGTAATATTGAGCTCAGGAGCGGCAAACTCATGACTGGTACCGTTCCATTGTGTGATTTTCTATTCAGGTGTGCTTTCTGTGCATTGGCACACCTGAATAGAAGCCATTGCCAATCAAATGCTTTCCAGATGGTGTTGCATGGTGTGTCAAAATCCAATAGTACTTTTCTGTGATCATAATTCCATCAATTTTGATAAGATCACCAACACCACTGGTTAAAATGGAGCCTCAAACCATGACAGAGCCTCCACCATGTTCCTCAGATTGCTGGAGACACTCATTGGTGTCCTTACCTCATCCGTACATGTAGAAAACGATTTGAACCAAAAATGTAAAATTTCGATTTTTCACTCCATAAGAATTGTTGCCAGTGATTTTCAGCTATGTCCATTTCATCAACCCTTTCTCCCTATTTCCCTTCCATAAGAGTGGCTTCTTGACAGCCACTCTTCCCCTGAGACATTTTCTAATGAGGCTTCAGCAAACAACAGATGGATCAGCTGAAGGGCCAGATTCATCTCCAGGTCCTGTGTTATATTTTACACCTTTCACTTCTTCTTTTGTCCTTCATTTGTCAGGTTTCTTCAATTTTGTTTAAGACAGTGCACATCATGGCAGGAGATTTAAATTCTTGAGCTAGTAGGTCTTTGGGAATCACCTTGTTGGTGCAAAAATATGATTTTATTCCTTTTAAACTGTTATCTTTGGTGTTTTTCATAGATTCAGCTATAGGAGTGTGCTTATGCAGCAGCTTGCTACTAGCAAAGTGCCTACTGTAGATATACAATTTAAAACTGGTTCTTTACTAGGTTGTTACTGTAGACACAACAGTGGTTAATGCTTTGAGTTAGGTGCCTTTTTATACTTGAATGATTTAAGGGTTCTCTGAAAATGGTCAGGTACAAGGACTGGACTAAAAATGAAAGAAAAAGCAGGAAAATGGCCAAAGAAAACAGTGATTCATGCAAAGCTACTCTGGTAGAGTCCAAGAATGAAAGTTCTAAGCTGTAAATAAGCATGATAGGTCCCCTTTACACAACGATAACTCATGTCACAGAAAATATACTGTGAAATGGCAATACATTTACAGGTTAACTGAGACATTTGGTGTTGGTTGAAAAACCACTTAAAGTGGATTAAAGCATGTTGCCATGGTATATATGTAATGTAAAACTACTTGATGGGTCGAACTGCATAACCAGAGCCTTTTACCTACCGCTGATAGACTAGGAGGGACATTTCTACGACAGCATCAGATTGACCTCTAAACTTCACTGCAGAGTGGACTGTGCTTACCTCTTTGTTATGAGCGTTTTATGAAACTGTATGGCTGTGTCAGCAAAAGAAATGTGAACTTCACACGAATGGCTGCTGAGTGAGAGAGAAAGAGTGGCGAGGTCTTTCAGATGAATGAGGAGAACGTCGGCTATTTGAGGCCACTTGACTCTTTCTCTCCCTCCTCTCATGCAGCTGTCATCGACAACTGCTCTTCAACTCAGCGAACACACACATGGACGCACACTGTCCTACTGTGCAGTGTCCGAGCCAGGCCCACGGACTCGATAAAGGGAGCATTTAGTGTGAGCAGAGTCCCGCCCTACTGGGACAACTGGTGCGATGTAAGTGGAGGGAGCAGAGGACGAACACACAACTGTCAAAAGTAATTTGTGAGCTTGGATGTATGTACAGGCGTGTGTCTATTTCTATATTTACAAGGGTCACAATATCCAGCCAGCCTAAAAACTGACAACAATTCAGGCATCATTTTGTCGTTTGCACTCTGCTAATTGTAAGATGTGGATTAATAGCATTATTTTATCTGGGTTTAAGTGAATTTGCTTACAGAAATACTGTGTGTGAGGCTGCAGCCTGATATAGCTTCTGTGTCCTATGTCTTTGATTTTCATTGTCCAAATTACACACAAGACAATTTGCTTAAATGTAATGAACATGGCTTTGGTAGTGAAGCCTGTTTCTGTCCTGCATGGTCCACGGGAAGTATCTGGTTACACTGGGAAGTGGATCAGAAAACTTGTTTTGAGCCTTCTCTTAAACAAAAGCTAACAGAAACTTGGTGGCAGTCTCCTGAAAAGGTAAAGTTAGCAGTTGGTTAACAGCATAAATTTGTATAGTTAACCGAAATTAAAACTGACCAAAGAATCATAAACCATTTCAGTGTAACCCCATCAAATGGATTACACTGAAAATAAGCTAATAAAATAAGCTGAAAGTAAGTTTAAAAAAGATTTCATGTTTTTCCTTATTTTCTGTTATATATACAGTTAAATTTGGGAATGTTCACATTCACCAAGGCCTGTGGTTCAAATAATGAGGTCAGCATGCGAACAAGTAATCCATGTGAGCCAAAATCTCAGGCTTCAGTTTCAGGCAGTTTTTTTCCTTCTCCTGGTATGAGATCAAAAAGATTGGATATTGCTAATGTGGCCATCTGCTGTTAAACCTTTATGTTTAAAAGAAGCAGCAAAGAGGAAAAAAAATAGATAAATTGGCTTGTTTCAGACAGAGGATCATCTGAGAGAGGCAGGGCCAGGATAACATAAATAAGGCTTGTTTTGAACTACAAAGCTTATGTTTCTCAGTCAGTGGCTCATTCATTAGCTTCTTGACTTCCAGCTGAATTTCTTTCACAATTACAGATGTTCAGCGGGGAAAGTTTTACGGGACACTTGCCACCTTGAATTCACTGATTCCTCCATGCCATTTGAAACCACCCCGGCCTCCTCATTATGTACTCTTGGCATTGTTGACTTAGCATGGTTCTCAAATTTTTCTGAGATGCCCTCCTTGAAAAGCTAAGAAACACTCCCCCTGTCTTCTCTCTCCAGCTGTGCAAATTTGATTGATAATCTACAACCACAGGGGCACAACAAATAAAAAAAATCATGTTAAATTTGACTGACAACATACTAGTAACATAAAGTAAATATTTATTAAGGCAGGAGAAAGTTTGTCCCTGCTGATATCGAGCTAGATCACACCGTTTTTCATCTGTCCAGCCACATTTGGTACTGTAGGTCCCGTCTAAATTCACTCATTGTTTTGGATTTTTGTTTTTTAATAAACACAAAAGAACTTTTCTTGAATGTGCCACGCTTTTTTTAACCAGCTGTTTTTGGCTGTAATACTTCCTGGAGGAAGAATGCAGGTCTCAGACCTCTTGCAGTTTTACATCATGTTTTGGCTGTGTTTTTATTAAAAACAGCAATAAAAAGAGAGAAAAAAAGCATTTGTCAGGCCAGTAATGCATTTAAAACAAGTCCTTACAAGAGTAGCAATGTGTTATTTTGCATCGTGTGTATCTGTGTACGTCTGAAGTGACCACCTCTGCAGCCATTTATGTGAAACTGTGAAATACTACTCTGTCATTTTGTAAAATACCGTTTTCCGGGTACATTCTGTAAATCAACAGCCACAGCATGCAGCAGTGTTCTCTGTGAATATATTGATATATGACCTGAAGTATTGTTTCTGTCAATCTTGCCCCAGTGTAAAGTCTTTGTTTGTATTTGCTTTCTGCCTGTAACTATAAAGTGACAGCTCTGTCAGGTTCAAAGATGTATCGGCTCTCTCCTCAGTGGCTGCTGCTCTGTTATTTTCTTCAAGCAGTGAAATGCCAAAAAGGTTTGAACAGAGTTTACCGCTGAATAAATAAAGCACTGTTCAACATTAGAAAGCTTGCTTGTGGTTAGCTGTCCACTCACATTATCTATGTACTGTTGAGACTACTTGTGAAGTTTCTATCTGTCTATCTATCTTATAAGCATCTCAAATAAGCAGTTTCCTCCATAACCCATGTACGAATTATTCTATATTCTATGCTCTCTTCCTTTTCTGTGTGTGCGTATGTAAAATATTTATTGCATTTTCTAACTTTTTATTACAAACTGGTGTGAGATTGTGTTTCAACTGCCCCCACTCCCCAAAACGAAGACTTGGTCTGTACTCAAGGCTGCGGGTTTTATTCCCACTACTTCCCCCACTCTCCGTGTTTTCCTTCATGTTATTCCACTGACAATATCTGACAACACGAATTTCCTGGTTTTCTGCTTCTCTGCTTTGCTTTCATCGTTGCAAAAAGCAGAGATGAGATCTTTTGCTTTCCTTTTGGAGTTAATGTATGACAAACTCCAGCTTGCACTGGGGTGGTTTGCAGCTGAGTGTCACGTCTAAGGCCACAGTTCTCCACTGTGAAAGAGTGGAAAGTGTAGAAAAATTTACACCACTAAATATGAGAATTATAATCCTCAAAATTCTGCATTTTTACTATTATTTTCTATTAGAATTAAAACCGAGAGGTTTGTAAACCTATTGGAGGCTTTATTAGTTTTATCCACTTAAACCTTTTTATTATCTACGTTTTTGATTCTCATATTCCACAAAGACCCTCCCAGCTCTGCTTCTGAATGGCTGGCATTCACTGCCTGGTTAGTGTTAAGGTTGGCCACTCATTGCCAGAGTAAGGGTGAATATTGTGGAAATACAAACGAGTGGCAGGACGGAAATAAGTGTCAAATGTCGGCAAAATCATCAGTATGAGTATTTTACTACAAATATTTAACCTTTGGGAATTTTATTTACTAAAGAGAAAATCTATTAATTTTGGACCCTGTTATGTTTAGAATATTTTCTTTGACTTGGGATCATGGATTTATTGAGAGCCGGATACAGTGATGCAGGGATTAGATTGTTGTAGCCCAAGTGGGAATTGAATTTAGTGAAATTTAATTGGAGGGGATACTTTTGGATAGATGTAGTGCTTAAAAGCCCATTTCCAATGTAATGGATGATTAAATGACTAAAAAGTGATTAAAACGGAACATCTGAAAAAACAACTCTTCTGGTTTTTCAGGACTGTAAAGAGAAAGCTCGTCTTTTAATGTTGTGAATGTCGACCAAAAAATCTGATTCAAATTCCTCGCAGTGCTCCTAACCTGACTGACCTGATTGTGCCCAGTTGATAAAAGCCATTCAGTGAAGTAAACAATGTTTGTGTTGCTTTTCTGAAACTCCAGTTGCCCTTGCAGCCTAAATGACTGGTCATCCATCTGGCTCTGATGATTTCCTCTGTGACAATACATACATACAAAAAATGCTCCCTAAATGCACTCACTCAGCTTTCAATCATCCAGAAGGTTTAGTGATGAGTATGAGTTGTTTGTGGGTACCCATTTAGGAAGGAGCTACCAAATGTATGCTTTAAACTTTCTCATCACAAGTCTTTGACGTAACTAATGGGGGAGGGTAAAATTAAGTTGGCCAATGTTTATTTATTTATGATCTTTTGCACTTTAACATTGAAAGATGCGCGTGGGGTCCTTAAAGATTGTAGCTGTCATAAAAAACACAGCAGGAAGCTGATGCTTGGCTGCAGGACTCGACAGCAGTACATCTGGCATGTCACTTAATTTCATGCGTGATTTAAATTTTTCAAATACCAAAAAGATATGTTTACTATGGCATACCAGGCAGCTTAAATGTATAATATTATTGACCACTAATAGCTCTAAGCAACATATTGAGAAGAGGGGCTGCCAATATTAACTGGATACATTCTCACTCATGGTTGTTATCATATGAGCACATCTATTAAAATTAATAGTGCACAAATAACACTGTTCAAGCATCACTGTAATAAATGTGCAAAACATGAACTATTTCTTACACTAAAGAAAGTGTAAGAAACTCTGCAAATGTTTTATTTATTTTTGTTTTCTTATTAAGAAATTAAATAATTTCTTAATCTCCAGCGTTCACACTCACTCGAGGAGTTGGAAGCACGGTCCTGATAAGTTCATGAGGCATGAGGCTGTCCCACTGTCAAATCGTGAAGTGGATGAAGTGGCCCTCTGTCACACATCATGTCGCTCCTGCAGTTTTGTAATTACACAACGTTTATAGTGCTGGGATGCTAAAAACAGTAGAAGCTTGCAGGCATTCGAACGTTTTAAAGAGACAAAAAAAGTGAATTAATGTGAAATCAATGAATTTCAATTTTTGATTAATCATGCTGGTTGATAAATAGTGAGGTATATTGATTGTTTGATAATTACCAATCGTCTGCTCTGCCGCTATCTTCCAAAAAGTCCAACCCCGTTTAGGATACTACAGTTCTGTGATATTACAAAGTGCTGCCATGTTCCTTTTCATACTGTTTTGAGCCCCTCATGAATAAACAGGTGCACATACAAGAGAGTAGGGCTGATCCAAAGCTGGAAGACGGTTTATATGGGTCAGAGCAGGGACAGCAGTCTAGATAGAGATGGCTAGACCTCCCTCTCCTTATCTTCTACTAAATCCTCCAGGACAGCAAGGTCTTCACAAGCTAACCAAGAAACCTGATCTCTCCCATGTCTGCTGCGCCTGCCTCATCATAGACCCTCCTGGAAAGATAGCCAGAAAACACTGACCAGGAGGCTTTTTAATCACGTGTATGGATGACTTTAACAAGAAGGTCCAGTCTGGGCTTTCCTTATCTTGAAGTGAAACCCTTTGAAACTACTTCACTTCATTGCTCTTCATTGGCACAGGTGAAATTAGGAAAATAAATCAACGGTTTTGTGGGTGTGGTTCAATACAGCGTCCATATCCTTGCAGATGCTACATCAGTCCTATGGTTCCCTCTTAAATAACATCTAGAGGATTCTGGTAGTTTCTATACTAAAACAGTAACAACCATTCTAAAAATATTCAGGCTGGACTGTCAGCTAAATAATAGGGCTGTAATACACAGCTGTATCCTGTGCTCCTTTCACGACTCTGTCCTTGTAAAATATGTGAGTATTGGGCTTCAGACAAAAACAGTCACATGAATGGAGAGAAATTTGTGATTCAGGAAGGGAAGGCCCATATTGTGTACTGCTATGGAAAAAAATGTTTAAAATGCTGCTGGGAAAGGTAAAGAAAATTTGAGAGTCAAATCAAAGACAGAGACAGTTTTAGCTATGTTCTCCTTCTCATGGCATGCCTGTGAATTTTCAGTTTCAACTGTGAGGAAGACAGCTGTAGGTTAATGTCAGCATCTGACTTGAGTGACGACAGAAAGAAAAGGGATGGAGAGGGTCTGATTCTTGTGTTGTCATTAACGCAAACATGCCTGTTTCAAAAAAAAAAATTATGTTCTTTCATCTTTTTGTACTTTTGCACGATTCATAAGAAAAAAATCACTTCTTTCCACAAAGAGTTAATTCAGCCCTCCTGAAGAATAGGACGGCGTAAAGCTCTTCTAATTGTATGAGACACAGGGACGAGGTTAAGGACAAGAGCTGCTCTTTAATCAAAGCACAGAGAAGGATGGAGTGCATCGTTTTTATTTTAGTAATCTGGTAACAGCGTTCTGTCTGTCAATTGAAGCACCATTTTTGTACATATTATGGTGTGGCTGTGGCTCAGGAGGTAGAGCAGACCACTTACTAATCGAAAGGTTGGTGGTTTGAAGCCCATCCGCCTCCATCGTGGTTTTGATATAACGTAGGATTGTAATTGTACTTTTGTAAATACCTATTTTCTGGCAGTTTTTTTTTTTAAAAACATACCTAAAATCTAGTAAATGTGTATATTTATTTATGCATATTTATATTTCTATTATCTATCTTCTCTCTTAATTTGAAACGTTTGAATTGTGTCTTTTCTGCATTAATACAAGAAAATACAGCAGAGAATGACTGATTTTCTCTATATTTTTTCTTAATATCAGCCTAAAATTTGCAGTTTTACATAAGGTGGGTTTTTTTTAATATATACTAGTTTTTTGTACAGAAAAGTCTTGGGAAATCACATACTTTTTTTTAATTTACTTGCCTCCGGGAAGTTAAATTGTATCTTTAATATTAATTTTTAAATATTTGTGAAATATCAACGAGAAATGAAAGCAAATGTTGGTAAAAATATTCAGATTTTGACCACAGTCTCTATAAAAATGGATATTCCATTATGTCACTAGGCCAATTTTAAAATTATTTTTCACAATTTTAGTGCCACTCAAGCCAAAACGAGTGAATCAGAGCTACAATCAACAAGCTCTCAAGAAGAAGTAAAACTTGCAGGGTCCTTTAGGGCCTCACTCAGTCAATATACTATGGTGGAGGCAGAAACTCAGCAGGAGCCCATGTGAGATGTGTTATACAGTCAAAAACATCCCCAATCCACGGACCAGCTTCCTGCTGTCAACCACCTCCTTTTTTACAAGATCTATTAAATTTTTGTTTTACAATTATATGTAAAGTGGGGTGATCGTGGCTCAAGAGTTGGAAGTTCGCCTTTGTAATCGGAAGGTCGCTGGTTCAAGCCCCGGCTTGGACAGTCTCGGTTGTTGTGTCCTTGGGCAAGACACTTCACCTGTTGCCTACTGGTGGTGGTCAGAAGGCGCCAGTGTCCGGCAGCCTCGCCTCTGTCAGTGCGCCCCAGCTACAATGTAGCTTGCCATCACCAGTGTGTGAATGGGTGGATGACTGGATGTGTAAAGCACTTTGGGGTCCTTAGGGACTAGTAAAGCGCTTTACAAATACAGGCCATTTACCATTTATAGTGAAAAAAAAAACTTGTTAACTAGCTCTGGTCATGGTTATTTAAATGTGCCATCCATTTAATGAAACCAAATCTGACCTAATCCTCAAGCACAAATTTGTTACTCTGTGTTCATGATAAGAAAAATTCTTACAGTCAACTCAGTGTTGCTTTCTGAATTCATGAACTCATGTTTTCGGTGCTGCTGGGAGGCCAGATTGTCCCATCCTGTACTTTTCTGATGTTGAAAAACCAAAATTAGACATGTACTGAGAAGAAATAATTTAAAGAATTTAATGATTGGTGGTTGCATTCAACTGGTTGGAGTCGGCCCTTGTTGCACATTTGTTGCTAATTTTTATGTTGATTTCACTTCTTGTTACTTGCTGCTGCGATGATACAGCTCTACCACAGCGATCAGTGCAATTGTTTTCTTCTCATCAGATCCCTATCACATGTCTGCTTCTGTCTGCCCCGCTAAAATCTTCATGGCCCGTTGAGGAATTCGAAGCCTGTTAATTCCTCTGAGCTCCCGAGACACTTGCTACTACAGTCATTCCACATTTACTACACATTAACAACACATTTATTGCCAACACTCAAATTATATGACCAACTGCCAACCAAATCCACGTTGTGGAGATGATTTCATTTCAGGAAACTAAAGCAAAAGCAACAAGGCTTTCTAAGCTATATAAGCTTTTACAGTCAAAAAACACATTTTTTTTTAGCACATTGAATGTTAAGTCTGGTTTTTTCTTTAATCAATGAACTGTAAAAGTAAACAATATTTTTACACTTATATACAATGCCCCACAATGTAATAAAACTCAGCTTTATTACCTGGTAAGTGGCAAACAAAACATAAGGCAGAGAAGAGCTGGAACAAACTAGCAGACAGGAGTATACACAACATGAGGGGATATCACAATGACATGACAAAGAACAAAGGGAAACTGAAGACTTAAATACACATGAGGTACTTAGGGACATGCACCAGGAAATGCAGATGAACTAAATCTAACTAACGAGACAGGGAGAGCAAAAAAATCCCACTAGACATGAGGACAAGATCGCAACAGAAGCTGAAGACAGAACACAGAAGAGACAAAGACAGACTGGACATGAAAAAGGGACATGAAGCAAACAAGAACCACGAACTAGTAACATAAGTAAGCAAAACTCAAAGGCCCTAAAAAACTAAAAAATAAGTATCTCATGAATGAATAACAAATCCAACAGAGTGAAAAACCACCGATAGAAACTGTAAAATGTAGATACTCTGTTGTCCCTGCCATGTCACCAAAGAGCCGGTCATTAGATGAACCAGGAAACATTTGAGCCACTTGGACTGTTGCATTCACACTGTAGATTTATAACTTTCACCTGTGCAGTCGGGGTGAGGGGGGAACTACAGTAATGTAGAAAAGCTGTAGGTCAGATGAGCAGACGATGGTTGGATTGGCCGTAACACTGTGAAACTTGAGCGTGCAAAGTAGAAGCAGACGTGTTAAAAAAAAAAAAAAAGATTATTCATGAGTTTTTATGTGTGTGTTGTGGCTCTTTTCATATTCATTCAAGTAGAGGCTTGGTTTAAATAGCTGCCCAGATGTGTTACCAGGATGATCACGAAATGCAGAGTGTTGCTTCCAAAACGATTTCATTATAATGCATTTATGACAGCAGCTCTGACTCTGACAATACACTGGGTGCATGTCTGACATGTCTTATTTTCTCACATAAAGTCATAGATTACTCATTTATGGATGACTCTGCTCAAATCAGATGCTTGTTATGTTTGTCAGCAGGAAAGTTCTGGAGTGCCCTTTGGTAGACAATCTATTTAACATCGACACTAATAGCATGGTTAAAGGGTGTTGATCCTATCTCTTCCATATTATTTCTTTTATTGGCTGTTTTAAGTGCCAATACTGATATATTCGCAATTAGCTAATATCAGCCAGTATATCAGGTCTGCAAATATGTTAGACTTGCTGTAATTTTCAGTGGGTTTTTGTCCTTCACACATCTTCAAACGTCACCATGAGCATTTCAGAAGCACTGCTAAAATCTGCACTGTGTATTTTGTTGTGAAAATTGGCTGGATTTTCTGTATCTGTGGCACATCTGGAGGAATATCAACCATTGTGTGGTGTGGGTGTGTTGAGCTGACACAGCCAGACTATAAGATGGCTCTACAGATCCCCACACTGAATGTTGAAATTCATCCAGAATTAAAGATTTAGGGCTTCAAATGATGACCTTGATAGTAAAGGTCACAAGTTTTAACAGGGAGTCAGTTATTTACAGGAATTTCTTGAGCATGATTATGATGAACAAAATGTTTGACTTAATTTATGTTACTTGGGATGCTGAGACTTTAATGCCCTAGTAATCAAGATTTTATATCAGGAAAAAGAATTTCTCTGTTTGCTAATTTTATGTTATTTATGCTAGGAGCCCAGCATTACTGATGAACGCCCACATACCTAATCAACAATAGAGTTTTAGCTGATGAAAGCGGTCACTTGTAGTGACAGAGTGACAAAGACTAATCACTGGCTCTACAGCTCTTACTTTTTTAGTTTCTTTTACCTTGTCAGCTTCAACACTCTCATCAACCATGTTTCCTGCTGCCCCTGGCAGTTGTTTTCAGCAGAAAACCAGTGGCTCGAGGCGACAAGTTCAAACGTGTTCTGCTGTCATTTTGGTGGAGAAAGCTGATACAGCCAAAATCAAATTGATTGTTTAAAAAAAATAGGTGGAATTTAAAAGTTATCTGCATGTACTCAAAAGCAATCAAAATTAATAATAGAACATAAAAAATACCTGTAAAAGGGTATAGTGTTGGGAGAAAATAAACAAAAATGGGTTGTTCGTTGCTCATATCTTAACAATAGTAGTATTGATAGTTTAGTTAGTTACTGTCTTGGAACTGTGACCACATAATTTCCTCTGGGATTAATAAAGTATTCTGATTCCGATTGATTATACTGTTGTCTAGTAAATATACAAAATGCTAATTTTGCTTCAATGGCATGTGTCTTTATGCATTCATCTTAACATGATACATTTGATGTTTACGTTTCTTGAAGATAAATTGAAAGCATTTTCATGTTTTCAGTGCATATATTTCTTTTTGTTGCCCCCCTCCCAAACCTTCCATGTTTCAGTGTATGATCTCTGTAGCTGGAGCAGAGCACAGCTAAGTGAGGCTATCTGATTTCTTCTCCTGTTTACAGGAGAGATGGGGCGGAACAGCCCTTTAACAATGGAAGAGTGAATCCTCCTGCTCTGCTTTGCAGCATTCCCCACATTTCTACCACACTTTGCTACAGTTTCTTATGTGCAAAGAGAAAGATACAAGCAAAAGAGAGAACAGATGATGGACATTTTGATACAAATGATTCACAGAAAGTGGATGAGTACTAAGCACTATTTACACCATGATGCTTTTGTCAGTCACAACAAACAACCTAAGTATTTTCAACATAATATTAAATGGTATTATTATTAATTTCAATCTGCTAGTCACGTACAATTAGGACCACAAGTTTTTGCAATTTTTTTTTTTGAAATTGTGTGATTGTGTTGTATTAACTGTTTCGTGGCCAGGTGAAGCCTGTTTTCTCCTTTAACACGAAAGATTAAGACTAAAGATCACTGGTTGTAAAATAGATGGCAAAAATGTGGAGTGACAAACTGACTGATGAAACCAAGATCAACTTCAGCCAGAACAATAAAATGAGAAAAGAGAAACACCACATGAACAAATACATACAATGGTTATGAGGCAAGGTTATGGCATTTATGGAGCAGGGTCACCAGTGTTTATTGACGATGTGACTTTCATGACTCTCTTGAAGAAAGTGTTCGTGTTAGTGTGAACTTAATTTCAGAGGAATATTCACACTTTCCCTCAAGCAGGTGTCTTCTCTTAACTTATATTTGGCTATATTTGAAATAGTATTTCATTGGTTTCCTGACACATCCAACACGTGAGGTGGACACTGGCATCCATATGTTTTGATTGTATTGCATGTTCCATTATAGAGAAATAAATAACCAAATGTCAGTAACATTAAGGCTTTTTTAGTCATAGAAAATTAGATGACATGGCAAACACCTACTTGCATCAACAAACCCAGTGACAAGATACATTTATAAAATACATTAAAGGGTTGATTTGCTTGTCATGAGCAACAAACGTGGAGGGCCACGTCGGGTGGAAACACAGCTGCAGTTCTTGTTACCCAGAGTCTGAGTGCCAGAGCTGTCAGCTGTGGGGTAAAACAAATCCTGGTGCTGAGCGCACGCTGACTGACTTTTATTGAGGTGTTTACCTCCCACATACATGATTTCCATTGATTCAGAAGTGGAAACTGTAACGCTGAAACGCACAAATGTCAAAAGTCAAACTAATACCAAAACTACGGTGTTGCCACACATTAAAGTCCTACACAGTAGTGAGGTACAGTATTATCCTGTGCTAAGAAGCATCAGATTAATAGTGCATCCTGATTCTGTTGGGTTCCACTTAATGTTTAGGAAAGGTACATTGCTAAAAAACAAAACTGTTCGATTCATCTAAAAGCCAGACATGTACACTTCTTTATGGCCATTTGACTCTGTTAATCAAGTTCTTCGATGCTGAAATAAGCTCCACTTGATACAAACATCACAACTGTGACACATAAGCCCCTTTTCCATTAGTACCTACTACATAGTTCACCACGGTTTTCAGGGTTTTCCATTAGGTCATAGTACCTGGTACCAGGTACTTTTTTAGTACCCAAGCAATCTGAGCATGATACTAAAAAGTGATGTTGTCAGACTGCATGCCACTGATTGGCTGATCAGTAGCGTCACTCGATAAGTCATGAGAGCATCTCGTTCAACAAAATTAAAGCCGCCATTTTTGAAACCCGGCAGGGGGGGGAAAGAACAAAAAACAACAGGTGATACCTGAATCTGATGAAAAGCCACAGACCAATCAGCAGGCTTATTCTTGTGTCGACGTCCACCTTTTTTGTAATGTTTGTGTTGCATATTAATTACGTCTCAGGACACATGTTAGGTAGAACTGGATTGTAATGGAAAACCAGTCGATCTGTGGCGAGTCGATCCAAGTTGGTAGTAATGGAAAAAGTGCTTTAGGCTTCTGATGACAGTGCTGAGACGGTGCATATTGCGTGACACAGTAAAATGAATCTTGGAAGGCAAACTGCTCTCTCCCACTGGGGCATGGATGTGGGACATGAAGGGGTGTCCTCTGGTCATGGGTTATGGGTTAGAGCATATGCTTATAGGATTGGGATCTGGGGAGTGTGTGCACAGTTTTTGCAGCATGGTAGAGCACATGTTCTGTGGAAAGGCTCTGCCTCCATCAACACTGTTGTGTTGATGTGTGGTACCTATTTAAGTAACATCCACCTGAATGGCAGCATCCAAGATTTCCCAAAATACTCTGCAGCCAGTATTTTCAAGGTTGTCTTCCCAGAACAATAGGATGAAAAACACTGCCATGGAAAAAATGCAGTGGTAGAAGAATTATTTCTTTTATCCTGCCCTTTTTCACTGAAAAAAATTCTCTGTCATCAAGTCACTCGCAGAGCATGCCAGCTCTTCACATGATGCTATTTAATATGTATCTGTTGAATTCATCTTGTTTCCATGCTCGATGAATTATGCCATGGCATGCCACTTAAATCCAAAGACTTCAACCTCTTACTGTGAACAAAAATAATCACATACTCAATTATTTTTACACATTTTATTTGCAACAGCTGACTCTCAGGCTTTCATTGGGTGAGATTTATATAGCTTGACAGCACCACTAATCGTCCACACAGAATTTTAGGAAAGTCTTTAAACAAAAACCAGTCCAGGTCCAGTAAGTGCTTTTATTTTTATGATGGCATCTCCTGATTGTCACTCCCTTCACTACAAAGAGTGAATTTATACCAAGTTAGACCTGATGGATTCTGCTGTAAAAGTTGGGAACAGATAATTACAGCTATAAAAGTCTTCTTGTACTCCTCTGTGCTTATCAGAGAGCAGCCCAACAGAGATATGGTTTCGTGCTGGATGAACTTAGAAAGATTATCATTCCAAGTTCATCTCGCCAGGCCGTCATCACCCGCTTCAGCTGGCTGTATATTTCTCTGAGGCAGTGAGAGCTCGGCCTTGGCTGCGCCTAAACCTCTGCCAACGTTACTTTGACAAGTTCTTTCTGGGGCGATAGATGGCTCCCATCAGTGGCTATAATTTTTTTTTAAGAAGATAGCTGACATGTAAGACAAGAGCCGAGGTCTGTGTTTGAGAGGCAGTCAGAGAGGAGGAGGAGGGTCTTCCACAATAGTCGGATTAGGTGTCACCTCTTTCAAATGTCAACATAGCTTCACACACTAAAACCAGGAGCACACACTTGAACAGAGAGCACTCCATGTCTCAGCACGGACCTCCAGAATACTACAGAGGTACCACTAAACAAACAGACTTACCTGGACAGGTAACCTGAGAAGACCCACCTTGAGCCCCTTCTTCCCTAAACCTCCACCCCCACCAACACCCAACACCTCCCCATTTCCTGCCTGAGTCTTACAAGCATTAGCAAGCACCACAGGGCCCCGGGGGTTTGTGTGTGTGTGTGTTTGTGTGTGTGTGTGTGTTTAATGGAGCTGAGGACCAGACAGGTAGAGAAGAGGAGGACAGGGAAAGGTGGGAAAGGGGTGGAGATGAAGAGTGATTGGTGAGGTGTGAAGAGAAGCAAGTCTGGTTGGACAGGTGATCTATGACCATGGTGAAAAGGAAAAAAAAGTTCAATAAAGAGGGAGTTAAAAAGGATTTGGTCTCTATTGTGTCAAGGATTTTTAACTGAGATGCGGGGCAGCAGAAGCCTAAAGGTTAGATCACAGGTTCAAATCCCACAACCTGCAAGGAATGTTTGAGTTTGGATTTAAAGAACTTTAATCTTTTAAGAAATGTCAGCTGCAGACAGGTGAAGATTTAAAAGTGCGAAGATATAAACTGATTCCCGATGATTCCAGCTGTAATTTCTGAAAAAAAAAAAAAGATCCATGACTGAAACTTTTTTGTGCACTGAAATGCATAGACTGTATATAATAGTTCCAGGTTTGAAAAATGAAGCAAATAGAGTGTCTTAAATAGTCATGCTTCCTAATGGCCAACAGGGGGACACTTCCCTGTTCTCAGTAAATGCTTTCCTGATGACTAAATGGTCTTAATTGATTTTTTCAAGTTTAATACAACTAATTTGTACCATATATTGTGTTTTTGAAGCAAACAAAACTTCATTTTTAAAAGGAAATTCCAGGTTTTTCATTTCCTCATCGAGTTATCTGAGAAATTAACTAAATCAAGTATGTTTCTTTAGTCTATGTTTTCTGACATTTTCTTTTTCCAGTCTGACTACTCTTGTAGTACAATATGTTAGATTTATGCCATCACAATATTTGGGGTTAATGGTAGGGCAAATGTTTGTCTGGTTTAATAAAAGGTCAACATGCTTATTTACATTTAATCAAAATCAAAAGTGGTTTTGCATCTCCATCATCCACCGCAGCCACACATAAATATGGTCCTCCTTTCCAGCTCTGCACTGAGAGGACAAGAGATGACAGCCGTACACCAAACAGACAGTCTTAGAGAAAACTTCACAAAATCCTTTTCACTGATTTTCTTTGATCCCAATCACACATATGAAAAAAATGTGCAACATAAACAAATAAGTTCCTTTTGCATCTTAGTTTGAAGACAACTCTAAATTGATGGAACAGTAAAAGTCCACCAGTTTCTTATTAAAGAAATACCAGTGATTGATTGTCTTATATAAACCAATAAATCTACTGCAAATGTTCGAACCATTTAGCATTCCTCAGGCTGCTGGGCTGAGAAACGTTTGTGTGGCACCGCCTAGGCATGACAAAACACACTGAGAGTCTGTGTGAAGTAACCTGAAACCTTCTGTCTTAAAACGCTGCAGCAGTTGAAGTGCAGCAGCAAATACATAGATATAGCAGACACTTTAATTTGTATAGATTTTAATTAATGCTGTTTTAAAATACTTCGGTGCCAATGCAGAAATTTGCATTTAATAGCAAAAATCAATCAAACCTTTCACCCCACTTTATGTGGAAATATAAGGAATGTTTATGCCTTGTTTCCCCACATATTGAAACAATGTCCCACATTTTTGTTGGCTGTAGTTTATAGAAGTGAACATGTGGCGCATATGAAAAATGTGGCTGAAACAGACATGTGGTGATCTATGGATGCATCCCTGCTGAAACCCTGCAATGATTAGCAGGCAGAGCAGCAGCTGAAACAACAGTTAAAAGATTAAACTGTAATTACACTTAAAAGCAGACATACAGGAGTGTATGAATACTATCACATCAGATCTAAAAAAAGAAAAAAAGAACTTTACCTACCATTTATCTTATAAGGAGGTTTAATCTCCATTCAAATAACATGCAGCATATTTGTCCATCACATGATTGATGCCTAACTTGTAACATAAGTTACAGATAGTTGTCGCACACAAAAAAGACAATTTCTCTCATATTTAGACTGTTGGATTCAGGTTAACGTGTTCCCCAGTAAAGTACCCTGGGAATGTTAAAGAATGAGTGAGAGCATCAGTAACAAAGACCCCCTACCTAAAAATAAGACTGAACTCCACCTTGATGTATTTTTTCCAGCTGCTGCCAGTGTGGGAGTGGTGTAAGAAGCACTGAAATCTGTGTAATGTGAAAAGGGTCACTTGAAGTGATGGACCCAGAGAAAAATAAAGCAAAAATGCTACAGCCAGCCCATTGTAGTGTCTTCCAGCTTGTTGTTTTCATTTTGCTTTACTTTTCTAAACTCTATTTTACGAGGCGGGAGGTTTTAGAAAAAAACAATAGAGCCCAACATGTATGTGTCAGAAGACCCTGAAACCTTGCAGCTGATGTTTTTATCATTCATCATATTATGTCCGTTAGTAGACACGTTGAGGCCGAACACAGTAAACTGGCCTCCATCAAGCCAAACCTGAAGCCCAAAGTCACACGTTTGTCTTCAGTCTCTGAGTGTGTGTGTGTGGACTGTGGGAGAACAGGTGGGCATAGTTTCTGTCAAATGGAGAGAGATTGATCGAGTGGGCTAGAGCGCTGGCCGGGGGTATTCTCTTACAGTAATGGCAAAGAAGGAGACAGCTGGCCTCAGTACATTGGGCTCTGTGTGTGCATGTGTGCATATTTTTGCAGCACTGTATATATGACTGTCTTCATGGAGATGCATTGCATTGTTCCTGAAACAACAGAAGAGATGAGGCCACGAGGAGCTTGGGAGGCTGCAGGAAAATATTGCTTATCAGTTAACATTTTGGGCTGTCATTAAACATTAAGAACAGGACCCCATCATGTTTTATGTTTTTCATGACTGAAGCTCCCAGTAGAAAAAAGATTAGCCTACACAGACCAATTGAATCCCTTTAATTTGATGTTTTTGCTGAGCTGTCCTATTATCACTAATCAGGGTGTAACAAACCCAGCTTGTGTGGAAGAGTGTTGTATGGTACATATTCATGCATTATAAAATTTTCATATATAAGGAAAACACATGAAAACTTTAGCATTTAGCATGTGAAGATAGTCTTCTTATACTCTTTTATTCCCTTGTATTGTCAAAAGATTTGCTATTTCTGGCCACTGCTTTGTCCCGTAATCATCTTAGGGTTTTAGAGGGGATGCACTCATAGACTGGCACATTGTTTTGGAACTACACCGCAAAATTCTACCGATTTTGAGCCAGTTATGAGACTCACATAATGACAGACTGGCCATTGAGAGCACAAGGGCATTTCCTGGGGGCCTGAGGTTCGTTTTGTCCTGCTGTAGTTTTGATCAGCAATATAGCAAACACTAATGAGCGGTAAGATTTCTACCATCTTACATGAAATGAAGCTCTATCACCTTCTCCTATCACACACAGTCAGCTTCAAGCATAATGGAAAATGTGGAGAAAAATAAAAAAAAAAGAGAGGAAGAAGATAAAAAAAAAGCTAAATGCAGCTAAATTCACATGGCTAGCCTGTTTCTATGGACTGTGTGTGAAATGTTCTGCTTGATGCTTGAATTCAAATAGAAAGTTTAACATCACTGCAGATCTCAATCTTTATTTTAAAAGTTGTTTTCATTTTATGTCAGTACCACCTTCAGTATATTAGTACATGCTTTGATTGGTGCATTGCTGCTGTGTTTTGACAACGAAGGTTTAGACACATTGAAAACTCAGATGGGAGAGCTTCACAAGGCGTGGACTGAATGATGTCAGTGCATCAGGAGCTACTTTACAAAGACGTCTTAAGAAAAGGTGCTACAGTTGTCACATTGCTAATATCAAGCCAATCCTGAACCAGGGAAAATGTCAGAATGTCATTTTATCTAATGCTAACTAACAACAACAACAACAACAACAACAAAGAATACAAATGGAAAAAAGCTTTAATCTTTTCATTTAAACATATTCCTTATCTCAAAATTACTTCTATCATTGCTGGACATATTCTAATTTTGGTGCACATTTCATGAATACACATTTGTTTTTTGCACAAACAAGTATGGATGTTTCCACACAGATATTGGCAAATGAGGGCCACTGTGTTGGATCAAGTCCAAGTCAACACAGCTGTCTACCATCAGGTACTTTCAATCTGCTGACAAGCATTATGGAGACGTTGATTTCCTTTTCCAGCAGGACTTAGCACCAGCCTACAGTATTAAAACTACTACTAACCAACCTTCTCACCCAAAAATACAGAAGAGCCTGAGCGACCTGGGATTCACTTTATGACAAATTACTGCATCAACGCCTCCTTTACCACAAATTACATTTACCTCCTTTGACACATTTATAATTTGTGGTACAGGAGGCCCAACCAAGCTCTGAGTAGAAAAATGAGCACTTTAAAACTAATAATTTTTAGAAGTTGGGCATTTTATGCATTTATCTATCTATTAATAGATCTTTGGTTTCTGATTTTCACAGAAATCTAAATTAACAGAAATAAAGCTTGAACTATTTTGCTTTATGTGTTATGAATATAGCCCTGAATATGAAATTTTACATTTTTTGAAGTAGTTTGCAGAAAAAAAGAGCTTTCAAAATAAAACAATTTTTGTGAGATGCGCTAGTATTTATCACTAATCAAAAGAAAAGAAAACTAGTAAAATGAAATTAAGAAATGCATCTTTACCCTTGTGATTTGGGTACCCTTTCAAAACACATAAAATTGATAATTAAATAATGTATATCAGGTGGGAAAAAATAAGATGTGCAGCTGATTGTTTTGTGTGTGTGTGTGTGTGTGTGTGTGTGTGTGTGTGTGTGTGTGTGTGTGTGTGTGTGTGTGTGTGTGTGTGTGTGTGTGTGAAGAGCCATTAAAGCCAAGACTGGATAAAATACCAACTTTCAGGACTAAATGTTCTGTGAGACTTTTGTGCAGCCACTTAAAAAGCTAAATTTAAAGTGATCTGCTGTCTTTTAAAATTCAGGCAATTTTAAGATGAAATCTAAAATTAATAAGGTTTGGCTATATTTAAGGTTATAAGGTTTCTGTCTAAAGCTGTCAATCTCAGAATCTCTTATTTCTCTGGCATGACAGCAAACGCTGACAACCTCCAGCACAGACAAAGAGGTTTCTATAACAAGCACTCACCCAAAGTGGAAATATTTTTCCTTTTCAGTCAAGAGGAGAGAGGGTTGCCTTTCCCATCTGATAATAACAAGGGTTTGACACAATGATGCTAACCAGGTTAGCATTTCTACCCAACAATTTCACTTTTGTATCTGGCAGACAAAAGCAGTGAAGACTTGAACCATATGTGCAATGTGGAGGGTCCAAAGCACGCTTTCACTCTTTTTTTGTATGTCCATGTACAACAGTTGTAAAATCCATGGGCACACTGAGCATAAGATACCTGTACTGTGAGGTGTGCAGAGTGTTTAATCCCACATCCTTCAAAACCACAGTGCTCTACAATGGTTCAGTCAAGGACAAGTCACTTAAGCAATGCTTTAATCAAAGGAAAAATGCACTCAATTTAAGGAACAATGTGTGTGTGTTTTTTTTTATTTTTTAAAAAATACGCAGTTTTAATGTATCATCATTCTGTGTCCATCTGTCGGGACCTTCTGTTCGATGAGGTTGTAATTGAAAACACACAAAGCGATGATATTTTGAAGTGACAAAGTAACCCTGATAGGTTTCTGGGGTTTGATTGGGTTTATAGTCAGGAGGAAAAGCTCAAACTGATTATGCGTTGCAATCACATGGATTATTATGATAATCCAGATGCAAGCTATTGTTTTTGGGCAAGAATAATATAATGCATGATGTTGTCAGATTGCAGCATGAGAAAAAAAAAAGCAAAGGTCACATGAGGACAAAATGCATCACTTTGATAGGACATGGGAAGCCTAAACTCACCAGGGACTTTATTAGGTATATTGCTTGTTAACTAAGATAATCATATAACAGAAACTTAATGCACTGCGGAATGTAAATATGGTCAAATACACCTGCTGTAGTTCAAACTGAGCACCACAATAGCAAAGAAAAGTTTTGTAGTGATTTTGAACACAGCACAGTTTTTAGTGCCAGGCGTGCTGGTCGGAGTATTTCAGAAACTGTCCAATAAAGGACAGTGGCAGTTCTCTGGTTTTTGTTGGAGAATGGCCATACTGCTTCCAGCTGATAGTAAGGCAACGGTAATTCAAATAACGATTCAATGCAAAACCCTGAAGTACAGCTGAAGCAGCAGACGACCACACCAGGTGCCACCTTTGTCAGCTAAGGACCAGAAACTAAAGCTACAGTTCAAACAGGTTCACTGAAATTAAATGATAAATGTTTGTCTGGTCTGATGAGTCTTTATTTCTGCATCAGAAGGTGGGATCAGAATTTGGCATAAACAAAAAGAAAGCATGGATCCATCCTGCTTTCCATCAGCGGTTCAGGTCGGTAGTGGCAGTATAATCATGTAAGGGATATTTTCTTGGCACACTTTGAGAGCTTTAGTACCTGCTGAGTCACACTCTACCCGAGGTTTGTAGCTGACCATGTCCATCCCTTAAGACCACTTTTAATGGGGTGACTGTCGCTCAGCAGGTAGAGCTGATCAGAAGGTTGAGGTTTGATCCCTGGCTCCCCCAGTCTGTATGCAAAATATCCTTGCTCTCCAGTGCATCCATCGGAGTATGATTGTGTGTGAATGTTAGTTAGAAAGCATTTAAAATCATAGAAGAAAGTGCCAGAGGTGGAAAGAGTACTAAAATATTTTACTCAAGTAAAAGTACTATTACTTTGCTGAAATTTTACTCAAGTACAAGTAAAATTACCTGTCTAAAAATGTACTCAAGTAAAAGTAAAAAGTAGCTCATTTAAAATGTACTCAGAGTAAAAGTTACATAGTTACTTTTCTGTCAGCAGGAGGACAGCCGCTTCTGAGTAGTGCAAAAAAAGACAGTGGGATATAAATCTCAAAGTAGTTCTTTTTTAGTGAAAAGAAGAACTTTACAAATTAAAGTGCAGTGGCAGTTAAACTGCAAGTCTATACATGAAAATGGATAATGGTCACCAAACCAATCAACCAAACTGTCAGGTATCACAGTGTTTTCAATACAAAACCATATCATTCTTTCACATGAGAATGTGTTCTAAACTGTCAAATAAGAGAACAAGTACTGAACTGAACGGCAGCTGCTTTAAAAATGTTTTTTAATTTTTTAAACTTGGCCCTGCCCTACTGTACCTCTAGATTAAAGTTCCTGTATCCATCCTAGAGTGTTACTCTCTGAACTTCCTGTTAATTTTGAGGAGCAGTTGATTTTCAAAGTTAGTAGAGTTCATCCTTGCTCACTTTGCAGTGAACAGTAGTCCAGCACAGCTAAAGAGACGCTCGAAGGCAGCTGAGGCAGGCAGGCCAGTGTTAAGTTTGAGAGAAAGTTTTTTGACGTCCCTAATAAGACATCAATGCATTACATAGCTACCGCTGGTAAATTATACCAATATACCTCGTGGTTTTTTTTTTTATTGGACAGTAACAGGCTAGTTAACGGGAGGTTGCAAGTGCTAATTAACAAGTAACAGAAGTCAGCTGTCTTTGACTAATCTAAGGTAAGTGAGCGCTCTGTTATTCTTTTGCCTGCAGTGTGAACATATGTGGGTTAAGTAAGAAAGTAGCCGCTTCTGTCTTTAATTTAACTATTTTTTAAAAATAAATTATTATTATTAACAAACAGGAAAAACGTAGGTAAACACATTTTCTTTTGGCAATTTACCAACCCAGTAAAAAAAATGTAAGTTGCGTGGACAACAACATGCCCGATTACAGCAAGTTGCTAGTACCAACCAACGTTATCTGTGTTCTTCACAGATGTCTTAACTTAATGTGATTAATTTGAACACAGCCTTTTTGCTACCATAACGGTACAAGTTGTATTTAACTTACCTCTACATGCTTGCGCAGGTTTGATGTGGAATTTTTAAAAGCTGCTAACTCGGTCTCTCTGGGCAAACACAGCTTACACTGCATAATAAAGCTGTTGCCTTTCTTGCACTTGAAGCCGAAATGGTCCCTTAAATACGGCCAGGGGTTCACATCCGTTTCTTCGAATTCAGGGTCAGCAGAATTCGACGGGGCTTCTTTTTTCACTGGATCCGTAACACCGATATCAGACTCCATCTTTAACGTGACCTTAGCACCAATTTGTTCTACTACCCATCATTCCCTGCAGTATTTCCGAAGCGCAATGTTTTTTTGTTTTTTTTAATTTACTCAGTAACGGGTGTGATTGAAAACGTAGCGAACTACAATACTTTTTAAAAAATATACTTAAGTAAAAGTAAAATTACAGACTTGAAAAATGACTTTAAAAAGTACAAATACACAAAAAAACTACTCAATTACAGTAACGCAAGTAAATGTAATTCGTTACTTTCCACCTCTGGAAAGTGCTTGTGTGAATGGTTGAATGTGGCATGTTCTATAAAGTGCTTTGTGTGCTCCAGGAGAGTAGAAAAGCGTTATATGAGAATCATCATCATGACGGCTGCAGCACCGTGTCACAAAGCTTACCGGCAGCAACCACTGCTGGAACATTATCTTTTCAGGTTTTTTGTTCCTGTGAGCACGATATCTGCTGACCATCTCGAGACAATTTGTTCAGATTTGTTCACACAGACTTGACAGTGAAGCAGATTTTTGTTGGTGAAAGGTTAATGTCACACCAAGCTAGAAAATGATATAGTAGTAATGATGTAGTGACCTTTTGTCTATGATGGGTTATGACTGTTGTACCTGTCTTTACAAATCAACCACTTCAAGACAATTTTGGACAGAATTCACTATTTAAAGCACAGCGGCTTTAGAAAATATTAATGCAGATGAAACTTTGAAAGCACAGAAAAACAATGCTTTTTCAGTCATAAATGGACAGAGTAAACGAAAGACAGGAAAAATGTATCAGAAAGACGAACATTTGTAGATTTAGTTTAGTTTGAATTCATTCACACACACACAAAGAGAGAGAGAAATGAAGGAGAAGCAGAACAAATTATATTCTGATTGGTGCAGCTGTAGAAGGAAGGCATTCTTCCCTTTTTAAGGAGAGGGACATTTCTAAATTGAGGTCTGATAGTTGGATATTGATTGAGCAGCAAACCTTGGACACTGCACCCACAGCTCTCACTTGCTATCTTCTGCTTGAAGTGTTGTCATCCCACTTTATGGAGGAACCTGACCTTCAACTTGCAGAAACATATAACAAAACCACTGCACTTAGTGAAACAATATGGTGAGTTATTATAGCTGAAAGTAGGAACCTCATAGAAAAATGGGCCGATTCTTTCTCTGAATGTATCCCTTGCTCCTGTGCACAAAAATGAGAACAAGAGTCCATTGAAAGTACATTTGATGGATTTTACATTGAGTATAATGGTCTAATCTGAGTTAAAAGCCATTATGAACCAACTCAACAGACCATTTCAAAACAGGTGGCCAAGGTCAGGCCGCAAGTGCATTTACACACAAATACTGTAGTTTTAAATGAAATACTTTTTGAGAACAGCCTTGCTAAAAAGTAATGCTACATCTACTATTATCAAATAGGATCAAGCATTCAAGTGAAGACTTTTCTTAAGTTCACGAGACCCTGAAAAAGATTCTTAAGAGGTAAATTTAATAATTTATGGCATAGTCTAAGGTGTTTGCACAGGACTGCATTATGCATTATTTTAAAAGCTTTCTAATATTTGTAGATTTATTACCTTATTCCTGTCTGTTAATGGGTGACATCATTATTAAACACTTGGTAGAATTGCAACCTTGAAGCTTAACAGAAGTTTTCTGAATTTTCATTCCATGAAATTAGCTGGAAATTCTCAGTGAGTTAGCAATGAACTAATACATTTAACACATTCTAGTTTTAGTATCATTGAATATGCTCAAATCTGAGACTCTCTGTTGGCTCTCCTTGTTAATCTTTTTCTTTTATTTATTTATCTTATTTTATTTTATTATTCGTGTTATCATGCGTGTGGATATTATGCTGGAGTGGACAGGGGGGTGAAGGCCAGGAACGGGAGATGGGAGAAGAAAGCGGAGGAATAGAACATGAAAAGGGACAGAAAGAAAGAGAGAAAAGAAGAGGGGCGATGGGAAAAAGTCAACGATGAAGCAAACAGACGTGCTGGGCCTCCAACTGCTGCATCTGTAACAAAACACACTCAAAGGATGCAAAGCACCTGAAAGACAAAACAAAGTGAGGTACACAAGCAAACATACAAATTGTATGTTTGCTTGTGTACCTCACTTTGTTTTGTCTTTCAGGTGCTTTGTTTGTTCTGTTTGAACACGTAAGAGAGAAAGCGAGACAGAGGATGTGAGTTTCTGCGTATGAACGTTTGTCATTAAATGTAGTTGAAAATGAAGGTGATAGACTGCAACAACAATGCCCCCCAAGAGCCAAGGGTGGAAGGGTAAAGATCCAGGAGAAGCCAGTCGACCACGGCGCCCCAAAAGTGCTGAAGACCCGAGGTCACACATCCCAATCACAGCTGTGTGTCCAGCCTAGCCGAGGCAAGAGGGAGGGCCAGATAGGAGTGCTCACAGCCAAGGGCAGGAGTGCCAGGGGACCAGAGGCAGCAGGCAGCCACTCCAGCACGAGCTGAGGACAGAACCCCAGACCACAGCGCCATAAGAACCGCCTGACACCTGGTGGAGCCCCCATCACGTGACAAGAAGGTCAAAGCCACCACAAACCCCAAGGGAGCAAAATCCGTTTTTTTAATGATGATTTAGTTTATTAAAGAAAAAATATTATTCTAATCTACCTGTGATAAGTAATTTCCCCCTAAGCTTGCTAACAGGGGTTAATAACTTAATCCCTGTTAGAAATACCATCAAGTTTTTGTGAGAACTGCCAATGAATCTTTCACTGTGGAGGAATTTTGTCTCCCTCTTCTTTGCAGAATCACTTTAATTCAGCCACATTAGAGACTTTTCAAGCATGAACAGCCTGTTTAAGGCAATGCCAAAGTATTTCAATCAGCTTTCAAAAAAGGAGAGCAGAGCAGAAATGTATGGCTTGGCATTCTCCGAATTCATGGTTAATCAATTACAGCAAGTCGTCCTGAAACAGCAAGGCAGCCCGAGATTATTACTGTTGCATTGTGTTCTTTTTGTGAAATGCTGTGTTAGTTGTATGCCAGATGTAATGGGACCCAAACCTTCAAAATCTTCAACTCTCATCAGTTCACAATTTTTTTTTGGCAAATGTAAGACAAGCCCTTTTGTTCTTTTTGGTCAGCTGAGGTTTTCACCTTGAAACTCTCTCATGGATACCATTTTTATTGCTGAATTATAAACACTAACCCCAAGACATGAGGCCCACACATCTTTAGATTTTGTCCTGGGTTATTTCGTGACGTACTGGATGAATTGTTGATCACTTTGGAGTAATTTTGGTAGGCTTGCCTCTGCTGGGAAGATTCACTACTGTTCCAAATTTGCTCCACTTGTGGGTAATGGCTCTCACCGTTGTTTGGTGGAGTCCCAAAGCCTTGGAAATTGCTTTGTAATCCTTTTAAGACTGAGAGATGTCAATTACATTTTCACACAGGGTTTAGAAAGCAATTTTGCTTTAATAAAGTAAATCCTGATTTTAAAACTGCATTTTGTATTTTGTTTAGTTTGATTGGCTTAATTGTCGGCTTAATTTAGAATAATTTCAGCAATAAATCTCATCTCATCTGGACGACCAACTGCTCCAAGCTGGTCAAGAAGGCTCACCAGCGCCTCTTCTTCTTGAGGACTCTGAGGAAGAACCACCTGTCCTCAGACATCCTGGTGAACTTCTATCGCTGCACCATCGAGAGCATCCTGACCAACTGTATAACAGTCTGGTACGGGAACTGCTCTGCCTCGGACCGGAAGGCGTTGCAGAGGGTCGTGAAAACTGCCCAGCGCATCGCCAGAGCACCACTTCCTGCCATAAAGGACATCTACAGGAAGCGGTGTCTGAAAAGGGCTGGGAAAATCATCAAAGACCCCAGTCACCCATCACATGGACTCTTCACCCTCCTGCCCTCTGGGAGGCGCTACAGGAGCCTCCGGACTAAGACCATCAGGTACCGGAACAGCTTCTTCCCCACAGCTGTCAGACTCCTGAATACTGCCTCCTGACATCTGACCCACGTTAACACATGGACTGGACATACACACACCCACAACCACCTACACACACACACAATGGACAACTGTACCCTCAAACACACAATAATAACATGGACTGAACCACCACTCACAACCACTAGCACTTTATATAGCCTCTTAACTGCACTACTGTATAGTGTGTAGATAATAACTGTGTAAATAATCATACGATAATTTTTAATTCTATAACTGTTTACAACTTGCATAGTTCCCATTTCTGTATAGCTGTATATCTCATATTTCTGTAAAGTTCTTTATTTCATATTCTGTATAGTTTTTTTTCATAATTATATCCTGTTCATAGCCTGTACATAGCTTGTACTCACTACAGCCTGTACATACTTATAGTTATAGCATATTCATAACATACTTCATACCGTGTACATTATAACATACCACAAAAGACCAATTTCTGTAATATACTTACATATCTATATGATTGCTAATATATATTCTAATCATGGCTAAAGCACTTCTGGATGGATGCAAACTGCATTTCGTTGCCCTGTACCTGTGACATGTGCAATGACAATAAAGTTGAATTCTATTCTATTCTAAATACAATGTAGTGATTTTATGATTCAAATTTTAAAGTATTTAAATTCCATGAAAACACGTTTGAAACAGTCTGACTTATTGTGCAGAATAGAATTGCAACCACTGATCATAATGAGAGGAATAAAAGCTCATTCTGCAGTACAAGTGTCTCAAAGTACCTGCTAGTGTCTCATAAATTCTATACTTGTTTGAGTGGGGTTTTCAGTTGTATCATTTTATTACCCATCAAGGCTAACTATGCAAATACTTGGAATGTTTTAGGCCAATGTCAAGCTCTATCATGTATAAAAAATTGTTTTCATTTTCCTTGCATGTGTGCATTCAATTAAATTATAATTTCTTCTCAATAGATTGTTAGTACCTGACCTTTGAAGAAGGCAAAACAAATATGAGTGTAAAAACATGACTTTACTCTCTCAATAGTAATACTGAAAACTGTAGAGGTGCTCCTCATTCCCATGAACCATTTGCCCCATCAGAATTACTCAAATTGTATCATGATATGTGTTGGTCATTCATTATATGGGCTATTCAATGTGAATCAGCCACGAACACTGAGCAGTTTATTATATTTGTAGATGTCATCATCTGGGGCTCTATTTTAGTTCACGTCCTTGACACGGACATATTGGCTTCAACCTTTCATCTATTTCTCCTCACTTTCTTTTCACATGCAGCACAAACGCCGTCCTTTGTGTGTGATATCCGCTCCCATTGTTGGCTCAGGTGAAATTGGAGAGATGAGGCAGTTTGTTTTAAGGGTAACGCTTCCCGAGGTTGATGATCAACACCACTCTCTTCAGGCCATTAATAGGTACTACACTGACTGCCAATTGCTCTGTTTTGGGGGTTCTTTTTCTTCAAGACAACTAAAGTCCAGACAAAAGAAAACACTTATTAATGCAGCCAGATATAAGATCTATGCCATGAAACAGGCTCTGCATTACAAAGACATGATGGGCAGTGATTAAATAAGCACTGAGGGACATATGCAAAAATAAATATACAATAATTCAAATATAAACTTTAAAAATATTTAGTATAGTATATCCCATAATGTAAGGACATTTAGTGCTTTTAATGTAGGGAATTTTTAAATACTTATTTGTTACTGAAAATGTTGATGATTAAGATTATACATATGATTATATGTTTTTTCAATTGTTTTATCAGTGGTGGAGTAAAAAGACAAATTATTTTGCTGAAATGCAATGAAGCAGAAATATAAAGAAGTGTGACTGCTAAGTCAAAGCAGCATAGTGGTAAATCTATAGATTTACACATTTAATAAATCTAAAATTAATACGGTGGTTTAACCTAATATGCACTGTTTAATCAGGATTTGATTGCTTTTTCCTCTATACTGTTGCATGTTGGGGCAACAGGTTCAAGGTCTCAACAGATTCAATAAACTGATCTGCAAGGCCAGTAATGTTGTAGGGATGGAGCTGGACTCTCTTAAGGTAATGTCAAAAGGGCGGATGTTGTCCAAGAGCTGTACAATAACTCCCACCCACTCTATAACATGCATGCTAGTCACAGGCGGACGCTCAGTGAGAGACTGAGATTACCCAAATATTACTGAACGACACAGGAAATCATTCCTGCCTTTGGATATGTCCCCATAAATGTCCTCCATCTAATGCACAGTACATCCTGCAATAGTTGTACAGTGTGACAGGCAGATGGAGCATGCCGATTCAAAACACAATTTACAACATGATGAAAAAAATACTCCACATTTATTAGATTATTAATAATTTAAAAATGAATAATTAAAAAACAGAACTGTGCAAATGAAAACAGGGATGGAAACAACTACAACAGGCTCCTCTGTAAATCCGTTACTGATGAGCTGTTGGTAGTAGTGTGTCACCATGAGCCTGTAGACAACAAATCTCCTACTAGGTGCCTTGGTAAGCTATGGCAGGATCTTTAAGTTATAACCATTAATAAATGTGTAATTGCCAGAGTGCCAGAGCAGTGATACACCTGCTGCTGTCAGACCTGCAGGTATCAGGCTGTGATGTTCTCCTTTATAGTGGACAGAAATTTTTGGAGTGGCACAAATAATTTGTGTGGCATCTTATTGAATGCAGAACAGCTGATTGTTATGTAAATAGTTTGAAATGGTTATTAAAAAAGGGGGTAAAAGATAAATGGCTGCAAATAACTTTGTTGTTTGCCAAACTTGTACATAGGATTTTAAAATTGACGATTTATATTTGCATTTAAAGTTATGAAATATGATTCATTAAACATGTTTTTGGTTGTTACAGTAAAAAAAATATACCCTTTTCTACTCGGATTTTATGTTTTTTAGTCTGATTTTAGATCAATTGTGTTAATACAGTATGTCAACATGAAAACATAACTGTAAATTCAGACACGTGAGGTTGTGCTGAAAAGAATGATACCAAACAAGACAAAGTAAATAGTTTTTAAAGGTGAAATGTGGAGGAAACATCAAAAGTTGTTAAAAATGGCCAATTATACCCTGGACCCCAGAGGGTTAAATAATTTTTTAAGTAACGCAATAGTTACTTTTCAAGTAATTAATTACTTTTAGAATCTTGTAACAAAGTCACTAACTCAGTTACTTTTTTGAAGAAGTAACTAGTAACTATAATTAATTACTTTTTCAAAGTAACTTGCCCAACACTGCTTATAAGCCTGTTTTTAAGTTATATTTGACTTTATGCTTTTATTTATAGTTTCTGGGATGCTTCGAACTCAAATTGCACTGCTGAGAACAGTTTATTTTGATGCACATGCTGTTTTCTTTTTGCAAATTTGCATTATAATATTTATTTTCAGTTTTATAAAGCTATGAAGACACTCAAAAATAAATTTCCTGTGGTTGGAAACTATTTTGTGCAACTTTTTTGTATTTGCAGTTTTGAGGGATAAACCTCTTAAATTTCTCTAACTAGAAATATATGAAAAAAAAAAAAGATTTTCCATTTTTCCATTTTTTTTTTCAATTTATGTAGTTACTATGGACTTACTGCATACATATTATTAAAATTTGGGATATAACGGTTGTATTGATGTATAGCAACTTGAAATGCTCCCAAAAATGGCACTACCGCATGTAATAACATAAAGATAGGCTCTGGCAGACTTGGCTCTATGGAAAGTCTGTCTTAAAGGGTTAAGTCAAGTTTTACTTGGGGGATCAAATAAGTGTTTCACTGAAATACAAATGAATACAAATTAGAGACTGTGCATTTCCTAGTAGGTGAATAAATTTACAAATTCAGCAGCGGATCAAATAATTATTTCCCTCACTGTATATACTGGAGATGATGACATATTAGGTTGAGGTACATTACTGAGAAGATTTTTGGAGGAAGACTGGTGCAGTGAAACACTAATTACTTGTTCCAGGTTGTTTGGTAATCCCATGTTTGTGGTCGAGGGGCACTGCCCCCTTCTAGCTGAAGATTAACTATTGATGTTGATTTAATTTTAGGTCATGTAGCAGTTATTGGAAGACTGATGATGGTGTTCCAGTAACACAGTCGTTATCATTACTGGCAAAACTCAGTTATGGGGCGTGTTTTTGCTGCCCCACATGTGTTGTTGTTTTGTTTTGTTTTGTGTACTTTGGCGTTTTTCCAATTCTTCATTACATATTTAATGGTGACCTAAATTTTGGCCACCATGAAGTTATCTACACTGAATAAAATCCAAACAAATGCAAATGGAGAGCATAACATCACATTTTTAAGGGGGTGATGATGAAAGTGAAAATCAAAAGAACTGGTATTCACAATAAATCTTTTTTAAAAACATGCCAGTAATTTCTGCATGTGTGATGATGGTTGCACAACTTATATACATATATTTATCATTATAGTAAGAAGACAGATAACGTTATTTATTCTAATAAAAGTTATTGTAGAAAGTCAAATTGTGAAACTTAAAGAAGGCTTGAAAATGAAGTATTGTTGACTGAATTAAAAATTAAAAATTTACATTAAAAATAACAACTCAAACAATATTGTTTACTTGTAAAACTAGAATGAATGTTTTGTTTCTTTGAACTGATAACACAGGATAAGGAGGTACTGATGCTTCATTTAAACTGGGATTTAACATTTAACATGGAGTCTCAAGCTTTCAGAAGGTGTTTAATTTAATTGAAATTAACATTCTAAAAATATGCAAACTAACTCAAACTGATAATAATTAAACTAAAAGTAAAAAGACATAACATGAGCAAACCAACTCTATGAAGTAACGAAACTACACTGAACTGAAAAGAAAATACAACGGAAAAACAATTAAAAATATAAAACTGTTATCGCGCGGATCCAGCTTTTTGCTAATTAAATGTTTAATACTAAGTACTAAGAAACTTAAATGAAAGCAAAAGGAAGACACAGAAGCTCACATGATGTCTAAAGAGGTCAGAGTTTAGCTGTTCTTTCCTACACTCAGTGTGACTGGCAGATGATTAAGTAGGTCAAGAAGCCAGTCGTTCCTCCAGGTTCTCTCCTTACTCTCCTATTTACGTTGCTATATAGCTGGAAAATATTTGAGAATTAAACAACACATTGTGCAGACAAAAATATCTTAAGATAGGCAACACATAACTCGGGATGATGTACTGTGATTTTTCTGATACAACAATTTTGATTGACTTCATAAACATGAATTTTGATCTCTTGCTCTTTTGCTGTCCTTGTAATGAAAATAATTAACTAACACTTGCCTTGCCCTATTTGTGTTCCTGCCATGTTAAAAGGAGCCCAACAACATACTAGGAGATATCTCGATGACGAACTGCTCGTAATAGTCTCTTACCATGGACCTGTACTCAGCAGCTTTAATCCTGGGAGCCTTGATCTGCACAGGTAAGTTACACTTGCATCTGTAAATAATAATTATGAATACATTCCTACTTGCCTGAGTGGTAATAAGTGGCAATGGTTGGCTTCACTGTGACAGCACCTTGCCAACTTTCAAATTCTTTCAAAGCTATTTTGCTTTTGAATCATGCAAGAGAAAAGTATGCATGCACCAAAAACAGTTTTTGTTCATTTTGATATTGAGACACAGACTGAAAGCAGAAGCAAAGTCAGGCTTAAATCTGTTGATTTTCCGAGCTTTTTTTCCCTACATAAATGATTTCATTATTTTTTTTTATTTTGTTGTATTTAAAAGATGAACACTGACAAACCTCTTACAGCACAAGATAATGATGCCCCAAGACAAGTGTGACTGGTTTTTTTTTTGTTTTTTTTTTTGGTTTAATGTTTGTTTGTTTTCTTTGTTTGTTCTGGCTAGTACGTATCATCTAAAACAGACAAACAAGCCCTTCAGTTTGCTTAATATTACCATTTACACTTCAGCTGGTTTTAACAAATGGAACATGGAAAATTTGTGGTCATCTGTCACTACCATCTTCTTGTGGCTCACTGAATTGCAACTTAGTCGTGATTTAGATATTTTGTGCTGTTCTTTTCAGGATTTTTAAATGTTAAACATATGAAACAGGTGAAACATTCAAGAGCTAAATCAATGCACAATGACTGCTCAATGCTTAATTTATGATAGAGTGGTTGAGTCAGGTGTTTGCTTTTTTTTGCCTGTCCCGTTAGGTTCTTTAGCGATCAAAATTGATGTCTGAAGAAAAACAAAGGTACCCAATGGATTTACTTTACCAAGTGGATCATCACGGCCTTGCGGTATTAGTCCATTTGATCGACCTTTGTTGTTATTATTTATTTATTTTATTTTCAGTTGCTACAGACGGGACAGGCATGGCTGGGGGATAGGAAAGAGAGAAGGAAGGAGAGGAAGGAAAAGAAAAACAGAGGGGAAAAGGGACCGTGAGAAAGAGCACTTAAAAAGAAAAAGTCAGGTGTTTGCTTTTGCACTGGAGACTGGTTTTGAACTCCACGTGGTTGACCATATGCATGTGTTCAATGATAATTTGTTGAAAAGTGGGCTGGGAAAGGGGAGTGGAACAACAGCTGCACTGTATGTATGTATTATTACATGTATGCATTATTGTAGGGTCTACCTTACAATATAAAGCACATTGAGATGACTGTTGTTGTGATTTGGCGCTCTATAAATAAAACTGATTTGATTTGATTCACCACAAAGTATGAAAAACATAAATTAAAAAAAAAAACATGATGAGAAACAGAGATTCTGACAGCAGTGGTCACTTTTCAGTATTCACCCTGACAGCGCTTTATATGTTATAACCTCAATTTTAATAGCAGCTGGCTGAAGAACAAACACCAGAGCAGTTGTTTGTGACAGCTGTAAACAGCTGCAACATGTAGACGATGGATTTAAAAGTAAAAAAAAAATAAAAAATCCTCTGGTGTAAAATGCAGTTTATTTAGCTTCCTCAAAAAGACCACAGTCAGATAAAACAAGTAGAAGCAACAGCAAAGTGATCCCGGGGGTTTAAGCATGAAGCACATGCACCCACAGCAAAGACAGAAAAACACAAAGAAACAGAAACAAGCATGAAACAATGAAAGGGGGAGAGACCTTCTGGGCCCTCACTTGCATTTTTAAATTTTGAATGACCTGTTAGTAACTGTGTTCTTTATCATGCTGAGACTCTGCTATGGTTACTCTGCTGATAAAATTTTCATTTTATTACTTTTTTTTAAATTTAACTATTTCCCACAGTGAGTGAAAAGAAAGTTTTTTTTGCATGTGATTGCAGTTGGTGGTGCTGAGGTGAAGGGGTACTTAAAAACTGACGGGGTATGGATCTCCTCACAGAACAGGAAACAGTATTCAGTTAACACTTTGGCTGAATGTGCCACCAAATGTAAGAATGAAACATCCTTCAGTTGCAAGTAAGGTCACATCTGGCACTAACTATTTTCACTCTGGGGATCAGAACTTATATCACACTCAGAAACACATATTTGTTTGTTTCCACAGGTCTTTTATGCATGCTCAAAAGGACCAAGAGTGTTGGACAGCAGGTGCAAACTCTAAAACAGGGAGTATCATGCGCAGAAGCAGCACAGCTTTATATGAAAGAAATGGTAATGAACCTAAGTTTCCCCAAATAAATATTATAAAACTAACACCTCTTTTTTCATAATGTCCTTTTCTTTGTCTAAAGTGAATATTCTGCTTTGGAGTTAACTTTAGCTAATGCATAATGATGACGTCTGGAGTGTTTTTGCAAACAAAGTAAAGACAGACAGCAAGTTAAACACTGGTGCTGTGGTTCAGTTTGGTTGAATACAACATCACAGTAATGGGATCAGGTCAATTACTCATTCAAGACAATGACTGAAAAATATGAATATGTTAGAAAGAAGTTGCTTATCCTTGCTCTATATTTTGTTTCTTTCTTTCTTTTCATTTCTAGAATATCTTCTGGAGTGTGTAAATGGGAAAGGAATAGATTACAGAGGAACAAAGTCCATTACAAGATCAGGAAAGGTCTGTCAGAGATGGGATTCAGACTACCCGCATGATGTACTGTATGTAATCACAGGCTTTTGTTTGATTTTATATCATTCCTTCATATCGTTATAATCTTTTTTAAATTTTTCTGAATTTTTCTGCTGCAGCTTTGCACCAGACAACAACCAAGATCTGGAGTCCAACCCTGATGAGTTAAGTGATGGACCCTGGTGTTACACCACTGACCCCAACACCCGCTGGGAGTACTGTGACATACCCAGCTGCACTGGTAGCATTCATAAATCCTTTATCCTTTACTTAATTTTGTTTTATTTCATTTTTATTTAGTCCTAAATTCATGTCTAATTATCCTCTGGCAACTCTTTCACTTTCCACCATCCTCATTTGCTGTCTAAAACATTTAAAGTGGCTAATCAGTAAAATGTAGACACTATACAGTATTCTGAAAATGTTTTGGTTCTGGAACAACATTAGCTATTTTGCATGTCATGACATATCAGAGACATCAGTGTCTTTTCATAGAGGACTGTATGTATGGACTCCCAGGAACCTCACAGCCATGGCTAGCATCCCAGCAGGTAAGTGCAAAATCTTTATGAGATATATTGAGCCTGTTCTGGATCTTCAAGACATTTTCCAGAAGTTAAGCTAAAGTGTAAATACTTCTTGTGATATTCTTGGTTAGACTCTTAGAAATGATCAGGAAGGAAGGATGTGGATACGTGTTGAACTGTAAACAGCAGAACATAAAAACCTCAAACTCTTTTTCCCTTACTTGTGTACATGTTTTCTTGTTATAGGCTGGTCAACCATGAACTAGCCCTGTAACAGGCACTTTTGTATTTTTACCACTGGGGGGCAACAATTTACTCTATTAAACTTCTGTTTATGGTTATTTACAGTTTTAATTATCTTGAGGTGAACTACTGCAGAAACTCAGAGAACCCCGACCATGGTGCTACACCACCAGCCCATCCAAACGATGGGAGTACTGCTCCAAACCGCGCTGCAGTAAGTCACTTTGTTCTTCATTCTGATGCTTGGTATGAGCATTACAAGGTTGTCTAGTCCATGTGTACATGCCTAAATGAGCTGAGTTGCTGCCATGTGATTTGCTCATCTTATTAGCTTTTTGTCTTAATGAACGGTCGAACAGGCCTAACCTATACAGTGTATATCCGTTTGCTTTTTTTTTTTTACCCATAAATCTTTGTGTTGACATGAAGAGAGAAAGTGCTCTCTAGGGGGCGTGAGCGTTCATCCAAAATGGCCTAAGGCTGATGTGTGTTTATTCCTCCCTAAGTATCGTCGGTGAAGTTTGCCATGAACGTCAGATTTTCCTGCGCATTTTCATATCTCTGCATCACAATCTGTGGAATCGACAAGACTTTTTTCCTAAAAATATTAATTTCAATTTCAAAACATTATTTTAGATATAAAATGCCAAATTATTGTACTAAAAACATTTGAATGTTTAATATAGGGTTGAGAGTTGGGAGTTCGCCTTGTAATCGGAAGGTTGCCGGTTCGACAGTCGTTGTGTCCTTGGGCAAGACACTTCACCCGTTGCCTACTGGTGGTGGTCAGAGGGCCCGGTGGCGCCAGTGTTCGGCAGCCTCGCCTCTGTCAGTGCGCCCCAGGGTGGCTGTGGCTGCAATGTAGCTGCCATCACCAGTGTGTGAATGACTGGATGTGTAAAGCGCTTTGGGGTCCTTAGGGACTAGTAAAGCGCTATACAAATACAGGCCATTTACCATATTAAAGGTCAATTAAATTAAACTGAATATAGTTAACATATATATATATATATATATATATATATATATATATATATATATATATATATATATATATATATATAATTCCTTTTTATGGTAAAACCTGGTAAAATGGTAAGGGTAAAATCTGCAGCTTATAGCCAATATACAAGAACCAAGTTAAATGAATATCACCATCTTCCAGCACCTGCTACCTTTGAAAGGCATAAGTAAAAGGAAGTGTAACAATAAGCAATATATTTTATAGCATCTTTGAAACAAAGTTTACAAAATCCTATCCTATCCTTTCTTCCTTCTCTCACCCCAACCGGTCCCTGAGCCTGGTTCTGCCGGAGATTTCTTCCTGTTAAAAGGGAGTTTTTCCTTCCCACTGTCACCAAAGTCCTTGCTCATAGTGGGTCATTTGGGTTTTCCTCTGTATTTATTATTGTAGTGTCTACCTTACAATATGAAGCGCCTTGAGGCGACTGTTGTTGTGATTTGGTGCTATATAAATAAAACTGAATTGAATTGAATTGAACAAAATGTTTGCAATAGGGTTTAATGGTCCATAAATATACATCCTTATATGTTTTATATAATATAATATATATATGTTTGACTTGTTTTTTCTATTTTCTATCATATCTTATGTCCTCAGCTACTGAGCCTCCCACCTTCATCCTAGAGATGGATTGCATCACTGATATAGGTGTAGCGTACCGGGGAACAATTGCTGTAACTGTGACTGGCAAAACGTGCCAGAGATGGTCAGCTCAGACACCACATAAACACCACCAAATCCCAGAAAACTGCCCTTACAAGTAAGAGTCGTAACCAAAAATCAGTGTCCACTCTCTGTGATATTAATGTTGTGAAGAAAATATTAGTGGGACTTTTCAATTTGTAGGTTTGATTAATAGTTTTCAGCTGCAACATGGTAATCACAGGAGAAAAACAAAGATATGATAATAAACTACAAGATTTAGAAACTTTTTGCCCATAATGAACTCTGTCTATAGTGTTTAAGCCATTAGAAAGCAATGTCAAAGCAAAATCCCTGTAAGAGTTTGACTTCAGCAACGTGAAGAATCGCTAAGAGTTATCTCTTGTTAAATGGTCGAACTAAAATAATCCATGAGTTCTTGTTTCAGGGTCTATCCAGTTTATACAGGAGAAGATGCATTTGTAAAGCCCCTTTTCACCATGTAGTCAACATTTTGGGGAAGTAATTTGTACAACTTAATTTCAATTTAAATAATCCATCAAGTTATTGTAGATTACTAAAACTTCATTAACATGCCTGCATTAAGTTTGTTTTCATGGCCTCATTGCTGTGTTTTTCCGTGCTCATCTTTGTCAGAGGTCTGGATGCTAACTACTGCCGTAACCCTGACAATAAGTTGTTCCCCTGATGCTACACAACTGACCCTGACACTGATTGGGAGTTTTGCAACGTGCCACTGTGTGGGGAAGCACCTACTCCAGGTATAATATCAGTCAGCTTATCTCCTCTTTCTTTTTCACACAAAAATGCATCCAGGATTTTTTTTTCTTTCCTTATCTCCAGCTGCAGATCCTCCAGTGACCCCTGCAGATGAGGAAGATTGCTTTGAGGGGAACGGTTCCAGTTATCGGAGTATAACATCAGAGACCATCAGTGCTCCATGGTTCCTCACAGACATAGCACAACTTCAGTGGTCTATCCTAATGCGTAAGCATCACACGTTTAAGATACAGCAGGCTCATATACAACCACAAGAGCTTAGTGGTTTTAAAGATGAGACAGGTTTTACCCACTAGATGGGCTGTCACTTTTGAGAAACTTTGTGCTTCATTAGCTGGGACCACAACTTCGGAACGATGAGTGATGAGGAAGTATGAACTGGTGCTGTGGTTTGGGAAAGGCCTCGAAGGGGACTGGCGACGGCTCCCGGGCTGGGAAGATCCCCATGTACTAACAAGAAGTGAAGGAAGGAAGGGAGGAGGAGAAGAGGAGAAAAGAGGGAAAATGGGAGGAAAGGGTGGGGCATGGAAATGAGAACAGCGGGTATTGGAGAAGGGGGCATTTATAGTCTGAGGTCGTAAGGGGCGTGAACGAGGTGTGGTCCCGCTCCTGAAATTCAGATGATATCTCCACAGAATGATAGATGTACATCTTAACTTGTTATACCAGAAATTAATATTACATAAAAAAAAACTGTTTAGTAGGTGGATGTTCTGAAGTATCAGGTCTTTTTTTGCAACAGGGACCTCAGAGAGAATCTAAAAAAACATACTAGAAGACAACCTTAGAATAATAGCCACCAATGATTCCATGATCCCATTCTGCTTTTTAAATATCTTAGGAACCACAGCCAGCAGTCTGAGAGTGAAGTGGTCTGTTGGGGTGATAGAACTAAAGAAGTTACTGAGATGAAAGGTGAAACATCTACAAGAAAAACTTAAAAGAAGTCCAGTCGCACCATCAAATATTCTCAAGAGAATGAATAGCTGTTCCATAAAAGGACGAATATTGCATTGTTCCTTCTGCATCTGATGTTTGACAAATGGATGAATTCCCCTTTCCAGTACCCTGGCATAGATTTGGCCTGGGAGGCCCAGGAGTGGGATCTCCCTGTAGTTGGTTAGTTTCAGTTCCTGAAAGCAGACATTTTATCAGGCATTTGGGTTCTTTGTACTGTTTTTTTGTTTTGTTTTGGCTATTTACTTTGTTTTCTGTGTTATTTTATGTTATTTGTGTTAATGCTTTCAGGAACAGAATTTTTTGATTGCGCCAATGGTTCAAGAGTTATGGTAATTTGACCTAAAAGTTTGACTGACAAACGATGGAATGGGGTTTTAACAGGTTAATTATCCCAGTTATCTTGCTCCAGGTGATGAGCGAGTCATCACCCTTGTTTCCAGACTCTGCATCCTCTACAGAAAGCTTATCAGTGGGATTCCAAAGGTACTTGAAGTATTCCTTCCAGGACCCTATTATATCCTCAGTTGAAGTCAGCTAGCACCTTACCTGCAACTTATAAATAGAACACCACTTTCCCTGCCTGAGTTGCTTTGCTTGACGGTTTGCCAGGATCACTACGAGGCAGACTGAAAGTCTTTTCCCATTGTTTAACCAAACTTACACCCAAGATTTTGCTTAAACTCCCCCCAGAGCTGTGCTCCACTCAGCCCGCAAACTAACCAACCGTGATAGAACTCAGCTTTATGGCTCCATTCACCTCCGATGTCCAATCGGGGACTTCCACCACGACAAGCACCAACCATATCGTAGCCAAAGCTCCTTAGAGCACCCTCAGCAATGGAGGTGCAAAATATGGTCCTCAATAATGATGGTGTGATGAAGCTCTATGAATGTGTTGAATCTTTCCGGCATCTTCCCCAAAAGGCAGATCACAGGATGCCCTGTTTAACAGCTCATTTGGAAGTAATGTCATCTGCTGGTCATTCGATGTACAGCAGGCCTGCTGTGATAATACATGTGGGCTACATACCAGTGGATATGCAAACGTAATTATGTATCAATTACAGAATACCCCAGTGAGGTCCTATATAATATAAATATATACACACATACACACACACCCCTAATTAACCATCCTCTCTGAGACTGATTTAAGATCTTTGTTATTATTGGGCAATAGTATGTCAATTTATTTGCATTTTTGGTAGCTTCATAATGTCCTTAAAATCTCCATTCATGCTCTAGATGATCCTCAGAATCACCTCAGATCCAGGTCGTGCAAAAAACGTATTTCCAGTTTGATTCTGTAAATCAAAGAAACAATGAACAAAGAGATGATAGATAAATGAATAAATTGAGTTACGTCGTAAAATAAAAGAATCTGATTTGGTCTATCCAACAATTTTTCTTGTGGCTTACAAGGCTGTAAAATCTTCTCTTTTATTAATTAACACCAATCCAAACTAACTTTCGTGCTTCACTCTTTTTGTAAGAATTCATGATAATAATAATGATTACTTTGCAGTTGAACTGAATTGTGGAACACCAGCTATCAAACCAAAACGCTGTCTTCGTAGTATGGTGGTCAGTGGCTGTGTGTCAAAGCCTCACTCGTGGCCCTGGCAAACTACCCTCCAGACCAAGTGAGTATATACAGGGAGTGCAGAATTATTAGGCAAATGAGTATTTTGTCCACATCATCCTCTTCATGCATGTTGTCTTACTCCAAGCTGTATAGGCTCGAAAGCCTACTACCAATTAAGCATATTAGGTGATGTGCAACTCTGTAATGAGAAGGGGTGTGGTCTAATGACATCAACACCCTATATCAGGTGTGCATAATTATTAGGCAACGTCCTTTCCTTTGGCAAAACGGGTCAAAAGAAGGACTTGACAGGCTCAGAAAAGTCAAAAATAGTGAGATATCTTGCAGAGGGATGCAGCAGTCTCAAAATTGCAAAGCTTCTGAAAGCGTGATCATCGAACAATCAAGCGTTTCATTCAAAATAGTCAACAGGGTCACAAGAAGTGTGTGGAAAAACCAAGGTGCAAAATAACTGCCCATGAACTGAGAAAAGTCAAGCGTGCAGCTGCCAAGATGCCACTTGCCACCAGTTTGGCCATATTTCAGAGCTGCAACATCACTGGAGTGCCCAAGAGCACAAGGTGTGCAATACTCAGAGACATGGCCAAGGTAAGAAAGGCTGAAAGACGACCACCACTGAACAAGACACACAAGCTGAAACGTCAAGACTGGGCCAAGAAATATCTCAAGACTGATTTGTCTAAGGTTTTATGGACTGATGAAATGAGAGTGAGTCTTGATGGGCCAGATGGATGGGCCCGTGGCTGGATTGGTAAAGGGCAGAGAGCTCCAGTCCGACTCAGACGCCAGCAAGGTGGAGGTGGAGTACTGGTTTGGGCTGGTATCATCAAAGATGAGCTTGTGGGGCCTTTTCGGGTTGAGGATGGAGTCAAGCTCAACTCCCAGTCCTACTGCCAGTTTCTGGAAGACACCTTCTTCAAGCAGTGGTACAGGAAGAAGTCTGCATCCTTCAAGAAAAACATGATTTTCATGCAGGACAATGCTCCATCACACGCGTCCAAGTACTCCACAGCATGGCTGGCAAGAAAGGGTATAAAAGAAGAAAAACTAATGACATGGCCACCTTGTTCACCTGATCTGAACCCCATTGAGAACCTGTGGTCCATCATCAAATGTGAGATTTACAAGGAGGGAAAACAGTACACCTCTCTGAACAGTGTCTGGGAGGCTGTGGTTGCTGCTGCACGCAATGTTGATGGTGAACAGATCAAAACACTGACAGAATCCATGGATGGCAGGCTTTTGAGTGTCCTTGCAAAGAAAGGTGGCTATGTTGGTCGCTGATTTGTTTTTGTTTTGTTTTTGAATGTCAGAAATGTATATTTGTGAATGTGGAGATGTTATATTGGTTTCACTGGTAAAAATAAATAATTGAAATGGGTATATATTTGTTTTTTGTTAAGTTGCCTAATAATTATGCACAGTAATAGTCACCTGCACACACAGATATCCCCCTAAAATAGCTAAAACTAAAAACAAACTAAAAACTACTTCCAAAAACATTCAGCTTTGATATTAATGAGTTTTTTGGGTTCATTGAGAATATGGTTGTTGTTCAATAATAACATTATTCCTCAAAAATACAACTTGCCTAATAATTCTGCACTCCTTGTATGTTCAAAGACAACTTCCATTTGTAAAGGACTTTCAATTTCCTCAACAAATGTGCAGATATTGAGAAATAAAATACTGTAACATGTCACTGCTGATATACAGTTAATTTAAGTATTTTATTTAAGTGTTTATAGCATTTACATTCAAACCTATTTACATGTCAATTGTCTGATTTTTCTTTATTTGTCAATTCACTTTTTGCCGTTTTTCCCTTTTGTATATGCTGCACATCTTCTGAAATAAATCTGTTTCTCTTTCTACCAGTGAAAGAATCGACTGTGGAGGAACTCTGATCCACCCTCAGTGGGTCTTAACTTCTGCTTTGTGCTTGAGGTTAGAATAAAGTCATCGTTAACACCTGAAAATCAAATTCTGCAATTACTCAAAAATTGATTAATTACTCCCTTTGTTTCTACTTATTATGCACTGCAGCTCCAGTCAGCCTTCAGCCTTGAGGGTAGTGCTGGGTATGCACTCACTTAGAGCCACTGTGCCATCGAGACAAGTGAGGATGCTTGAGAAAATCATGAGTGGACCAGATGGATCGAATATTGCTCTGCTCAAACTAGCAACGTCTGTATGGGCCTAATTTTCCTAGGTGAAATCAGATTACACACACACAACATTGATTTTTTTTTGTGTGTGTGTGTGTTTTCAGACCTGCGGTGATAAACAACCAAGTGCAGCCGGCTTGTCTGCCAAAAAAGGACTATATAGTGGAACAATGCGTTATGTTACTGGATGGGGTAGGACTCAAGGTACATTTGTGTGTGCTCTTGTGCGTCTTTGTGAAAATAATTTACATTTCAGAGTGAGAAGAAAAAAATCTGACTTTTTAGATATACAGTCAGGGGAAAATGATTTGAACCCCAGCCTATTTGGACTGGACTGGTTCCACACCGTTCTCATTATCCTTGAAACTCCATGAGGTGAGATCTTGCGTGGAGATCCAGACCGAGGGAGATAGGCAGTTATTTTATGGTTCTTCCATTTGCAAATAATCGCACCAACTGTTGTCGCCTTCTCATTCACCTGCTTGGCGATGGTCTTCTAGCCCATCTTTCACTTAACATTGCAACAGTTTAATCAGCTTAATCATTTGCAGAACATTTTTTTGTTAAACAGGTCTTATTTTCCGACAAAATGCACTTTTGAGAGGCTCAAAAAAGACCAGTATGCATTAGATATAAAACACAAAGAGCTGATAACAGCATTATTCATTACCCAAACAATTCCCACAGTAAAGATATCACAATACATTTTATCAAGATGATGAGGAGAATAATTGCAGAGGGGTGTGTCGACAGGTATTCGAGGTGGACGCGTCCTGGAAGAAACTGGTTTCCCTGTGATCGACAACAAAATCTGTAATCGCAACACTGATATAGTTGCAGACCACGAAATATGTCCTGGAAATACAGAGGGAGGAAAAGCAAGCTGCCAGGTATGACAAAGTGAAAGATATAAAAACTGGGCAAAGTTCTATAAAACTGTTTGTGCACTGTTGTCTGCCTCAGTGTGTACTCTGTTTTGATAACAGTATTGCCTCAGTTTAGTGACCTGATATTTTTAATAGTTTTCTAGAAAATAGATTTTTTTATTTGATACAGCTGTGACATTGACCAATATAAAAACTTAATCTATTTACAACATATGAGAGCAAATTCATAATGCCCAATCTGTTGGATTTTGAGGAATAACTTTCAATAATCAGGCGTGAAATTAATACCAAGTTAAAAGTTCATTGAAGAGGTTGTTTTATTAAAAAAACTGCAGTGCAGCAAAATAAAGGTACAAATGTAACAGGATTTACATTTTTGATATTTTACTATATATACACCAGTTTTTGAAAAAAAAAAAAAAATCCTCAGTGGTGAAAATTAACTCAGTTGTCTCAAATATTACATTTCAGTCAAAATTCAAGGTATATACTTTATTTCATTTCATTTATAACTTGTGACTGTCTAACAGACAAATATTAATATACAGTGACCACTGGCTGAAAGCTTTAGTTATATTTATGGAAAATATCCCAAAAATAAACTGAAAAGATTAGATCCTTGTACGTTTCAGATAAAATGGGAGTCAAACTGATGCAGTAAATATTCTTTTATTGGAGAGAAAACTGTGCAGTATAATTTACTTAAGATGTTGAAGATATCAGAATATTAAACAGGCTATTGTTTGGATAAGAGGCTGTAACAGGAGAGAGATGATACAGAAACATGACATTCTTATAAAATCAGCTTCGTCAGAAACTAACCAAAGCACATGTTTGAAATGTTTGAAATAAAAATAAACTGAACTGAACATATGACCCGAGCCACATGAAGTGGCGATATCACTAACGTCACGTAACTTAGCTGAAGGTTAGCTAAATTTAGCTTTTTAAGACTTTTCACTATGCTAACATTTGTTCCGCTCAATATATTTATTGAGATAAAAACTCGGTACTTACTTTTAAAAGTTTGTTTCCACTTCGCTTTGACCGTCTGCCATTTTTTACACAAAGTTTCCTTCAACCTTTGACTTGCAAAGAGTCCTGGGATATGGTCAGCCACGAAGGATACACCCAACTCGTCCTTCAAATCTGGAGAAAAGGTAGGGCCCCATTTGGAGGAGGCTTCGAATTTTGACAGCCTTCGTTGCGTCGCTGTGACATAATTGGCCTACAAATGCGGACTCTGAAGGATGCTGCCCCTGAATTTGGACACAGCCTATGTCTGTCTTTGTATCACACTCGCTCCCTCACTCTTTCGTGTCCCCGCTGTCAGGTCATCTGTTGTGTTCACACCCTGTTTCCAGGTATCCACCCATCCATACCAGGATTTCATGTTTATGTTTAGTTTTTCCACTTAGGTTTGTTTTGCACCTTTCTAACAGCCACAATGAACAGCTCCCTTTTCGTTAAAATCTAGTTATGTTCCACGCTTCATTTTGTCTGCGTTTGGGTCCGCTCTCCTCTCTCCACACGCAGACTCTGACACTTTCTTAGCTTGCTTTTAGCATCAGTTACCCTAAACACCATCAAAAAGATCTGTGTGAGTAAAATAGTAAAGTATCCACTATCTAATATCTATTTTGTGTTTCCTGCCTGTAGGGTGACAGAGGTGGTCCTCTGGTTTGTTATGAGCAAAACAGATTTGTCCTTCAGGGTGTCACAACATGGGCTGAGGGATGTACGTTGGGCCATTCTCCTCTGCCAAAACCTTTGCTGCAATCTTCTGCCATCTTCCCCCCTCCATATCTGACAGAGAATGCTGACTGTTGTGTTGAGCTTCTTTGTTCAATGTGTTTAATGTAGAGTCCACAAATCAAAATTAACCCACTACTTTCTGTAAGATGTAGATATCTACTCCTCTCTGTCCTGTAGCTCTGTTAAATGTGAGCACTGTTTGTAGTCAGCCCTGGAACTGTCATTAAAAAACGTGATGACTGATTTTGAGTTATGTACAATTCCAGTGACTTCGGGTGGATGAAAACTGAATTTCACTTACTTTCGATGTCCAAAGTTAATAATATTTTGTATGAATGGCATAGTCTATTCTTTACTGTAACACCATATAACACCACCTGGCGTTATTTTAGTATTAATAAAAATGTATTCAAAACAGTCATTGTTTCACTTTGGAGCAATCACTACTCAATGCCAGAAATGTGTACTTGATTAGACCTTTCACTCTTCTATCCATAGTACTGGGGACCTTGGCAATTGTGTAGTGGAGTGTAGTATTAGTAATTTGTGTTGTTTCACAGTTGCATTTGGAGACTTAAGGTCACCTAATGCTTGCATACCAACCTTTGTGGTTCTCTCTGTCCACAGGTTTCATCAAAATGTCAACAAGATCTGAGGGTTAGTTTGTTAGTTTACTATTATTACAAAACAGTATCAAGGTCTTGTATGAGTTGCATTCCAGTGCAGGTACAAACGCTATACATGTTCATTTACACTGGAGGACTAAAAAACCAGGAACCGAGGAGACCAGATGCTAGGACACAGAGCCATTGCTAGGGGGTCTCCCAAAGTTCATTCTGTTCATCTGATAACTTGGTCCAGACGGACAGAATAAACTTTTGGAGATTTACTTACCTGGATGATTGAGCATGCATCAAGACATAGCTAGGAGGTGTGCAATATGAATAAAAAAAGAATGCTTGGACACTGCTAGCATAATGGACAGGTTTTTGACAGGGCTCCCACACAAACGCAAAGCAGAAGATGAAGCATCGCCAAATATGTTTCCAAACCAACTTCCTTCCAAGCCAAAGACTAGAAAATATAATGAAGCGTATCTTGCACAACGGTGAGGCCAAGGTAGGCATCCCCAACAGAATTTGTTTCGTGTTGGGAGCACGCACAGTTGCTTCACAGTCCTGGGTCTCTTTGTTGTAGTTTTTATTTCATGATGCCCCAAATGTTTTCAACTGCTAAAAGCACTGCACTGGAGTCAGGCCAGTTCAGCAACTGGACTTTTCTACTCGACGGCTATGCTGTTGGAACAGCTGCAGTATGCTGCTTAGCACTGTCTCTCAGAAAAATGCAAGGCCAAGGTATGTTGCTGTAAAATCAGTATAAACCTTTCATCACTGATGGTGCTTTTCCAGATGTGCATACTCATAAGCACAGATGCACCTCCATACGATCAGAGATGCAGACTTTTGAAATCAGCACCAGTACCAAGCCAGATGGTCCGTCTCTGCTTAACTTCAGATGAAACAGCATCCATGTTTTCCACTGTGCCTGAGTGGATTTTAATGAGCTTTGACCCAGAGAATTCAATTCAATTCAGTTTTATTTCTATAATACCAAATTACAACAATAGTTTCATCGGGGCACTTTATGCATAAAGTAATAGTTTTAAGTGATTATGCATAAAGGTAAAGGCCCTATCTTACAATTTAAAGCTGCGGTGATTGCAGCATTTCCAGATGTGTCGACTTTTGCATGACTCTGCCAGTACTGTAAACTGTAATTGTGGATGGTGTGATGAACTGTGCTCACAGACAATGATTTCTACAAGTGTTTGATAACCAGTGGAGTGATTTCAATGACAGAATCATGCCTGTTTTGAATGCAGTGCTGCCTGGTAGCGTTCTGATGCCACAATCCTATATGATGTTCTGCTTTGTCCCTTGCTCACAGAGATTTGTGCAGATTCTTGGACTCTTTTGATGATGCTATGTACAGTAGATGACGAGATATAAAGTAGACTGGCAATCAATTGCCCATCTTTACTTTAGAGGAACTCTGCCTCTTTTTATACCCAACCATGTTACTGAGCTGTTACTTAACTAGTTACAAAATGTTCTTCCAGCTGTTTCTTTTACTTTTCCAGCATGGGTTCTGTCAAAAGAATATTGTTTTTATATAATGTGATCAGCTTCATGAAATGTATTCTTTTATCACTAGGCAATCTACATGTCTACGTGACTTTTCACCTAATAACTTTTGTGATGAACTTATTCAGCTACTAAACCACTTCCTGTTTTCTGAGAACATGCAGATGTAGAAAAGGGAAAAAACCTGTTGCTCTGAGTACACTGTGAAAAGTAGACAGGAAGCGCAGGCTTTTGCAGAGCGTGCTTGTGCTGTGCTGATTTTGTTGTTTCTGAGTGACGTTGTTATTTTTGAACACACACACACACACACACACACACACACACACACACAGACATACAGAAGTGTATAAATAAAGAACGCAGGCAGTGATGAGACGCAGTTCGTGTGTCTATCACTGCCCACGCGTGTAAAGACGACTGCAGTGTTTGTGTTTTCTAACTCAGGTGTCTTAGCTGAAGAACTACGGGGTGATTTAAAGAAATCCCGTTTATTTTAATAGTTATTGCTCATGAAACAGTAAAAGGACTCAGTTTAAACATTTGATATGTTTTTTTATACTCTGGATGTTAAGAAATTATGGGTCAATTTAATGATTTGAAATCGTTGAGTTCTGCTTTCATTTACAGTTTCCCAACCTTTTTGGAGTTAGGTTGGGAAACTGTAAGGTTGTGTGATTGCAGAAGTATCTCAATTCCAGATGTTTATGTATGTATTTGTTTTTTTTACTTGTTCTCGGAACCATACCTAGAATTTGACTAAAATGCTCTAAAATATAACAATAATTATATATTTTTTATCTTAATGAAGAAAAGTGAAAAGTGAACACTATGGACTTGTCACTAGGGACTAAGGTATCACAGAAGCGGGTCTGGATTCAGGCACAGGACCTCAGAAAAACATTTAACAGTTTATTTACAAGAGAAAAACACACCAAGGGCTATCTACAAAAATGTGGGGAGGGAGAAATCCAGGGGTCCTTTAGGGTGGAAAAATCACACATTAATCCTCTTCAGTCATACACAAGGATGTCCTCTTCAGCCACACACCACTCGAAACACTCACATCAAAACACTTTTTGACATGGAAAAACACGGGCTGGGACAGGTCCAGGGAAATTTATAAACCAAAGGAGAGAACAAATCAATAGCCAGAAACAACAACTAGAAAAGGATAACTTAGCGAGAGTTGTGTTCTAAAGCCTAAGTTTGAGTATATTGCTAATCTAACCACATGTATGTCATGTATGCATAGGATAACCTATTACATGAATATATCTTCGTCTTTTGTGGCTAGCCTTGTATATCCTGACTCCCGTATTCTTTTGAATGGAGTTTGGCTGGCTGCTGAATTGTGTACCGACGCACACACACAAGAAGAGCAGTACGATAATTATAGATGACTTTAATTATTCAACTAAAAGTTATTACAGTAAGCCAAAGAGTAAAACTCAAATAGGGGAACAAAAGGGTAGTATTGTTGAGTGAATTAAAAATTGAAGTATAATTTCAAAAAATAAAAAATAACTTTGGCAATATTGTTTACTCATTAAACTAAAATAAATGTATTACAAATGTCTATGTTCTTCAATTGGCAAACACATCAAGCATGACATGGTAGTGAAGCTTAATTTAGAATGTGATGTCTAGTTATGTGTGAATGAAGAGCCTTCAGAAGGTGTTTAGTTTTGCTCCTGACAAATACTTATTGATATTAACTTTATAAAAACATATAGATGAACTCAAATACAAATGGAGCTAAAAGTAAAAAAATAAGCAAAAATAAAAGTAAAAATTCTAAACCATTACAACTAAAATCCACTCTGTGAACTAAGTGAAATTAAACTGAATTAAAACTGAATCTTTTGCTCAGATTCAAAGCTTAGATAATGCTATGCTTAAAACAAAGAGCATAATGGAATACAATAGAAGGCACAAACTCTCACATGATATCTAAAGAAGTCAGAGTTTAGGGGTGGTTTTTTAAACCTTATGTGATTGGCAGAAGGCTGATCATTACATCCAACAACAGATAAACCCTTCAAGTTCTCTCTCCACTCTCTAACCGATGTTGTTTAATAACTAAATAAAACTGGGAATTAAACAACAATTGGTACAGCTGAAAATATTTAACAATATGCAACACATAATTGAGAATGAAACGCTGTGCTTTTTTTTGTGATGCAATGATTTTGCTGGCGCTCATAAACAAGGATTTTGATCGGCAGTGCTTTTGCTGTCCTTGTTGGGACAATGATTAACAAGTAATTGAATTGCCCTATTTGTCCCCCCAACATGCTAAAAGAAGCCCAATAATATGCCACGAGGTGTCTCTTTGAGTTAGTCGATGATGAACTGCTAGTTTTTGGGTCTCACCATGGGCCTGAACACAGCAGCTTTCCTCCTGGGAGCCTTGATCTCCACTGGTAAGTAGTACAACTACTATAGGGCATGTAAAGATGATTTTTCTTCTTATTTGTTTAGCTCTGTTTTCTTACATTTAAAAAAGCAAACAAGGTGTGAAGGGGGGGGGTTGGCTTCTTTTTTTTAGCATTTAGTTTAAATGGTAATAATGGATGCGTTTCAAGTGCTAAATTCTTATAATGCAGAATGCAACAATAACACTAAGACTTTTCTTTCTTTTACATTACATATGCTAGAAATAACTCAACAAAATAAGAAGCACAGAGACACATTTTTTCTCACACTCTCAGGTCTAAATGGGTCATGACAGACCACATCAGCACATTCAAAGCTATACCTTTAGTCTAGATTTGAATAATTAATGGAATTTGATAAATGTAAGCTTACGTTAAAGTAATTTAGGATAATTCTGTGTAGTGTAGTTTATAAAGACCTAAAACAGTGTGTTGGATGATTTGGTAACCATGTTGGAGCCCGTATACTGGTTGCTTTTAGTCAGATGACGTAAAATGGATTGTTTGGCTACACGATTTCCCGATAAACCCTCTAATCAGCAACCTTGACTGACTGGACAAAACCTGCTTATTGACAAAGAATATATACTTTCTTTAAAAATATAACATTTGGGTACATAACAAAAAGGACAGCGCTACAATATCTCCTCTGCTTTTAATAACTACTTTTACACACCGGCCTGTTGTGTTAAAACAAGTCGAAATTCTAATTAATTACTTGAATATACATTGATATGCCTTCATATTGGATAACTGTTCAGTAAAATATTTTATTTACCTGCTGTCTTAACTTCTGTGCAAGGTGGCAAAGGAAAAAAAATCTTGATGGAAAAATAAGTCTTGACAGCATTTGTGTTTTGCTCTTATGAGAACTGCTAGACTTGTAATGAAATGTATCTAATAACAACAGATGAGAAATCCAACAGCACTCTTGATGTGGGAGTCTAAAAGTGTTTTATATTGATCTAAAAAATAAGAATCTTTGAGCTTTTGAGGTGCTGGTTGTGATCCCTTCCACCCTTATGTTTCCCTGTGATACTGTTAATCCCCCAAATTTAGCAGTAGCAGATTTCTTAAAATATGTCCTGGAATTTCCTCCTGGATTGCCTAGACCTATACAAGATCAACAGGGCCCTAGGAGCCTTCATCAGGAACTCAATGGGAATGTAGAGGACAACACTAGAGGCCAACTTCAAGCCCATAGCATAGGCCTGAACCCCCTCAGTGAGATCATTAACAAGACTGGCTACGGATACCGACTACGGAATGGAGCAGTTGCCAGCCATCTCCTGTACATGGATGACATCAAGCTGTATGTCAAGAGCGAATGAGACATTGATTCACTGATCCACACCACCAGGATATACAGCAATGACATCGGAATGTCAGTCGGAATGGAGAAGTGTAGTCAGATGATAACGAAGAGAGGGAAGGTAGTCAGAACTGAGGGGATCAAACTACCACAAGGCAACATTGCAGATTTAGAGGACAGCTACACGTACCTGGGGATCCCACAGGCAAATGGGAACCATGAAGAGGCCGCTAGGAAAACTGCAACCACCAAGTACCTGCAGAGGAGTCAGCTCAATGGTAAGAACAAGATCCGCGTGTTCATTGAATACCTTGAGCACCGAAACCCAAGAAAGAAGAGGAAGAGAAGGAACCATAATGGAAGGACAGGCTCTTGCACTGTATGTACCACCAGCAGATAGAGGAGGTGGCTGACATCCAGAAATCCTACCAGTGGCTGCACAAAGAAAGACAGCACAGAGGCACTAATCATGGCTACGGATGGGTACCGGTGTTCTGACATAAACGGTAGTAACCAGACCGAAAAGCAGCGCACATTTCGGTGCTTTATTTCGGTGCTTTTTTCCCCCTGAGATGTCATACACTTTGGATTCTAGCCAATCATTTTACCTTTCCAAGGATTAAAAACTCCCAAGGCGAAGCGGTCAAAAGTCTGGCTGGACTTCACAGCAAAAGATGCAAACTCAGCAGCCTGCAACAAGTGCTTTAAGCTGATACTGTGCAAAGGAGGTAACACCTCAAATCTGATGAAACACCTGGCGACGCATAGTGTTTTTTTAAAAGCCGAGAAATGCACCGTATTTGATAGCTTGCTGCAAGTCCTCACACCGAGCGCATCTACTGCGGGTGTGGTGCCTGTTATCGGACCCGGAGTTAGCAACATCGACGAGGAGAGTCCTGGCGCTAGCCCTGCCAGTGTACCAGAAATGATGATGGATGACGATGGCAGTAGCAGCCGTTCTTCTCTGGGTGATTAGCTTAATGTTGCGGCTGTCTTCTTGTTTGATGGCAGATACTCCCTTCATGTTGTATCAACAGAAAAGGCTAACTTGGTTATCATTTTGCAGAAAAAAGAGACTGCTAAAAATAAAAACATAAGAGGTTTTTGGACAAAGTTTGTGTTCTCCATTCTTTAACCACCAGTTCGAGCACCGTTTAAGCACTGGCACCGTTTCAAAAGTACCAGTTTGGCACCGGTATCGGATAAAACCTAAACGATATGCATCCCTAATCATGGCAGCACAGGAACAAGCTCTGAGCACAAGATCCATAGAGGCTGGGGTCTACCACACCAAGCAAAATGCCAGGTGCAGGCTGTGTAAAGATGCCCATGAGGCAATCCAGCACATAACAGCAGGGTGCAAGATGGTAGCTGGCAGGAAGAAGGAACACAAGAAACTTGAGAAATACCAAGGGTTCAGGGAAGAGCTCAAGAAGATGTGGAGGGTGAAGGTCCCAGTGGTCCCAGTGGTAATCGGAGCACTAGGTGCGGTGACTCCCAAGCTAGGCGAGTGACTCCAGCAGATCCCAGGAACAACATCGGAGATCTCTGTCCAGAAGAGTGCAGTCCTAGAAACAGCTAAGATACTGCGCAGGACTCTCAAGCTCCCAGGCTCTGATGGAGGACCTGAGCTTGAAGGATAGACAGTCCACAGGGGCGAAGGGGGAATTTTTGTATAAATATATATATTTCAGACAAAATTCCTCCATATTATAAAAAACAAAGACAAAACTCACAAACATAAGGACACTTATTGCAATAAAAACTTGAACTACAGTTGTGTCGCCATGTGTTATAACTGTCACAGCTCTTACTATTGAATTTCTTGACTCATTCAAACAGCACATAAATTTGTACATATAGTTCCTCAGTAAGGCACGAAAAGCTGGGACGTTACTCACGACAAACATTTGACTTGCAGATGTCCATCTTGGAAGTTTAAGGAAAATTTTAAATGCATCCTGAAAAGCCACCAGCAGTTTTTTTTTTCATTATGACTTTGATATAATTACACCACAAATGAGCCATAGGCACAATAGGCTTGAAAATGGCTATTTTAACATCGTCTGTGCACATGTAAAATTTAGGTGGCCTTATATTAGCTTGCATGTGCAACTTACAATGCTGGCGTTTCGCATCATCATCATCACAGAGATCATTTTTTAAGATATGACCTAAGTATTTCACTTTACTCCTCATATCCAATACTTGGTCTGCTAAATAAAAGATTGGAAAATTTAGCTTTTGGGTTCCCATTCATTTCCTATGGCAGTCACTTCTGACCAGGAAATACATGAAGTAATTGTTTTTTTTTTTTGGATGTGACTGATTGCAGTTGGTGGCAATGACGTGGAGGGCTACTCCAAAACTGAAGGTGCATGGATTCTCTCACTGAACAAACGAACGTATTCAGTTAATACTGTGGCTGACTGTGCCACCAAATGTAACACTGAAACATCTTTCACATGCAAGTAAGTTCACATCTCACATTTCGTTCTGTGAATCAAAATGTTGCATGTATATACAAACGGTATGTATATACAAATAAAAATGTTTCCATTTATAGCTCCTAGTCCTGCCATTATCCATAGGGCCGCATTTTACCCTCCACATCTGCTCCAGTTGTTCCTTTAGCTCCTGGTAGTTTTCTGTTTCCTTGTGCTCGTTCTTCCTGATGTTGCTCTGCACTGGGATTGCCACATCTATCACAATTGTTCCTTATCATCATCTATCTTCAGCTGTTTTTGTCGATGCTCCATGATTCAAATTGTGGCTCTGACACTCACTAACCCATACACTCTTTCCTTTCTTTCTTTATTGTTCACACTGGGAATCTGATGACCAGTAAGGCTTATGGATCAATAAGTGGGATCTTATTCCTACCATTATGCCTTGTATAGTCCAGGCACTCTAATATAGATGTGTGAAGAATTGAATTGTAGGTTGTCAATCTAGGCGGTGCTCAGCGTGGTCTGCGTAGTTGTAAAGTCCTGTGTTGCAGCTCTATAAACAAGGAGCTGATGCTTCTGCTGTCTGTTGTATTTCCAATGCCTTTCTGAGCTATTCTTGTGTATTGACGCATGTTTCTACTCAGTATAGTTGCTATGATGCTTGAGAGAGGAGCTTCCGTGTTTCTATGGAAGGTTGCTGTGGTCTGGTCTTATTCTAAGTCCACCAGCCACTTGGCATTGGTGTGGCACCTCTTTCTCACAGATGTTCTTTCAGTATTGTTCAGTTGTTTACATCTGCAAGCATTTCCTCTGATGGGACTGTTAGCCAGGAGACTCGTGCGTTTGCTTGGGTGGCTACCTTGGCTACATATTTTCTCAATTCAGTAGATGCATCTGCCATTGCAGGTGGCTGGGCAACATTTAGTTAGGATTCACTGCTCTCTTCTACGAGGGTTAGCTAAATATTTCCATACTGCTCACTGCTGTTCCCATTGTACTTTAGACTCTTGATCTCGAGCTTTGATAATAGCTTCTCTTGATGTTATTAAACTGAACAACTAGGTGCTTCTTGGTAACTGTGAATGTTGGCTATCTCCTCATCCATAGTTCCCACATGAGCTGTATAATCCTGATGAGTACTTGATCATTAAGTGCCAGCCATTCTGGCTACCGAGGGAATTTACAGCAGTCATTATTACGGCTGTTTACATTCCCCCACAAGCCGAGGCTGACTGGCCAATGATGGGACTGTACAGTGCGATTAGCAGCCAGAAAACCATGCACCCAGAGATGGCATTTATCACAACCGGGGACTTTAACAAAGGAAACCTGAAGAAAGTTTTACCAAAACTCCACCAACACATTTACTTCATAACACGAGGAGAGCGGCTGCTTGACCACTGTTACACCTCCTTCCTGGATGCGTACAAAGCCCTCCTACGCGCCCCATTCGGCCAGTCGGTGTGTGTACTAAGCCCTCGCCTGTACTCACACTACACCTACAACTGCACGGCCACTAGCAACTCCAACATCATTGTGAAATTTGTGGACGACACAACAGTGGTGGGTCTTATCACCAGAGGTGATGAGACGGCTTAGAGGAAGGAGATCAGCGCCCTGACACACTGGTGCCAAGAGAGTCAACATCACGAAGACAAAGGAGTTGACAGTGGACTTCCTGAGGTGTAGAGAAGCACACACCCCCATCACCATCAACATTGCAGCTGTGGAGAGAGTGAGCAGCTTCCGTTTCTTAGGTGTATATCTGGTGGAGGATCTCACATGGTCTGTTCACGCGAACAAAATGTTGACATTTACGCACTCCATATTGTACATATATGCACTCCATATTGTACATATATGCCATTTCTTTTGCACAATATTCATACTGATGACTATATATATATATATATATATATATATATATATATATATATATATATATATTAGGGGTGCAACAATACACAAAATTCACGGTTCGGTTCGATACTTTGGTGACACGGTTCGATATTTTTTCGATACATAAAAATGTTCATGCCTTTTTAATTTATCATTTATTGCAATTATAAATATATATTTTAACTCAAAAGTACAGTTTTTAAATTTAATGTGGCTGAAACAACAAAATAAAAAAAATAAATCTATCTGATCGAGGAATCACTCATCTTTGGAAAAAAGAGTTTATTACAGAGAAATAGCTCTTTCCAAAATAAAAGCTATACTATACGCTTCTTCTGGGCTATATTCTAAGCAGCATATTAAATATATCAGGTCCCCATAAGAAGAATCATGTGCTAACGGCTGTCTAAATGATAAAGTTTGTAGCATGCGTGCTTGTTGTTTTTGTCTGCTTCTACTTGTCTTTGCACTAGGATTATGTCGGCATAAATGTGCAGTCATATTTGTTGTGTTCCCACTAGTGCTGTCAGCGTTAATCTCGTTAAAATGACATTAACGCCATAACACAGCAAATCTCCGTTAACGAGTTACCGCGGATCGCCCCGTGCTTGGGGCTGGACGGCGTCAACACGTTAACAAGCTAACTGCGCTAACGCACTAGTTCCCACCAATTGAGCATTGCGTGGCACATCTAACATACTGTTTTACTTTTGTCCATCAGGGTCATGCTTCACATGAAAACCAAGATAGTTCCAAACGCCAGATCTGAATGAGGGTGGGGGAGGTTAAATTTCGGGTAGCGTTGAGGCAGTTGCCATGTTGCAACGAGCTTTGCTTCTGTCTTGCTAGCTTGCGCTGCGCTCAGTGGATCTGCACTCGACAGTGCAGCCTAGGCGGAGTAGTCGAACGCAGATCCACTGAGCGCTCAACACAGACAGCATCGTCAGAAGAAAAGTTGATAAAATAAATAAAAAATGTTGTATTGTTCGATACATATGCGTACCGAACCGAAAGCACTGTATCGAACGGTTCAATATCGATACGAGTATTGTTGCACCCCTAATATATATATATATATATATATATATATATATATATATGTGTATGGTATAAATATTTATTAATGTGCATAGATTCTTATATTTATACATATATTTATTCTTATAATTCTCACATTCCTGTTCTTATATTTGGCTCGCAGCTTATGTTTCTTGTATTTTGCACACTACTGTTGCTTGTTAAACTTGCACACATGTGATGTAACAATAAAAGTGATTTGATTTTATCTGTCTTAGTGGGTTAGCTGGCATAGTAGTTTTCTATTAATACCATATTATCAATCCTTGTCCATGTATGCGTTGTTCCATTGGCCACCTCAAAACCTAACGGAAACAACAATTTTTTAATTTTTTTTTTTACACACAGGTCTTTTATCTATAATGAAAAGGACCAGGAGTGTTGGACAGCAGCGGCAAACTCCAAAACAGACAGTGTCTTTCGCAGTAGCACCATAGCTTTATATGAAAGAAATGGTAACGATCCTCATTTTTCTCTATGAATAATACTAACACTAAAGCCTCTGTTTTCATGTTGTCCTTTCTGTCGGCTACAGTGACTAGTCTTTTCTAGTTTACATGTTTTTTGTTTCCAATGTTTTTTGTTGACATTGTAGTTAATGTTTAGCATATGTGTCATTATGAGTAAGGTACTGAGTCTATAAACACAGCTTAATTTAGTTTTGTAAAACATCACAGAACTCGGATCAGATAAATTATTTACTATAGGAAATGTGTGATAAACATCAATAAATCTATTTCTAGTCTTTTCTTTCCTTTTCTTTTAGCATATCTTCTGGAGTGTGTAAATGGAATAGGAAGAGATTACAGAGGAACAAAGTCCAGAACAAACTCAGGAAAGATCTGTCAAAGATGGGACTCAAGCTACCCACACAGGCCAACGTGTGTGTTTGCATTTGATTTTGCATCATCATTTGATATCCTTTTATGTCTTAGTGAAAATTTTTTGAAATGTTTCTGCTGCAGTTTCAAGCCGCAGAGCCACCCACAAGCAGATCTGGAGTATAACTTCTGCAGAAACCCTGATGGGGACAGCAATGGACCGTGGTGTTACACTACTGATCCTAACACCCGCTGGGAGTACTGCAACATACCCAGCTGCTTTGGTAAGTTATCATGCATGGCCATGATATTTGAGATAAATCAGTGTTTTCCTTCACAGAGGAATGTCTTTAGTTTTAGTTTCATAAAACATCACAGAACTCGGACCAGATAAATAATTTATATTAAGAAATATGTGATAAACATCAATAAATCTATTTCTAGTCATTTTCTTTTCTTTTCTTTTCTGCAACGTACCCAGCTGCTTTGGTAAGATTCATACATGTCATTGTGTTTGTTTTGTTTTGTTCAGCTGACATACATGTGTAATTGTCCTCTAACAGCCATTTCTCTTTCAACACTTGCCATTTGGTTTGGTATTTAATGTAGCTAATATGTGAAATATAGGCACTACACAATACTCTGAAAAACTTAACTTAAAAGGCTGCAAGGCCAGATACCACTGGGTGATCTGGGCGTTGGCATCCTTCATGCGGTGGAGCCACTGCAGCGGGGCATGGTCTGAGCAGAGGGTGAATGGGCATCCCGGGAGCTGGTAACGAAGGGAGTCAACTGCCCACCGGGTCGCTAGGCACTCCCTTTCCACAGTGCTGTACCAGGTTTCTCGGTCCATTAGCTTCCAGCTGATGTACCAACCGGTCGGTCGACTCCCTCTACCTGCTGGGACAAAACGGCCCCCAGCCCTCTGTTCGAGGCATCTGTCTGCAGGAGAAAAGGGAGAGAGAAATTAGGTGTGTATAGCAACAGCTCCCCACCGAGAGCCTGTTTCACCCGCACAAACGCTGCCTGGCACTGTCCTGTCCACTGGACCAGATCTGGAGCACCCTTTCGGGTGAGATCGATCAAGGGGCTGGTCAGGTCCGCAAACCCTGGCACAAATTGGCCATAATAGCCGGCCAGCCCAGGGAACCGTCTCACCTCCATTTTGGTCTAGGGGCGCAGGCAGGATGCGATCGCTGCTGTCTTCTCTGAGGGTGAAGTCTGAGGGTGGTAGATGCTGGTCCAAACAGATTTAATGCCCAGTAATTCATACAGCTCTTTGAGTATGCGAGACAAGAACGACGTGCCCTGGTCAGTCAGTATTTCTTTCGGAATACAGACTCGGGAGATGACCTGAAACAGTGCCTGAGCCAGGCTCTTTGCAGAAATGGTGCGCAGTGGCACTGCCTCCGGGTATCACGTTGCATAGTCCACCAGAGCTAATACAAAGTGATAGCCGCGTGCACTCTGGTGGAATGGCCCAATGAGGTCCATACCAATGCGTTCGAATGGGACCTCCATTAAGGGTAATGGATGCAAAAGTGCTTTTGGAACGGCTGGCTGGCTCACCATCTGGCAATCCGGGCATGACACGCACCATCGGCGCACGTCTGCCCAGATGCCCTGCCAATAAAATCGGGCCATTACTTGCTCCAGAGTTTTCCTGCATCCCATGTGCCCTGCCATGGGGTTGCAATGGGTGTGTATTTCGTTAGTGTGAGTGTCGCAACTCACTCAATACAGCCTATTGTTCCGCAATTGGAAGTGCAGGTAAGTCTGCATGGCTTCAGGGCACACCAGGTGACCATCAATATCTATCACTTGGTCATAGGCTGAGTGTAGGGTGTCATCACGAGACTGCTCCAGTGGAAAATCTTCCATAGGGCGTGACACAGGAGGCAGAAGGACCTCCGTAGAAGGACCCACTTCTTCCTCCCCCCCAAAGTCAGCATCGGACGACCCCGCATCACCACTGAGCACCATGCAGACATTACACGCATCTACCAGTCACAATCGCATCCCCATGTACTGCCCCAACAAACTATGAAACCCCAGCCAATTTGTACCCAAAATCAGGGGACGCAACAGGCGCAGGCTAACCACAGCCTTTACTCTATGCATTTTGCCCCGGAATTTTAGCAGCAGCGGTACTATGGGATACCTGTGAACATCCCCATGCACACATTTTACCTCCACCCACTCCGCCTCCAACAATGAGCCGGGGAAAACCAAGCTTCGGTGGACGAGGGTCTGGGTGCAGCCCGTGTCCACCAAGGTGGACACCAAGGCCAGAGCCCCAGCGAAGCGGAACACCTGGCCCACCTCCATCATCGGACACTCCCGCCGTAGGTGCCCCAGCCACCCGCACTTTCAGCACTCCGGCCCCGGGGTCTCAGAGGCGGCAACGAACGTTTCTGGGTCTCTGGCAGGAAGCAGGGGTGCAAACAGGTTCTTGGGGCTCCACACCGGTGCTCACTCTGTCCTGTCCATGCTGAGGCCCCTTCTTCAATGTCGTCGGCATCCTGTAGGCTGGCTGCTCAGATGCGTGTGCTCCTGGCCAGCGGCCAGATGGTCCTCCACCAGTGTGACTGCCGCGTTCTGATCGATGGGGCTGGGGTAGCGATCCCAATGTGTGGTGGCGTTGGGCAACCCCTTCACAAATTGCTCCATGACCACCAAGCCCAGCATACGGGCTTCTTCCTCCATGGGCCCTGGACACAGCCACCTCGCCTCGTCTTCGAGCTGCCTTGCCCATGCTATCAGCCGCTCCCCTCCCGACATCTGACCAGCGTGGAACTGCTGCCGGTAATCCTCCGGGGAAAGACCAAGGTGATCCAATTCCGCCTGACAGACATCTTAATACACTCCATGGGACGCCGGAGGCAGGCTCAGGGCAGCTGTCTGGGCTTCACCCGACAACAGAGGCAACAGCCGTGGTGCCCACTCTTCCTCCAGACAGCGGCACCCCAGCATTGTGGCGTGAAAAGTCTCTATAAATACCAATGGTACCATCCGGTAAAGTGCCACCGACAGCGGGGGGGGGATGATGACGCCCCCGTCAGCCGCTGCAGTACAGCGGTGTCCCACTCCAAGTGGTCCCGCAATACCCCCAGCTGCTCCTCCTGCGCAGCCGCCTGCTGTGCGGACATCACCTGGCCCACGGGCGGAGTGACTGGGGGTCCGACATAGCACCAAGATTTCAGCACCACTGTGGTAAGGACCCCACGCACACACACAGTTGGCAGTTTGCTCTGTTATCTTTTATTGTCTGTGGGCAGCAGATGCTGTTGTTTCGGTGCTCTGCACGCTGGAACAGTCACTCCAAGGCTGCTGCCACACACACGTCCTTGTGCTCCGCTGTCACTGGAAAACCCCCAAAAGATAGCAGTGTCATTTAACCTGACCCAGCATACCTGTTTCAAACACACCCCCCGTGCTGCTCCTTCGAGCTCACTGTGCTACCCCTCCTCTACAGCAGGCCAGAGACCACTGTATGGTCTGCAGTGGTGAGAATTACAGAGGAAGAATCTCCACCACTGAAAACAGCTTCACCTGAAAGTTAAACACTGCTGTAATTTCATTTAGTTTCACAAAACATCACAGAACTCAGATCAGATAAATAATTTACATTAAGAAATTTGTGATAACCATCAATAAATCTATTTTTCTTTCTTTTCTTTTCTAGACTATCTTCTGGAGTGTGTAAATGGAATAGGAAGAGATTACAGAGGAACAAAGTCCAGAACAAACTCAGGAAAGATCTGTCAAAGATGGGACTCAAGCTACCCACACAGGCCAAAGTATGTGTTTGCATTTGATTTTACATCATCATTTCATATCCTTTAATGCCTTTGTGAAAAGTTTTTATAATGTCTCTCCTGAGTTTCACGCCACAGAGCCACCCACAAGCAGATCTGGAGTCCAACTTCTGCAGAAACCCTGATATGGACAGCAATGGACCGTGGTGTTACACCACTGATCCTAACGCCCGCTGGGAGTACTGCAACATACCCAGCTGCTCTGGTAAGATTCATACATGTCATTGTGTTTGTTTTATTTAGTTCAACTGACATACATGTCTAATTGTCCTCTAGCACAGCGGTCCCCAACCCCCGGGCCTCGGACCGGTACCGGTCCGTGAGTCGTTTGGTACCGGGCCGCGAGAGTTGAGGCTAAGGTGTGAAATGTATGGTTTTGAGGGTTTTTATCGGTTTTCAGCGTTATTTTGTTATCGTTTTTATGGTTAACTCGGTTTTCCTGGGTCTTTTCACGTGTGTTATGAATAAATCTTCTTTTTTTCGGTACCGGTACTAGTTTTATTTTGTTGTATTTATCCGCGACACCTTAAAGGCCGGTCCGTGAAAATATTGTCGAGCATAAACCGGTCCGTGGCGCAAAAAAGGTTGGGGACCGCTGCTCTAGCAGCCATTTCTCTTTCAACAATCACCATTTGGTGCAGCGGCTGCAGTGATGCGGCCGCTGTACCGGTCTGTTGTGATGAAGAGAGATGGGACTTAACCCTCTCAGGCCCAAATTAAGTTTTTTGTTGCTAATGCACAACCAAGTCCTGCAGTGGTACTTCTGAGTAAAAAAAACCTCATAAAATATGTATGTGGGGTAATCAGGTTGTTAGTTCTTAACTGTTGCAAATCTGTAACGTCTGCCTGGAGAGGATTAAGCGAAGCTCTCAATTTACCGGTCGATCTACGCCCCTACCCTCACCTATGGTCACGGGATGGTAGTGACTGAAAGAACGAGATCGCGAATACAAGCGGCGGAAATGGGCTTCCTCCGAAGGGTTGCTGTCCTCTCCCTTAGAGATAGGGTGAGAAGTTTGGCCAGAGGAATGTCTGGTCTGAAATGGTGAGAATTACAGAGGAAAAATCTCCGCCACTGAAAACAGCTTCACCTGAAAGATAAACACTGCTGTAATTTAATTTAGTTTCATAAAACATCACAAAATTCGGATCAGATAAATAATTTACATTAAGAAATTTGTGATAAACATCAATAAATCTATTTCTTTTCTTTTCTAGCATATCTTCTGGAGTGTGTAAATGGAATAGGAAGAGATTACAGAGGAACAAAGTCCAGAACAAACTCAGGAAAGATCTGTCAAAGATGGGACTCAAGCTACCCACACAGGCCAAAGTATGTGTTTGCATTTGATTTTACATCATCATTTCATATCCTTTAATGCCTTTGTGAAAAGTTTTTATAATGTCTCTCCTGAGTTTCACGCCACAGAGCCACCCACAAGCAGATCTGGAGTCCAACTTCTGCAGAAACCCTGATATGGACAGCAATGGACCGTGGTGTTACACCACTGATCCTAACGCCCGCTGGGAGTACTGCAACATACCCAGCTGCTCTGGTAAGATTCATACATGTCATTGTGTTTGTTTTATTTAGTTCAACTGACATACATGTCTAATTGTCCTCTAGCACAGCGGTCCCCAACCCCCGGGCCTCGGACCGGTACCGGTCCGTGAGTCGTTTGGTACCGGGCCGCGAGAGTTGAGGCTAAGGTGTGAAATGTATGGTTTTGAGGGTTTTTATCGGTTTTCAGCGTTATTTTGTTATCGTTTTTATGGTTAACTCGGTTTTCCTGGGTCTTTTCACGTGTGTTATGAATAAATCTTCTTTTTTTCGGTACCGGTACTAGTTTTATTTTGTTGTATTTATCCGCGACACCTTAAAGGCCGGTCCGTGAAAATATTGTCGAGCATAAACCGGTCCGTGGCGCAAAAAAGGTTGGGGACCGCTGCTCTAGCAGCCATTTCTCTTTCAACAATCACCATTTGGTGCAGCGGCTGCAGTGATGCGGCCGCTGTACCGGTCTGTTGTGATGAAGAGAGATGGGACTTAACCCTCTCAGGCCCAAATTAAGTTTTTTGTTGCTAATGCACAACCAAGTCCTGCAGTGGTACTTCTGAGTAAAAAAAACCTCATAAAATATGTATGTGGGGTAATCAGGTTGTTAGTTCTTAACTGTTGCAAATCTGTAACGTCTGCCTGGAGAGGATTAAGCGAAGCTCTCAATTTACCGGTCGATCTACGCCCCTACCCTCACCTATGGTCACGGGATGGTAGTGACTGAAAGAACGAGATCGCGAATACAAGCGGCGGAAATGGGCTTCCTCCGAAGGGTTGCTGTCCTCTCCCTTAGAGATAGGGTGAGAAGTTTGGCCAGAGGAATGTCTGGTCTGAAATGGTGAGAATTACAGAGGAAAAATCTCCGCCACTGAAAACAGCTTCACCTGAAAGATAAACACTGCTGTAATTTAATTTAGTTTCATAAAACATCACAAAATTCGGATCAGATAAATAATTTACATTAAGAAATTTGTGATAAACATCAATAAATCTATTTCTTTTCTTTTCTAGCATATCTTCTGGAGTGTGTAAATGGAATAGGAAGAGATTACAGAGGAACAAAGTCCAGAACAAACTCAGGAAAGATCTGTCAAAGATGGGACTCAAGCTACCCACACAGGCCAAAGTATGTGTTTGCATTTGATTTTACATCATCATTTCATATCCTTTTATGCCTTTGTGAAAAGTTTTTATAATGTCTCTCCTGAGTTTCACGCCACAGAGCCACCCACAAGCAGATCTGGAGTCCAACTTCTGCAGAAACCCTGATATGGACAGCAATGGACCGTGGTGTTACACCACTGATCCTAACGCCCGCTGGGAGTACTGCAACATACCCAGCTGCTCTGGTAAGATTCATACATGTCATTGTGTTTGTTTTATTTAGTTCAACTGACATACATGTCTAATTGTCCTCTAGCACAGCGGTCCCCAACCCCCGGGCCTCGGACCGGTACCGGTCCGTGAGTCGTTTGGTACCGGGCCGCGAGAGTTGAGGCTAAGGTGTGAAATGTATGGTTTTGAGGGTTTTTATCGGTTTTCAGCGTTATTTTGTTATCGTTTTTATGGTTAACTCGGTTTTCCTGGGTCTTTTCACGTGTGTTATGAATAAATCTTCTTTTTTTCGGTACCGGTACTAGTTTTATTTTGTTGTATTTATCCGCAACACCTTAAAGGCCGGTCCGTGAAAATATTGTCGAGCATAAACCGGTCCGTGGCGCAAAAAAGGTTGGGGACCGCTGCTCTAGCAGTCATTTCTCTTTCAACAATCACCATTTGGTGCAGCGGCTGCAGTGATGCGGCCGCTGTACCGGTCTGTTGTGATGAAGAGAGATGGGACTTAACCCTCTCAGGCCCAAATTAAGTTTTTTGTTGCTAATGCACAACCAAGTCCTGCAGTGGTACTTCTGAGTAAAAAAAACCTCATAAAATATGTATGTGGGGTAATCAGGTTGTTAGTTCTTAACTGTTGCAAATCTGTAACGTCTGCCTAGAGAGGATTAAGCGAAGCTCTCAATTTACCGGTCGATCTACGCCCCTACCCTCACCTATGGTCACGGGTTGGTAGTGACTGAAAGAACGAGATCGCGAATACAAGCGGCGGAAACGGGCTTCCTCCGAAGGGTTGCTGTCCTCTCCCTTAGAGATAGGGTGAGAAGTTTGGCCAGAGGAATGTCTGGTCTGAAATGGTGAGAATTACAGAGGAAAAATCTCCGCCACTGAAAACAGCTTCACCTGAAAGATAAACACTGCTGTAATTTAATTTAGTTTCATAAAACATCACAAAATTCGGATCAGATAAATAATTTACATTAAGAAATTTGTGATAAACATCAATAAATCTATTTCTTTTCTTTTCTAGCATATCTTCTGGAGTGTGTAAATGGAATAGGAAGAGATTACAGAGGAACAAAGTCCAGAACAAACTCAGGAAAGATCTGTCAAAGATGGGACTCAAGCTACCCACACAGGCCAAAGTATGTGTTTGCATTTGATTTGCATCATCATTTCATATCCTTTTATGCCTTTTTGAGATTTGTTCTTAATGTTTCTGCTGCAGTTTCACGCCACAGAGCCACCCACAAGCAGAGCTTTACTACTAACTTCTGCAGAAACCCTGATGGGGACAGCAATGGACCGTGGTGTTACACTACGGATCCTAATGCCCGCTGGGAGCACTGCAACGTACCTAGTTGCTCTGGTAGGATTCATAATTCATCTAATTATGGCCATTGTCAACAACCCATATGCATACATTTCTTTCCTCTTAACTACTCTTGTGTTTTTCTGAACCAGTGGCCAAACAATCCCTCTCCTTCTTCTCCATTGTTTAACAGTTTCTATCCTTGTAAATAATCTCAAAAGAAGTATAGCTTGGTTCTTGTGAAAAGTGAACATGTACGTTCCAATTTTTATAAATTCACACACTGCAATTGACTAAAAAATGACATCTTCTCACTTTGTCAGAACTCAGACCTGTCAGCCTTCAATATTCTGCTCTTTCTGTCATGGTTCTGGGTCTTTTGACCCAGTATTTGAGTTTCATGCCTTTTTGTAGTATTATGTTCTAATTTGTTAGTTCTGTTTGAGTTTTCTGTTTGCCTATTTAGTTGTCTGTTCAGGTCCCCCCCATGTCTGTCTTCCTCATTATGATGTGATGGTTATAATTTCATGTCTTTAGTGTGGGAGTCTGTCATGTCCCCTGTGTTTAAGTCCCCGTCGCCCTTTGTGCGTCTCTGTGATGTCTTTGTCTCCCTTTGTGTCGCTCTCGTTCCCTTTCTTTCCCGTGTCCCCAGTCTTGTCTCCTCCTCTTCTTTACATGTTTCCCCTTGTGTCTCATTCCTTGTCTCCCCCTCGCTGTCATGTTCTGTATTTGTTTCTTATACCCGTGTCCCATCTCCTGTTCCCTGATGTTATGTCAAGGTCGTGTGTCTTAAGTCTGCACCTCTGTATTTTCTGTTCTATTTTGACAGTCTAATTTGTTTAATTTTTCTTCCCCTGTGGCGTCATGTTCATCTGTTTCAGCTGTGTTCCCCGTGTGTTTCCACTTCCCTTGTCACCCTTGTGTGTATCTATGTGATCTGTTGTCATACATCCATTGTTAGGTTGTCTGTTGTGTTCACGCCCTGTTTCCTGGTATCCACCCATCCACACCAGGTTTTCATGTTTATGTTTAGTTTTTCCACTTTAGGTTTGTTTTGCACCTTTTTAACAGCCACAATAAACAGCTCACGTTTCGTTAAAATCTAGTTAAGTTCCACGCTTCATTTTGTCTGCGTTTGGGTCCGCTCTCCTCTCTCCACACGCAGACTCTGACACTTTCTTAGCTTGGTTTTAGCATCAGTTAACCTAAACACCATCAAAAAGAGCTGTGTTAGTAAAATAGTAAAGTATCCCCTATCTAATATCTATTTTGTGTTTCCTCCCTGTAGGGTGACAGAGGTGGTCCTCTGGTTTGTTATGAGCAGAACAGATTTGTCCTTCAGGGTGTCACAACATGGGCTGAGTGTGATGTACGTTGGGCAGGACAGCCAGTGTCTACACTCAAGTTTCTAAGTTTGTGGACTGGATCGATGCAACCATCAAAGCCAACTAAAAGCTATCATCCGTAATGCGGTTGTTGAGGATGTCTTAACATCTATACTGTGTTCTGTTCTGACGTGAACGTTTTTATCAAGTATTTTTTATTAAGTATGGATACTGTGGGATTATAATATTATTTTATGCCATGTTAGACCCCTAATTAAAGATTGTGAATTATTATGTAGTTTTAGTTTGCATTATTCTCCTGAATTAGAAGAAGGTGATAACTATTATATTTGTTAAACTGATTTGCATTACATTAGACTGCTGATTTATTGTGAATGAATAATATTGTTTTATGATGCATTATACTGCTGAGTTATAAGAAATACTGTTCGCAGAAAGTCATCGCCTTATTTGTCTGATTAGAAGAGAACAGAACATACTGGAGAGCTTTTCTGCCCCATCTCAGCAGGAGCAGATAAACAGGGAGCCAAAGTCGTAGCTTAGGCGCTGTGTGAGAGAAAGAATGTGAATGTTTAGGCTTTTATGATTAGGTGGGGGCCACTAGAGGCTATAAGAGTTTGATCAATGCTCCACCATTTTGAGATCTGATGCTGTCTGCGTACGGTGTCCATCTCCCACGCGTGTGATCATTAAAATCATCGTTTGACTCAACCCGGCCGGACCAGTGTTGTTATTTTGGTTTTTCCTCTTGTATCCATCCCCAATATTTGAATCCGTAACAATACACATTAAATAGTGCATGAAAATCACAAAGTCTGCTAGAGAAGAAAAATACAAGTTAAACAAAATAAGGAAATCACACTTTATACAAGATGATTTTGAGTGAAATAAAAAGTGGCTATACAGTTATTTATCTGTTCTGATTTAAAAAAGATTCTATTTATTATGTTATAAAAGCATTTCTATTGTCAATAAAATTGAAATGGTTACAGATTTTGCTTCTTTTCTTGGTGTCACTCATTTTCTTTAACATAACTTTCTAATGTGACGATGTTGTCTCTTGTTGTTTCTTTCATTCTCTCTCTCTCCCTCCTGCTCTTTTCGTGTGCTACTGCTGTTGCGATGTAACTACCGCCCCTGTCCCCTCGGGCACAAACACAAGGCTCTGTTTGTGTCTCCCGTCTCTGCTCAGCCCAAACACAATGCTAACGTGCAGCATGAAGCAAAAAAAAAAAAGTGAGAGAGAGAGAGAGAGCAAGAGAAAGAGAAAAAACCCATGGCTCCTAATAAGGACCTGGCTCTAAGAGCCATTTCGTTCACGACCGACCCATCACTAACCTGTACACTCAGATTTACATATGAGACAACATTACGATAACAGTCGTAACAAAGTCCTCCGTCTCCCTTTGTTCATTGTTACGTCATCTGTGTTACCTACCCCACATCCAGTTTAATTTTGTCAAGTCATAGTGAAAGTCTTATTTATAGTTTCCTAGTTTAAGTTTAGATTTTCCCTCACACCCCCAGATGGAGAAACCTTTTGAACTTAAACGCGCTCACGCACACAGGTGTACACACAGGCACTCACATACACAAACTATCTTCCTTGGCTGCTAACTTAAAGCATATTGTGCACTGTGGGTCCTGCGTGCCACTCAGTAACATTCAATATTTAGTATTTACTGTTACTTACATGTATCTAGGTTGTTGTCTCTATCATGTTGTTCTCTTGCTGTTTTTCTCTTTTCTTCTTTTGACGGGTGATCCAACGGATTTTCGCAGTGTCTTCTTTTGCCGTCTCCCCTACCCCTCTGTTTTCTTTCTCCCTTTCCGTGTGTCTGTCCAATTTGTAATAACTTAAAAAAAAAAGAGAAAGATTTTCCCTCATTTTGCCTTGCTTCTTGTCTGTGAGTGTCAGCCCCAAAATAAAGGCTTGTTTTTCATTAACCTCCTAGGGCCTGGTGTCCACATATGTGGACATCACATTTTGGGTTATTTAGACCAAAATACTCAATTTTGCTCTACAAGGGCCTGATATCCACTTACAAGGACATTATACTGCTACTGTTCTATGGAAATTGTAAACAGATATCCTCATATGTGGCTCTCATTTTTCTTAGAAACAAAAATTACGTAAAAAAAAAAAAGAAAAATCTGGTAATTCTTTATTTTTACATTCATCGGGTCCCAATAAGCCCAAATATCAAAGAGAAATTTAAAATGCATGCCGTGGAAGAGTTCGGGTCTTAGGAGGTTAAGGTCAGTTTTGGCTCCTCGTCTGTGTATGCACCTGGGTCCACCTCACTCACTCCACTCGGTCTGCTCCGCAGGACATGACAAAGAGTGAATCTGTCTTCAACCATCTCTATGAAAATACTTTGTGTGAAAAGGTATCATTAGTTTGTTAATTCTTTTCAGTGATAATTATTCATGTTTGGGTTATTTTTGTTGTTGTAAATCTGGCTGTTTAAGCCACGCTTGGTAGCTTGTTAGTGCAACACTATAGCACAATGTCAAGCTAACACAAGCATGATAGCCTAAAATGAAAGACATAGCTAATTCAAATATAGACAGTGTTTATAATTTAACCTCTGCACATAAGCTAGTTGGGATCTACCACAGAAACAGCATCTCGTGATAAATATAAATTTTATGTATGGTTTGAAATTTGTAAGTTAAGGAATTGCTGTAACTGTATATTTGCATTCTTCTCTACTTTGTAGTTCAACTGTTGCACAGTAGTTTACCTAAGCATTTGATGTATGTTTTTGGTACACATGGACAGATTTTCTATTTGTCATTATTTTTTTAAGTAAATATTTATCGACTTAAAACACTTGGAGACTGGGGCTACGTCCACACGTACACGGGTATTTTTGAAAACTGAGATTTTCCGTTTCCGTTTTAAAAAATAATCCCGTCCACATGTAAACGCAAAATTGAAGGAAAACGCTGCTAGGAACATGCCAAAGCAACAGGTGGCGATATATTCCTAACCGTGTAGAAATGTTGGCCAATCAGAAGTCTAGAAGTCTGGGGGGAAAAGAGTAAACAAAGATGGCGCATAGAGGCAGAACCGAGTCCTATGTGTGGAGGGACAGTAACTGTGTTGTATATGTAAGCATGTAAACACTGCAGATAGTAAAGTTAACAGGAACAGTATTTTGTCTAAGTCCGCCACTGTAGAAATTCATTTCACCGAAACAATAACGTGGCGCACAGTGTGATGTCAAAATAGGCGCACACCTTTGACTCTGCGTTTTCTCCGTTTACCTCGTCTACACGCAAATGCAAAAACTGAGTTTTCAAAAATATCCACCCTGGCAGGCGTTTTTAAAAATCTTGGTTTTCAGTGACCGAAAACGCTGTTTACGTGTGGATGAAAGGTGTAAACGCATAGAAAAATCTGCGTTTTCAAAAATACCCGGGTACGTGTGGACATAGCCTGGCAGTCCCTGTAAAGATAACAAATGTTTAATTGTCAAATGGTATTTTAGGCAAAGTGATCTTTTTTAATTTGAAATTTGTGGGAGTAATTTATCTAATCTGTTTCAGGCTACGTACGCGGGTATTTCTGAAAATCCTCCCTTCGTCCACACGTACATGGCGTTTTCGATCACTGGAAATGGAGATTTTTAACAACTCCTGTCAGGGTGTAAATTTTCAAAAACTCAGTTTTTGTGTTTACATGTGGATGAGGAAAATTTAGAGATTTAGTCATGCAACGTCAAAGGTGTGCGCCATGTTATTGTTCACAAGAGATTACAGTTTTTCTCAAATGTTAAAACACAAAAGCCAATCCTGTAACCCAAATGACCAGTAGTCTAAACACATTTACTAAATGTAGCCACCATATTCCAGTACCATAAACACATGTCACATGAAGACACAATTCACAAAACACAACCCTCTGTACTAATAAATCTAAACACATTTTTCCTTGCTAAAACACATGTTGCAAAACAACTCTGCTCATATTCTCAAATGAAAGCCCATGTGATGCAAAATGCTTGCCACAGTCACCAATCTTTGAACACAGGGAACACACCTGGTGTCAGTCACTACACACAGCGACTCAAAATTGAAGACACCTGTTGCTAATGATGTGACCCCACCTATAAAAGCATAGTTTGGTGAAGATGCCAAACAATCACAATGGATGAAGGCATTCGAGCGTGCGGAAGGAGAAGAGCTGCAGGCCAAAGAGGAAGAGGGGTTGAGATCAGAGGAGGAAGAGGTGAAGGCCTAAGAAGAAGAGGAGTTCGGAGTAGAGGAGGAAGAGAAGGAGGCCAACAAGAGAGAGGAGAAGGTCCAGGTGGGAGAAGAAGACAACCTCGCACCATCATAACAGATGATATGCGAGCAACAGTAATTGATCATGTCATTGGCCATGGCATGACAATGGCTGAAGCGGGACGAAGAGTACATCCAAACCTGAGTAGGTTCACCGTGGCCACCATTATCAAGGCATTTAGACAACACAACAGGTATAGTACACTATTGCTTTCTTTGTCACACTACAGTTTTACAGGCCTGTGAAAGTGGTCTGTTACTTTACATGTAGTTTTACATATAAATCAGTCAATTGACAACACATGTTTCTTTCTTTAGAGCTGAAAGGATGCCACATAGAGGTGGGAGGGTTGCCATATTCACAGCGGCACAAGAAACCCTCATTGCAGATATGGTCCGTGAGAACAACTGCATTAGACTCCGAGAGATCAGAGACAAAGTCATTGCAGATAATGTAAACTTTGAGAACATTGATGCTGTCAGCGTGTCCACAATAGACCGAGTTCTCCGGCGCCAACAGATGAGGATGAAACAGGTCTACAGGGTTCCCTTTGAGCGCAACTCTGCGCGACACATAGAACAACGTTACGAGTATGTGCAAGTACGTATACATCCATGTCCACAGTACAGTTAGTGGACATACTGTGTTGCTTAGTGGCCTACATTACTTCTGGACAATACTGTGCTACCTGATTGACCGTTCTGAACACCTGTACGCTTTTCCATGTTCACAGAGGATAATGCAGTTGGACGCGATGGCCAGACCCCATGAGTACCTCTTCCTGGATGAGGCTGGCTTCAACCTCCAGAAACGAAGGCGAAGAGGCCGTAACATCATTGGCCAAAGAGCCATCACTGAGGTTCCTGGCCAACGGGGGGGGTAATATTACTCTTTGTGCAGCTATGGGTACGGAGGGGCTTGTCCACCGGCATGCTGTCCTTGGGTCTTACAACACCCAACGTCTCCTCACCTTCCTAGAGGAGCTAAAAGACATCCTCCTGGACCGTCAACAACACCATCCTAGGCTAGCACATCACATGTATGTGATCATTTGGGACAACGTCCGCTTCCACAAAACACACCAAATCAGAGAGTGGTTCACCACCAACAGTGACCACTTTTTAAACGTCTGTCTGCCACCCTACTCCCCTTTCCTGAACCCTATAGAGGAGTTCTTCTCATCATGGAGATGGAAGGTGTATGACAGACAGCCATACACAAGAGAGAACCTCGTACGGGCAATGGAGCTGGCCTGTGCTGACATCCCAGTGGAGGCCTTCCAGGGATGGATTCGCCATTCCAGGGCGTTTTTCCCGCGGTGCCTAGCAAGGGACAATATAGCCTGTGATGTGGATGAGGTGATGTGGCCCAATGCAGCTCGGCGACATGATGCCGCACAGTGACTGTGTGTAATACTGTAAAAAGACCGTGTAGACAATAAAAAAGACTTCACACCCTGATCATGTTTCCGAGAGTACTGTTGTGTGCGATAGATTCTGTTTTTGCATTGAGTTGTGTTACAGTAGTGTACGTACATGCAGGATGTTTTTATAGATTTATAGTCTTCATGTGAAACTCACAAATCTAAATGCCTAATCCTCTGCAGGGTTCTATGACGATCCGTTACTGTACAGTTTATAAAAATATGCATTGGCAGTTATGAACCAAAGAACCTTCTCACAAATTGAGCATTGTGTTTTCAATTGTTTTGCTCTAGTGTGTAATGCTGTGTATAGTGTTTACAGTTTTGACAGCTTCGAGCTGCTCTCTTGGTGTGGGAGTTTGAGTTTTGCAGTGGGAAGGTGTGGTTGTGTTTATGTAGCTTTAGAGAAGGGTGTTGTGTTTGGACATTGGGGGACCTGGTGGTAACGTTTGTGACATGTGTTTTAGCATTTGAGAAAAACTGTAAGCTCTACAATGGATATAGGCTACGTTCACACTGCAGGTCTTAATGCTCAATTCCAATTTTTTGATCAAATCTGATTTTTTCTTTGTCTGCTTGTTCACACTACAAATAAAATGCAACAGCAAACGCGCTCTAGTGTGAACGCTCAAAGCGGCCCGCATGCGCAAAAGAAGACGTCACACATAACGCGCTCTGTTTAGACCCAGACCAAACAATATTGTTTGACTGATGGCCCTTAATATAAAGACTTCGGACTTTACGTTTCCCAATTTTTGCTTTAAGGTATTTTGTTATTTACATAATAATGTAGATAACCTAACAATTATTCTTATTGCTGTTTCAGAGAGGAGCAGTGCTTCAAAGGGTAGTTGCAGATTTCTGTCAGAATCTGCAGATTATACAGTACAAATAAAATGTTCACGTTTCTCCAACGTTGTTTTCCCAACAGTTTCACTAACATCTACACTGGATGGCCAGGAAGCGTTCGCGATGTCTTCTCGGGCACTTCTCCAGAGCTGATAATTGGCATCTGTCTTCTGTCAGTGACGTAAGACTGATTTAATGCGACATGACCATTCAAACAGCAGTCGCTTTCTAAAACATCGGATATGTATCGGATTCAGTACCACATTCGAAAGTGACCCAGATCGGATTTGAAAATATCGGATTTGTGCCGTTCACACTGTCATACCATGATCGGATATGGGTCGCATAGGGTCAAAAAATCGGATTTGATGCGCTTTCGCCTGCAGTGTGAACGTAGCCATAGACAAAATACTGTTGCTGTTAATCTGACTATCTGCAGCTTTTACACGCTTACATATACACACTGTGGGAATGAAGTATTATAACTTTAGGGATTTAACTACATAAGTTTACGTACAAAGTATTATAGTTGTTATTCATTTAAGTAGGTCATAGGTGAGCTACTAACACACACACACACAGCATAGAGAGAGAGAGAGAGTAGAACTTGTAGAGTGGGCACAGGTTTTTAATAGTTTTCCACCAAGTTTGGGAGTCGGGCAGCAGGGGAAGGTATGCGAAGGTATAAGGGTAACTGCTGAGTCAGGAAGTTTCAGATGAACGTAGGGTCACGTAGGGCAGCCTAGATTGTATTCGACTGTTGATCTCCAAATGCGCATTTGTTAGATTTGTTTGAAATAAAAGTTGAACCTAGTTTAACATCTCGTCGTGCTTCTTTTGCCAACATCAAAGAATCGGGGAGAGACGGAAAGCTCCAGTCTCTACAACACGCAGTTAAGACAGAGACATCAGAGTGAACTTCTACAATCTACACTGATGGTTTCCCAACGCCGACGTTGTCGTCAGTTTTGAATACATTTAATTTATTTTTAATTAAAATATATGCGTGCTGTATGCATTTTGTTCATTCCTAAGTTGTGAGTCTACGCCAGCCAACATACTGTTTTTTGGTTATTAACATTTTAAATGATAAAAGCACTTGAAAAGTAACACAAAATTAGCTGCCTATCCAGAAAAACACAAAACCTTTCGGAAGTACTTAAGGTTTGCATAAAACCCTGTTTACTCTTTCCCTCCCAGGCTTCTAGACTTCTGATTGGCCAACCTTTCTACACGGCTAGGATTTGGCATGTTCTTGACAATGTTTGACTGTGTTTTTGGTGTTTACATGTGGACGGAAATATTTTTCAAAACTGCATGTGTGGATGGGATTTTTTTTAAAAAAAGAAAGCGGGAAAAACTCCGTTTTCAAAAATACCCGTGTACGTAGTCTCAGATCGCAGCTGCCATCCAACCCTGTCAGTGACCGTCGACGAAAGGGATCATTGGCCATCATCAAGTTTGTGATTTGAATGTAGTTGGGCTAAAAAAAATTGAGTCTTACTGATTGACTACGTCCAGTCAGTCAATATACCACTTCATATGCTGTGAAGAAGCCAAGAAAAGGTGAAGTGGATTACAGCACCACCTATCCAGCTGGTGAAACTGCAGAGACACTAGAAGAAATCAGAGTGGACCGCCTGTCAGAAGTTAAGAAAAACAATGACCACAGGTTTGGCTGCAATAATGGAGAAGACCTTTGCTCTCAGAAGGCAAGTGGTAGTACACAAAGCACCGATGACAGCTGATTTCAAATTGAAATGCCCAGCTCTTCCATGTGTGTGAGGTAATTGAATAGATCTGGGGAAAAAACAAAGCATCAATATTTTGCTTCCATTGGAATATTATATAGAAGTAACTTGTGATCAAATGGGATTTACCGAAGGTCCACTAAAGCAGCCTGTGTTGGCTCAGTTATAAATGGGAATATATGAATGCAAGAACCTAATATACAAGAAACTAATGGATTGTGCATTCACATGTCTTGAACAGACTTAACTGATTTTTAAATGTGTATTGAATAATGACAGTTCTCGTTTTTAAGTATCCTGGGGTGTCTTAAAAGGTGCTATGTAACTCTCAGTTATAAATGTATTCTTATGGTTAGCCAAATTGAGTTTTCTCTATTGAAATATTATTCTGCCTTTTGTAGGGTAAGTGCAGAAATCAAGAAAACAACAATCCATTTGCAGTCCAAGTTCCCAGCTGGATAGTAATTCGGCAAACCTTATGACAATAGAAGAGTGAAGTACAAAGGAGAAAAATTAAGACCATTGTAGGTGCTGTGAACTTATTAATGCCGTGAAAATTAACGCAAATGAATCCGCCATCACGGTCAATGTGATTAAAATTTTCAAGGCAATTAACGCATCTGGAGCGCAGAATGACTCAAAATCCCTGAAGTGTTTCTGTCAATGCATTTTGGCCAGTTTGTCAAAGTAGAGTTACCTTCGCACTTGCGCAAATGGGCAGTTGATCTGGTTGTGATGGGCAGCTGAACCAATCAACTCAATATTGAAGATGATTTGAGTATTAAAAAAAATAACCAGACTGGAAAGTTGACCGACATAAAGTATTATGCACATTGTGCAAGAAGTAATTTTCTTTTCACTGAAGAATTTCCAGCTTAAAATATCACATTGAAGCGAAGCATATGTTAGTCTGGGATGCTGCTAGGACTTTGGCTAAAGCGCCACCCAGCTTGCAACAAACCACTCACGGAGCATCGGGGACTCAGTAAGTCTACCTCAGATATATTGACTTGCACAATGCCAAGTGGATTGCAACAAACTGAAGACCCATTGATATCATTGAAAACACGCGCTTTACATAGCTTTGGTTCCTCGTCTCGAGGATTTGGAAGTACCTCCCCAAGAGTGACAGAGAGAGAGTGGATAAATGTTTATAGAGGTTTTTATTAACATGAATGTGCAAGTTTGAATGAAGAAAACTATTGAAATTCTCTTTGAATTTAAGCATACATTCTTTGTGTTTATTCTGGATTTACTAGTGATGGGATTTCCGGCTCTTTTTAGTGAGCCGAGCCAAAAGCGCCGGTTCTCTTAATTCTAAATTATGTAAAATTACAGAATATTTTTAAGGTTATCTGCTATAAAAAGTCAGGTCAGAAAAATCTCCTTCATGTTTTTCTGTGTTTTATTCTCAGTTACTTTGACACAAAGGCATCTGCTGTGATGTTCACAATTCTGATGAAGTCTCTAGTGATGGGATTTCCAGCTCTTTTTAGAGAACCGGCTCTTTCAGCTCGGTGCACTAAAAAGAGCCGACTTTTTCGGCTCCCAACCGGCTCTTCAGGTTGTTGTGTTGCTTTAATTAATTTATTATTAACAACAATATTAAATTATGCACAAAAGGAATTATTAATGTAAAAAACACTGTGGTTTTATTTATATGTTTATATATAAATATATACGGTGGCCCCTAGAGACAAGGCACGTAAAAACTCCAAAACACGTACAAACTCCAAAGCACATACAAACTCCAAAATACATTTCTAGCATTAACTGAACTTCCAAAACTTTGCTACCTAGATCATATAAATTACACAATTGAAAGCATATGTGTATTGTTTGTGTATTTATACACAAGCACTCACATATATTCAAATAATTGAAAAGTTCATTTACCTGTTACTACCACACACCAAATCCGGTCGTTGGTACTTGGCTTGTGTAGCCACTAGGTAACAAAAGCTCAACACTGCACCTAGCATCCTGGAGCACTTCTGTTGTGTTTTGGAGTTTTTACGTGCTTTGTCTCTAGCAGGGCTCTAGACTAACTTTTTGCCATGGTTGCACCGCCTAACTTTAGGCGCACCGGCACTAGTGATGTGTCGGTCGCGAACGAAACGGCTCTTAGAGCCGACTCTTTGACATGAACGACACGAGCGGGCTCGTGGTTTTTGTTTTGTTTTTTTCTCTCACCCTCTCTGTCGCACTTTTTTTCTGCTTCACTCCACACACGAGCCTTGTGCTTTGCGCTGGAAAGAGGGGGGAGGGGCGGTAGTTACACTCGCAGTAGCACAGAAACAGAGTGGGAGGGAGAGACAGAGAAAGAGAGCCAGGGACGACAACGTCACAGTAGTACGGAGCCCCGGAGGGGACATGGGAGAAAAAAAAATTAAGACGGACTTTTGCGAGAGCTCGCAAAAGTTTTGCGAGATCCCGAGTTTGTTTTGCGAGATCTCGCAAAAGTTTTGCGAGATCCCGAGTTAGTTTTGCGAGATCTCGCAAAAGTCCGTCTTAATTTTTTTTTTCTCCCATGTCCCCTGCGGGGCTCCGTACAGTAGGAACCGTAGAAAGTGGATTCTATATTACTACTAGTATAATACTTGTGACTCTGTAGCAGACAACAGTTTGAAAAAGTGCTATTAAAAAAGATTCCTCGTTTACTTGCCTGTTAACAGTAGTTATGGTCTGGTGGTACCTCCTCCAGGGCAGACACCTCGGCAGACAGCTGGTCCCGCCAAAGAGCACCACTGACTGCCTCCAAACCAGTCTCCCTCTCATCATCCTCTGATCCATCTTCCTCAGGTTCATCCTCAGGAGCCACAGTGTTGCCAGCACCGAGGCAAATGTTGTGGAGGACGGCACATGCTCTAATGACCTGTAGTGATATACATACACACATTATTCTTACATGCACACACATACATATACACACACATATATATATATATATATATATATATATATACATATATATATATTAGGGGTGCAACGATACACAAAATTCATGGTTCGGTTTGGTTCGATACTTTGGTGTCACGGTTCAATATTTTTTCGATACAAAAAATGTTCATGTAATGTAAAATATATTTGAAACGGAAAAAAAAATGTTCATGCCTTTTTAATTTGTCATTTATTAAAATTATAAATATATATTTTAACTCAAAAGTACAGTTTTTAAATTTAATGTTGCTGAAACAACAAAATAATAAAAAAACATCTATCTGATCGAGGAATCACTCATCTTTGGAAAAGAGAGTTTATTACAGAGAAATGGCTCTTTCCAAAATTAAAGCTATACTATACACTTCTTCTGGGCTATATTCTCAGCAGCATATTAAACATATCAGGTCCCCATAAGGAGAATCATGGGCTAACGGCTGTCTAAATCAGCGGTCTCCAACCTTTTTTGCGCCACGGACCGGTTTATGCCCGACAATATTGTCATGGACCGGCCTTTAAGGTGTCACGGATAAATACAACAAAATAAAACTAGTACCGGTACCGAAAAAAAGAAAATTTATTCATAACACACGTGAAAAGACCAAGGAAAACCGAGTAAACGATAAAAACGATAACAAAATAACGCTGAAAACCGATAAAAACCCTGAAAGCTAGACATTTCACACCTGAGACTCAACTCTCGCGGCCCGGTACCAAACTACTCACGGACCGGTACCGGTCCGAGGCCCAGGGGTTGGGGACCGCTGGTCTAAATGACTCAGGTAAAGTTTGTAGCATGCGTGCTTGTTGTTTTTGTCTGCTTCCACTTGTCTTTGCACTAGGATGATCTTGGTGTAAATGTGTAGTCATATTCATTGTGTTCGCACTAGTGCTGTCAGCGTTAATCTCGTTAAAATGACATTAACGCCATAACGCGGCAAATCTTCGTTAATGAGTTACCGGGGATCGCCCCGTGCGTGGGGCTGGACGGCGTCAACACGTTAACAACCTAACTGCGCTAACGCACTTGTTCCCACCAATTGAGCATTGCGTGGCACATCCGACATACTGTTTTACTTTTGTCCATGACGTGCTTACCATCAGGGTCATGCTTCACATGAAAACCAAGACAGTTCCAAACGCCAGATCTGAATGAGGGTGGGGGAGGTTCAATTTCGGGTAGCGTTGAGGCAGTTGCCATGTTGCAACGAGATTAGCTTCTGTCTTGCTAGCTTGCGCTGCGCTCAGTGGATCTGCACTCGACAGTGCAGCCTAGGCGGAGTAGTCGAAAGCAGATCCACTGAGCTCTCAACACAGACAGCATTGTCAAAGTTGATGAAATAAATAAAAAATTTTGTATTGTTCGATACATATGCGTACCGAACTGAAAGCACTGTATCGAACGGTTCAATATCGATACGAGTATTGTTGCACTCCTAATATATATATAGATGTGTGTGTACACACAATTAATTTGACATTGAGTGGTGGGGTTTAAAGGTGTGTTGCACCTCCAGCACTTGCAGGAAGATGGCCCTGAACCTCGTTTTCATCATTCCAAAAGCACGCGCTATGATGGTGCGTGCCCTGGAATGATGGCTGTTAAAGCGCTAGGCTTACACACCTTGGATTGGCCTCTTGTAGGGTGTGATGAAGGGGAGTGGACGCTGGAGGCATGGGTACCCTCCATCTGCGGGGATGAAATGCCCTGTACAGTGGGCTGTGGCGGAGCACCCTGGAACCGACCCAGGCCAGCCCACGTATGTGTCGATGAAGCGGCCCTGATGGTCACAAACCGCCTGCAAGATGATGGATGGAAACAGTTTTCTGTTCCTATAGGACTGACCATCAGGGCCAATTGATGCGTATGTGGCAGCCGTCGATTCCACCCACCACTTTCATGAAGGCTCTGTGGCGTGCCAGCCCTGCAAACCCACGGGACACTACCTCCAGGTCCTCTGGGGTTGTTGGGAGGTGGATGACCTGGTAGCGAATGGCCAATACCTGTTTTGTGACTCGGTGGACGATGTAGTGGACAGTAGAACGAGGCATCCCAAACACTCTTGAGACCACCCTGTAGGATGCTCCACTTGCCAACCAGAAAAGAAACACCAGTATCTCAATTGTGGCACCCCATCCATGCCGTCGATCCTGGTTCAGGGGATTTAGCAACACTGCCAGAGACGCCCTGCTTAGCCGAAAATCAGGCCTTGGATCCTCCTGGTTAAAAAAACGGTCCAGGACTGGTACACCTTGGTTAATCCTGCAGTACAACGGCCTTGTCTGGTTAAGGAAAAGGTGGAGAACAGCATAAACAGTTTTAATAGAAAGGTATGACTTGATTTATTTTATGACTATTATATATTATGGCATATATTGATTACTAAGCTTGAGTGAAATATACTAACACTGAGAAATAACACTTTAAACATTTCATCTGTGTAGCTAAGCTTTTTTATGAACTAAAAATTAGCTTTCTGACAATTTTACTGCCATTTTATGTACACAAATAAGTAACAGGATCGTATGAATAATTGAAAATAAATTGGAACTTATAGAAGAACATTTTCTAAGAGATTTTGTTCATATATTTTGAATGACTGCCGTCATTCAGTCACTGAAATTATCCATAAAACTAACTAAGTAATTCCTAAATGCATCTAGATTAATAGTTTTACCTTGATATGATTTTCTCTGATGAGCCTGCAGTACAAAGCATGTCGGAGATGACGACGGCGACACAGTTTTTTTTTAGCTCGTCGATAATTAAAAATGTACACAAAAAACGGAGCAAGATTTCGGGGTCCATTTTCGCTTTTCGTGCTGTGGCGCTGACGACCGGAAATACTCTGAATTAAGGGCGGGAGTAGATCAGGCTAGACCATCCAATTTCACAGCCGTTTACTTCTGGCCTACCCGACCTCCTGAGGACCTGGCCCACGTAGACCGCGAAGGCCGGGTCCTTAATGTGTGTTTTGTTTGGGTTTCCACCAGCATGGAAACCAAATATAGAGAGGGCACAGCCTTATGAAACAGGAAAATATCGCTGTGTAATCCATTCATTTCAACAAAGTAACTGTATTTTGAATACCACCTTTTTATAGGGTAACTGTAAAGGAATACAGTTACGCATATTTTTTATTTTATATATGTAACAGCATAGAGGATGTATTCCATTACTCGACAACACTGTTTATGTCGAGGTAACTTGTTAGTGAGTATCTGGTAGAATTGAATGTATTCCTTGTTCACATGTGGCTATATACTCTACTGAGAATATACATATTTAATAATAATGTGAGTGGATCTTCAAAGTGTACATCAAAATAACTCATGGAGAAAATGAGTAGGAAAAGCTAAGAGTTTATCAGCAATAATCCTTTTTGAATAATAATAATAACCACCATAAGCAAGCATATCATCTCAACATGTATTTGCTCAAAAATGTATTTATTATTACAAACACATCTTTAATCATCGAGACAAGGAAAAGCAACAGTAGATAAATGGAAGTATCTCTTCTTTGGAAGGTGTGGAATTTCATCAGGTGGGCGTGGTGAATCCTCATGAGCAGTTGCACCGGGAGGCTTTTCTGAGAATGTTGAATTTAGGTGTTTTCTGTAGTTACTAGAAACTCCAACAGGTGGAGGACTTGGGCGCAGTGGGACTTCAGGAGGAGGTAGAATGGGACACTGGTCAGTGTCATTTGTCAGGCGCCGAGGTGCACGTGCACCAAAAGGATCCAAAAGCATACTCAAATGCGAGCAGCAAAAAACTACTATATTAACAAAAGGTGACCCAGGATAACCAGAGAAGCAAGCGAGGAACTGAAAAACCCGGGGAAATAGATGACGCGGGGAAGCTGAAATCGGGACCGTGAGAGAGCTGCAACAGAAAGGGGAGAAAATTAATAGTGAGCTGGGAAAACAGGGAAACGCAACAAGACAGGGTTTGTGTAGTTGGCTTACGATCGGAGTGGGACCGTGGGACTCGGGAAGGGAGTGTGAAAGTCCGTGGAAAGGGTATCCGTAGAGTCAGTGATGAGGCCAGGTGGTGCACCGGGTGGTCCAAGCGAGCAGGACAGGCAGGTGGCAGATGCAGGACGCCGGATCGAAATCTAGACACATGAAGGTAGAGTTAACGCAGTTCAAATGATACATCAGTACAACGCTTTTGCGGGAGGCAAGTTACCACAGAGAGGTGATTAACGGACTGGCGTGGAGAATCCGTCTGCACGGGGTTAAATATTCCTTCAGGTAATCGCCCCGGATGGAAAGCAGGTGTGCCGGTGATGGCACATTTTCTTACGGTGGCATGATGGTGGCAAAGAAATCAAATGTGGTGGCAAAATCAAAGCTATGGTTAAAATGATTCAAATGCAGTAAGTATACACGTTTTTCATATAAGTATAGTCTATAACTTAATTATTTTCTGCAGCCCACATAATTAAACACTTTAGTTACATAAAACATGTAAGTTTTGTTTTCATGTACTGTATAGCCTGTATAATAAATAAATATGTAGCCCAATAAGTATAAAATCCAGAAAGCTACACAACATTGGGCAGTTCATTTACAAACACAAGTCTAATTCAAGTTTCACGTGGTTTTTTGTTAGAAAAAAAAATCAAATTGTTACATGCTTAAATTACAGAAAATGTCAGAAATCTGCACTTTCATGAACAAAAATGTAAACCAGATTTTTCATGATTCATTGGATTAACCCTTTTATTTTATTTTTTTCCCCTTGCCTTCTTTGGTATCATTCTTTTCAACTCAACCTCACGTGTCTGAATTTAGCTGTTTTTTCACTGACATACTGTATTAATATTACTGATCTGAAATTACACAAAAAAACCTTAAAATTCTAGTATTTTTTTTTAAATTTTTATAACTTAAAATGCAAATATAAATTGTAGATTTTGAAAACTTGTGGACACATTTTGTAAACATATACAACTATTTATCTAAAAATGCAGCCAATACACCTGCCGTTTATTTTGTACAGCCATTGAACAATCAGGTGTCGCAACAAGATGCCCCACAAATTATGTGTGCCAGTAAAGAAAAAAAAATTGGTTGTCCAAGACAGTGCAATGTGCCTTTGTGACATTCATAAGTGCCCTCAGTGACACACGAAACAAAACAAAACAACAGCTACACAACACACTAACTACACACCCCACACTAAACGTCACAAATCTCCTAGATCGAAAAACTCCCTCTCGCTCACTTGCTCGCTCTGTCTCGCTGCCGTTACCATAACTCCCAAAACTTTCTCCTCTCCCTAAACAACCACATCCCAGGTGTTGACTTCTTTTTTTTTTTTTTTTAATTGGTCTACATGGTACATTTTTCCACCAATAGGAAGTAGGTGGCTTTTCCCCCTTTCTTTACTGTTTTCGCGCTGTCCTTAGAAAATGCTTTGGAAAAAAAAAAACCTAAAAAGTGATATAGAAAAAAGCATGGCTCATATATATACACTTATATATATGAGCGAGACAGAAGTTAAGCCGACATCATCCTAGTGCAAAGACAAGTGGAAGCAGACAAAAACAACAAGCACGCATCCTACAAACTTTACCCGAGTCATTTAGCACATGATTCTCCTTATGGGGACCTGATATGTTTAATATGCTGCTGAGAATATAGCCCAGAAGAAGCGTATAGTATAGCTTTAATTTTGGAAAGAGCCATTTCTCTGTAATAAACTCTCTTTTCCAAAGATGAGTGATTCCTCGATCAGATAGATTTGTTTTTTTATTATTTTGTTGTTTCAGCAACATTAAATTTAAAAACTGTACTTTTGAGTTAAAATATATATTTATAATTTTAATAAATGACAAATTAAAAAGGCATGAACATTTTTTTGTATCGAAAAAATATCGAACCGTAACACCAAAGTATCGAACCGAACTGTGAATTTTGTGTATCGTTGCACCCCTAATATATATATATTTTATCATAACTCTGGATTTACTGGCCTATAATTAAAATTTAAAAAGCGGTGTATACTTTGAAGTCCGATCTTTCAGCACGGGCTGAAAGACTCAGTGTGGCAGCTTGTTGCTATTAAATCAGTCATGTGATTTGGGGGTGCAGCGAGTCCGTGGAACCCAGAGGGTTAATAATACTCACCCTTATTCCATTTCCAGAGTGCATCAACCAACCACCTGTGTGAAATCTGAAATTCCCATGGTGTTGTTCAAAATGTGCTCTGGCACAATCATAAGCATCACTTGCTACTGAAAACAAGAAAAAAGCCAGTCTGCGCTATGGGTTGAACCATTTGTTATTTGTGGAGGGGGGTAACACTATGCAATATATTCAGTTTTAGCATTTATATTCACTGTTAACTGTAATTACGCTCAAAGTGTTAATGGTATCTTATTTTAATAAACAACACTGTCATATGCAAACCTAGGGTGGCACTTCGGGTGGCAAGAGATCATTTTAGGGTGGCACCTACCACCCCATGCCACCCTTCTAGAGCTGCCCCTGAATGAAACATTATAAGTCATCAGCCTAATGCTTAGGCATCAGTTGTTCCTCTTCATTATCCACAGAAGAAATACTTGAATATCTGTGCTTTCTAGAGTAACCTAACTCTGCAATGGGTGGAGGTCTTGGAGGCAGAGGAACATCACAAGGAGACATGAAAAAGGCCACTTCATCATCCAGTGAAGAACATTCATTTTTAAAATCTGGATGCATGACCTTATTAGCAGGGGCGGATCTAGAGAAAAATTTTTGGGGGTGGCATGAGGGTGGCATGGAGATCAGATAGGGTGGCAAAGTCGAAGCCATTTCTTTACACATTTGCAGGTGCTACATTTTCTAATACATGCCATATATAGTCAAAATACATCAATTTTTGTTTAATATAACATAGTCTAACATTCTTTTTGGCATTAGCCGAAATAACTAAATATTTCAGTTACATTAAAAAATATTTTGGATTTTATGTACTGTATAGCCTATACAACAAATAAGCATATATACCAATAAGTACAAAATCCAGAAACCTACACAATACAAGGTGGATTAAGTTGGACTTGTATTTTTAATTAAGTTTCACACTCTTTTTATGTTGGAAATACATTCAAAAGTGTATTACAGCCTTACATTTACAGCAAAAGGTCAGAAATCTGCACTTTACAAAAAACACTGAACAAAATAATATGAAAAAAACATTTTTTCACCATCGGTATTCACTAGTCAAGTACTTTTAGTTTATTTTTCATTACATTAGGCCACGTTGAAGAATATTGTGTCTACAACAGCTGAATGCGGCGATTTCCATGTTGATGAGCAAACCGTCTGACAAACTCATCCAAATCCAATGCTTTTGTACGTTTGGACTCAATACTGAGTATAGACAGATTGGACAGTCTTTCCTCTGTCATAGTTGATCGTAAATAGTTTTTAATTATCCTCAAAGCAGAAAAGGTCCTTTCACAAGATGCACTGCTGACAGGCAACACTACAGCTATTTTGCACAGCCGGAACAGTTCAAAAAACACATCATTATACGACTCCAAGAAACTCACAAATTGTAGGAGAGTGGTAGGAACTGTTTCATCACTCTTTGCAAGTCTTTCTAAGACTCGCCTAATCCGAGGTACTTCATGCTTCAGATCATCAGTATTGGAGTCATAAGCACGGGCAAGAAGTAGTACATCCTCCTCTCTCAAAAATGTGCCACTTGATGGATTTAATGCCTGAACACCTTTCATAATATTACAGTTCAGCCTAGAAAAGCGTCTTTCCATTTCTCCCATCATACAATCTATAACTGGATAGAATACTTGGATTCTGAACATTTGTTTGCTGTCTGGGTCTGCATGCTGTCCAGGGGTAGAATTAACAAGAGAATCATGAAGTTTTCTTGCTTTCTGTATTGATCATTTTGGGATGTGTTGGGTTGAAATGCCACTTTTTTCACATGTTTCTACAATATCAGTCCACAGGTCATCAAAAAAGGATTCAGTTCGGTAATAAACCATTGTCTCCTTAAGCGATTCAACTAGGTTTATAGCCTTAGACAGGTCAACAGTTTTGGACTGAAGCATTTCTGATAACATATTAGAATCACTCAATACTTTTCTGAAGAGTGCAAGGCATCCAACAAAATTCAGATCCATTTGAACCAGAATGCCCTTTGCTTCTACAGCTCTCTGTGCATTGTTCTCTGATGAGATCTCTTCTAGTACACGGAAAATTGCAGGCAACCTGTCCATGATATTGCGACATGCTATATGTCTAGAAGACCAACGTGTATCACTAAGGCGCTGCAGTTCTCTTGGTACCCCATGAAATATTTCCTGCTGCACTGTCAGCCATTTCTGATGGACGTAAGATCCAGATATGAATGTGTATAATCGTTCTAGCAAAGAAAAGAAATTTCCTGCATCAGGCACCCTTTGGACTGCATCTACTATGACAAGGTTTAAGCAGTGGGCACTACAGTGAATGTAGAAAGCATACTTTGCCACCTCCTTTATCCTAGCTTGTACACCAGAATGTGACCCACTCATCACAGATGCTCCATCATACCCTTGGCCAACAAGGTTCTGTCTGTAGTCCAGCCCATGTTTTTCTAAACAGCCAATAATCTTGCTGGTCAGCCCAGCAGCATCCAGTCTGTCTGCCTCTTGAAACCCTAAGAAACTCGTGTATTGCACCATTATAGTAGTATCTAACTATAAAAGAAATTTGCTCTGATTTACTGACATCTTTAGTCTCATCTACAATGACTGAAAATTGTGCACTGTCAGCAACCATTTCAGCCAAACATGAAACAATTTCATTCTGGATGGTTTTACTGGTGTACAAAGCATTTTTGGCTTGTTGTTCCAGTCTCCTTTTAACCACAGGATCATGATTGCCTACCATGTTCAACATTTCTAGGAAAATGCCCCTTTTATTTGAGTCAGCAGACTCCCTGTGTCCACGTTGAGCTATATTTTCTGTAGCAGTCAAGATTAGAATTTCTGCTATAGTCTTAATGTAAGTCTGGTTTTCAAGCACTTGTTTCTGGCGATGGTCATCCATTGCCGTCATCAGAGTTTCATTTTTTTCACTCATTTTGTTATTCGCTGCCCAAGCAATCATTGCTGTTTTATGACTCTGAGACTTTGCATGACAACAGAACCCACTGTCTTTAAACATTGCTTTCTTCCAATTACGATATCCAACAACTGAAGTAAACACACTTTTGGGAGCATCAGGAAGAGAGAAATGCCGGCAAGCAAAGCAGTAACAAGAGTCTCTACTCTGGGAATATTCCAACCAAGGGTGTATTTTGTACCATTCTGGGCGGAAGATCCTCCTGCTGCATCCTTGATATGTCTTAGGAAAACTCAGATGTGGCTGTGTTGGGTTGTCACTTCTGACTTTGGATATGTCTAAAAAATCACATACAAAACACAAAATATTGCATGAGCTTCAACTGTGTTTTGAAAAACCTATTTGCTCAAATAATCTGATATGCACAAATTAATTAATTAGATTTGTATTGCAACATAGTGCTAATGCATATTTAATATGATTAAACCATTACTGTAATTTAGTTTTACATGTTAGTTATATATTTTATTGTTCTACATTTATGCAAATTCAGATAGACATCTTACCATGGGGATCGCTTTGAATAAACACAGAGAACTCAGGCTGTCTCTCCTTCCCTCTGCTGTCTGAGCCCATCACCTTCTCTGCTTTGGACCATGTTTCTTCTTCCTCTGTTGCTGCTTGCCCTGGTTCAGCTTCTTGCCCTGGCCCAGCTTCTAGCCCTTTGTCTCCCTGATCTCTCCTCTTTGTGTGGAAGAAACTAGTGATGTCACCCTTTCTCTTCATACCTCTCAGTAGTGTCTGAAATTATGCAAATGCAGATTTAATACGAAGGCCCTTTCACAAAATCAGTGCGAATATTTAATGCATTAAAATTATTTTTCAGACTTGCCTGCTAATGCAGGCATTCCGCCCCGACCGTGTTATTTCACTGGACGAATTTGCACATATAATTCAAACCGATTTTTCAGATGTTTCGGATCCGAATACACAAATCAGACCAATCAGATCAATGCATTTGGCAACAATGCATTAGGAAGCCGTGATACAGCTTCAACACCAGGATCAAACGATAATATTATCCCTGCTGTTGTCTTCTCTGAGAAACGGATGAACCACAATCTTCATTTCCCACTTTTCTCGTTTACGAACATTAGCACCAGCTCATCAAGGCTTCATATCAACTTCATTTTTCTATTTTTTTAGACAGTTTTATGAGGATAAATTATCCGCAAAAGCGCAACACGTTCGATGTGCATATATAGGTTATACATCAACTTTTCAAGTTGATGATGATCGCACTCAGACTTACTGCCGTTTTTACGCAAACACGTTCGATGTAATGGCCTTTACGGTTAATATTAAAACTAAAATGCACTTGATTACCCAAATTAAAGTTTATCTTACGATTTGCGCACTTTTTTTCATGATAACCGCAGCTTTCACGGTATGCAATAGCACAAAACAACATTAAATAATAAACATTAAGTACAGGAAAACTATCAGTGAATGTACATAAATATAAACCTTGTTTTTCATGATTTATTGGGCTAATAACACTTACCTTTATGACATTCCCAGAGAATACAAATCAACAGTCTGAGTTGAAATCTGAATGCTGTGTGCTGTGTTCATTCAAAATGTCCCCCCCCCTTGCACCAATCAGAGCATAGCGTTGGTAGCTATTGACAACATGTTGGAGGAGCTATGGGCTGAACCATTTTTTTATGAGGCAAGGGGGGATTGTGCAATCAATTCAGTTAGTTTTAAAATTCATGCTCAGTACAAATTGAAGCTAACTTGATCGAAGCATTAATGCTATCGTATTTTAATAAACAACATTGCCATATGCAAAACTAGGGTGGCACTTGGGGTGGCAAGGGCTTATTTTAGGGTGGCACTTGCCACCCCATGCCACCCTTCTAGATCCGCCCCTGCTTATTAGTGTCCTTTCACTGAAACCAGGCATCAGGAAGTGGAGGACTTGGAGGCAGTGGAATCTCATGAGGCAGTGAGCTGATACACTTTGGATCAGTGTCATCAGCACACACAGGTGATGGTGGAGGTCTTGGAGGCAATGGTACCTCATGAGGCAGTGAGCTGATACACTTTGGATCAGTGTATTCAGCACACACAGGTGATGGTGGAGGACTAGGAGTCATTGGAATATTAGCCAGGAGGCTGAGAGGCACCAAATAAGACCTCTCATGTTTAAGAGAATGAAGGCAAGCATACTTCTTTTCAGAAGGTGGAGGACATGGAGACAGTGGAACATTACAAGTCATCAGCCTAATGCTTTTAGGTATCAGATGTTCCTCTTTATCATCCAAAAACAACAAAGTTGACCTTCGGTGCTTTCCAGTGACCAAAAGCTTCAACAGGTGGAGGACTTGGAGGCAGTGGGACCTCACATGCAGGCAAGCTAATAGGTCTAAACATGACTGAGGGCACTTCATCGTCCAGAGCACAAAAGTCTTCATTTGATGAGTCTGGCTGCTTCTCTTTTGTCTGTGGAGGAGGCCGACTTTGAGCCAAAGGGATCTTGTTTTTCAGAGGGACATTCAGTTTATTTGACATTTTGCTCTCTGGTTCCCAAAAATCCTTGCAAACAAAGGACAAGCAGTAGTATTTCTTTGGAGGCGGTAAGATCCCCACATCTTGGAAGCAGTATTTGCTGCACACAAAACAAGGAAAATCAGCAGCGGATTATTTTTGCAACATATGATGCAAACAGATGTTTTAATGTCTTATTTTTTTCTTAAATTGAATAGCAAACATACCTGTCAGTACTGACATGCGAGTTAGTTTCTGAGTCAAACGTCTTAAGATGTGGATTTTCCTAAAAAAGTTACATATTTTTATTGTTGTTGTATTTTTCTTTAAAAATTCACATGACTTAATGTTTAGAAACAGACACAGTGAAGGGTAACTTACCACAGCTCAAGCCATTTTAGGTGTCTGTCAAGGCAAAGACCCATACAGGATTTGGTTTCTCTGTGTAACATTACTGAACAGTTGTCATACATTTTCAAGTCAATTTCAACAATGCATATCTAATCAAACTGTATCATTAAAGCATTGTTTGGGTGGATAAATATGAAAAAAATGAAGATAAAAACAGTAATAGCTGGCAATCAAGGTAAAACAACCTTTTGAAAAAGGTCTTAATCATTATTGTTTAAAAGTAAATCTTTCAATCCTTACTTCAGTAACTTGTTTGAAGACTCTGTGCTTGCTGTCGGTTGCAGATTTGTGTCAAATAGCGAGCTCCAATGTTGTGTCTGTTCACTACCAGTGTAATGAGAAGACGGAGTGCAGGTTTGAAATTGTCAGTGGCAGAAGAATGCAGGAAAATCCTCAATGCAGCAATGTTTGAATTTGTTTTAATGTGTATTTCATCTGTATATGGTAAAGTGCTTTGTTACGTCCTACAGAGCAGAAGCTCATCTGGGGGCCTGTCTCCTCCTGGTTTTTTTTTTGTTTTGTTTTTTTGCTTATTTGTTTTGATTTTTTTCTATAACCTACAGTCCAATTAGCTGCCCCATCCTGAATCAGTGGAAGCTTGAGAAGTGACAAAAAGCCATCCCTCACCTCTGTCTCAGCCGGTGGAAGCTAGTAGAAATCATGCTGTTAGAGAGAATGGGAATCCCCCAGTGCATTGCAATTTTTTGCTTATCCTTATAAAATGTCTTTGGAAAAATTAAAGAAAAATCTTCTAATTGTAAACACCTTTTTCCATGGCAGATATGTTGAATTATCAATCAACAGGTACAAATAATTTAAGGGAGATGCAATTTTTTTTGAAGACTAGGTCACTTCATGGAATTTCAATGACACAATCATGCCTGTTTTTAATGCAGTGCTGCCTGACGGCCCTTTGTGATGCAGCGATCCTATATGATTTTCTGCTTTGTCCCTTGATAATACTATGTACATGATGAGATATAAAGTACACTGGCAATCAATTGTAGTGATGTTCGAATCATGAACGAAGCGTTCAATACTCGAGAATCACTTTACTGACTCGTGAATCATAATCCACAAGCCCAACTGACTCACTGACTCATCCCTATTGCTGTTAGCAAACTAATTTCATTAGTAGAAATATATCAAGCATAAAATTTAAATTGTGGGGAAAAAAACGACAGCCAGTTTCTTAACAAAAACATTTCTGCTCTGAACTGGAAGAAAAAATCCTGAGTAGAAGCTCACATCAAGACAATAGCTCCTCGGTTCACAGTAGCATCGCTCTGCTAACATGCTAACAGCACATTTGAGCTACTCACCTGTGAAATTTACCATCACTAATCAATTGCCCATCTTTACTTAAGGGGAACTCTGCCTCTTTACTGTGAGCTTTTTATACCCAACCATGTTACTAAGCTGTTACTTAACTAGTTACAAAATAACTAGTAACAAAATGTTCTACAGCTGTTTCTTTTTAGTAACACTTAGTTTTACAGCAACTTCCAGTCCAACGTTTTTTTAAATAGTTATTGTTCATGAAACAGTACAAGGAATCAGTTTAAACACTTGATATGTTTTTTATACCCTGAATGTTAATACTCTGCACAGGAGCTGAAGCAGAGTACAGCCTGTTGCCTTTACAGTATAACACTTGTAATAAAAGTACAGTAACAGTTAATACATTATGGGTTCATTCAGTGATTTAAAATTATTGAGTTCTGTTTTCATTTACAGTTTTCAAAGCTTTTTGGAACTGGGTTGTATTTTAGTCAAATCGTTTTTACTCAAATGAGATTTAGATGAAGATCAGATCACATTTTAAGGAGTTATTTACTTGTTCTTGCAACCATATTCCGAATTTGACTAAAAATGCTCTAAAATACAAGAATAATTATATTTTTTTAATGAAGTAAAATTGAACACTAGGGACTTGTTCTTGTCGTACACTGATCTGTCTAGAGTAGGTTGTTTGGTAATCCAGTGTTTGCAGTGGAGGGGCATTGGTCCATTTTAGCTGAAGATTAACCACTGATATTGATTTCATTGTATCTAGATCACATAGTATTTACCTGTAGAATGAACATTCTGCTACCTTGTTCCATTAACAAACACAAATAGGATTTATAATTTTAGATAACTTTCATTATTCAACTAAAACCTATTGCAGCAAACCAAAAAGTTCAACTCAAACAGGGCTTAAAAAGGAAGTATTGCTGAGTGAATTAAAAATTGAAGGATAATTTAAAAAATGAGAGATAATTTTAGCAATATTGTTTAATTATGAAACTATAATAAATGTGTCACAAATGTCTTTGTTCCTCAGTTTGCAAACACATGAAGAATTACTTGGTACTGATGCTTCATTTAGACTGGGTTGTCTAGTTAAGTGTGAACGACCGGGCTTCAGAAAGTGATTAGTTTTGCTCCTGACAACTCGTTATTAATATTAACTTTATAAAAACATATAGATTAACTCAAACTACTAAAGACTAAACCAAAAATAAAAGTAAAAATAAAAGTAAACATTCTCAATAATGAAAACTAAACTGCAATGAGCAAATCCACTCTGTGAACTAACTGAATTAAACTGAATTAAAATTGTTATTGCTCTAATTCAAAGCTTAAGTAATGCTATGCTTAAAACAAAGAGCATAATTGGAATACAAAAGAAGACACAAACGCTCACATGATATCTAAAGAAGTCAGAGTTTAGGGGTAGTTTTTTTAAACCTTATGTGATTGGCAGAAGGCTGATCATTACATCCAACAACAGATAAACCCTCCAAGTTCTCTCTCCACTCTCTAATTGATGTGGTTTAATAATTAAATAAAACTGGAAATTAAACAACACTTGGTGCAGCTAAAAAAAATTAACAATATGCAACACATAATTGAGAATGAAATGCTGTGCTTTTCTTTGTGATGCAATGATTTTGCTTGTGCTCATAAACAAGGATTTTGACCAGCAGCTCTTTTGCTGTCCTTGTTGGGACAATGATTAACAAATAATTGAATTTCCCTATTTGTCCCCCCGACATGCTAAAAGAAGCCCAATAATATACCACGAGGTGTCTCTTTGAGTTAGTCGATGATGAACTGCTAGTTTTTGGGTCTCACCATGGGCCTGTACACAGCAGCTTTCCTCCTGGGAGCCTTGATCTCCACTGGTAAGTAGTACAACTACTATAGGGCATGTAAAGATGATTTTTCTTGTTATTTGTTTAGCTCTGTTTTCTTACATTTAAAAGATAAACAAGGGTTTGAGGTCTAAACCCTTACAGCACAGGACAATGACTGACTAGCACTGTTTCCTCTTTCAGATGACGAAGAATAAAAATAACTCAGCCAAAGTAGAAAAATATATCCTCATTAGTTAAAACAGGTCTAATCCAAATTAATACAGAATTTGTTTAAATGTGGGTTTTTGGAATAACATCAGGCAGTGCAATGAAATTGTTTTTTTTTTTTACATTTACATTTTGGTTTACATTTAGATTAAATAATGGAAAACTTTCAAGTGCTATAACTCAGCCACATAAAAAGCACAGAGCCTCATTTTTTCTAATAGTCGTTGGTCTAAACAGGTCGTGACAGACCACATCAGCACATTCAAAGCTATACTGTTGTTCAAGACTTGAATAATTAATTGAATTTGATAAATGTAAGTTTACATTAAAGTAATTGCAGGTAATTCTGTGTAATTTAGTTTATAAAGACTCAAAAAGTTGTGTAATTAGTGTGAAGGATGACTTTGTAATAATTTTGTAGCCTGTACACTGGTTCCTTTTAGTCAGATGACGTAAAATGGATTGTTTGGCTACACGATTTCCCGATAAACCCTCTAATCAGCAACCTTGACTGACTGACTGGACAAAACCTGCTTATTGACAATGAATATATACTCTCTTTTAAAATATAACATTTGGGTACATAACAAAAAGGACAGTTAGTCATGTTAGATCACTGTTTAGTAATAATGTTATTTAGCTGCTGCGCAAGGTGGAAAAGAAAAAAAAAACCTTCATCTAAAATTAAGTCTGACAGCATTTGTATTTTGCTGTTATGAGAACTGCTAGATTTGTAATGAAATGTATCTAATAGCAACAGACGATAAGTCCAATAGCACTCTTGATGTGGGAGTCTAAAGGTGACTTGCACTTTGGGTTTTATATTGATCTAACAAATAAGAAATGTTGAGCTTTCGAGATGCTGGTTTTGTTCCCTTCCACCCTTATGTTTCCTTGTGTTATTGCTAATTTCCCCAAATTAGCAGATTTCCTAAAATGTGTTCCTAAGTGTACTGCATTCATTTTTATGTTAGTTTAATGAGTTAATAGACAAAGATTTAATTTATGTGTCCAACAGAATGATTATATTTTTCCTTTTACTCCTTTATACACGTAAGTCTAGCTAACATTTCTATGACTCCAGAGTCCACTACCTACAGCCTATGACAGTGAAAAAGCTTAAATCCCAAAGACCTGACTGAATAATAACTGAATACCAAAAAGGTTTTTTAAAATATATTATTTTGTTGTATCTTATTAATCATAACAATAACAACAACAACAACAATAATAATAATAATAACAACAATAATAATAATAATAATAATAGTTGTTATTATTATTAGCTTACATGTGCAACTTAAAACACTGTTGTTTCACATCATCATCACTGTTGTAGCAATCACAATAACTCACTCTTTTTAGGGTTAAAAGCAATATTATACTGGGGACTATAACTAGCACACACTCTAAGTCCCTGCTTCAAACCAGCACTGTAGGGAAACAAAATGAGCCAAATCATCAGTATACATTAAATGATTAATAAGAAGGTTACCCACCATACATGCAGTCTTACATTCATTTTACACAACAGAAAGATCATCGAGATACAAATGGAATATAATAGAATAGATAGATTCTTTTGTTTTATATTTTAAAAAATGAAATGTGAAGTCAGGTTTTACTCATCTTTGAGCCACACAACAAAGAAAACATTGATAAATGTAACTGATTTTGGGGGGGGGGGGTTTGGATGTGATTGATTGCAGTTGGTGGCAATGACGTGGAAGGCTACTCCAAAACTGAAGGTGCATGGATTATCTCACTGAATAAACGTGCGTATTCAGTTAACACTGTGGCTGAGTGTGCCACCAAATGTAACACCGAAACATCTTTCACATGCAAGTAAGTTCACATCTCATTTCGTTCTGTGGATCAAAATGCTGCATATATATAGAATGTTATGTATATGCAAATACATTTTTTTTTCCAGTTTTAGCTCCTACTCCTGCCATTATCCATAGGGCTGCATTTTACCCTCCACATCTGCTCCAGTTGTTCCTTTAGTTCCTGGTGGTTTTCAGTTTTCTTGTGCTTCTTCTTCCTGATGTTGCTCTGCACTGCCACATCTATCACAACTGTTCCTCATCATCATCTATCTTCAGCTGTATTTGTGGATGCTCCATGATTCAGGTTGTGGCTCTGAAACTCATTGATCCTTACACTCTTTCCACTGCTTGTAGAACCTGAAGGTGCCTCACAATGCAAGGTGGACACCCCCATGCACTGTGTGGAGTTTTTGTTTCTTGACATCAGCTGCATCTATTGCCTTGTGTGGCCAGTGTATTTTTCACACTGGGGATCTGATGACCAGTAAGCCTTATGTGTTTTTGACTGGGATCTTATTCCTACCATTATGCCTTGTACAGTGCAGGCACTCTAATACGGTTGTGTGAAGGTTGTAGGTTGTCAATCCAGGCGGCGTTCAGGGTGGTCTGCGTAGTTGTAAAGTCCTGTGTTGCAGCTCTATAGACCAGGAGCTGATGCTTCTGCTGTCTGTTGTATTTCCAATGCCTTTCTGAGCTATTCTTGTGTATTGACTCATGTTTCTACTCAGTTTAGTTGCTATGATGCTTGAGAGGAGCTTCCGTATGTCTGTGGAAGGTTGCTGTGGTCTGGTGTTACTGTAGGTCCACCAGCCACTTGGCATTGGTGTGGTGTGGCACCTCTTTCTCACAGATGTTCTTTCAGTATTGTTCAGTTTCAACTCTGGGTGGGTCTGGCCCATGTTGTTATTCTCTTGTAGTTGGGAGTACATCCTGGATGGATCTTTCCTTGTCCATGTATGTTCCAGTGGCCACCTCAACTCCTAATGTGTACTTAACTTAGATTTGTATAGCAACTTGCAAGAAACCAAACAACACCTCATTTTTTTTCCACACAGGTCTTTTATCTATAATGAAAAGGACCAAGAGTGTTTGACAACAGCAGCAAACTCTAAAACAGACAATGTCTTTCGCAGAAGCAGCACAGCTTTATATGAAAAAAATGGTAATGATCCAAATTTTTCTCTATGACTAAAACTAACACTAAAGCTTCTGTTTTCATGTTGTCCTTTCTATCAGCTACAGTGACTAGTCTATTCTAGTTTACATGTTTTTTGTTTCCAATGCTTTTTGTTGACATTGTAGTTAATGTTATAAACACAGTAGAGGACTGAAAGTTAAACACTGCTGTAATTTAATTTAGTTTCATAAAACATCACAGAACTCAGATCAGATAAATTTTTTACTATAGATAATGCGTGATAAACATCAATAAATCTATTTCTAGTCTTTTCTTTTCTTTTCTTTTCTAGCATATCTTCTGGAGTGTGTAAATGGAATAGGAAGAGATTACAGAGGAACAAAGTCCAGAACAAACTCAGGAAAGATCTGCCAAAGATGGGACTCAAGCTACCCACACAGGCCAAAGTGTGTGTTTGCATTTGATTTTGCATCATCATTTCATATCCTTCTATAGCTTTGTGAAATTTGTCCTTAATGTTTCTGCTGCAGTTTCACGCCGCAGAGCAACCCACAAGCAGATCTGGACTCCAATTTCTGCAGAAACCCTGATGGGGACAGCAATGGACCGTGGTGTTACACTACTGATGCTAACACCCGCTGGGAGCACTGCAACGTACCCAGCTGCTCTGGTAAGATTCATAAATCTCTGTGTTTGTTTTGTTTTGTTTTATTTCGCCAACATACATCTAATTGTCCTCTAGCAGCCATTTCTCTTTCAACAATCGCCATTTGGTTTTTAAATTATCTAATGTAGCTAATATGTGCAATCTAGGCACTACACAATGTTCTGAAATACTGATATGCAATATGGAAGAACGGTAATTATCATGCTATGATATTTCAGATAAATCAGTGTTTTTCCTTCACAGAGGAATGTATGGTCTGCAATGGTGAGAATTACAGAGGAAAAATCTCCACCACTGAAAATGGCTTCACCTGCCAACGCTGGGACTCCCAGAAACCTCACAATCATGGCTACAATCCTAGCACGTAAGACAACATGAGCAACACTTCAGTGAGCTTGTTGTGGACATTGAAAACATTTTCCAGAAGCTACGCTAAAGCTTAAATACTTCTGTTTATGCTTTGTTGAGTCTTCCACAAAAGTATCTGGAGGAGAACTACTGCAGAAACCCAGATGGAGATCCCCGACCATGGTGCTTCACCACTAGCTCATCCAAACGGTGGGACTTCTGCTCCATACCGCGCTGCAGTAAGTCCTCACGTTTAATGAGGATAAGAATTTCACAATATTGGAAAATGTGGTGCATCACTGATGTTTGTTGCCAGACCCCACAGGTCTCTATTGCATTGACATTTGATAGCTGTTGAGGCCATTTACGTAGTTAACTCATTATTAGCTTTAAGAAACCAGTCTGTAATTATTTGAGCTTTGTAACATGGTGTGTTATCTTGCTGGAAGCAACCATGATAAGTGTACACTGTGATCATAAGGAGATCGACATGTTCAGAAAAAAAATTCTCCAGTTTGATCATTAGTTTGAACTTCAGTAGGTCACACTGATCATATCTGTATGCTTAAATGCTTTGTGTTGCTGCCATGTGATTGACAAATTATTTCTCTTAAGCAACATAATGCACTGCGTACCCTGTTGTATACCTAGGGGACTGCCTGTTTAACCCCATTTCCTGTACAGAACCAATCAAAACTGGCTCTATATTAATTTCATATTCGTTTCATTTATTTCAGAAAATCAATTTAAATACAACTGAAATTTCCACCATTTAATAGGGGTTTCCTTCTTTGATGTAAACCTCAAATGCACCTGCAGTTTCTAGACAACAATGTAAACAAAGCATTCAGAAATCCATGTTGAATGAATATTTCTGTTCAAAGCAACATCACCCACTGCAAGAACCCACCAGCTTTAAAAGTACAAGTCAGTGGAAATATAACAGAAAAACAATTTAAATATGTAAAAACAATAAACCGTTTTTATAGCATCTTTCAGAATCGAGTTTAAAACATGCTTTTTACAGATAATAAAGAGAGTGCAGATGTTTGACATCTTTTTTTATGACTTCTCTATACAATCCATCTTGTCTTCTTTTCTCAGCTACTGAACCTCCCACCATCATCCCAGAGGTGGACTGTGTCACCAATGAAGGTTTAGCATACCGAGGAACAATTGCTGTTACGGAGACTGGCAAAACGTGCCAGAGCTGGTCGGCTCAGACGCCACAAACACACAACCGAACTCCACAAAACTATCCCTGCAAGTAAGAGCTGAACCTGAAACCAGTGTCAGCCCTTAGTGATTTAATATGGTGAACAAAATATTAGTGGCACAGTTCAACTTTTTCATTAATAGCTTTTAGATCTATTGTAGAACTTCATGATCCACATGAAAAAGGTAGAAAATGAGAGAGAAGAGGGCAGTAAGTGAATAAGGAAGTGCAGAGAAATAGAAACAAAGAAATGAAGGCAGCTATGAAAGAGGATAAAGAGTGGAAAGGCATTTAGTCCAAATATCTATTGAGGTATGGAGAGGCCTAGGGTGAGAAGGCAGATTAGTTTTTAACCAGATTGTTTAACTCAAATGATCGAGAGTAAAATGATGCCTGAGGAATGGAGAAGAGGTTTACTGGTACTAATTTTTAAGAACAAGGACTATGGGCAGAGCTGTAGCAGCTGGAGTGGCGCAAGGTTGATCAGCCATTTCATGAAGCTATGGGAAAGTGCTAGGTTAAGAAGAAGAGAGTCGAGGATCAGTCAGCAGCAGTATGGCTTCATGCTGTGAAAGGGCACTGTAAATGGGATGTTGCTACAGAAAGCATACTGCTGAGAGAGGAACAGTCATTCTGTATATCAAATACTCAGCACTGTCTCCAAATTTCTGAAAACAAAGTTAAAAACTTGAACTTTAAAATTTATTTTTGTATTATTTCCTTTGTCAGTGTAAACAAGCCACCATTGACAAACTGAGATGGTTTGAACTGTGGAGTATGACCACTGTGCTTGTACTAAAAAGAAAAAAAGAAGAATGTCTATTGTTGACTCTTACTCAATAACCTGTTTTTGGTTTAAGGACCCTGGTAAAAGTATCACATGAAATCTGAAAGATAATCACGCATTTTTGTGTTTTTCTGTGTTTATCTTTGTCAGAGGTCTAGACAATAACTACTGTCGCAACCCTGACAATGAAAGGAGGCCCTGGTGCTACACAACTGACCCTGACACTCGCTGGGAGTACTGCAATGTGACACGGTGTGGGAATGAAGCTGCACCAGGTATAATATTAGTCAACTTATTCCTTCTTTTAAAGTCAGCTTCATCTTCTCAAAATGTAGCCAGGAATGTTCTTCCTTTCTTTACCTTTTGCTGCAGATGATCCAGTGATCCCCCCAGATACAGAAAATTGCTATGAAGGGAATGGTTCCAATTATCGGGGCATAACATCAGAGACCGTCAGTGGGAAAAAATGTCAGAGATGGAGCTCCATGACTCCTCACAGACATGAGAAAACTCCAGAGGCCTTCCCAAATGCGTAAGGATCAAATCCATTTTATACACAGCAGAATTTTATACAGGCAGAAGAGCGTCCTGACATTTTTGAGAAACCTACTGCATAATGACAAAACAATCCACAATTTGTCTAGAGATTAATTATTATACTTTACTTGGACTTTTGGGAGAGGAATGCTAAGGATTCTAGCTACTCAATAGCCCTGGGTCTTCTTTGGCAAATTTTTCATTTCTTGATGCACAAAATGTTGGTGAAATCTCTCATTTCCAGATGTGCAAGGTGCCAATTCCATAGGCACAGATTTACCCCGACACCATCAGAAATGCAGGCCTTTGAACTGAGTGCTGATAACAAGCCGGGAGGTCCCTTATCTGGCCTTGCCTTTTATAAACATGGATTCTCCAGATTCTCTAAATATTTTGATGATGTTATCTACTATAGATGATGAAATATTGAAAGTCTTCACAATTTTACTCAAGGAATATTATTCTTAAGTTGTGCCACAATTTCTACCACTTGCTTTTCCATGTTGCTCCTGATACATTTGAAGTGAGTTGTTGATATGTTTCACAAAATAGAAAAATGTCTCAGTTTAAATATTCAGTGTGTTTTCTATGTCCTATTATAAATAAAATATTGAACTTATCTGGATTGGGATTCCTTTTTGCAAATCATTTTGTTCTGTTTATCTTTAATTTTATAACTTTTCTTTTCAAACTTTTTTCTTCGACTTACTTAAGAACTATAGACAAAACTGTTCTGAACACCTACGGTGTTATAGGTCAAAATATACTGATGACAAATACTCGTAAAAAAAAGTAGCAGCTAGAAAGGCTACAAAGGCTAATATTTGTTCTAAGCATGATGTGCCAGTTGATTTGTTATATGATAAATGAGCCAGCAGAGATTTATAGTCCTCCTGAGGTTTGACTCCAGGAGAAAAAAGTACCTTGTTTTGTGGGTCGATATCCTAATGTTCCAGATCTACCTTTCAACAGAGACCTCAGAAGAAATTGGTGCAGGAACCCTGATGGAGATCAAGCTCCTTGGTGTTACACTACAGACCCCACAGTTCGCTGGGAGTACTGCAACTTGGAGAAATGCCCTACAAAACCTTCAGGAACCACTCGTCCTCAACCACAGGAGCCCTCCACTAACACCCAGACACCAGCAGAAAGAGGTAAATCAACTTTTTTTAAAATGTGGATTTGCCAACATTTTGCTTGCTTGTCAGTTTTTTTGTCAGTTCTTTCACTTTTCCTGGTTCTCTGCTGCTGTTTTAGACTGCAAGATTGGAAATGGAGAAACATACCGAGGTCCAACTTCTGTTACTGTGCTGGGTGTGACCTGCCAGGCGTGGAGCGCTCAGACTCCTCACGAACACAGCAGCTTCACTCCAGAGACTCACGCCAACAAAGGTCTGGAAGGCAATGTAAGTGTGTGGGTGTTGCTATATAAACACTTTGGGGAAAGGACAGAACTCTTTGTTTTTTTCTCTAGCCATCTAACTCTCCCCCTCTGTCCACTCTCAGAGCTGCAGAAACCCAGACGGTGATGTGAATGGACCATGGTGCTACACTACAGACAGAAACAAAAAATGGGACTACTGCCAGATCTCCGACTGTGGTTTGTATATTCAGTATATTTTATTTGCATTCGCAATAATACTCCATCACTGTGACTCTACAGTTGCTCAGTCACAACTGCAGACTGCAGTGATAATCAGTGTTGGGCAAGTTAGAATAGAATAGAATAGAATAGAATATTTTATTGTCATTGTTACAAGAACAATGAAAGGCAGTTTGGCATCTCTCCATGTGTGTGGAGTACACAATAGCGTAAGTATTTACACAATAACAGACAAATTTACATTTACATAAGAAAGATATGTACAAGTTATACATGCACCTGCAAACATTCACGCACATACAGTGGCTTGCAAAAGTATTCGTCCCCCTTGAACTTTTCCACATTTTGTTACATTACAGCCAAAAACATGAATCAATTTGATTGGAATTCCACGTGAAAGACCAACACAAAGTGGTGTACACGTGAGAAGAGGAATGAAAATCATACATGATTCCAAACATTCTTTACAAATAAATAACTGCAAAGTGGGGTGTGCGTAATTATTCAGTCCCCTGAGTCAATACTTTGTAGAACCACCTTTTGCTGCAATTACAGCTGCCAGTCTTTTAGGGTATGTCTCTACCAGCTTTGCACATCTAGAGACTGAAATCCTTGCCCATTCTTCTTTGCAAAACAGCTCCAGCTCAGTCAGATTAGATGGACAGCGTTTGTGAACAGCAGTTTTCAGATCTTGCCACAGATGCTCGATTGTATTTAGATCTGGACTTTGACTGGGCCATTCTAACACATGGATATGTTTTGTTTTAAACCATTCCATTGTTGCCCTGGCTTTATGTTTAGGGTCATTGTCCTGCTGGAAGGTGAACCTCCGCCCCAGTCTCAAGTCTTTTGCAGACTCCAAGAGGTTTTCTTCCAAGATTGCCCTGTATTTGGCTCCATCCATCTTCCCATCAACTTTGACCAGCTTCCCTGTCCCTGCTGAAGAGAAGCACCCCCAGAGCATGAGGCTGCTACCACCATATTTGAAAGTGGGGATGGTGTGTTCAGAGTGATTTGCAGTGTTAGTTTTCCACCACACATAGCGTTTTGCATTTTGGCCAAAAAGTTCCGTTTTGGTCTCATCTGACCAGAGCACCTTCTTCCACATGTTTGCTGTGTCCCCCACATGGCTTGTGGCAAACTGCAAACCAGACTTCTTGTGGTTTTCTGTTAACAATGGCTTTCTTCTTGCCACTCTTCCATAAAGGCCAACTTTGTGCAGTGCACGACTAATAGTTGTCCTATGGACAGATTCCCCCACCTGAGCTGTAGATCTCTGCAGCCCGTCCAGAGTCAACATGGGCCTCTTGGCTGCATTTCTGATCAGCGCTCTCCTTGTTCGGCCTGTGAGTTTAGGTCGATGGCCTTGTCTTGGTAGGTTTACAGTTGTGCCGTACTCCTTCCATTTCTCAATGATCGCTTGAACAGTGCTCCATGGGATGTTCAAGGCTTGGGAAATCTTTTTGTAGCCTAAGCCTGCTTTAAATTTCTCAATAACTTTATCCCTGACCTGTCTGCTGTGTTCTTTGGACTTCATGGTGTTGTTGCTCCCAATATTCTCTTAGACAACCTCTGAGGCCATCACAGAGCAGCTGTATTTGTACTGACATTAGATTACACACAGGTGCACTCAATCAGGCAATGTCTATGGGCAACTGACTGCACTCAGACCAAAGGGGGCTGAATAATTACGCACACCCCACTTTGCAGTTATTTATTTGTAAAAAATGTTTGGAATCATGTATGATATTCGTTCCACATCTCACGTGTACACCACTTTGTATTGGTCTTTCACGTGGAATTCCAATAAAATTGATTCATGTTTGTGGCTGTAATGTGACAAAATGTGGAAAAGTTCAACGGGGCCGAATACTTTTGCAAGCCCCTCTACATACATATATGTATATATACAAATATACATCCGTACATACATACACACACATATTTCCACATACACGCTTACATCTATATACGTACACATACATGCCATCTAACTAGCAGGTGCATTGAGAGGTGCAGTGTGATCAGCGATATTGCACATTGAGTGGGGGGAGGGGGGGGGGTGCTGTTGGAACTATACTAAATAAGGTTATAATAAATACAGTTTAACGAGGTAGGGGTGTTGGTTGCATTGAAGTATAAACAGAGATACGATTTAAGAATGAGGTGTAATGTCCATGAGTGCTGGCAGTGCAGTTATCCTCCAATCAGGGTGGAGGTGGGGCATGTTTGACAGCTTATGGGTAAAAACTTCTGTTGAGTCTATTTGTTTCTACCTCCTCCCCATCAATGTGGAGGATAGAGTGCTCAGATCACTTTTTTCTTCTGAAGTCGATTACCACCTCCTTGGTCTTGGCTGTGTTCAGATGCAGGTTCTTTTCGTCACACCATTGCTTCAGATGCTGAACCTCCTCTCTGTAGGCGGAATCATCGTTGTTGTCGATCAGTCCTATGACGGTGGTGTCATCAGCAAATTTTATAATGGTGTTACTGGTGTGGATTGGTGAACAGTCATGGGTGAAAAGTGAGTATAAGAGGGGACTGAGGACACACCCCTGTGGGACACCCACATTCAGAATGAGGGTGGAGGAGGTGTGCTCTCCCATTGTGACGTTCTGGGGTCTATTGCTCAGGAAGTCCAGTATCCAGCTGCACAGTGAGCTGCTGAGTCCTAAGTTGCTTAGTTTATTTGTGGGGTTGAACTGTATTGAAGGCAGAGCTGAAGTCCACAAACAGCATTCTAACATAACATATACAAACATTTGGCAATTATAGGTGTTAAAGCAACTGGACAATAGTCATTCAAGCAGCTCACTGTGTTCTCCTTGGGCACTGGAACGATGGTGGCTGACTTGGATGGTACTACAGACTGTAGCAGTGAGAGGTTGAAGATGGTGGTGAAAACCTCTATTAGTTGGTCTGCACATGCTTTAAGCACCCTACCGGATACACCGTCAGGCCCAGCTGCTTTCCTCTCGTTGACTCTGCGCAGTGTGGCTCTGACCTGGTGCTGATCCAGCTGGATGGGAGTGTCGTCCCTCTCTGTAACGGCAGGATGGGTGATGGTGTCCCTGTTTTCTTGGTCAAAGCGGGCGAAAAAAATGGTTTAGGGTGTCATATAAGGTGATCTCTGGGGAGTTGGTTTATGTGCAACTGTCTTTGTAGCCAGTGAGTGTCTTGATCCCCTGCCACATGTTTCTGGAGTTCTTTGTGTCAAAGTGTTCCTTGATACGCTGTTTGTATTTGCGCTTGGCTTCTTTTATGCCTTTAACCAGAGATTGGCGTGCCTCTTTGTAGACTTGTTGGTCTCCTGATTTGAAGGCGCTGTCACTTGCTCTTAGTAGGGCTCTCACCTCACTGTTGAGCCATGGCTTCTGGTTCGGGAACACTTTAACAGTCTTTGTTGTTGTCACACTCTCAGTGCAGAACCTGATGTATGAGAGTACGACAGATGTGTGGCCCTCCAAGTCTGATCCTTCTGCAAATACACTCCAATTCGTGTTATCAAAAAAAGTCTTGTAGGGCCGTGGTGGCTTCCGCGGTCCACACTCCTACTGTTTTTTTCAGATGGTTTTTGTCTTTGAATTAGAGGTTTATAAGCAGGGATCAGGGACAGAGAGAGATGATCAGAGAGTCCGAGATGAAGTAGGGGGGTGGCCTTATAAGCATCTGGGATGTTGGTGTAGACCTGGTCTAGTGTGTTGTTTTCCCTCGTTGGAAAGCTTTTTTTAAAGAATCCAGGCAGGACAGATTTCAGGTTTGCGTGGTTAAAATCTCCTGCTACGAGCACAGCGCAGTCCGGGTGCATTGTTAGCTGTTTATTAATGGAGTGCTGGAGTAGCTCCATGGCTGACTTAGCATTAGCTTGCGGTGGCACATAAACTGCTATTATTGTGTTTGCTGTGAGCTCTCTCGGCAAGTAGAAGGGTCTACACTGAACCATCATGTATTCTATATCCGGGCAGCAGTGGACGACTTTAACTGTGTTGCTGGTGCACCAGTTATTGTTTACAAACACTAGCAGACCTCCTCTGCGTTTCTTAGCGGACTCTTTGTTCCTGTACACTCTGAACGTAGCGTGGCCCGCTAGCTCAATCGCAGTGTCTGGGGTAAAAGAGTCCAGCCAAGTCTCTGTGATGATCATAACACAGTAATCCAGACAGCCTGAGGTGATCCGCAGTCGTAGCTCATCCATCTTGTTATTTAGTGACCATGAGTTGGTGAGGAAGAGACTCGGAATAGCCGGCCTTTGTGGGTTAGCACGTAGCCTAGCCTTCAGCCCAGCTCTCTTCCCTCTCTTCTGTTTTCTGTGCCTCCGTCGCCTACGCCACTTCAGCGGTGGTATGGTGAAATTAGAGTCGGTGACCCTCCGGATCTCAGGGGAAATTGAGTCCCAGTCATTGTCAGCAAAGGTGTGCAGGTTTTTGTGGTTTAGAACCGCAAGCAGTTCAGTTTTACTGTACTGCATATGTGCTCCTGCATATCGGAGTAAAAGTGAAACAAAAATACACAAAATAAAAAGAAAACCGCTAAGTTGAGTAGAGCGCCGGGCCACTGCGACTGCTCGCGCCGCCATCTTAAAACATAAAGTTACTTTGAAAAAGTAATTCATTATAGTTACTAGTTACTTCTTCAAAAAAAGTAACTGAGTTAGTAACTGAGTTACAAAATTCTAAAAGTAATTAATTACTTGAAAAGTAACTATTGTGTAACTTTAAAAAAATGTTTAACCCTCTGGGGTCCAGGGTATAATTGGCCATTTTTAACCACTTTTGATTTTACCTCTACATTTCACCTTTAAAAACTATTTACTTTGCCTTGTTTGGTATCATCCTTTTCAGCACAACCTCATGTGTCTCAGTTATGTTTTCATTTTGACATACTGTATTAACACAATTGATCTAAAATCAGACAAAAAATGTAAAATCTGAGTAGAAAAAGTTATTATTATTATTATTATTATTATTATTATTTACTGTAACAACCACAAACATGTTTAATGAATCATATTTCATAACTTTAAATGTAAATATAAATTGTCAATTTTAAAATCCTATGCACAAGTTTTTACAAACCACAAGTTATTTGCAGCCATTTAGCTTTTACCCTCTTTTTAATAACCATTTCAAACTATTTACAGAACAATCAGGTGTTCTGCATTCAATAAGATGCCACACAAATTATTTGTGCCACTCCTAAAAAATAAATTCTGTCCACTATAAAGGAGAACATCACAGCCTGATACCTGCAGACAGCAGTCACCTCATTGTTCTGACACACAACACAAATCTATCCACAACACACTCTCTCTCTCTCTCTTGTCCCCCTCTTCCTAAACAACCAAATGTCATGTTGCCATATCATTTTTTGATTGGTCGACATGGTGCATTTTTCAATCAACACAAAAGGGCAGGTTTTTTTTGTTTTTTTGTTTTGTTTTGATCATAAGCACAGAGTGCTTGCTAGCTCTGTGCTTAGACAGTAAACGTGACGAAACTATTCAGGAAAAACACACAGTATATATTGTTTATCATGACTCTGGTTTTACATGGCCTATCAATATAATTAAAAACAGGTATATATCACCTTGTTGCTTTGTCATCTTGAAGTGGTCATGTGATTGGCTTACCACGACTACTTTATTCTTCCTCAGTGAAACACCTGCTTAGCTCCAGGTGTACCAAAAAGTGATCATCGAGCAGAAAGTGGTTGCCGTCCGCGGGAGCGCGCGCAGCTGCTTAAAGCTGTAGCGCCCAGATTACTTACAGCTACTTCCGTGCAACTGATATAAGATGCGGAAAACTGAACACAGCTTCAACCGTCTGTTTGTTGAAAAATAAGTAACGCGACCGCACCGCATTTTGTTGTTAGTAACGGTAACAGTGTTGTAACGATAGAAATAGTAATTAGTTAGATTCCTCGTTACTGAAAAAAGTAATACTGTTAGTAACGCCGTTATTCCCATCACTGGTAATAACTCTTGTCAACTCTTTCAGTTTCAACAGAATTTCTTTTTGTCCGTTCAATTTTCCTGTGGCTGACAAGGGTGTTAAGACTTCTGTGTATTAATTAATTCCTCAAAACTTGAAGCTAACTTTGTCGTTTTTTTGCTTCACTGGTCTTGTGAGAATTCATGACAATAAATCATTACCTTGCAGCTGGACTGGAATGTGGAACGCCAGTTGTCAAACCAAAACGCTGTTTTGGTCGTATTGTCGGCGGCTGTGTATCGAAGCCTCACTCATGGCCCTGGCAAATCAGCCTCCGGACCATGTAAGGATATAACACCAAAAAGTTGCATTTTTAAAATACTCTGAATTTCCCTAACAGATATGTAGAGTTATCCAGAAATTTAAATTATTTTGATAGAAAAATATACACAAGTTTTTTTTGTTCGCTTCTTTTTTGTTTAGTTGTTTTTGTTTTTACTGAGGGATTAGGTCTGACTAATAATAAAAATGAATTATTAAATATTATTATATTATTATTATTATATTATTATTCAGACTAAAAGTAATATATACATGAACTAGTTTTTTACCATCATTCTGAGACAAGATATTTCTAATTTTAGAGATATTGTGTAAATGCAGGAAGGCAGTCCTACGTATTTGTTTAATGAGTGTGTCAAAAATGACTCCAAGATTCTTCACAGTGTTACTGATGGACAAGGTAACAAGATGAAATGTGGTGTCTAACCAAACATGGTGTACCTTGCATGATGATAATAACCTTAGATTTAGAAGCAGAAAATTAGAGATGATTTATATCAGTTGTCTGATAATTTTCTTTATTTGTCAGTTCACTTTTTACCATTGTTGCCTCTTAATATCTGTTTTTTTGAAGCAAGCTGTTACAGTTCATCTGTACATTTTGAACTAAATGTCTGTTTTTCTACCAGTACGGGAACCCATTTTTGTGGAGGAACACTGATCCATCCTCAGTGGGTCGCGACTGCTACTCACTGCCTTGAGAGGTCAGAAGAGAGCCACCATTAACACCTAAAATCAAATTCTGCAATAACTCAAATCCTAAATAATTAGTGCCTATGTTTCTACATGTTATACAATATAGGTCAAGCCGCCCTTCATCCTATAAGGTACTCCTGGGTGTCCACACAGAACTCGCCAATGAGGTATCAAAGCAAGAGAGGAGACTTGAGAAAATAGTGAAGGAACCAAATGGAGCAGACATTGCTTTGCTCAAACTAGAGAGGTCAGTATGGGTCTAATTATCCCTAATCAACTACAAATAGAAATTGTGTTAAATACTACAGCAATTGGAAAACTGGATCAGTCAAATTCATCCATAAATTTGGTCACTGGACACAACATATATAACTGTAAGTATGTAAGCATAACTGTAGAAACAGAATAGTCCAAGATTATTTAATGATTAAATGTCATAATGTGACATGTGCAATATCTCAGTCTTTCCTTATTCTGTGCAATATTTTTGTCTTAGTGGAATTACCATCCCACATTACAGCCACAAACATGAATCAATTTGATTGGAATTCCATGTGAAAGACCAACACAAAGTGTTGTACACGTGAGAAGAGGAACAAATATCATACATGATTCCAAACATTTTTTACAAATAAATAACTAAAAAGTGGGGTGTGCGTAATTATTCAGTCCCCTGAGTCAATACTTTGTAGAACCACCTTTTGCTGCAATTACAGCTGCCAGTCTTTTAGGGTATGTCTCTACCAGCTCTGCACATCTAGAGACTGAAATCCTTGCCCATTCTTCTTTGCAAAACAGCTCCAGCTCAGTCAGATTAGATGGACAGCGTTTGTGAACAGCAGTTTTCAGATCTTGCCACAGATGCTCGATTGTATTTAGATCTGGACTTTGACTGGGCCATTCTAACACATGGATATGTTTTGTTTTAAACCATTCCATTGTTGCCCTGGCTTTATGTTTAGGGTCATTGTCCTGCTGGAAGGTGAACCTCCGCCCCAGTCTCAAGTCTTTTGCAGACTCCAAGAGGTTTTCTTCCAAGATTGCCCTGTATTTGGCTCCGTCCATCTTCCCATCAACTCTGACCAGCTTCCCTGTCCCTGCTGAAGAGAAGCACCCCCAGAGCCTGATGCTGCCACCACCATATTTGACAGTGGGGATGGCGTGTTTTCAGAGTGATGTGCAGTGTTAGTTTTCCGCCACACATAGCGTTTTGCATTTTGGCCAAAAAGTTCCGTTTTGGTCTCATCTGACCAGAGCACCTTCTTCCATGTTTGCTGTGTCCCCCACATGGCTTGTGGCAAACTGCAAACCAGACTTCTTGTGGTTTTCTGTTAACAATGGCTTTCTTCTTGCCACTCTTCCATAAAGGCCAACTTTGTGCACGACTAATAGTTGTCCTATGGACACCTGAGCTGTAGATCTCTGCAGGTCGTCCAGAGTCAACATGGGCCTCTTGGCTGCATTTCTGATCAGCGCTCTTCTTGTTCGGCATGTGAGTTTAGGTGGACGGCCTTGTCTTGGTAGGTTTATAGTTGTGCCGTACTCCTTCCATTTCTCAATGATCGCTTGAACAGTGCTCCATGGGATGTTCAAGGCTTGGGAAATCTTTTTGTAGCCTAAGCCTGCTTTAAATTTCTCAATAACTTTATCCCTGACCTGTCTGCTGTGTTCTTTGGACTTCATGGTGTTGTTGCTCCCAATATTCTCTTAGGCAACCTCTGAGGTCGTCACAGAGCAGCTGTATTTGTACTGACATTAGATTACACACAGGTGCACTCTATTTAGTCATTAGCACTCATCAGGCAATGTCTATGTGCAACTGACTGCACTCAGACCAAAGGGGGCTGAATAATTACGCACACCCCACTTTGCAGTTATTTATTTGTAAAAAATGTTTGGAATCATGTATGATTTTCGTTGCACTTCTCACGTGTACACCACTTTGTGTTGGTCTTTCACGTGGAACTCCAATAAAATTGATTCATGTTTGTGGCTGTAATGTGACAAAATGTGGAAAAGTTCAACGGGGCCGAATACTTTTGCAAGCCACTGTATATATATATACATATTGCTTTTTCTTCTTTGTGTATTGTTTTCTTTACTTTTGCAACTTAGTGGACCTGCTACCCATTCCCAGTTTGGAATGGGAACTGTGGGTCTCTGTATCTTCTCCTTCTCTTCATACTTTGGAGATATCCCATCACTGGCTGCTTTATTTTTTGGATTTGCACAGAATTCGTGCAATTTTGTATGTAGGACCACATTGCCCATTCACTTGGAAGCTCAGGTGGTTGGACAGCCTTCCCAGTGTAGACTTCAAAGCTGTGAATGCCGTCTAATGTTGTTGTGACTTAGAAGAGGCCAAATCTTGTCTCACCACCCGTATCCTCTGTGGTTTGGCAGCTGTTGTCCCAGAAATAGAGAAAATATTTGATGGTCTCTCACCGCACAAGAGGCATCACATCAGCAACATGTGAAATGTGTACAAATCTTTGCACAAATACATGAAATAAAATATAATTACACATAAACACACCGTCAGCAAAGTCTTCCTCAAAAGTACCCCTTACAGCACAACATTGTGCTGAGGCAATGAAAAGAAAAAGTGGATTTCTATGTACGCAAAATCTTTATGTCACAGTAAATATTATAACTAGGACACTCTTACCTTTGTACGTCCACCATTTGGTCCTATTGCTATGTGTCAGAAAAGAATACCCCATCTTCATGCTTCATAGTGGCCCCCATATGTTATTGGACTGAAATTTGATGCTTCTCAATGTATGAATATATGTCGTGTGTGCGTTTTCAGGCCTGTGCTAATAAACGACAAAGTACAGCCTGCTTGTCTGCCAGAAAAGGACTACATAGTGCCCAGTGGAACAGAGTGTTATGTTACTGGATGGGGAGAAACTCAAGGTAGGTCACATTTATGTGTGCTATTGTCGTTATTTGTGAGAATTATCTGAATTCCTCATCAATTTGTATAAATTTGTATAAATAAATACAGAAATACAATGCAAAGTGTCTGGTTATGTTGTTTAAACCAATTTTGATCACATGTTTTTGCTTACTAACTCACGATGCATTATAGATAATAAACTTAAAAAACTCATTTACAAGCTTTAGAAATTCAACACTGAGCAGATTAATATGAAATACAATCAGGTCTTGTTTTGTAAAATCCTCTGCAAGATGTAATGAAAGCTTTTCACCACAAAGTGGCACTGTTTAACCAGAGCGTTTTTACTTAGCCCAACCAGCACTTTAATCTTCTGATTGAAATAATTGTGTACTCCTACCTTACAGGACAACTTATAAACAATTCTTCTATGTTTAGTTTTAAAAATAAGTATGTGATCTTTTAACTATACCCCACATCATTATTATGTACAAATGTTGAGTAAACTCTGGCTTGAATGTCGCTTTGAAATACAATGCACAGGTGCCTTGGACATAACATTGTAGCTGTTTAATCATTTATAGAATGTTTTCCACTTTGTTCAAACAAAGTAGCATTTTTAAGACAAAAATTACCTTTAAGGAGACATAAAGACCAGTGCAATAGAACCAACATACAAGAAGTTGATAATAGTATTTGTTTTTATGCAAACAACAGCCACTGGTTTAAACATGTCTTATCATAATGACAAGGAGGATAACCGCTGAGAATTGTGTCTGCAGGTACGGGAGGTGATGGCACCCTTAAGGAAGCTGGTTTCCCTGTGATTGAGAATAGGGTCTGCAATCGCCCAGCATACCTGAATGGCAGAGTCAAAGATCATGAGATGTGTGCTGGAAATATCGAAGGAGGAACAGACAGCTGCCAGGTACAATTTTTTTTTAAAAATATGTTTACAGTAGAACAGTTCACCATACATGAGAAAAGATTTCATAAAGTTAGAGTACTTTGCATTTAGAAGTTCTTTCAACAATCAACTATTAAACTAACACCAAATTAAAAGTCATTCTAAAATATTAGAAAATTGCAGACTGATAAATTAAAGCTACCAAAATCAAATAATTTCAAATTAAACATTCAAACCAGGAAAAATTTGATTTTACAAACATGTTAAAGTTTTTTGAGTCCTCTGTTATCACACACAGAAAAAAATATCTAATCAACACTAGACAGATGTTTGAACTTCTTTTTATCTGTTATGCATGTAAATTTTCCATATTAACAGTAAATTAACAGTAAATATTTACTATCCCACTTTTTCAATGTATATAGTCAACAACAAATACAGTAGATGTGCTATTTCCAATCCCTTAATTAGTCTTCTGTTATATTTTTTAAATGAGCCACTGGCCAAACAATTCCTCTGTTTCTTCTCTGTTAGTTTTGCCAGCAGTTAACCTCAACGGCATCAAAAGCAGCTAGTGTGTGAATTGAACAGTAAAATATATGTATATGTGTGTGTTTTCTCCTTGTAGGGTGACAGCGGTGGTCCTCTAGTGTGTTATTCGCAAAACAGGTTTGTCTTGCAGGGCGTCACATCCTGGGGTCTGGGCTGTGCCAATGCCATGAAACCTGGCGTCTACGCTCGAGTGTCTAAGTTTGTGGACTGGATAGATAGAACCATCAAAACCAACTAAACTGCAATGTGGTTATTGAGGATCTTAACATATATACACTGTTCTGCTCTGATATTACAAGCACTGCTGTCTGATGTGGATACACTATAAACAGTGCATGTTACTGGTTTTAAAAAAAAGAAGGACAATGAACAATGAATGAAATTTGGAAAAACAATACTTAAATGAAACAAGGAAATTATACAAATATTAAAAACGTACTTCCTTGTGTTTGGGTGAAATAAAATGTAATCATTCAGTAGTCGTTTCCCTGTTTTTCATCTGATCTTCAGACTTCAGAAGATTCTTCATTTGATGATTCTCTTCTTGGCTCCGCTTTTTCCTGAGAGAAAGAAAACATTTTGACACTACACCCACATATAATGCATAGTAAATGTCTATTGAGATAAGTTTCCTTATCAGTTACAATGAAACTTTAGTACAGATTTTCTTTGAATTTTACTTAAGTTTTACAAAAACCAGTGATGAAAAACAAATGCTAATTGTAATGCCTTTAAAAAGTAATATGAACTCAGAAGAAGGATTACTTTACTCATTAATATAACAAGTTATACACAGTGCTCTTCATATGGACCTCTGGACTAATACTTTAGCTGTACTCAGTAAACAGGATTCTGAATGTGTTATGACCGAAAAAACTGGGACATTTTACCAATTAGGGAACTCAATATCATCAATGGTTTCAGGGAGAGGTACTCCTTTGGTTTCAGGAAGTAACAGCACCAAACCTCCAGCTATGATTGCCACAGCACCTGTACCAAAACAAGATGCAGATAATGTCAGTGTAATTGCAAAATTATTTTAATTATTTCCTACAAAAAAAGCTAAAGACTTTTCAATTTAAGATATTGTTATGTTTTTTAAATTTAGTGTGTGATAATCACACTTAGGCTGCTAAAAAAATATATTTCTGACTCAAATTGTTGTTGATTAAAAACGAAATAAAAAGCTTTTAACATCTTTGTGATAAATAAAATATCGAATGAATAAACAATTATCACTTTTTTAAACACTCATGAGCTCCTACAAAAGCGTTAAAGGAACTGGTATCAGTATAAAACATTTTCTGAGCATTTTAGTTAAACATTAGCTAAAAATATTACATTTAATGAATTACTTGAATTATTCACTCCAAAGAATAGTTACACAGGCAGTTAGTAACATTGTATTATACTGTGTGGATGGCTCAAACTCTGGACAGTGGGCTCTATAAAATGAACTGAAACTTGTAATTTGTAATTTAACAGATTACTTCCTTTGAATAACCTATAAGATGTTAAATTCTAGTTTACTGCTTCAGGAAACATCCTGAAGTTGTTGTCGAAAAAATAATGGCTAAAATTGGGTGACAAAAAAGGACCATTCACAGTCAGCAGCCAGTACAACCATTACTCAAGAACATTATTCTATAACTGATGTAATTCAACAACACTGTGAGTGCCAAAATATTTTTTGTAATTTCTTTGTAGTTTTACATAAGTAAAAATTCACATTAAGTGATGAAGGGGTTTTACAGCAGCAGTAGACTTTTTTAAAAAAAGTTTTAAACGTTTTTAAGGTCAAATATGGCAAATCGAAACATAGTGATGCTATATTACTACTATATTACTACTTACTACTTTATTCTATAAATAGTGTCACTACTTTGTGAAATTATATCTGATCCATTTGTTTTTTCCTTGTTAGGATCTGTTATTAAGAGTACATTATTAACATTTTGTGGATGTTTTTGAAAAGGTAAATCTATGAACTTGATTTGTTACCTTTTAAAACCCAGTTACTACTTTTATAAAAAAAAATGTAATAGTTGCTATTTATTTTTATTATATTAAATATGGATAAAAAATATAATATGTTATTAATTAATTACAATGAACAAAACTACTTTTCTGCCATTTTAAGCCTAACTATTACATTACATGCATGTTTGAATATATCAGTAGGTAATTGTGTAGCTCAGCGGTCCCCAACCTTTTTTGTGCCACGGACCGGTTTATGCCCGACAATATTTTCACGGACCGGCCTTTAAGGTGTCGCGGATAAATACAACAAAATAAAACTAGTACCGGTACCAAAAAAAACGAAGATTTATTCATAACACACGTGAAAAGAGCCAGGAAAACCGAGTAAACGATAAAAACCATAACAAAATAACGCTGAAAACCGATAAAAACCCTGAAAACCATACATTTCACACCTGAGCCTCAACTCTCGCGGCCCGATACCAAACGACTCACGGACCGGTACCGGTCCGAGGCCCGGGGGTTGGGGACCGCTGGTGTAGCTTTTATCTATGTAAATGTGTTTTATTTATCATATACATTCTACAGAAGAAATCCTATACAGCCCATACGGAAAATCTCTGACATATTTCCCCCAAATCTTAATTTAAAAATTTTTTATCAGTATTTTTCTGGCAACCCATCGGCAAAGTAATATTATGCTTTTAGGGGTTTTGTTTGTTTGGTTTTGTTTTGATTTGAGGGAGAGGGAGAGGGACGTTCTTATAAATATAATAAATAACAAACAGCTGAATCTTTATCTAAAATGGGAAAACTCAAGAGATGAAATGACCAGACTAAACCTGCTTGTTCAGCTGCATCTGTACTCTTTAATTCTAGTAACATCTATGTGATTTGGTGAGAGTAAACACCTTTAAAGCAAATGTTAAAATAGATACATTTCTCTAACATTAGTTCATCCATCCATTCGCTTCCGCTTATATTTTAAAGGGTCGCGGGGGGCGCTGGAGCCTATCCCAGCTGTCTTAGGGCAAGAGGCGGGGTACACCCTGGACAGGTCTCCACAGGGACAGACAACCATTTGCACTCACATTCACTCCCGCATTCACATTACTTGAGCTATGTACAAAAAATACCGAATATTTTATGTACATAAAATACCGAATATTTTTTGTACGTATTTTGTCTGTAGATTCATCCTTTTCCAAAATATATTAGTGGCAATGTAGAGCACAGTCCTTAACATTCTTAAGAATTCAGCCTGAGAAGACATAAATATGAGGTTTTGCATCTTTCATCTGGTATTTAACCTTTTTTTTTTCATATACATGCTTACTGGTAAACATTATAAACCCACCAAAGATGATGAGTGGCAGTTCCAGCCAGATAGCAGCCAGTCTGTACAGCAGGAATGAGGACACAATGCCTCCAACATCACACAGAGTAGAACAAACAGACACTGCCAGGTTCCTGTATTCAGTCAAAATGATGGAGAGATAAACACAATTTCCTGGTTATAACTTCAGCAGGTTATAATTAGTTTCCTCACCTGACAAATGTGGGGTAGAGCTCTGTGTTAACAAACACCACCATCTCAAAGGCCATGGTGATCCCCAACCGACCGATACAGGCAACCGCTGTCTTTAACCAGAACAAGCCTGAGATACACACAGGGAGTCAATAACCAATGGGTACCAGGGTGGTGACCATGTCTGTGTTTTCTGTACAGTCTATGCATAAAACTCACTGTCAGGAATGAAAGCAGCAATGAAGCAAGAAACTCCAGCTACGATATTCGCAGTGGCGAATGGGAGACGCCGGCCAATACGTTCAATGGTGAAGAGGATAAGGAAGGCGGCAGGAAATTCCACCAAGCCAGAAATGAGAAAGTCAATGTAGACGTTTCCTCCTGCTATCCCCAAGCGCATGACGAGGCCTTGATAAACCACAGCACTGGTGAACCTGTGCACAACAAACATAGAGGTTCAGCATCACCTGCATGTAGGCAAAAAACGTGTGATTTCAGGCAAGTCTCACCAGTTGAACATGAGGATGAAGGTGTGCTTTCTCATTTTTGGAGTTCTGATTAGGTCCAGCAAAGAGGCAGAGGTAGACTCACCTTCACCATCAGTCAGTGACTGGGAAATAAAAACATGGAAATGTGAGATTAAAGCAGGATTAAAAAGTGTCATAAAATAATGGTAGAAATAAGGAGTTAATAGGTCTTAATATTTCCTGTTAGTGGAAATGAAATGTTAGAGAATAGTTTTGGTGATTTTCTTTATCTTTGTCAACAAATTCCATTAAATACTAAAGTCAGCAGTAAACTGATAAACATATTTGGTGAATATATTGTTCCTTTAGTCATTGCTATCCATAAACTCTTAAATTGTTCTGTAAGTGAACTATTTAATCGGCCTACCTCCGTATTCTTGGACAGTGTCCTGTGGTTCTCTCTGGCCATGGCTTCAGTGATCTTCAAAGCTTTGGAGGAACGGTTCTGAGAGATGAGCCACCTCGGAGACTCTGGGATAAACCTGAGAAACAAAGAAGTGTCTAAAGGTGCAAGTCTGTAGATAAAAATCTTAACTGAAAAGATTTATACATTATTTAGGTGATGAGGAGCTTTTTAACTCCCTGGAAAGTGACTATGGTAAATATGCAAGGTGAAAATGGTTATTATTATGGAACAAGTAATTAAACCAGCATATTAAGCTCATAGCTCTTTTGCACATATATCTGTTTAATACTTAATTTTTTTTTGTCTCCATGTATTTATTCATGATATTTTTATTTTATCTATTTGTACATATTAACCGGCATCTGCGTGTGGACAGCAGAGAAAGAATTTCATTGCACAGAGAGATGCTTTTTCTTTGCACACATGACAATAAACACTTTGAATCTTGAATCTGAAACCACAGCAGGAGAGGAAGAAGTACTACATCTCTGTCCACCTTGCTGACTTCCATAACCTTACTTCTTGCTTTACTATTTAAAGGCCAGAGTGCTTCCTGCATCAGCACAGAACAAAAGCAATGAGATACATCATATATAAACCATAGTCCCAAAGATAATGGGCAGTTTTCGTTTTCCTTTTACTATAATAAATTTAGTGGGAAAATCTATTTTGATCAAAAAATGGGCGATCGTGGCTCAAGAGTTGGGCGTTCGTCTTGTAATCGGAAGATTGCCGGTTCGAGCCCCGGCTCCGACAGTCTCGGTCATTGTGTCCTTGGGCAAGACACTTCACCCATTGCCTACTGGTGGTGGTCAGAGGACCCGGTGGCGCCAGTCCGGCAGCCTCGCCTCTGTCAGTGCGCCCCAGGGTGGCTGTGGCTACAATGTAGCTTGCCATCACCAGTGTGTGAATGTGTGTGTGAATGGGTGGTAAAGCGCTTTGGGGTCCTTAGGGACTAGTAAAAGGGCATTTACCAAAAAGGGAAGCACCATCTTATGCTAGAAGTACTGTAAGTCTTGTTTCCTGATCCAAACTCACATACCACTTTATTAGGTAACCTGCATATATACCTATTTGTGCAATTATCCAAACAACTTGCAGTAGTGCACAAAATCCTTGATTAGTATCCAATTGATTAGTATCCAAATGTGTGTGCTAGGAAAGCCAAAAACAGGTTTCCACCCTCAAATCGCTTTACAATTCCACTATTCATTCACTGTCACATTGATTGACAGAGGCGAGGTTGCCATCTCGCGCCATCGGCCCCTCTGGCCAATGGGCAATATTGATAAGACTATTATGTGAAAAAATGACAGAGAGTGTTGGACATTTCTGAACAAGTACAGATCTAAAATTTTTCATAAGAGTGATGAAAAAGTGACTAGTAGCTCATTTCAAGAGAGCATTTTTTCCTGGATGATCACGCCATGTGGACATGGCAGTCCACATGGCGTGATTGGTAGTCCATTGCCTTGCCCCCGACTCCCTAACCCTTACTCTGATGCAATGATTGCCTCAGAGATCAGGCGATCCGCATGCTGAACACTGGAATGTTCATATATACATATATATGAAGGTGACGCACTGTCATAAATGCCACTGGTCATTTATGAGCGCAAAGGCAGGCACAGACAATTTTTTGTATCAATAAAGTGGTCTGTTTTTGTCATGTGTACATGATGACAATGTCAAACAACATTGTGATTTTTTTTTTCTTTTTTGTTTGTTTGGTTTTTTACCAGTAATAACACACGAAGAGCACGTAGGGCACAGTGAAGGTGACCTGGAGCCAGCGCCAGTCTGTGATAAAGTAGGCGAGCAAAGGAAGGATGAGGAGACCCACACTGAAGAACATCTGGTACAAGATACCCACTGTTCTCCTGTACTTCACACCAACAATCTCTGTGACTAACAGAGGGACAGGAATGGTATTAAAAGTAAGACAATTTTGTTAGAAACAAAACAATATGACATGCAAAAATAACACAAGTACATAAATTCCACAAATTTAAGCAAATTCTTGCATTATTCACCTAAAAATAATTTGAAAATGTATGATCAAAAGTTAGGCCGTGTCATTTCTACACAGTTAGTTATGAAGATGCCTCAGAGAAAAAATCAGTTTCAGAAAACATGGAGATGATTACGCAGAACATATGAGGTCATCCAGCCTCCTTTGACACTGAAGCCAAGTATGGTCCTGAACACAAGGATGGAGATGTAGTTTGGCGCTATAGCCACTGCGATCCCTGCTACTGCATTCAAAATGTTGGACACCAAGAAACTGATCTGCCTGCCAAACCTGCAGAGTGAAATGGAAAATACATCAGGTGAATGAATATTATTTTGAAAATAATATATTCACACCAGGACACATCAGAGCCACAAGTCAAGCCACAAGAGGCCTGCAGGAGTGTGCCTATTCATACCACACAAACATGCCTTCATGTGTTTCAGGGGTGTTATAGTTAAATTTTTCTATAAAACACAGTTGTAATTATATATGTTACCTGGCCAGGACAGTAAACTTGATGGTTGTTGGAGCCTCACCTGTCAGCAAAGTATCCAAAAGAGAAACTGCCAACCAAGAAGCCCACATTGAGAGTAGACTGGAACATGTCCACCAACCATCCATCTGAACACACCAGATTGAACTGAAAAAGGAACAAAGACATTTTTGCATGTCTATATGAAAACTTCCAATTTCACTTACATACCTGCACAGTTTAGTCAATTAATACAGAGAAATTTTAGGGAATTCTCTTAAATCTAAAGCAACTTTGTTAAGTTTACGCAAACTGTCTTCTCACCTCTGTGACGAAGGATTTCCTGCCTTCATACTGATACTCCCAGCTTTCCTGAAAGACAAAATAAAGAATTAGAATTAGAATTAGAATTCAACTTTATTGTCATTGCACATGCACAGGTACAGGGCAACGAAATGCAGTTTGCATCCATCCAGAAGTGCTTTAGTGATATAGATATATTACAATATATATTAGCAATAATATAGATATGTAAGTATATTACAGAAATGGGTCTATTATGGTATGTTATAATGTACACGGTATGAAGTATGTTGTGAATATTCTATAACTATAGGTAAAAAGTAAACATTTAATCCAATACGGACAGTTTAAACACTTCACACAAAGCTTTTCAGTTGTGTTTTTCGGTCATTTGTCTTCCCCAATGGGAACACAGGCTCCAACTGACAAGGTTTAACTCTGTAAACTGTAAGTTTTCACACTTTTAGAGGCCTTGTGTTGCTTACAACACACAGTTTCTTACCTTTTTCTTGTTGATCCTTGCTGAATACAGTGAGGCAAAAAAGGATTTAGTCAGTTCTCCCACTTCAAAAGATGAGAGAGGTCTGTAATTTTCATCATAGGTATACTTAAACTATGAGAGACGAAATCCAGAAAATCACATTGTCTGATTTTTAAAAAATTTATTTGCAAATTATGGTGGAAAATAAGTATTTGGTCAATAACAAAAGCTCATCTCAATACTTTTTAATATACCCTTTGTTGGTAATGAAAGAGGTCAAATGTTTTCTGTAAGTCTTCACAAGGTTTTCAGACACTGTTGCTGGGCAACACAGACTTTCAACTCCCTCCAAAGATTTTCTATGGGGTTAAGGTCTGGAGACTGGTTAGGCCACTCCAGAACCTTGAAATGCTTCTTACGAAACCACTTTTTCGTTACCCGGGCGCTGTGTTTGGGGTCATTGTCATGCTGAAAGACCCAGCCACGCATCATCTGGAATGCCCTTGCTGATGGGAGGTTTTCAGTCAAAATCTCATGAAACATGGCCCCATTCATTGCTTTGTTTACATATTTCAGTCTTCCTGGTCCCTTTGCAGAAAAACAGCCCCAAAGCATGATGTTTCCACCCCCATGCATCACAGTAGGTATGGTGTTCTTTGGGTGAAACTCAGCATTCTTTCTCCTCCAAACATGACAAGTAGAGTTTTTACCAAAAAATTCTATTTTGGTTTCATCTGACCATATAACAATCTCCCAATCCTCTTCTGGATCATCCAAATGCTCTCTAGCAAACTTCAGACGGGACATTTACTGGCTTAAGCAGAGGGACACGTCTGGCTCTACAGGATTTGAGTGATTTCTTCACACCAAGCTGCTTACCTTTTGCAGATTCAGTCTTCCCAGCCTGGTGCAGGTCTACAATTTTGTTTCTGGTGTCCTTTGACAGCTATTTGGTCTTGGCAATAGTAGAGTTTGGAGTGAGTCTTTTATGCTGATAAGTTCATACAGGTAATGAGTGGAAGACAGAGGAACCACTTACAGAAGAAGTTACAGGTCTGTGAGAGCCAGAAATCTTGCTTGTTTGTAGGTGACCAAATACTTATTTTCCACCATAATTTGCAAATAAATTATTTAAAAATTAGACAATGTGATTTTCTGTTTTTTTCATCATTTTGTCTCTCATAGTTGAGGTACACCTATGATGAAAATTACAGGCCTCTCTCATCTTTTTAAGTGGTAGAACTTGCACAATTGGTGGCTGACTAAATACTTTTTTGCCCCAGTGTATATGGACAAGGAAATTGTTTTCTTTGGTTGTATTCTTAATAACTTATTATCTACACACTATTAAACATTGCCAACTCAGGTGCTACTGAGTAACATGAATTAAAAGATATGAAGATTAACAGAAAGCAAGAGGTATTCATTCATACTCATAGTGGCATTTTGGAGCCAGCCTCAAGTGTCCATTAGAAGAACTTTAGTATTTGGCAGTTTGTTTTCTTCATGGATGACTTTTCTTCAGTCACCAGTGGCTGTGGCTGAAAACTAAAAGAAGTGCACTGGGGGTAGAGTAGGCCCTGAGCACAGAACAAGCAAGAACAATGTGTAGAATCTAAAACCATAGTAAATGCCTGTTGCGCTGATTCAAATTATTTTAACGCAGTGCTCAGGGAGATATCTGGTCTCTGATTCATCCGCAGAAGGAAAGCGACGAGTCCTAACATCCAGTCAGTCTCATAAGTAAAAATAGTGTAAACTATCTTCAGCCACAAGGGGTTCTGCAACAGATGGTCTGTCCCCCACAGAGTCGTATTATCAACATCATGGAGTCTGTGTGGGACTGATTACATCAAAAGCGCCTGAGAGAGCCTAAATACACAGAACAGCTCTGTGAATTTCTCTAACATGCTGGAACAATCTACCAACCAAAAAACTGTACCTTGAACACTTTATCTTGTGTAAAAGTAGTTAAAGGCTGTTTTGTTTTGGGTTTTTTTGGTCTTTCCATAATGTCACTGATGAACAAAAACATTAAAAAAAACATTTTTAGTCTTCTTTTTGTTTCTACTACCTATAACAGCACTGAATCCATTATTTAATGCTCAAGACTGACATTATTAAACTATAAAACTATAGTTAAATTATAAAACATCACCCATTTATCTACGTAAACTATGCATATGAAACTATACATGAAACTGAAATTTGTTCACACACGACTGTGTTGCTAAACACGAGTCCAACGTCATCATCAAGTTTGCGGATGGCACAACCATCATAGGCCTCATCACAGGCAATGATGAGACGGCCTATAGAGAGGAGGTGATGGCACTGTACGAGTGGTGTCTGGAAAATAACCTGACTCTCAACATCAGCAAAACTAGAGAAATGATAGTGGACTACTGGAAACGACCAGTCAGAGGACACCAGCCCATCCACATCAACGGTGTCAAGGTCGAAAGGGTCAGCAGCTTCAAATTCCTTGGAGTCAACATCACCGAGGACTTCTCCTGGACCCTTCACACAGACACTGCTATGAGGAAAGCTCGCCAGCGGCTTTATTTCCTGAGGAGGCTGAGGAAGTTTGGCATGAATGCCAACATCACCTCAAATTTCTACAGGTGTGCAATTGAAAGCTTGCTGACGAGCTGCATTACAGTTTGGTACGGAAGCTGCTCTGCCAGCAGCCGTAAATCACTACAGAGGGTGGTGAAGGCAGCAGAGCACATCACTGGCATGAGGCTTCCTGCCATTCAGGACATTTATCTCCAGCGATGCCTCCGTAAAGCACACAGCATCATCAAGGACCACAGCCACCCAGCACATCAGCTGTTCTCCTTGTTACCATCTGGCAGACGTTACAGGAGTCTGTCTGCTCGGACTACAAGACTTAAAAACAGTTTTTACCACCAAGCCATACAACACCTCAACCACAACACTTAAACACACACAGTCCACAGGACGCACTCAGAAGCTACCTTGCAGCTTCACAAGTACTCTGTTTAATCTGCACTGGTCACTCCACTTTATTGTTATTGATATTTATATTTAAAAAGTGCAATACTGCTGCTCATTCCTGTGCAATATCCCATCTGCCCTCCTGTCATATTTCTTTTCAAGATTTTCTTATTTAATCACTAGTGTACATATATTTATATTTATAGATACATATATATTTAGTCATCTTTTCTCTTTTACCACATCTCTCTAATATTTTGCTCTTTACTATTTTTCTATTTTTTGTTTATTATTTTATTTTATTTTATTATATTTTATTATATTTTCTTCTACTGTACCATGCTGCTGAGTGACTGCTGCTCGTCAAACACATTTCATTGCAATGTTGACCCTGTGCTAACTTGCATATGACAAATAAAACTGAAAACTGAACTATATGAAAATTATACATAAACACTGTGAAAAACAGTCATATAGGAACTGACCTTGCATGCTGTAAGTGGGACTCCACTCAGGTCCAGTTCTTGTGTGTCACAGGTCAGCTCTGTGGCATTCCAGTCCACCTCATACTGCTCGCAGGTGCTGTGCTGCACCAGTCCAGAGCTATTGACCAGAGGCACCGTCAGCCTGCGGCTGTCTGTCAGGTTCCAGCCGCATGCATGCCTCCTCTCCACCACTGCAGGGTCCCGACACCAATGATCAGGGGTGAAACCCTGGAATACGATGCCGACGTATACCCCTGCAAAGGGCAACGACAAGAGGCAGAGCAGGGCAAAGATTCGCCTCTGACAGCGGCCAAATGACCCGGCCTCTTCCAAGAGGTCATCAAAGGTCATCCTTACTGCCGCAAAGTTTAAGAAATCAAGTCAAATCTTGTTCTGTTCAGCAAACCATGGATCAGTGCAAACTATCAGAGTCCCTTCAGGGGTGCTTAGACCTCGTGCACCTCACACCGGTCGATCCACAAGTCCAAAGGGGCCAGATGAAACACAGCTGGGTAACAGCGTGTTACTGTTTAATAGAGTCAAACACAGGAAGAAAGCGGGATTATGCAATCATTAAATGTGTCTTCTTAAGGAATGCTTGAATGGTCCCGCCTTAGCTTCAATATTTATGCACGATCATCACATCACATGACACAGATGGTCAGTTGTCTTTTATTTTTCTAAGAAAATGGTGTGACGTTTATTAACTACACAATAAAAATGACTGTGTTTGAATCACTCTGCCTCCATCCACTGTATTCCTGGAATTTGTAAAAAAAAAAAAATAATAATAATAATATATATATATATATATATATATATATATATATATATATATATATATAACAGTGTTAAATTAACCAGTACATATTTATTTTCTCGTATTAACCTAAATCAAAGAAGTTTATAGAATTTAGAGAAAAATTAACTTGATTAAAAGAAGTTGAGCAAATCAGAGAAATCTCTGTCTGGCCTTCTTCACCTTGGAGCAGCTGCTCTGTGCCCGACTCTGTGTTTAGGCCCAGGGACCGTGGATAAATACACAGACATGTTTGTGGATATTGTTGTAAGTGCATCTATTGACTTCAAGGCATTCACAACCCGCTAACCCCAAAGTTTAACCTTCACAAGTAAGTGCCAAACCCTAACACTAATGTAAAATTAATTCTATCTTACATTATAAAACTAATCCTTCAAAGAGAGACATTTAAAAGACAGCCAAAATATTTTGACTTCTAAAAGACTGACACCTGAAAAACTTTTTATAAATACTTAAAAAAATATATTTTCTTCCTTCTATAATTGTTGCATCTTTGTAGTGTGCAGTGTGTGTTATCTACACTTGACATTGTTACTAACACATCCTCACACATCCTCCTTCAGTCAATTAGACTGAAGCTGGAAGCTGCGTGGAGAACCCTGACTTTACTGAAATATCATTATTATTATGAGGGTTTTGATAGGATGTGTTTTTCTTACTTTAACCTTTCTGAGGTAGCATTAGGATCATCATATGATCATATGGTCTCACGAGTTGTATATGTATGTATTTCTTTATGTCCTCTGTTACATGCTTTGTTGTTCAGAAACATTACTACCATTGTATTTAAGACTTTCAGCTGAATTCACTCAGTCTTGTGTATGTCACATGTAAGGTCAGCTGTTTGCTGTGCTCATGTAAGATTTCTCAACTCTTACTTCTATCATATTTGTAAATTGCTTATATCACATATTTGAACAAAATTAAATTAAGCCTGACATGAATTCCAAAGACTAGGCTGTGTTTCTTTGGTTATAATAAGAAATCGTCTCATCTTCCTAAGTTTTTAATAAAACAGATTTCAAACATCCAGCCAGTTTTAGAAAGATTGCCTCTTCCTGTTTTTGACTCCACGCCATTATAGACTGTATAGAAAAGATGGACATAGCCAGGAAACAGAAAGAGTTGGGTTTTTTCCACAGTCTCAAATTCATTATTTGCTGCACAGCAACATCTTGTCAATGATAAAGTAGTCACACCCTATCACTCAATTAATAAAAACTAAACTAAAATGAATAAATAAACACTGCAACCAAACAATTCAAAACAAAAAATAATAAAGATAAAAAACTATTCTTGCTTTGACTCAAACCTTTAGCCTATATTTTGTTATACAAAGAGATGAAAGTGAAATATAAAAACAAGATAATAAACCTTTATTATATTCTTCATGTGCTACCTGAAGAGTCAGAGTTTCCAAAACTTTACAGGATTGGCCGAAGAATAATTTGTTCAAAAGTCCAGTCGTTACATCTGAGAACAGATAAATTCTTGAGGTGTTACATGCACTCCAGCTGTGTTTCATAACGATGCAGCAGAAAATAATTAAATTGCTGTGTTTTTAATCACATTTTTTTCTTCTGTTTTGCTCCAAAATCTCTCATAAACAAGGATTTCGACCTGCTGCCCTTTTGCTGTCCTTGTTAGGACAATGATTAACTAATAACTGAGCTGTCCTATTGGTCCTCCCAACATGCTAAAAGAAGTCCAACAATAAACCAGGAGGTATCTGATCATATTAGGGTCTCACCATGGACCTGAACACAGCAGCTTTCCTCCTTGGAGCTTTGCTCTGCAGTGGTAAGATATTGATCTTTGAATGATAATTATTAATAAATGTGTCATAGCCATTGAAGAGGCAGTTGTTGGATTCACTGTTAGATTCACAGTGCCTCATCGATATGTATTAGGAGCTTAAATGCAGAGTTTTTGTTCACACAGCCACATAAATGTAATGGAAACAGGTCAGAACAGACAGCATTGGATAATAAATTTAAAGCTAAACCTCATGTCTACAACTGATAGATGATATTAACTGTGGGCTCAAAGCAAAGATGTTTTATATAATGGAATGTAATGCCGGATGTAATTTCTCTCAGCCCATCTATAGTCTAAAACAACCTTCTTTAGCTGTCTTTTATCTGATTGACTATCTCTTGCAAACAGAAGGTTTGAGTGGAGGTAGGCGGGGCTTCTATGCTAATAGACACACCTGTGTGGCTGTGATGACCAAAATAGGGATATCAACTCTCAATGCCATCATACAGAATGAAAAAATAGAAAAAAGAAAAAAAAAATCCTGAAACCTAGTGTTTAGAGCGTGAATTTTTCCTTAGTAGGATCATTTGTAAATACATTGACATCCCCATTTGAAAATTTCGACATGCTTAATAAGAGTATCCACCAGTGTAACTAATAATGTAGACTTGCTGATTCAAGATTAGGTCAAATCAACAAAAGAAAGTGATTTTCTTAAAATTTTTTATCCTATCTACCTTAATTACATCCCAGTAATGTAACAGAAGCTTGCTTAAATTATTTTGGAAATGTTCAGGCAAACAGCAAAGAATAAACTAACAAATCAATCAGTTAATAAATAAAGCTTTGGGGGATTTTTTTTTGTGTGTGTATGATTGCAGTTGGTGCTACTGAGATAGAGGGCTACTCCAGAACTGAAGGGGCATGGATCCTCTCACTGAATAAACGCATGTATTCAGTTAGCACTTTGGCCGAATGTGCTACCAAATGTAACACTGAAACACTCTTCACATGCAGGTAAGTTCATACCTCACACTCCCAATTGTTTTCATATTGGGTATTAAACAGTGCACACACACACCACATTTATATAGATATGTACTTTTTTTTAAAACAGGACTTTTATGTATGATGAAAACGACAGCGAGTGCTGGACAGCAGCTGCAAACTCTAAAACAGAGAATATCATGCGCAGAAGAAACACAGCTTTATATGAAAAAAACGGTAATGATCTTCAAATTCCTCTAAAGTGATATAAGACTGAAATGTCTGTTTTTGCATTTTCTTTTCTTTGTCTCTGGTGACTGTTCTACTCTGGTTTGTGTGATCTTTTTAGTTTTCCTAACATTGTGGTTAATTTTTAGCCAATGTGTCATGATCAATGATGTTTGGACTGTGTCTGCAAACACAGTGGAACTGGATTGCAAGTTAAACACTACTGTGGTTCAATCTGAATGAATACAACACAACAGTAGAGTCCTGTTGTTTCTTTTTTCTAGAATATCTCTTGGAATGCGCAAATGGGATAGGAACAGATTACAGAGGAACAAAGTCCAGAACAAAATCAGAACAGGTCTGTCAGAGATGGGACGCAAGCTACCCACACAGGCCAAAGTATGTATTCAACTGATTTAACTTAATCATTTCTTATCTTTTTATTATTATTTTATTTCTATAGAACATTTAATAACAACAAAATGTTGGCCAAAGTGCTGTACAAACATAAAAATTGCACAGTAACAAATGACATCAATAACAAATAACAAATACCAGGTAACAGGTGAGTAAGTAGATAGATAGTAACTCTCATGCAGTGTTGAAAGCCAATGAGTAAAAATGTGTTTTAAGACAGGATTTGAAAAGATTGACGGTCGGGGCTTTTCTAATGTGGAGAGGTAAATCATTCCACAATTTCAGTGCCACAACCGCAAACGCCCGGTCACCTCTGTGAACCAGTCTCGACTTAGATGTGGCCAAGAGCAAGAGATCACTTGATCTAAGAGCTCTAAAGGGCATATAACGCTGCAGTAAGTCAGACAGATATTCTGGAGCCTGTCCATTCAGTGCTTTATAAGTCATCAGTAAAATACAAAATTTTATTGATGACATTAATTTTTGTTAATGTTTCTGCTGCAGTTTCACGCCGCAGAGCCACCCACGAGCAGATCTGGAGTCCAACTTCTGCAGAAACCCTGATGGGGACAAAGGGGGACCCTGGTGTTACACCACTGACCCCCAGAAACGCTGGGAGCACTGCAACGTACCCAGCTGCTCTGGTAACACACACACACACACACACACACACACACATACATATTTAATTATACTCTAGCAGCTATTTTACATTCAATGGTCTTCATTTGGTTTAATACTAATATATAATTTGGAACAACATTATCTGCTATCCATGGCCCAGCATATCAGATACATCAGGGATTTTCCTTCCCAGAGGAATGTATGGTCTGCAATGGTGAGGACTACAAAGGAAAAATCTCCACCACTGAAAACGGCTTCACCTGCCAACGCTGGGACTCTCAGAAACCTCACAACCATGACTACCATCCCAGCAGGTAAGTGCAAAACCTTTGTGAGTTTAACAAGCCTTTTCTGGATTACTTTCTGGATACTTCTTCTTATACTCTGTGCAGTCTACCACAAAAGTATCTTGAGGAGAACTACTGCAGAAATCCAGATGGAGATCCCCGACCATGGTGCTTCACCACCAGCCCATCCAAACGGTGGGACTACTGCGCCATACCGCGCTGCAGTAAGTCTACATTTTTAAATGTTTCCTCATTAATGAACTACAAAAAGGCTTTCACAGCTGTTGTTTGTTGCCCAGCGTGTTCTTCTGCAACACAATTAGCATGATGGTCAAAAATTAAGAATGTCATGTGCAAGAGTTGTTGCAGACAAACAAATATATTCATGTTCCAATGAAACCAGACATTCAAACTTCATAGTTTTTGTTGCTCAATCTATTTACAGGCAGCAAAGTATTTAAATTCAGTTTATTCAAGTTCAACTAATGTTATAGTGACCTGCTATTTTAAGTACCATGATTAAATCCAATCAAGGTGCAGAGTTAAGCAGGCAACATTTATTTCAAGTGTTCTTTATTGATGGCAAAATCCCAATTCAGCAGCTTGTAGACAAAACACAACAACCCATTCAGAAATCCATGTTGAATAAACATTGAAATATATATATTTAAATAAACTCAAGCTACCATCATCCACTGCCAGAAACTACTTAAAAGTATAAGTAAAATGAATAACAGAAAAGGAAGAATAGAACTAAAGGAGACTTTATGTAAATGAAGTTGTAAGAAAGTATAAAAGACAACAAAATACAGAGAATATTCTTCACTTCTTTTTTTGCTGGATTGTACACAGCAAATCCAGCATGTCCAAATTAACACTGTCGGATTTGATTTCAACACTATTAAAGTGTCTATATGGGTCCACACCAGAGAGTGTTAATTTAACTCTTTTTGGAGAGTTGGTACATTAACTCTGATTTAGTGTTAAACACCAAATCTGTCTGGAGTTGATAATTTAACACTTGGTGTTAAGAGTTTATATATTAACTCTCAAAGAGTATTTTAGTTTAACTAAGAGTTATATTCTAATTAATTCTAAAAAGCGGGAATTTTCCTGTTCTGAACTTCTAGAAATTTCTTTTGGAAATAAACAGTTACTAAAAAGATGCAATGGTTTTTGAAAAACCTTTATTCTGAACTGTGCACCACAATTTCAAAACATTTTCTGAAAGATGTAACAGTGTACATGTTCTCACTTTCATTCTCACAATTTTGTTTATCAAAAGGTCTGACATAGGTGAGCTGGTAAATGCAAATTACAGCATTCTCATCACTTATTTCTTCAATACAATATGCATGTCCTTCATTCATCACTTTGTGGAACTTCAACGCACTTCTGCTCTCCCCCATATTCCATCTTCACAAGCATATCCTATGTGGAGATTGAATAAAAATTAGTTGACACTAATTAATGGCACAAATAATCCTGTAATCAATTGCAGCACAGTAAAAAAAAAAAAAGGAATCCTTTTTGAGCCATTACTTGTGTAAAGTATTTTCCCAAAAGACAAGGACACAGGCAACAGGTAATACTGAACTAAATGTAAAACCTCAACCTTTTTCATTTTTACCTAAACCGTGTGCATAAAACTCTGGAGGGATATAAATGCTAACGTAGAACCCAGTCAGGACATCTGCTACTGCTGTTTGCTTGTTTTTTTATGGGAGATCATTTTCAGGCTTCTAGTAGCACCATTATACCAACATTTCACATTCTAGACATTGTTTTATGTGTATTTGACCAAAAGTTTGACTGAAAATTCACATGCAAGCTTTTTTTCAAGGCTGTGGTATTTGCCCACAAACAATACCTTTCAGCTAGCTAAAACAGAATATTATGCTATCACCGAGCAACATGGCTAATGCCTTTCACACAGCTTTGTCTAAACTCCAAAGAGCCACAGAAGTAAAAGCTAATAATAATAATTGAAACAATCTTTGAAAAAATGACTTACCAAGCATGGCAAACAACTCAAATATGTAGAGCAAAATGTTCTGAAACGGCTTCACTTCAGCTTCGATTGGAGCCGCTGGGGGCGGAGTCTGTGAATTTACTTTATTAGTGTCATAGCCCCTGTAGGAGTTCAGAGTTAAGAGGTCGAGAGTTAATGTTTCCATTGTAACACCTCCAGATTTGACATAGAAACACTCATTTTTAACACTCGGTTTTAACTACTATCATTTTACACCTCAGAGTTACATTAAAAGAATGTGACTCTACTTAGAGTAAAATTAACTCTACTTTTGCAAGAAGACTACTAACACCAAAACATTTAACACTTTTGAATTTGCTGTGATACATGAAATACATCTTTTCTTCCGTCTTCAGCTGCTGAACCTTCCACCATTGTCCCAGAGGTCGACTGTGTCACCGGGGAAGGTGTAGCATACCGAGGAACAATTGCTGTAACTGAGTCTGGCAAAACGTGCCAGAGCTGGTCGGCTCAGGTGCCACATAAACACAACCAGTCCCCAGAAAACTACCCTTGCAAGTAAGAGCTGTATCCAGGAATTAATGTCCATCCTAACGTGGCGAACCAAATATTAGTGGGAGTTTGCAGTTTGCAGTTTTTGTCAATAGTTTTCAGCTCTAGTGTGTGTATTTCTTTGCAAGCTCCTTTGTCTAGTGTGTGTAGCACCTACATGGAGTCATTACCTTGGTTATTAGGGCAATCGTGGCTCAAGAGTTGGCAGTTCGTCTTGTAATCGGAAGGTTGCCGGTTCGAGCCCCAGCTCGGACAGTCACAGTTGATGTGTCCCTGGGCAAGACACTTCACCTACCACCTACTGGTGATGGCCAGAGGGGCCGATGGTGCGATATGGCAGCCAGTGAATGAATAGTGGAATTGTAAAGTGCTTTGAGGGTCTCAAAAAGTGCTATATAAATGCAATCCATTATTATTATCCATTGGTACTGTATATGAGTAATTTTGGGCTAGTATCAGAAGATTAAGAACGACCCTTAGAACTCTGGTACATGAACAGCAGAGGAACCAGACAAACACAGTTGTGTGGCTTTAAAGTACTTCAGTGATGTTAAGCCTTTTAAAAGAAATTCGTGAACAACACAGGATTACAACAGGTTTTAACAGAACTTCAAGTATAAAAATTTCCCCCAAAGTAGCAAAAAAATAGAATAAAAATAAAATTGTGCACAAGTAAAAGATTAGTCTTTTTAAGTTCAAATGTTACCGGTGGGGCCCATGACAAATGGATGTATTGCAACAGAGTCCGTCCGATGAGGAGTGTGTGTGTGTGATTGTCTGTCCTACCGCACTACTTGTACAGTAGGGGATCGCAGTCCATCAATGTGCAAATGATTGTGCGTGTGTATGTATATCGTCTCCTAGGATCTTGGGTTGACTCGCCGTCCAGTGAACACTGGAACACTCTGGGTTCTGGAATCACTGACCTGGTCTTTGGATTCATCCCATATAAAAACCTGACCTATAAACAATTGTCAAATATATGTCACAAACAATTTAAGAATAACTCTCACAAATTAAACTAAAGTAGTGTCACAGTGCAGTAACTACTATTCAGATCAGCTATCATCAGTTTAATCATCATCAGTTCAGTCATGTTGTACAACATTAAAATATCAAGTTTCAAAGTTCACAGTATCAATATTCAAAATTTCACAGTATCAAGGTTCAATACTTGTTTGTAACCTGCAGTAACATTAAAGATTATCTAAAAGGCTTCAAACATTCAGGAATTATAGTCACCATATAATTCACTTTTCATGGTAAACATTCATTACATCCATCAGATATACACTCACTGCATATATATAATCACAAATAAATAAGTATATTACCCCCTTTAAGAAATGGAGCAACACACAAATGCTTATCAGAACTGAACAAACAGCAAATAATTTCAATAACATGTAAACACAAGGACTCAGTCCACAAATAGGAGTATTAAAATAGATGTGCTTAATCCCGCTTGTACCATAGGCCTACTAGTACAAGTGGAAATACACTAAAAATTACCTCCAAGTATTCAATACTGAGTATTGTAAAACAACTGATTGACATAAAAAAATTAAGCAGGAAGCAGGATAAAGTCTGCTTACAATTATCTCTCATAAACTTATTTTCAGCTGCTTTAACCATTTACAGCTTTTCACATGTTAATGACTTGGTTAACAATATGACTAGCGTAACAACAGTGCGTTTCAGAGACACCCAACAACTGTACCCACACTCCGCATATCACGTGTCTAATTAGCCACATTTAGCTTACCGCTGTCGAGTGGATGCTCAGCGTTCACGTGACGCCACAGCTTGGTAAACTCTCCGTTTCACTCTGTCCTCTACGACAACAAGTGCAAAACCATACTTCGTGAACAATATCAGTTTAAAGGGTTTAAAAAAAAAAAAAAACTTGTTAGGGGTTAATTTCTCTAGCTTACCGATAACAAAGTTTTAGCCCGCCTGATCTGTTCGGCTGTAGAAGCAAGAGGCTGAAAACTTGGGAGCTGATACTAAGTTGGGACAAGAGCTGCTTCACCGATTGGCTGACACGCGAGGAGTGGAATAAAACAATAGGCTCTCATCAGAGCTCATCCACCCTCGGAGTGGGTGAACATCAAATGTTTTACTTTTTCTTCTTTTTTGTTTAAGATGATTTTAGGAACTGGGTTACATGTGGAACTCTGAAGGGTAAAGCACCGACCCAGGATGGTGAAAAGCTTACCAGAAGGCAGTAAAGACTGCCAAAAACTCCTATTTTTCTCAACTTCTTGCTGTTAATTCACATAACCCTCGTATTTTGTATAATACCATAAATTCTGTACTGAATGCAGAGGATTATACAGTGGCCCTGAGAGGCCAAACGGACTGCAACTTCAGAAAACACCTGCAAAAAGAAAAACGCTGCAAAAAGAAAAACACTTGCAAAAAGAAAAACGCTGCAAAAGCACACAAAACACAACGGAAATAGGAAAAAACACAATGGAAATATTTCTGGGGTGACAATAACCCGACCGACCAGTTGCACGAAATCATATCTCTCAAACAGGAGCTACTGTGTTAAGTTGGGTCCGTCATCGTCCTCTGTGGCCCCTCTGCCATGGGGTGTACCACAGGGATCTATTCTAAGAGCTCGATTACCAATCTTGGGTTAAAAATCAACTCTGCACTTACTTTTGATGGCCACATGAATGGGGTGGTGAAATCATCATTCTATCAACTCAGGCCTCTGTTGAAGGTTAAACCTTTTCTTTCAAGGCGTGAGTTGGAGACTGTTATCCATGCTTTTATAACCTCACGCTTGGATTTTTGCAACTCCCTTTTAATAGGGGTTGGACTGGGCACTCTGACACGCCTGCAACTAGTACAGAATGCTACGGCATGGTTTTTATCTTGTAGAAGGAAATTTTACACATTACTCCGGTTCTGGCCTCCCTGCACTGGCTTCCAATTGAATTTAGGATTCATTTTAAATTTCTTTTATTGGTTTTTAAATCCTTAAATGGTTTGGCACCTGCATATTTGTCTGATTTGCTGAAGCCCTATGTCCCCACTCGTTCGCTCCGGTCATGACATGTAGCTAAAGTGACAGCGATGGTAACAGACGACGCAACGGCGAACAAGTGGAAAAACACAGACTAAATACACAGGGGAGTGATCATGGGAAGTGGAAATACATAAGGAAACAGCTGACACAAATGCACATAATGACACAACAGGGGAAATGTATAATAAGCACAGAACAAGAAACAAAACTTTCAAAATAAACAGGAAACGTGACAGGACGCAGACACGACATGAGGTTGACAAACATGAACCACGCAGACATGAAACATGACAGCTTAAGACATGAACCGACAAGATAAACTAAACACAGAAGGTGATGACACAAAGTGACCTAATAAACAGAACTAAAGACTAACTAAATTAGGAGCTTAAGATAACTAGATGAATCTAACAAAATAATGTCATGCTACAACAAACCTCAAACATATCCAAAAAATAGAAGCCACAAGAACTAAACATATCTTCAGTAAAAACATAAGTCAACAATACAGAAAATAAACACAAAATGCTGGGTCACACACCCAGCCCGTGACAATCTAATATGGTGGACAACTCTGCAGACACATGTTGCCATTATGATGTCATCTTACTAATGCTTGCAGACATGAGTCTAACAAACAAAACAAAAAGCATTTATATTGCTTGGCATTTTTATGTTGAAAACTTCAATAATTACATCTGTTAATTACCAAACATATCTATGTATAAATGAAAGAAAATAAACTTTGTTTACGAATTGTCATTCTTTGCATCATATTTGAGATGTTATTTTTATATTAAGTAAACACTGCATACTTTTTATGTAAAAAGAACTGTAAAAAGAACAAAAAAGAAAATGTTTAATATTACTTTACATTAGATGGTTTGAAATGTTCATTGAATTTATTCAGTAACATTTATGAGAAAAATATGAGAAAAGAAAGAAGAAATCTGTTCAAGATTATTTTTTCAGTGCAAGTATGTTTTTATGGGCTTTCATGTTTTCATCTTCTTTGTCAGAGGTCTGGATAATAACTACTGTCGTAACCCCAACAATGAACTGATGCCCTGGTGCTACACAACTGACCCCAGCAAACGCTGGGAGTACTGCAACGTGCCACGGTGTGGGGATGCACGCACACAAGGTATAGTGTTAGTTAATCTATCTCGTCCTTGTGTTTCAAAAATGACTGAATCTCCCCCCTTTCAATATCCCTTGCTGCAGGTGATCCAGTGATCCCCCCAAATGAGGAAGACTGCTATGAAGGGAACGGTTTCAGTTATCGGGGCATAACATCAGAGACCATCAGTGGAAAAGAATGTCAAAGTTGGAGCTCCATGACTCCTCACAGACATTACAAGACTCCAGAAGCCTACCCTGATGCGTAAGTATTAAACACATTCAGTTATTATGGCTAACACAACAGGATGACACAAGAGGATAGGACAGCTAACCTTGAGAGGGGGAAAAAAACTATAAAAAAAAACTATATTCTAACACAAACATGAACCAGGAATTCATCACTACATACAAGAAGAATGTTAGTATGCTGAAGATGTACCTTAAACCTATGTGGTAAAATCCATGAATTTAAATTTTTGAAATTTTTTAACAGTCAGAATTCTGACTGGCAAAAAAACAAAAAACAATTTTTCCAACCCCAATTAGATCCATCTATTTATTAAGCCCCCTCTCTGGGCTTAACTCTATATATAACTCTATAACTCTATAAAAATATCTTGTTTAATAGGTTGATGTCTTAAAGTTTCAGGGGCTTTTTTTTACAACAGGGACCTCAGAGGGAATCTGTGCAGGAACCCTGATGGGGACCGAGCTCCCTGGTGTTTCACTACAGACCCCGCAGTCCGCTGGGAGCACTGCAACTTGAAGAGATGCTCTGTCAGACCTTCAGAAGTCAGTTCTCCTCGGCCACACATCGCCTCCATTGCCATCCAGACTCCACCGGAAAAAGGTGAATCAGCTTTAAATGTCACATGTTGTGCTTCCTTGCCAGTTTGTTTGACCTTTCATTTACTTCCCCTGTTTCGCTGCGGCTGTTTTAGACTGCAAGATCGGAAATGGAGCGACATACCGAGGTCCAACCTCTGTTACTGCGAATGGTGTGACGTGCCAGGCGTGGAGTTCTCAGACTCCTCACAGTCACATCAGCTTCACCCCAGAGACTCACCCCACCAAGGGTCTGGACGGCAATGTAAGTGCGTGGGTGTTGCAATAAAAACTCTTTGTGGTAAGAACAGATTTTTTTTCTAGCTTCTAACTCCTCTGTCCACTATCAGAGCTGCAGAAATCCAGACAACGATATAATTGGACCGTGGTGCTACACTACTGATAGGGACAGGATATGGGAACACTGCCAGATCCCTGACTGTGGTATATGAACATTGTTTGTGTTGGCATTCAAATTCAGTGTGTTTTATTTTAATTTGTTACCATCTACCAACCTTTTTAACCACTCTATCAGCATGACTGATGCTCAGTCTGAACTGCAGACTGTAGTAACCCTTGCTTTCCATTCACTCATCTCCACCTGTGTCGCCCACCGGACTCTATGGTGGGTCTGATTCTATCCACATGTGTTCTGGTATTCTAACCATGTTAACAACAGTGAATACCTCACTTAGTTCAATTAGCAACTATCAAACAAATATTGTTTTGGTCAGAGAAATTCACACATTGTCTCAACAATAAAAATCTCTGTCTCTATCTATGCTGCACCGCTCTGTCATGCTACTATAAATCCCATTATTTAGAAGTGGAAATAGGACTAATACCTCTTTACAGCTAGTAGGTGCCAGTGATGATAATAAATATTTTTTTCTCTTTGGACTTCAGATAATTAAAGATAAAGACAAATGACAGTAAGTGAATGTGAAGAGCTGACTTGTTTGGGAGAGCCAAATCCTGTTCAGCTATGCTGAGAATCCATGCAGACAAGGTTGGGACTTTATTTTGATCGGCCTACTATGTGCAAAGACACACAATCACACCATCATGGGAAAGATGGTAGTGGGCAGACTTTCTAAAGCCAGTGAGTGTAGTGATACAGGCCAGGTACACAAATGAAAATATCCATCAGAGCAGGATCAACAACAAACCTAAAAATACTTCTCAGAACTGTTCAACAGTCTGTGCAGCTGTACTTCTGCTGCAGGTGTACCATGGCCTTTTGCAATTCAAACCAAAACAAATCACCCCAGACAAACAGATTAGGACTTGACTGAGATGATACCCACTGACCTCTAGCTATTTTCCACTGTGGAAAACAAAACATTTCTGTCCAGGCCTCAAACCCCATGTTTGTTCTCCCCAGTAGTGGTAAATACACAAAAGTAAGACTTAATTTAACAGTAAAAACACAAACCATTCATATTTGTTAAATTAGACCTAAATCGAAGGCATAGAGTGATGCTAAATGAGGCCATAAGAGCCAAAGCCAAACCAAAAGAGCAGAATCTCTTGATCTCAATAATGTGTGGAGACTGGAGCCTGTCCCAGATTTCAGAGGGTAAAAAGTGCAGGATTACCACATAGAGATGTCCAGTCTTTTTAATCTACAGTAACCTAAAATGCAATGGAACATGTTCACACTGCCAGCTGATGGATCCCAGCACATGACTTTGATACTGTGAGGCAATACACGGTGCTGCTGAATTATTGTCCAGCTAACCAAGACATGCTAGAGATACCAGATAAAATCCATTTACTGAGTAAAATGGATTAATAAACCTATTTTTGTGCAAACTTTTCCATTGGCTTGTTGCTAATGAGACTATAAAGTTTAAAGTTTAAACTAATTCAGTGTTTTTGTTTCACTCATCTTCTGAGAATTCATGACAATGAACTACTGCTTTATAGTTGAAATGAAGTGCGGAACACCAGTAATCAAACCAAAACGTTGTTTTAGTCGTCTTGTCGGCGGCTGTGTGTCGAATCCTCACTCATGGCCCTGGCAAATCAGCCTCCGAACCAGGTGAGAAAATAACACCAAAAGGACTTACATTCATAATATAACATGTACAGAGTAATTTAAATACTTTTGACTGTTAACTGTAAATACTGTAAAGACTTGTTCTTGTTGTTATAGAAATAAATACATTGAATGTTAATAGCGATATGTTACAGTATTTTATATTGATTTTGGCCTGGGTTTTGTTTGTCTGTTCACTTTTTAGTTCATTTGTTTTTGAAAGCAAGCTGCTGCTGCATCTCGTCTGTATATTGTGAAACAAACATCTGTTTATCTTTCTACTAGTATAGGAAAACATGTCTGCGGAGGAACTCTGATCGACCCTCAGTGGGTCCTTTCTGCTGCTCACTGCTTCGAGAGGTAGGAACAGGACCACCATTAACAATTAAAATCAAATTCTGCAATAACTCAAACAGTGATTGATTATTCCACCAGCTCCATTTGGCCTTCAGCCTACAAGGTATTCCTGGGTATCCACACGGAGAGAGGCAATGAGCCATCGAAACAAGAGAGGAGACTTGAGAAAATAGTAATGGGACCAAACAGAGCAGATATTGCTCTGCTTAAACTAGAGAGGTCAGTATGGGTCTAATCATCCTGGGTCAGCTATTAATGATATTACACAAACAACTTGGTGCAGATCTGAACTTTGATCTTAGCTAACCTGAAGGACTGAAGCATGGATGAAATATGTGTTTTTGAAAGTATTAACACTGAGACTCAGCTACCAGACTTGTTAGAAAACAGGCTCTCATACTTTAATCCAGCATACAGATACTGTCTATTAATTATTTAGTTATCCATCTGATATTACAATTATCACAATATCTATGAAAAGAAAGTGTGAAAAAAAAAAACCAATAGTGCTATCAGTCAAATTCATCTATAATTAGCCGTGAATGGGTAGCACCGTCTATTACAGCTTGCTTATAGTATCATAATAGTGGGGTAATAAGGTGGAAACGAGTAGCCAATAATGTGGAAGTAATGTAAAAGTGTTATCTTGTATGAAGAGTAATCACACTGGAATAATATTACATTAAAATGTATGTAATTGTGTAATAATATAGGAGCAAAAGTATCCCCATGAGTTAAACCAATTAGCAATAGCTTAGTGACAAACTGGTAACAATATGATACATACTAGCAATAAAATGGTAACACCCATGCATTAAAATTGTTATATTATATTATGTGATATTAACTTATTTACATTTGGCTCAGTGTACCAACCTTTTTGGAACTGAGTATGCAGAAAAATAAGTAACTTGTTGACACGAGTTTGATCTTGTGAATGCCATTAAAGATATTTGCATTTCTTTCAGCCCTGCAATAATAAATAATAACGTGCAGCCAGCTTGTCTCCCAGAAAAGGACTATATAGTTTCCAGTACAGCAGAGTGTTTTGTAACTGGATGGGGTGAGACTCAAGGTACGTCACATAGATGTGTGCTTTTTTTTTAAATGTCTGTGGATCTTATTGTAATGACAGAGTAAAAACTGACTGATACAAACTGATACAAATCACACGTTTATGTGCTTTTGATCAAAGTTTGTTTGAAGCCACATCTGGTCCTCATAAACACAGGTGGGACATCAAGTAGACAGGATTTGCTTGTTGATAACAGCCACTGTTTCACAAGTTTTATTTTCTTCTGTTTCATTTGAAGTTAGTTTTTTTCTAACAAAGATGTTAGAAGGAGGAAAATCATTGAGTGTAATGAAAACCTTTCACCAGCAAGTGGCAGAATTTGAACAATAAGCTTTACTGTGGCTCTATATCGACCAGCAATAATTACTATTTTTGAACATAATTTCTAATTAATGATTCTTTGTTAATTAAACACATTACATCTTGGACAGGGAGGTTTAGCAGTTTGGTCAATTGTAAAAGTTTTTAAAAACTTTTTGAACACTGTAAATAATTGTCAGCGCTCTATAACACAAGAAACTCCACTGTACATGTATTGCTACACATCTTATGACGATGGCCATGAGGAGGAGGAAGATAATTGCACACAGGTGTGTTGGCAGGTACAGGAGGCGATGGTGTCCTGAAAGAAGAGGGTTTTCCCATTATCGAGAACAAGGTGTGTAATCTACCAGAATACCTGAACGGCAGAGTTCAAAACAACGAGATGTGTGCCGGATATATCGAGGGAGGAGCGGACAGCTGCCGGGTATGAAAAACACAAACCTATGAAAACTGGGGAAAGTTTATAAAATGTGTGTGTTTTACTTCATCTTACTGACCTGACATATTTTAATAGATTTCCAGAAACTAATGACTGAAAAAATGAATCAGATATATAAATATTTCATTTGTTTACAACAGTTCAACACAGAATTTAGTAATAGTAATAATGTTTCTATAGTAAATTCAAACAGTTAATTATTCTCCACCCATTAATGTAATTTAATATAAACTCAAAGGTGCTTTGACATTTGTGAAATTTACAGATAAAATGACCAAAATCAAATAACTTGCATGTGGAACTGTACAATAATCCAATACTTGGAAAAATCTGATTGTATAACAGGTAATTTATGCTTTTGATACGAATGTTTAATTATATTAAATAAAACCTGTTAGCCCAGCTAAAACTAGACATACTTGTTTTAACTTCTTACATCTGTTCTTCCATATGTGGTTTATACAGTAAGGATTTTCTGAGCACATTAACATTCCAAGTCGTAGCTTTAATATGAATAGGTTTACATCAACATAGAAAGAACTGTGTGGGGAAAATGGCAGTTTTAACATGGCGTGCCCAGTTGCAAGGGTTTGTTGCAGGGATATGTTGTCCTTGAAAAATAAAATTAAAAAGAGCTCACTCATAGTTTGACATCTTTCAAGGTGAAGTTGTCAAACAGTATGAGGAGTAATGATGTGACTATGCAAATGAAAAATATAAGAATCAAATATTATGAATTTGCTTTCTTACACATGAATTTAAGATTATTTGGGGAGAACCGGCTTGGGCTATTTTTCACAGCTGTCCTTTCTCACATGTAGCACTCAGCAGGTAAGCAGTTTCAAATACTGAAAATTCTTCAAGTGTGTGAGGTGAAAGAGCTGCTTTGATGAAGCATACAGAAAGCAGCACACTCACTTTGGTGAATGCAGTGGTCAGCTATTTGTGTCATTCAAACATCAATTTCACTCCAGCAACAAACAGACGATTCACTATTGAGCTGGGAGGTTAAAGATCAGACATTTTTTGTCAGGTGATTCTGCAAAAGTTCATAGAGGAAGTTCTTTGGTTTGCCAGAGTTATTGGGGTTCTTTCCAGAAAATGATTATAGAAATGTTGGAGAATTTCAGTCAACCCGAGTAGAAGAAGTTAAAGACAAAGATCAAAGGTTATTTGCATGGCTGCAAAGAGTGTCATCAACTCTTGAGAATTTAAGTAAACACTTGACTTTGTCTATTGTGTGTTAAAAAGGCTAAACAGCACACATCACTTTCAGTACTGGCACAAACATATTTTGATTAAACATACACATTCATTAAATATGAATTCATTAAACATGGAAACATGGAAAAACAAGCCCAAATATTTATAGTGTGGACTGTAGATATAGAAAATTTGTGTTGCTTCTAAAATGGATGGGAAATAACTAAATACGAATGTTTTGTTTTTGTAGTTTCAGGTATTTGGCTTATTTCCTGAGCCATTCTCACTTTTACCCCCATCATTTTAACACAAATATGTTTACTTTCTAAGAAAGAGATTTTTAATATTGCAAATAGTTTTTTTTTATTTGGCAAATAAGCACTAGTTTATTGCTTACACAATAATGCAGAAAAAAACCCAACTTCCTTCGTGTTTCCTGCTCTTTTCTAGGCTGGTTTCAGCAGCTGTTAACTTAAACATAATCAAAAACTGTAGTTATTTCTACACGTGTTCTCCTCCTGTAGGGTGACAGCGGTGGTCCTCTGGTGTGCTATGAGCAGAACAAGTTCGTCGTGCAGGGTGTCACATCGTGGGGTCTGGGCTGCGCCAATGCCATGAAACCTGGTGTCTACGCCCGAGTGTCTAAGTTTAAGGACTGGATAGACACAACCATCAAAGCCAACTAAAAGCTATCATCTGCAGTGTGTTTACTGAGGATGTCTTAACCTGTATATATTGTTCTGCTCTGGCAATGATTGACTTCATGACATGGAGTTTTTCGGTTTTCTATTCTATCCTGAAGTGGATAGACTAAAAGCAGAGCAGCTTACTGGTTTCAAAAGCAATGAAAATGTTTCTCTAACAGGTTAAACATTTTTTTTTTTAGAAGCCATGCTTTACAGAAAATGCATTACAAATCTACTTCTTTGTGGTTACATTGAGTGAAATACAAGATAAAGATTCAGTTGTTGTTTCCTACTTGATTGAGTGTGACTTAATTTAGTTTTAAGACATTCGTACAGTTTAACCAATTGGTGTGTGTTATCTGTCTTCATAGATAAAGCTGGGTGTCATCAGCATAGCAGTTAAAATGTATACTATGCCTTCTGATGATACTGCCCAAGGGAAGCATGTATAATTTAAGCAGAATTGGTCCTAGCACAGAATCCTGTGGAAATCCATAATTAACTTTAGTGTGTGTGAAGAGGACTCTCCATTTACATGAACAAATTGGAGTCGATTAGGTAGATACGATTCAAACCACTGCAGCACAGTACCTGTAATACAAATAGCATGCTCTAATTGATGTAATAAAATATTATGATCAACAGTATTGAAAGCTGCACTGAGGTCTAACAGGACAAGCACAGAGATGAGTCCACTCATGAGCCATGAGAAGATCATTTGTAACTTTCACTAAACGGTTTCTGTACCGTGGCGAACTCTGAAACCTAAATGCAAAAGGTTAACATCAGCTTACAAAGGAGTTGAAAGAGACAATTGAAAACATAAACTCATATGAAAAGTGTTTACTGAGGTTATTAATTAAGTGAAGTCAGAGATGATGGCGCACTTTAAATCTTATAACAGTAAATGTTTTAAATGAAAATACTTGAAGCTTGGTTGTATTAAAGATAGCTTTAATAACTGTATGACGTGGTTCCATAAAAAGACACAAGTTAGTCTAAACACTAAACACTGTGCACGAAGAAAAACTGAGAAAATGTTAAAATTGGCTCCTAAAATAAAAATCAAGGAAGTAACTAATATATCCACAAGCAACACTGTTAAACAGCATAAATAAATACTTTGGTGTGCAAAGGAGCTTAAACAGTTGCCCGATCTTTGTTGGACGCTGTATTTTGGTAGTTGGGCAGCAGGTTCACCATCTGCTGGTTCTTCAGTTTGATTTTCTCCTTTGCTCTGAAAACACAAAGTCGCGTTATGCACATCAACTACAAAGCTACGAGTCTAAAACACCCATGCATTATTATTCATAAATCTGATTGTCAATCAGAAAATAAATCAACAGCTTTTCTGATAACTGATTACTTGTTTTAGTCAGTTTAAGCAAAAATACTAAATGTGCTGTGTTGGGAAAAAAAAAGTCTCTCAATCTGCACTTACTATAGATACAATAGCAGAGATATAACGGGATTTAAAGGGGCTTAATTTTCCTACTGCACTAACTACTCACTTTTCTGGGAACTCAATGTCGTCGATGGTATCGGGCAGCGGTACGCCTCTGGTCTCAGGGAGCAGCAGCACCAAACCTCCAGCCAGGAAAGCCAGAAATCCTACACAACACAATTCAATAATGCATTTAAGCTTTGATAGTCACATTTATCTGACTTTTACTCTCAGAAAACCCACCAAAGATGATGAGTGGCAGCTCCAGCCAGATCACAGCCAGTCTGTAGAGCAGGAATGGCGCCACAATGCCTCCAACATCACACAGAGTGGAACAAACAGACACTCCCAGGTTCCTAAAGACATAAAAACAGCATTTCTTTTATATTTACTTTTTAAACTTTTGATGCGAAGACATGTTTAAAAGGCTAAATATCCACAGTTACATTAGTTATCTACATACAAATACAAAAACAGCTGGATTTGGACAGGTTCTGAAACTGTGACATAAAAGAAAAGGATAAAAGTTCATATTTTGATCAGTTTCACAATTATATTATCAGGTACAGCTTCAAACGGATTTGGCAGCAGTCTAAGCTTTCTGTGAGCACAGTTCTATCAATAGTGATTTGTGATGTCCTTTTGTTATACACAGAATTTACTGTTGTTTACTGATTACCTTAGTTGATGCATAAATTATACCTGTTCATCCCAAACACAATACATTTTCTGTATTATACCTGACAAACGTCGGGTAGAGCTCAGTGTTAACAAACACCACCATCTCAAAGGTCATCGTGATCCCCAATCGGCCGATGCATGCCACTGCTGTCTTAAACCAAAACATGCCTGCAAGAACAGACAGAACCATTAAAAGAAAACTTGGAAATCAACGTTCAAGAGCACTAAGAAAAATCACTCACTGTCAGGAATAAAGGCAGTGATGAAACAGGAGACTCCAGCTACAAAATTGGCCGCGGCGAAGGGGAGGCGTCGGCCGATGCGCTCAATGGTGAACAGGATGAGGAAGGCAGCAGGAAACTCCACCAAGCCAGAGATGAGGAAGTCGATATAGACATTTCCTCCCAGAATGCCCAGCCTCATGATCAAACCCTGGTAGACGACAGCACTGGTGAACCTGAGAGAAAAAACATCTCATTAACTTCGAATCTTTATCCTAAATTCCATCCATCCATTTTCTTCTGCTTATCCGGGGCCGGATCGCGGGGGCAGCAGCCCAAGCAGAGAAGCCCAGACCTACCTCTCCCCAGCCACCTCCTCCAGCTTATCCGGGTGAACACCAAGGCGTTCCCAGGCCAGCTGAGAGAGATGATCTCTCCAGCGTGTCCTGGGTCTGCCCCGGGGCCTCCTCCCAGTGGGACGTGCCCGGAAAACCTCGCCCAGGAGGCGCCCAGGGGGGCATCCTTGTCAGATGCCCGAACCACCTCAGCTGGCTCCTTTCGATGTGGAGGAGCAGCGGCTCTACTCTGAGCCCCTCCTGAATGGCCGAACTTCTCACCCTATCTCTAAGGGAGAGGCCAGCCACCCTTCGGAGGAAGCTCATTTCCGCCGCTTGTATTCGCGATCTCGTTCTTTCGGTCACTACCCACAGCTCGTGGCCATAGAGGCGCAGATCGACCGGTAAATTGAGAGCTTCGCTTTTACACTCAGCTCTCCGTGAATTGCTACCTTATCGTGGTGGAGGGGTTTGTGTGTCCCAGGGATCCCAGGGGCTATGTTGTCTGGGGGCTTTTGCCCCCTGGTAGGGTCTCCCATGGCAAATTGGTCCTGGGTGAGGGACCAGACAAAGAGCGATTCAGAAGACCCTTATGAGGAAAACATCAAGGGAACAGTTTACCCTGCCCAGAATAGGGTTACCGGGGCCCTGCCCTGGAGCCAGGCCTGGGGAGGGTGCCCAAGGCCAAGCGTCTTGTGGCCGGGCCTTAGTCCATGGGGCCTGACCGGGCACAGCCCGAAAAAGGGACATGGGCCCATCTTCCTGCAGTCCCACCACCCACAGGAGACACACGTACGGGTCGGGTGCAATGTGCGTCAGGCGGAGGTCCCGGCGGACCGATTCCCGGCTACCAAGACTGGCAATTGGGAGACTTTATCCTAAATAGATTTTTTTTATTTTTGGATAAAGAAGAGTCATTTATAATAACAGTTGTGTCCTGCTTTAATTAAATCCTTACCAGTTATAGCTGAGGATAAAAGTGTGTTTTCGCATGTTTGGCGTTCTGATCAGGTCCATGAAGGAAGCGGTGGTTGAGTCTGCGTTATCATCTTTCAGAGTCTGCAGGATCATTCATATAACATCACATAGTAAAAGTATTTCTGGTTGTTTTTATGCCTTAGCTTCAGCCTGTTTTACTATGTTTCTCCATGAAAAAAAATCTCACAAAAAATAATGCAGTCTAATCCAAACCAGATCGTGTCTTTTTCATGGAAGGCTTGAAACCGCTTATTGCACCTTTTAAAACAGCATGGCTTCAAAGTAGAAGAGTTCAGGTACTGAACTGGCTTGCCTGGAGTCCAGACCTTTCACCAACCAAAAACATCTGGTGTATCATGACATGAAAAACACAACAAGCAAGACCCAGAACTGTTGAGGAGCTACATTTTCATCAGACACAAATGGGACAACATTTCTCTCTCCAAAGTCCACAAACTGGTATTTTCAGTTCTCACACATTTACAGAAATGTAAATCTATTTCTATTTCCTAAAATGTAAGTTTTATCTCACTTAATAAGTCACAATGAATTAGACTTCAAATTGTCATGTTATATGCTGATAGAATTTGATTCCAGGTAACAGATGCAGAGATTTTGTGTCCAATGGCTACCTTGATGTTCTTGGAAAGAGTCATCTTGTTTTCTTTGGCCATGTCCTCTGTGATCTTCACTGCTTTGGAGTTTTGGTTTTGAGAGAGAAGCCATCTCGGAGACTCTGGGATGAACCTGGAAATGTCAACAACAAATCTGTTGTTAAATACAAAACTATTTAAAGGTACAAATTCTTTCTTTTTTTTAATTGATAATGACAAATTATCAGTAGGTGCGTGTATTTTTTCACTAAGACAAAGAGATTTTGGGGTTTTATTTTAAGGTTTAATGGGTCGTACAAAGAAAGAACAGGCAAAACAGACAACCCACGTAAGGGTAGCATCTGATAAAATATAGTGCTAAAGGTGCACAGGTTGACATAGTGGCAAAAAACTAAAGGTAATAATATCTTTTCTCCACAGTACCTCTGGTGTAATATACCCTCATTGGCTCTACAAAGGAAAACATTTATTCTAAACCTGCATTTAAAATTTATTAATATGTATATAATAACTGGATAATGTTTTTTTTTAGCATAAGTGAGAAGACTACTCATTTTTATAAAAACGTTTGGAAATGACTACAAGACACAGATTTCTGTGGGTTAATAAAACTTCATTCATACTGCTGTATGTGGTTGTGGTGACTCTTACCAGTAGTAGGACAGGAACAGGATGTAGGGGATGGTGATGACGACCTGCAGCCAGCGCCAGTCTGTTATATAGTAGGCAAGCAGAGGGAGGATGAGGATGCCGACACTGAAGAACATCTGGTAAATTACTCCGACTGTACGTCTGAACTCCACGCCCACGATCTCTGTGACTGAGATAAATAGAGGAAGGTGTGTGTTGGAGTCAAATTGTTAAATGTTGTCACTGTGTTACTTAAATTTGTAAGTCTTAGTTCAAGCAGCAGGATCAAAGACATTCCTTTGTCTCTGACCACCTCTCCAGCCTGTTGGACGGTGGGGGAGGCTGCATTGGTTTATTTAATGGAACATCCTGTGTGAGGGTTCTGTTTTGTTGTTTAGTAACCTTCCTGCTTTTATGACCCTGCATACACACACACACACACACACACACACACTTGCTTACACATGCACACACATACACACACAGTGCCTTATCTTTTGTAACCATAGGGGGGGGTTACTATGGGAGGTGCTTGTGTGTACTGTAACTGTTTTCAATAAAAGGCGTACAGCTCCAAGACCCTGGTTCTGACCAGTCTCCCTTGCTAGCAAGTAAAAGCTGTTCAGGGAATGACTATCCTTGATTGACTGTGGTGAAAAGCAAAGGTAAAGGCTATAAGGTAGTCTTACTCAGCACATATCCAGCTACCCAGCCTCCTTTCACTCCAAACCCATAGAGAGTCCTGAAAACCAGTAAAGATATGTAGTTTGGAGCCACGGCCACCAGGATCCCTGCAACCCCATTCAGCAAGTTGGATATGAGGAAGCTCATTTTCCTGCCAAACCTGAAGTCAGACATCAACAATCATCACATTGCTGTAAGTCTGTCTCACATAATGTCAATTATTTGGTCATGTAAGTGCTAAAAACAACAAGAAAAAAATATAAATAGATAGTAATTTAATGTATTTTGAGTCAATTTTTAATCACTGTCACAATCATAGCCTAACCTGTCAGCCAGGTAGCCAATGGCAATACTTCCAACCAGGAACCCCACGTTCAGAGTGGCCTGAAACATGTCCACCAACCATGCATTCGAGCACACCAGGTCAAACTGGGAAAACAAAGTGAAAAATGTCCTGAATCTGTCAAAACAAATTGTATGGCATGCTGCCAATGTTTTTGTTCATTTTACGAACAACACAAAATTACCATATTAGTCATTAATAAATCTTTGCTTGGGATACGGACATATTTAGGTTTTACCAAAGTAGTCAGATTCTCTGAGCAACACAGTTCTCTTTTTATTTATGTATTTATTTATGTGTACATACACACACACACACACACACACACACACACACGTGTACAAAAACAAATCCCCTCTCGCCCCTGCGGCCGGTCAATCCTTCAAGCTCGGGTCCTCTACCAGAGGCCTGGGGGCTTGAGAGTCTTGCGCAGTATCTTAGCTGTATCTTAGCTCTTAGCTGGACAGAGATCTCCGATGTCGTTCCTGGGATCTGCTGGAGCCACTGGTAGGATTTCTGGATATCAGCCACCTTCTCTATCTGCCGGTGGTACATACCGTGCAGGGGCCTGTCCTTCCATGATGGTTCCTCCTCATTCTAGGGTTTCTGTTGCCCGAGGTATTCACTGAGCACGCTGTCAGTTGGGGTCATCTTCCTGATGTATTCCTGGATGTTTTCTGCGTCCTCCTGGTCTGGGGTACTGACACTCATTAGTCCCCGGCCTCCTTCCTTCCGCTTAGTGTACAGCCTCAGGGTGCATGACTTGGGGTGAAACCCTCCATGCATGGTCAGGAGTTTCCTGATGTTGATGTCAGTGGCTTCTATCTCCTCCTTTGGCCCACTTATTATCCCAGCAGGGTACCTGATCACGGGCAGGGCGTAGGTGTTGATAGCCCGGATCATGTTCTTACCGTTCAGCTGACTCCTCAGGACTTGCCTGACCCTCTGCAGGAACTTGGTGGTTGCAGCTTTCCTAGCGGCCTCTTCATGGTTCCCATTCACCTGCGGGATCCCCAGGTGCTTGTAACTGTCCTCTATGTCTGCAATGTTGCCTTCTAGTACTTTGTTATCATCCAACTACATTTCTCCAGTCCGACTGACATTCCAATGTCATTGCTGTATATTCTGGTGGTGTGGATCAGTAAAACAATGCCTCATTCATTCTTGGCATATAGCTTGATGTCATCCATGTACAGGAGATGGCTGACAACTGTAGTCGGTATCCGTAGCCAGTCTTGTTAATGATCTCAGGGGTTCAGGCCTGTGCAGAACAGCAGTGGGAACAGAGCATCTCCTTGGTAGATCCCGCACTTGATGGTGACTTGTGCTATGGGCTTGAAGTTGGCCGCCACATTCCCATTGAGTTCCTGATGAAGGCTCTCAGGGGTTCCTTTGATCTTGTATAGATCTAGGCATTCCAGGATCCAGGTGTGGGGAATTGAGCCATAGGCCTTCTCGTAATCAATCCAGGTCTTCTCATAACCAATTAGTGGATTCCCATTCATTTCCCATACCGGTCCCATAGGTCATACATATATATATATATATGCATAACAATTTTATTACAGGAAAAGTAGAACACTTACAGTGATTGCTGTAAAATGTTATCTGCACATACAAGATAGATGGATATGTATATATATACACCCACTTTTTTCCCTCACACATTAAAATCTATTAAATAGAAAAGCCTGAACATTTTTCTGTAAAATCTTTGAGCACCCAATTAAAAAACACTTCACATTGCCAGAGAACACTTTCTGAATGATATATAGTTATATTTCATTATAATGCAAAAATAAAGCATGCAGAATCTTTTTAAGAAATTCTTTCTCAAAAATAAAGAAAATGCAATTTTCATTCAACTTTCATGTTGGATTGAGCAAATATGACAAGCTGCCCCACAAAAGCAACAATAGCAGTAGACTTAATCTAAATGTTACCAATTATAAATCAATAAAATAACTACATAAACTAAATAAATATATTTAAATATAGACAAATATAAATATCTTTATCAGCGTGGGACTTTACAGGCTGGCTTGAATTTTTTTTGCATATTTTAATTAGCCAACACAGACATTTTTTGCATTTGCCCCAAATTACAGTTCCAGGCTTTTACCTTTAATATTATTTGAGATATTCATGTTCAGACACTGCCTCAGATTTCAAGGTGCAAAAGAAGCAAAAAATTACTTTAAGTCGAGACTGAATGACCCCTTTTTTAAAAAACAAATCATTATTTCTGTTTTCTATATTCCAAGCTGCGTCATGTTGTTGAATTCACAGTTTTTTACTCAAAAAATGTTTTGTCTATTTTTTGTTTTTTGGTCTGTGTGTGTTGGCTGTGACCTCTTGTTCCCCACCTCAGTAACAAAAGACCGTCTTCCCTCGTAGTCGTACTCCCAGCCATGTTTGCAGCTGATTGTGGGAGTTCTGCTGAGGTCCCCCAGCTCCTGATTGTCACAGGTGAGCTCAGTGGCATTCCAGTCCACCTCGTACTGCTCACAGCTGCTCTGCTGACCAGAGCTGTTGTCCAGAGGTACTGTGAGCCTGCGACTCTCTGCCAGGTTCCAACCGCATGCCTCTCTCCTCTCCACCACTGCAGGGTCTCGACACCAGTGATCAGGGGTGAAACCCTGGAAGACTATCCCGACATACACACCTGCCCATGGCATGGACACCATACACAGCAGGATGAAGATACGCTTCTGGCAGCGGCCAAACTTCCCCGCTTCTTCTAAGATATCATCAAAAGTGGTCATGATTGTAGAAGGGTTTCTTTACTTTAACCAGCTGCAAAAAACACTCAGCCGGAGTCTAATTTGTATGCTGAGCTTCCCTTTGCAGAGTGACCATTGAAATGCACATGCACTGGGTTTTTAAACAGCACAAGAAGGAGCAAAGGTCCATAGAAATGCGTTGGTACTGCACAGCCTGTGCACTAGAGCATTAAAAGACGTTTGCTATCCAATTTACTGACATCAGAGGCCAGCAGAACGTCTGCTTTGGGGATTAATTTACATAAATTCCTCAGCGTGGACACATTGGCCTGGATGGTGACACAGTGATGATGCTTAATCAGTTAACATTTAAGAGGTGCTTCATTGGAATCTGTTAGACATTAAGAACTGAAAAAGATAAGATCAGCTGAAAGAAAGTGTTGAGTTTCTTGAGTCTTTTCAGACAAGTTTAAAGAACTTGAAGGCAGGTTAAGTGTCAGTCCAAGTTAAGTCAGTCAATTTAAGCCTGAATCTTGACTTACAGGATCAAGATTTAATCTTCAAGACAAGCTCATGTGTTGCTGGAAATCCTTTTGAAGTCAGCTCAAACTAAGACTCAAGTCTTAACTAGTGTGAAATCATTTTAAGCAACTTGAAGCCAGAGACAGGATCAAGTTATTGATAACAAGAGCAAAGGATGTTTTTCCCCAAAATTCTCCTACCTCATTGTACCTGAAATATTTTAATATTTGCATAGGTTTTAGTCTCAGTTTCTTTGAGACAAATTTTAAAGACCTAAGACCTATTCTTGGATAAAACCTCATTTTACCCAAGAATAGATGTTAGGAAGTCTCGTGTCATTCAAGACAAGTTCAAAGTTGTATGTCATTTCATTAAACATTCAAGCCTCGTTCTTCTTTCATACGTTAAGTCGGTCCAGACAAGATGAGATGACAAAATAAGTTTCAAATTGTTGAACACAAGCCAGATGCCAGGACGTCTTCAGGTCAAATATCAAGTTCGTCCAAATAAGAACTTAATTGTAATGTTGCCAAAGTTGACTTTTAAATAATTTCTTTTTAGAAATTTTGTCAGACATATAAAATGAGATTACACCACAAAAGTAATAAACAGCAGATCTCTTATTTATTCAAATAATGCAATATTTTACATATTTTTTTATTTTAAATAGGAAAACAGGCAAAGAGCTGAAAACATCAAACATAACCTTACATCAACTAAAACATAATGATGATATCCCATCATACCAAATCATTGAAGAAAGTTTCTTGTGCTTTTTTTAGTCTCTTTTTTCAGTTGGTTTGTCTGCTGCTTGATGTCAGTCTCACATACTAAATTTGTTTCATCATACCCAAATGTTTCCACGACTGTGGACAAAAACAAACAAACAAAAAAAGCACAAGAATGTCCAGTAATAATTTCAAGAAAGAGATGGTTCAGTACAGTACCATGCAGATGAGCCACAGGAACTTTGGTGCAAAGCAGAAACAAATTTAATGCAACAATGAACAAATAACTTCACAAACTTTACCTCCTGCTACTCTGAAATGAGGAGTGCTACAATGTTGAGACTCGGGAGAGATGATTACAAAGTGCCAAACACAGATAGACACTTTCAATTCACCTCTCAGACTAACAGGGTCAGGATTCTGGTAAAAAACTTTAAGAAGAACAGCTCAAGTTCATATAGCAAAACCACACGCTGAATGAACGAACACGTAAAAGGAAAGTTTATAAAAAGTCTGTTACAATCATATTTTATGATAAATACTGATCATAAATATTTCACCTGTTACCAATGTCATTGTCATGTTTTCTGGAAACCTGACCATGTGCCGTGTACTCTCATTCTTTAAGCTGTTAAAGGTAGATACACTTGCACTGTTCAGAATTTCAGATCAGTAGCACAATAATATGATTATATGATAAGAGAGTTTATTAAGAGAGTTTTAAAATGTCAAAAGCTGCTTTGGAAATGTTCAGTTTGTAATCAGAGAGAAACAGAAAAAGTAAAAGGAGGAGTGCGATTTGTTTCTACTCTTTGCTATCACAACACTCCTCAAACCCCTTTCTGTGAAACACTGAAGTTTACAGTGCAAATGACAATTATTTTATTAAATGCTGTTTCTCATTATTTTATCAGTATTTTTTGGGCACGTGGCATCATACAAAAACGCGCTTAACAATTATGTGTACAAAGCTTTAGAAATACCCTGAATGGCAAATCTTTGTTATTGAGGTTTTAGCAATAAACTCACATTTGAATACTGAGAAAACACAAATATTAATCTACACCAGCAATGCAACGGCAACTAATGTGATGAATATACGATCAAGGGCACGTTTTTTTATGGTAGTAAATGTCTGGCTATGGATCAACAAATGCACTGCAAAGTGATTTAATTAAGCTCAGGATTGTTCACCTCCTTTCCCCAGTTGGAGAAAATGAGAAGTTATTACTGATGTACAGAGATAAAGATTTATGCTACCAAGGGCTGCAGCTCACCATACTTCCTGGTTATACAAGCAGCGACACAGTTTTCAGATATCTTTTTTGTTCCAATTACAAGGCTGAAACTCAAAACTTATTATTGCCAGTGAAAGCAAACAGTTGTTTATAGTAGAGGAGTCGAAAACCAAAGAATATTACAAATTATTTTAATTAAAAAAATCGTTTTAGCTTTAAATGTGCCTCCCTGTTAGCAGTAATTAGGCTAAATCTTTAGACTTGATGTCTTCAGGGAGTTTGCAAAGTTTTAAACTGACATTTCAGTCAATTTGACCAACCAACCAAATCTGATTAATTAGTGGAAACCTAGAAAATAGACTTTCAGTTTAGTTTTTTTTTAAACGATTTTCAAAAAGTCCACCTTCCTTTATGAGGGTGTGCTACTTTTTTCTAAACCAATTAACTAGAAAAAATTGAGATTAACAGCAGCTATTTTATTGGTTTTCAGCTGCTCCGCACATCAGAAAGAAGAGTGAAGTGAAAACAGAATAATCCAACCTAATTGTTTTTGTGATGATCATGTGTCCATAAAATCACCGTATTTGAGGTGTGTTTGTTTTGTAAAATCACCCGGTCTGAGCTCTAACTGTTGTAGAAAAATCAATCTCAATCACGCTGTGTTTACACTGTGCAAGCTTACAGATTTAATTACTCTCATGTGGAAATATGGCATAAAGTAGGTTTCCATTATTACTGACATCCTCTGTGAAAAAGCAAAACATATTGCTCAACATCCTGCATTTTAGTTTCACTACCATCTTTTGCATCATGCATTTGGCTGAACAGGGTGGATTTCAGCACTACGAAAAGTTGGCTTCACTTTTCACGCAGCAATCAGATCTGAGTACAACAACCGAGCCTGTAAAGTACAAGAGCACACGAGCAAGAAAAAGAAACAAAAGAATCGATTTCCCTATATTAGTGCCAAGGGTGGCAGTAGAAATATGGCTTTAACAGGAGGGGAGGGGACCAAATCAATCCAAAGGAACGCCTCCAGTTTCACTTTCAACTTTCTTCAACCATCCATTCATACTTAAGGCCATCTCCATTTTCACACAGAACAGAGAAACAAACGTAATCAGCTCGGACGAGCCGTTAAATAATCACCAAAACAAACGTGTGACCAATTCACCGGTGAAGACTATAAACGAAACGTCCATATTATAGAACATTATCATCTATTTACAACGTCTCTGATCAAATCAAGACAAACAAAGAAATTCAATCCGTTGCTGGACATGATTCATAGATGAAAATGCAAAGTAAATTCATCAGTATGAAGGCATCGTGCTTTCTTTTCGAGGGCAAAGAAGGGGAAAACGGGTCTGCTATAAAAGCAACTGTAAACAGCACGAAAACACAAACTGGTGTCTTCATTCCCTTTTTAGAAAGAAGCTGGCACCTTCACTGCCTAAGCTATGGGAATAAATATCATGACAGTTTTTTCATAAAGTACCTGCGGGCCAATGGACAGCAAAAAAACAACTCCAAACGGAAAAAAAGTCTTCCTTATTAAATACCTTCACCCAGTCCACAAGCAGACACGCAGCCAGTGTTAGTACCATTAATCAAGGTAGGAAAACAGCTTCAGTTCAAAACACCAGAAGAAAATAGAAGATACATATATAACTTAATTTTCATTCACATCTTATCATGCCTCATTTCAGTGATGATATCAGATTTTCCCTTCTTGTAATGATAGTGTTGTGGTATCATTGTTTACCGTTTGGTGCATATGGTTATGGTGACATGTCTAGTTGACACATCAAGCTGGAAATCACATTAGAAAGAAGCTTTGTGTGCTCCCAGAGTCGATTTTAAGAGCCTCAACTGGCCTGTTTGTTCTTCATCAGACAAATGTGGCAAGGCTGAAGTATCGGGATCATGAAAGACAATATGGTGGAGTTCAAAAGAACCTTAAGAACACTTTAAATGAGCTGTCAAATAAAAATTATATGTGGACGGTGAACTGGACTGAGTCGGTGTAGGCCGAATGAAGGTGCAGCCCAATAAAAATATATCCCTAAAGAAAGGAAAGGTTTCTGTCTTCGGTGTGTTGTTGGCATTTCACTGTTGCTATTATGGAGACATTCACTGAGAGAGAAGAGTTCGGATTGGATGGAGAGAACCAGGAAGGACAGAGTGACCTCACACCCTGAGGAGGTCCTCGTCACTGTCGTCTTCTTCCCGTTTCCTGTTCGCTGCCGTGTTGTTACCGTGGTTAAGGCCAGAAGAGCGAGGTTTGCTGCTCTTCCTTTTCCTATCTGACTCGTCCAGGAGGCCCACCAGGTCCTCGTCGCTCTCCTCCTGAAATAAAAGACTTCTGTGAGCTTTTGAGAGCAATGGGTGCAATCATTGCTACCATGAACGACTGAGATGATACCAGAGAAAAAGACAAAGAACTGACTTGCAAGAAGGCGCTGCGATGAGCCGTAGAGTGCTTAGCGAGTCCTGACGATTTTATCACACGTACCCCGGGGACACTCAGCACCTCGTCTTCGCTGTCGTCATCCTGATCGTCCAGCGAGAACGACCGCAGACCCTCTGTATTCACCGGCTTGGTCGTGATGTGACCGTTGCTTTGGTTATTCTTGCCACGGTGCAAAGACGATGAAGATGTGGGAGGAGCATCGATCTCCTCCATCAGCCATTCCATCTCCTCCTCTCCTCCTTCTTCATCTGTGCTGACCTGAGTATTTAAAAGGCACAAACAATAAGATGCATATTAAGTTTTTACTCATCTACATGGTTGTTTAAAAAAAGCTTCACTAGAGTATCTGATTTGTAGCATGCTATGGCTTTTTGAATATTCGCTAAACTATAAAAATAACCTTAGTGTTTAATCATTGGTCATCATTGGTCATGTAACATGTAATCCTTAAGTTTTCCTTTTTTATTTATTAATATGATTACTTTATCACTTTATATTATTACCTTAAGAAAAACTTAAGTCCATGTTCAGGCACAGCTAGAATATGACACGGCTACCACAGCTTCATACAGCCATGTCAAAGTGGTCGTGGCTGCACCAGTGAATACTCAGATGTCTTTGCTGAAATTGGAATAGTGTATTCTCGCACAAATTTAGTTGTAAACGCAGACTCGACTCCGCTGGTTACCAACTGGTTGTACTCTGGTTAGATTTCTATATAAAACCAAAGTTGCCACAAAAATAAAGCTGCTTTGTCATTTGGCAATTTGTATTTAAATCCATGTCCTGCAGCTGCTTCATTTGTGCAGGCATTTGTTAATTTTTCTTCTGGCTGCACTCTGACTCTTTAAGGAGTTGATGTGAATTTCTGAGTATGTAGACAGCAACAGATTTGTGATTTTTGCTGATTTATCACCGTTTATCATTGTCAGAGTCCAGGCATTTGCTAGCTTTCCCCCATTCAATCACAAGCTGATAGCCTTGATGCACCAACGTTGCTTTGAATGCAGAAACTAACTGCGAGTGGTAGCACAACTGGTCCCCATCTTTGAAGCAACCATTTCAAAGGCAACAAGACTGACAGTTAATTGCTCCAAGTTGAACTCATTTGGGTTGTGCTGCTTTCTCCAGCCATTATTAGCCTAGGTGTGGCTGCAGCATAACATATTCCTTCTCTAGTTACAAGTTACAGAAACCCTTTAAATAACATGAGGGATCATGTTGGAGTCGGAGTTTTGAATTATTTTGTTTGTTTTGTTTTATTGTGCCATTTGTTATTTTGGCCTTGGCTTCACCCTGAGCAGCAGCTTTATTCCCTGTCAGTGCCAGTAACCCACTCGTGACTCTTCCTTACGTTATGCTTTCTGATCTTTAGACTGGGGAAAATACAAAGTAACTTTGAAACTCGTTCATTCATTAGCTCAACCAACCTTGGAATATTTATAGGAGACTTGGTTTCCTCTCCTACAACAATCAGCGATCTTCTGCCTCACCAGTTCCCTGGACACAGACAGGTGAGATTATGAAAGAGGCTTTCATACAAAATATTTTTTTAAAAATATATATATGTACCAAAAATGGATACTCATGGTCTCACCTCCTCTCTCTCTTGTGCAGCAGAAGCCCCATCAGACACACAATTAGAACCACCAACAGGAGGCTCAGCACCACCCCCATTGCTTGGCTCCGCCTAGACAGAGGCGGAGTCTCTTCACCGTCATCATTTATCTGCCTGTCAACAGTCCTGAAATTCAATCCAGAGAGGAGACTTCAACATATTTATCTAGTGTTTTGTGCTCTTGGGATTAAAGTCAGATTGTAAAAAAAAAAAAAAGGACTCACATCAGATCACACACAGCGTTTGTGTGCCACACAAACAGATACTGGCAATTGTCCGTCTCCAGCATAAACTCCGGGATGCCGACACCTGCTGACGGGTTACAGTGAAACCTTATTGTGGATGAAACCGTTTTGTTCTTCGCGCGGCCACACTCTGACTCAGAAGGCACTATCACATCCACATTTCCTCCTGATGGAAAAACAAAAACATGTTAAGATGCTGTGACCACTAAATGGAAGGACTCATGCTAAAATGAAATGGCACTTTGTTTCTTATGCAGGTGTGGGGTTTTTTTGCACTGATGTCATTGCCAATCACATGCTTTGCAAAGGGTTTTGAATGATAGATCAAAATCCTCTTCTGTTTACCTTTTATGTAGTACTTGGCTTTGTTGGATGAGCCAATCTTGCGGCTGTAGGTGTCATTCTGTTTCACCTGGCAGATGTTGGCACCAAGACATTTAGGCAGGGAATTATTGGTGATACCAGACAACTGGATGTGGTAGATGTAGCGGTCGCCATTGTTACGAATGTCTCCAGACGCCTGATGGTGGCTAAAAGGCAGAAAAAAACCCAAATGAAACTTTTGTGACAGAAAGAATTTTGGAAGTGCGTTTTCTGCTTGCTGATTGAAACTGAAATTTATATGAGGTGGAGTGTAATGAGTGGATGACACAGGTGAACTCTGTTACCTGAAGTAGAGCGCTCCCAGACTGAAGCTGACTCCAGTTTTAGGAACCTTTATGGTTCCATTTACCATCTGTACCTCCGTTGGTTTCACTGCACAAGCTTCCAGAGTCTCCCAGCCTATCAAGAACTCACATGAACCCTCATCAACCCTGCACAGACAAGAGAATATAGGATATTCAATTAAATATAAAATTAAGAATAAAGCATAACAGGTCTACTTTAAGATGCAGAGGAACAGTTCAAATAACAAAAAAATAAAAACAAAACAAGGGCACTGAGACTTGTGGGAAAAAAGACAAAAGAAATGAAACAAGTTAAAATTGTTTTAAAATAGACAATGTAAACACAACTTTTATGTGAAGATACAGATCAGGAAAAACAACACGTGACAATTTAACAGTGAGCTCTTCGATAGGAAACATTTGTTGCATTAATTTCAGACAATGTGATGCAACTGAACAACATTTATTCTGAGGGGAAATGTTATGTTACTCAATTAACTAAAACTAAAGTTTATGGAATAAAGCAAGTAAAAAAAAAAGAAAAGAAAAAAAAGCTAAAAAATTAGCTATAATCTTAAAACAAATAAACAGGATAATAAATGATTCAAAGTTTAAACATTCTGTTAATTTGATGCAGTAATTTAATACCAATGTTGTATTAAATGAATTAATCAAATTTCTACTGAAGGGAAACATTAAAATCTCTAAAAGAGGTTTTGTTACCTGATAACTTTGGGGTGTCCCACTGTGGAGCCGCAGCTCAGCTGGATTATGGTCTTGGCTTTCTGGCGTTTAGAGCATAATTCATCTCCTGCTGAATAGTTCACAAAAATCTTCCCACCTGTAGAGAAAGGGAAATCTCTTGAGACTGTCGGGATAAAGTTCTCTAACATCAAAAACACTCCTGTGAGAGAAGAAAACAAGACCTAAAGGCAAACAAATATGTCTAATCAGTGATCCTTGCTTACATATTTAACTCTTAGTCTACACTGTTTTCAGTTTATTTTTTATAATAATGGTAGTAAAAAACACCCAGTTTAGGGAAAATATCCTTTACACAAACTGACACCAATGAATGTAAAGTATTTGCAATGGTTTGCACACCACTGGACTCCATTTTCTGCGTGTAAACTCGGCCCAGGATTTCGGTTTTTCCTGCTGCTGTGCGGCGGCATACGGCTGCATCTTCAGGACAGGCTGGCAGCCCACCACGGATACCCTGACACAGGTTGATGAAATACCTGAAGCCACAGAAACAAAGATGCCAAATTTTAAAGAGTGAGGAATCATAAGACCACAGCATGCGTTTAGAAATTCTTTTTAGAAAGGGCTAATGCATCTTATATGAGGCATATGCATTGCTAAATATAAATAGATCTAATAAATATTGAAAAGTTGGAAAAGCATCAAAAGTGTGTGCAGAACGACTGCAGAGCTCCAGAATTGAACTGTGGATTTACTGCCTTCGATTAAGGAATCAAAACCACACTTACGAATCTCCTTTGTAGCTGAACTTCCACGGCTCAGTGAGGGAGGAAAGTGCTCGGAGGTCAAAGGTCTTATGCTGGCTGACGAGCTTACACTCCATCTTCCTTGGGGTACAAACCGCATTTGTGCGCCACTGGAAAGTGACTGTACAACCTGCTATCTCTGAGAGCAGCTCTGGAGAACCGATTCCTACAGAATGGTCGCATGTAAACAATATGGAGGACTGACGCTTAGCCGAGGCTGGGAGAGAGAGAGGGAAATAAAAAGAAAAACAAAAGATTTTCAGTTTTGGAAGTGAAGACAACACAGCATTAGGATAAGTATGTTAAACTATCAGGAAGGAGTTAATGCCTTTATTTAGACAGAAGAAGAAGACAATGAGAAGCCCACCCCCATCCTAAGTTGCCCAAAAATGAGCATTTACAGCTTGATAAAAAAATTGTTTTGTTTTCCTCATTCATAACAGGTGTAAGGACTGGGACTTTAGTTTTACCCTTTATAATACACTGGTTCAGGTGTGTTGTTAAGGGCAGCTCTCCTTTGGCCTCACCTCCAATAATTTCGAGTTTAAACAGGTATCATCAAAGAGGCCACATCCATCTTTTATATACAGTTCTTAGTTTTGTATTTTTTCCCACGTCAACATGAAGCCACAATTGATTATAAGTAATTTCTCTAAAAGTAAACAAACTAAATCTGACTGCTAAAACACATAAAAATGTTTTCGCCATGCACGAAGAAAGAAAGAGTTTAATCTTTTCAAAAGTGCATCTAAGCATTGCTCTAATCAGAAATATTGCACCTATACAAAATTTATCATTACTTTCATTCATGTGTGTTGCACTGCTGACACAACACAAGATTAGCTATTCTGTAAAACTTTTATCTGTGCTTTGGACCACTGATAGTGACAACTGCAGTTAGAAGTTAAAATAAAAAATACCAACGTTAAAGTTCATATTTTATAGTAGCCATCATATTTTTTTGTGTGCTTATTTTCTTATTACCCAGCTTTCGTGTTGCCATGTCCCAGCTTATGTCTAAAAGAAACAAACCTCTCACATCAACTCCTCAAAATACTCAGCAACTGAACACAAGCTGTCACCTGCACTGCAGAATCCCCACTTCCTATTGTGTCATAGTTGGAAGTGGTGGCACACCACAACCTGCCGGTTGTCAAACCATCTTTGATGCATTCTGTGTAAGTCTTCTTCATGAGAACGAATGGAAACGCACGCACGCACGCACGCACGCCTCACCCTCCGTGGTCACTGCATATAAATGCATAAACCTCTTAAACTGCTTTTCAAAAATTTGACCAATGTTTATAATAGATTGAGAGCTTCATCCTAATAAGGCCTGATTAGTAGAATAATTAATTAGTTTTACACCATTTGATACATTAAGAGGTTATCCAGGGTAGTTTTACTTTTCACCTTAAGCAATTAAACTGTCCTTTAATTTGAGATAACACCATTTTGGATTTTAGTGTGTGTGTGTGTTTTTTTAAACATATTGCAGTAATGCAGAAGACACACAATAACCAGTTTCACAAAAATCTTAACACAATTTTATTAATAGATGTGACATTTGCATATTCTCCTCATTACCTTTTATGTTATTTTATTTTCATTGTGTTTTTAAATTTTGTTTTCAGTTTAGTAGCGCTGTGTCATATCATACCATCTACAATTACATTGGTATAAATTTTTATGTGACCCCCCAAAAAGTGTAATCTTGATATCAATGATATGATGATGTAATGCATTTCCATTCAAGTGCACACAACAATGACACAAACCCCTGCAAGTCAGCCTCTGATTGATGATTTAGTAAAAGGAAGCCACTTTACACAATATGCATGAAAGCTGCTGTAGGTAGTTTGCCATCAGTGAGGGTAGCTGGATGGATGGACAAAATGCCCTTCATTTTTTCCATTTGTGGCAGCCAATGCTAGCTGGGATAGGTGGACAGTCTATCACATGGTTAAACAGAAAACCATTTGCACTGACATTCACACAGATGGGCAGTTTAGAATTATTACCCCACTAAGTGCATGTTGTTGGACTGTGGAAGGAAGCTGGAGTACCCACAGAGAACACATGCAAACACAGGGAGAACATGCAGGGAAAACTTCCTTAATTTTGTTTCCTCTGATAAATGCTGCTATTTGCAAGCTGCGGTGACCAATAAAAATGCTGTTCAGTCATTTTTCTTAAATAAATACTAATATCATTATTGCAAATTTGTATGACATATTGTGTATAGTTTGAGGCTGAACAATAAAACGTCATTTTCTTTCAGTTTTTTTCTTTTGAAGCATTTTTCCCATTAACATCATACCTTGTTTTTGAGCTAGCTATAAGAGCTTTACTAATTACAGAAGACTTTACCTGGTGTGCAGGGATCTCCTCCACCATACTGCATCAGCACAGCCTGCTCTTCGTGTTTGAAGTCCATTGTCATGGCTTTACTGATGCCAAATGATGACGCCAACTTGTCTGAACCAGAAACGTGGCACACTGCACTCTGCTTACAGGCCGGTTCTTCCACTGAGCCGCAGACTTTGATGTGATACGTACCCGAGTTCCCGTTTACCTAGACATACACACAGAGCTCTGACCTTCCTATGCTTCTAAACAAAGAATATTTCTGTTACAGTGAAACTTTTGAATCAAATAGACTTCCTCTGGTTAGAAAGTGTTCAGTATATCATCAGCTCACCTGGACTTCCCTGGAGAGGTTTGTCAGGTCAAATGTAAACTGGAGCTGAGAGTCAGTAAGCTGGCAGCCGCTGATGTTAATGGCATCTGAACAGACTATCGGGGTTGCCCACTCAAAGAAATAGACGCAGCCCTGCAGCCTCAGCATTTGCGGAGAGCCCTGTTCAGAGATATAAAGTAGTTAAAAAATAACCAGGATAAAGAGAACAGGCAAAAACTAAATACTCTTATTATATAGCTCTGCTGACCAGCTCCAGGCCTCTCCGGCAGGTAAAGACAATGGTTGAAGTGTAGTTCTGTAGAGGGTCCAAAGCACACTTTGTTGAGCTGTTGTAGGTGATAGATACCTCCCTTGTTAATTTGTTGAGCTCTGGACCACGGGTGGTGCGACCAATTTCCTTCAAGAGACAATAATGAAAATCATACATTTTTATTTTATTAACATTAAGTCCTTGTGATGTCACTGCCTTGGTAAGGCAGATCAAAGCAATTAAACTTTTTTTTTTTTTTTTTAAATAGTGTAAAGGACAGCATTTGTCAAAGAACTCACCACAGGTGGTCCGTCATATGGATCCATGCAGATAGCGGCTCCAGGTGGGCAGTTGACCCCAGGGATGGGGTTTAGAGGCTGGCAGATGTTGACGTAGAAGTCTGGGTTATCCGGGTCAATGTCATCATCTATTCTCAAAGGAGGAACATGCAGACTGTTAAGGACTGACACGGTGCATATTGTTGTACAGGGACTGGTCATTTTAACTCAAAATGATGCAACTCTGCTATATCTATAGGTGTGAGAGGTGAACCTGTGTCTCACTGACCTGCTGCTGTGTAGTATCCGCTGACATGAATCAGAGGAGTCAGGTCTATGAGAGCAGAGCCGTTCTGGACTGAACAAGTTACCTTTTTATTAAAGGAATAGCAGAAAAGAAAAATCCCTTTTTAGAGCACAAAACTATACTGTAAGTCATGAGCCATCAAACAATTACAACTTTAGAGTCCAGGAATTCAACCATGTTTATTTTCTAATGTTACCAAACTTTTAGAGACTACACAAAAGCTTCAGGGACATCTGCTTATCATTGGACATTCCCCGCTCCTTTGATGACCCCTAAGAAGCTGACTTCAGGTGACCTGTCCGCCTCTGTTAACTTAAGTTTGCTTCTCTCTGGGAAATTATGTGCCATATTAGGAAAGAGCACACCCTGTTTTCCAACTGAACTGCAGTATGTCAAAACAGCTTTTCAACATAAAGGCAGCACTACAACAACAGGCTGTATTGACTGTATGCAGTCTTTCTGTCTAAACAATTTTCTCCCTCATCTGTGCAGTGAACAGTAAGCAGCTGGTTATATCACAGCAAACACAAACACGCTATAATCATTTATGATTTTTCATCAGCTGTGAGGCTGTAGCTCAGGCCGTAGAACAGGTCATCTAATCTGAAGGTTGGGGTCTGCATGTGTGCAGGTAGGGACACCAAGGTTCACTCTGTTGCATCCATTGGTGTGCTAATTGTTAGCTAGACAGCACTTAAGTATAGAAAAGGTGCTTGTATGAATGGGTGAATGAGACAAGCGCTTTGAGTACTCATGGGAGCTGGAGTAGTTTTTATACAGCACTTTTCTACTTAATTTACTACAAGAGAAAACACTAACTTTATTTATTTATAAATCTTATTACAAAAGTACATTCCTTTTCCACCTGTGATGGACTGGTGAGTCTTCTCTCCCACAAACATACTTACAGGCTGCTCACAAACCAACGGTGTGTGGAAAGCGAAGAAGTGCGTGCACGTTTCAGTGTTTGAGCCAATCAGCACTGGCTCTGAGGGGGCTGAGCTCATGCTAGCTGGCCTGCACAAACACAAAACATTCAAAGCAAGGCTCGTTTATTCTTAATAAATATATAAAAATCACCAAGGTTGCATTAAAAAGGCGTTTAACAAATCTGTAAATACTTGTAGTGAGTTTACTCTTATTTAAAAGATGAAGCACTACTTCATCAATAAAGCTCTCACACTCTAGTTTTTCCATCACTACCAGATTCTGAAATAAAGGATTAATTCAAGTTAGTTTTACATTTAGGAAAATTGGAGGAAACAAATGACACACAGTATCACGATGTATACAGGTATGAATTTTCTCTTAAGGGGCACTTTAAATCTCAGTTTGCGATTCCCTGAACAACGCAGGTTTGAGAAAATGTGATTCCTGAGAATGCTCTATGCTTGATGTAGTTATAGATGAAAATTAAGATGCAAATGGAGGAAAATGTACCTGCAGATGAAGCTGATGACGGTGCTGTGGGTGAGGCTACGGTTTGCAGGGCATGGACTTCCTTCTTCATAGGTGAGCTCCAGAACATGGTCCTTGTATGAGAGCTTATTGCTCACCTTACCACCACTGACCACATCACTGCCTTCCTTAATGCACACAGCTATAACACATATTCATGGAGATCATTCAGAAAGCTTTAAATGTAAAACACAAACATATAAATATTCCATAGATCTGTTCTACCAGCTGGAAATCTGCTGAACGCTGAAAGTTTTTTTTGGAAATATTTACATTTCTTAGCAAGTGAGTGATCAAATTCATCTCAAACTCTGGGATTCATTTTTATTATTACTTTTTAATAGTATTTTTTTTCAGGACTGCAAATATATCCCATTGTTGAGCATTCGAACCATGACCTTACTGCACTTGTATTGCCACATATTATTCTCCCCCACTGTGTATCTGATGCTGATTAAACATTTCTTAGCATAGCCATCATCAGAGTTACAAATCCAGACCATTTTTTAACTCTCTGGTAAGCGAGCGGTCAATAATTTGAGAGAACCTGGAAATTCAAGTGTCTGTTTGGGTTTCATTCGTTGCTTGTGTTGCAGACAAACAGTTATGACGTTTTTGGTGTTTCATAAACTTTCTGAATATCTAAGCAAGACTAAACAGTAACCAGATGAAAGTTGAAGGAAGCAATCTCTCCTAACTACAGAGGTGCTTTGTTTTCTTTATAAAGTAACTGACTGGTTAAAAGCAGAACTGATTGCCTGAAAGTGACTCCTGTATACACTCTGATTCAATGATGACATAACAGAGACCTCTGATCGTCTCAGTGACTGAAGAGAAATGATCTGCTAGACTTCCATCGACATGATTGCACAACAGAGTCAAATTTATCTGCGCCAAATTGTATAATATTCAACTGAGAGATGCCCTAGACCAGAGAAATATGTGAAGCAGCATACCAAAAGCTACCACCACTGCTGATTTTTCACAATTCATAGAATTAAAATAATCCAAGTATACTTCTCACCTTGGTAGATCTTTCATTTTTTGTAATCAGAAATTGGCTAATATAATCCAGAAATGTGGTGCGGCTAAATTAACAACTCGCCAATTGCAGTGACGTACCAGTGTCAGGGCTGCAACCAGTGTTGGCCACAGATCCACAGATGTTCATGCGGAACACCATCTTCTGGTCCTTATGATGGTGCACAGTGTAACCCTCATCCTTCTTCAAGGGGTTCAGGTCAAATAAATGACCTATGGAAGATGTCATGGTTTAGCACTGCGGCTATTTAGAGATAGAGATTTAACTTGTGCACATCTTTACACACTCTTAAGAGAATACCAGAGATCAGCAGACATAAAGAGGAATAAAAAGGGAAAGCAGATGCTTTTTGAGAACTTAAATTTAAATGCATATTACCATATTACCATAACATTCTCCTTTTATTACTCCAGCAGGTATATCAAAATAAACAAAGATGATATGAGGAGAAAGTGTGTGTTTCTGACCTGTAGCAGGGTTGGTGACTCTGCAGTTGTCATGCTGGACACTATTTAGAGGGCAGGCAGCAGCTGTTTTCCACATGAAGGTGTACACACAGTCTTCAATGTCAGAGATCAGAGTAGGCCGAGAGGTCTATGTGGGGCATATAAATACATGTTTTTAATATTTTAAAATAACTCAAATTTGGACCCTGCAGTGAGCCTCTTCTACATGGATCCTACATTCCCACACATGTGTGGTTTAGAAAGCCTTTTGATGCTCAACAAACTGTTTACTGCATGTTTTACAGCCTGACTGCCATCAAACATTTTAGCTGACCATCTTTTGAGTCCAGTTCTTACCACTTTGTTTTTGTCACACTGGAAGCGGATGATACTGGTCCTGTTGCGGCTTCCATCTGGACAAGCCTGGCCGCTGGTGTACTGCAGCATTAGGACATTTCCGTCCCACGTAGGACCAGAATGGATCTGACCCAGACTCAAATATTTATCTCCAACCTTCAGGCATGACGCTGCAGTGGAGGGACACTTCCATGGGTCTGTAGCAAGGAGAAGGATTTTCAGTGGATTTCAAGACATAGAAATTTGGGCCAGAATTATATTTAAACTCTAAACCAGAGCTAGATGTAATGACATTACTGTATCCTTTACACCAACCTTTCTGCTTCACCAGCGACCTACAGACGTTAATGTAATACTGTTTATTTGTGTCCCCAGTGGGAAGTTCCGCCTCCCAGTTCCCAGAGTCCATAGCCAGAGGTGAGAGGTCGTACGAGTGACCCTGATCATCACTGACAAGAGAAAAGGAAAAAAGGAGAAAATTCTGAACTGTGGTCCTTTCTGTAAATGATAATTAAATTCTACTAAGTTATACAAACTACATACACTATAAGAAAAAACGAAGTCCGTGTGTTGGAGTCAAATTGTTAAATGTTGTCATGGTGTTACTTAAATTTGTAAGTCTTAGTTCAAACTGTAGGATCAAAGACGTTCCTTTGTCTCTGACCACCTCTCCAGCCAGTTTGTTGCTGGGGGAGGCTGAAGTGTTTTATTGTAGGGATCTATGTGAGGGTTCTGCTTGTTGCTTAGTAAAATTCCTGCTTTTATGATCCTTTTGGTGAGCAGGAGGTCACAAACACGCACCCCCAAACACACACACACACGCACGCGTGCACACACGTGCACACACGTGCACACACATAGTGCCTTATCTTTTAGAACATAAAATTGGAAGACAATAATGACACGAGGACGATTTACTTGTAAGAGCAGCTGGTGGTCTTGACTGGGACACAGGCCAGTGCAGTGGGCCAGCTGAACAAATAGGTGCAGTCTGGAGTCTCCCTAATATACTCCGGTTCTCCCTGAAAAAGTGAAGTAGCATTAGACACCATTGCTTAAGAGCTTAGAAGAGCTGTGTGTCATGAAAAATAACGGCCCAACATTATGTGTGTTAAAAAAAAAAAAAAAAAAAACCTGAATCAGAGAGATGTTAATTTTTTTTTTTTTGTATACATCTTGTTTATATTTTTTATCTATTCAGAGATCAATTCTGCAACTAACAGTGATGTGTGCAGAAGGCAGGCCCTGAAACACAGTGGCCATTTATGTGGAGACAAACCACAGGATGATTCTTTCAACCACAAATCTCCAAGTGCAAAACTGTCACTCAGTCACCAGTCAGTCTTACAGGTATCTGATCTGTTGCTGTCTGTTAACAACCCCTTCAAAGCTACATAGGAGGAGCAGATTTTCTGTGTGTGTTAAACTTACAGGATTCCTGTCAGGGTTGCAGGTGAAGTAGATATTGGTAGACCTCTCATAAACTTTATGGCAGATCTCTCCGCTGGTGTAGTTCAGGATGATCTGGTCTCCAACATAAGTTAGCACCTGGTTTGCCATTCCTGTGTTCACACGAGCGAAAATTCAAAAACACGAGTACTGTAAAAATGACATAGATTAAACATTACACTGTATAAGAAACTCTGTCTTTTCATACCTGCGATCTTATGTTTTCCTCCGGCAACTTGGCAGGAGGAGACAGTTTCACCTTCTGTCTTTTTGTGGGTGCAAACATCTGTTTGGAGTCCGCCGCAGATTGAAAGATAGTAAGTGTACTTGGCAGCATTTAGGGAGTAATCTCTACCTTTCAGAGAGCTCAGATCAAATTCATAGCCACTCTTAGGGTCACGAACTCGACAGTCAGCACCTATGAGGGAAAGTTCGGACAATTTATTGTCCATTTCCATGGTGGATCAAATGCTAAAATGTACAGATTTTGTCTCTATGTTTAACCTTAAGGAACATTTTCTGTCCACTGTCACAGACGTTTTTACCTTGTGACTTCCTGACAGGGCAGGCCTCGGATGTCCGCCAGATGAAGACATATTCACAACCATCTATACGGTCAAACATGGGAGAGCCCTTGAAGTAAATACAAATGGACACAAATAATCAAAATTTAGATTAAAAGAAATTGCTACAGGTCGAGTTGAACATGCAACATTTAAAAGACAAAAATGAATTTTTATTTGTGATTTGCCTAAAACAGACAAGACCAGAAAAAGCTACAAAAGGTATTCAGAGATTAATTCGGTACACATCTCAAACAAATGAAATCCATTTGCAAATACCTCAAGGGGAACTTATTTTATGTATTTTTGGTAACAAAGTAACCATAAAATGTAGCTTTCAGTTAGTGAGTTAAAGTCTAACAGTGCTACTGAAGAAAGCACTAAAATAAACAGTACAAGTTTTCTCACTTAGCCTCTATTGCAGTTAGAAACTAGAAAATAAACATCACATTTTTCCTACCAAATCTGATCCACACAACTAAAACATTTATATTATAATAATATCAAATAGTCATCTTGTGAACATTATGACTGGGTTAGTTCAAGAGTCTAAAAACACTGACCGGGTTTTCATCACACTGAAAGATGATGCGAGTTGAGTACTGGGACGAAGACCCGCATTTGTCTCCATTCTGGTACACCACGCTGATGGAGCCATCTTCTGCTGCCTGTGGGCTGGACTGGATGTATCCCAGGTTGTATCCTTTGCCACCAATGACAACGCAGGATCCCAAAAAGCCCACTGCAGACAATACAAAATGTTATACTCTAACTATTTGCCTGCATTTTTCCAGTAATATCCCGTGCCATCCTTACAGTCTAGCATTTAGGAAAATGCCTTTCCAAAAAACAAAACAATAAACAAAAAACGTCATTCATATTTTTATTTAGCTTTGATGACAACATGCATTTGCTGTGAGATCATTTTTATAAACATCACAACATTTATTTACATCCAGAACTGAATTAAATGTTAAGAACTTGTATTGATGATGGAAGAGTCAGACAGCTGCATAAAGTTTTTTCATTTGTGGAAAAACTTGGTCATTGACTTTGTAAGTAGAAGTGCTCTCTGAATGTTAAACATAGCTGTGATTTCAAATGTTGATTTCTATTAATTATTTGGTTTTTTTTAAATTGGACCGCATCAGTTCCTCAGAGATTCCATTTCCCCACTTTGGTTACAGATTTTCATAAATGCATTGCACAGTTTCTAAACCAGTTTCTGTAGTTTCATATTCTTAGTTATTTTCTTTGCTTGATGCAGGCCAATAATTTGACCCTTGTGAAACGGAGTAAAATCTCTTCTATGCCCACAGACTGGCAACGTGGTTGTTTACAAAGAGAGAAGCTACTCACTGCATCAGTTAGGGTTCATTAACCCGTTCCACTCAAAGCAATATTAATCACCGATCTCCAATGGAAGACTCTTCTTATTCTCTGCTCTGCTTATTTACACCAAGTAAATGAAGTAAGACTATCAAAAAACATATGTCAGACTTAACTGGGTGTATTTTATAACAATAAATTGTAAATGAAGGCAAATCAGTTAACCAGCAACCTGTACAATTTAAATGTGGTATCAGACTAGGTTAACAGTTCATCTGCATATTTTAATACAACTTCTGGAGGCTTACTGCTGATTTTTCGCTGTTTAAAACAAATGGCTGTGGAAGGAGCAGATACAAAGTTTGCTTGTCTTCTTCACATTGGAGTTTGCTGATCAGGGGCTTTGGTAAAAGTAAAAGTTTAAATGGTGGTCACCAGAACAGCTGCTTTTTTGGGCGCTAGAAACACATGTTCTTTAACTCTACCTGCACTCATCTTCTCAGCACTGGCTGAGTCTCTTTGCAGTGTGTAAACAGACTCTGGCTTCACATTAAACTGTGCCAACGTCATAGTCTCCGCTGCTGTTGTTGGTGTTTCTGTTTAAAACTGCGCCCTGTGTGGGCTTAATGTTGTCAGAATTTTTATTCACTAGCTGCTCTAAACATGTTTGCATTGCACGTCTGCTTTAGTCGCAAATGTGGGTGAAACGCTCACATTAGCATTTCCATGGTGACAATGGCGAGCTACGGAGCCGTGCCTCAAACAAAGCATCGAAGCAAAGACTTCGTATCGAGAATTTTTTATAAACAAATTATTCAAAATAATCAATGAATAGTTGCAGCCCTAGTTGTGTCAAATCCTCGTCAACGTCAAATCCTCTTATGTCTATCTAAACCTATTAATTTCTCACCTGGACACTCATCTACACGTGGGAGGGGTTTGCAGACGTTGATATAAAACCTCCTTGATGTGCCTGAATCTGTGTTTATGGGATTCCACGGGTAGTCATCTTCATCCCGGATCAGGTGACTCAAGTCATACTCATTACCATGTAAATCTAGAAGTGAAAAAAAGAAATCAGATTTATTCATTAATAAATGAAGACATGTTCAAGTTAGTAAACTTTTTTTTTTAATCTAACAAATTCTAAAAAAAAAAAAAAAAAAAAAAAAAATAGTGACACCTGAAAAAAAGAAGCCATGATAATTAATTTGTGTGTGTGTGTGTGTGTGTGTGTGTGTGTGTGTGTGTGTGTGTGTGTGTGTGTGTGTGTGTGTGTGTGTGTGTGTGTGTCCAAACCTGTGATCCTGCAGTCAACTGGAGCAGGCATGCAGGCCAAAGCGGTGGAGAACTCAAAGAGGACGTCATGGACCACATGCTTAGGTGAAGTACTCATGTCCTCTCGCACCAGTTTTAAGGATCCAGGGTAAGACTTTGGATCACACACAAAATTAATCCGGAAGGTGTCCCGAGTTGCTGATGAAAAAGCAAAAAAAATAAATAAATGGAGGAAAGTCACAAAAAGTGCACCACTGTAACGTAAAAATAGCATCAGTATTTTTGTTTATAACCATCGTGTTGTTTGATCAAAATACAAAATGAACGGACACTTGGCCATGTCCATCATCAGATCTCACTGTGTGACACATTTCAAGATCCAGCGTGAACTGCTTTATTTTGTACATTTTCTATTGTGCTTTTGCTACCTGTTGGAACGTCAACAGGTCCCCTGTATGTTAGTTGGAGGATGCCGTCAGTTGAATACTGGAGGGTCTTCTCCACCCCCACAGGGCTGATGGGGTGCTCGTTCTCCAGCTCACAGCCGGCCATTCCCTGACCACATTCAGCTACATCTGAGCAGATGTTTACCTGCAGGTAGGTGGGATACCACTTTGAGTTTGTGTGCAGTTTCCTTTATGCGATATTTCATACCATATAATAAGTAAACGTCTTAACGACAAAGTCTGTGAATACACAGTCGAATGATGTAGTCCAGCATCACACATCCAATTCAAAAACTAAAAAGAATACAAAACAAAAACAACAACAGGTAAATCAGCAGTAAAAAGACAATATTTTGGATCATTTTAGTCACTTGCCTGCCAAAGCTTATAAATGTTGGTATTTAAGTTTTATAGTTTTAATGTTTTTTTTGTTTGTTTGTTTTATATTTGATTAATAGGTTACATTTTTATTTAAAATGTTAAATTCAATTTTATTTATATAGCACCAAATCATTTTATATTGTAAAGCCCCTGCAATAATACAGAAAAAACCCCAACAGTTAGACAACCTCTAATGAGCAAGCACTTTGGCGACAGAGGGAAAGAAAACGTCCCTTTCAACAGGAAGAAACTTCTGCAGAGGTTAAAAAATTAAAAGAAGAAAAAAGTGCTAGTTACACCCAAATCCCTTTCTAATAAATGTCAGCTGCACTTGCGTGATCTTTGGATGGTCTCAGAAAACAAAACAAGCACAATGAGATTTCCGACCATTACTACAATGCTATGCTAACAGTTTGATGTCAAGTTAAATGATGTGCAATCATTTTAAAGCTGAAATTGTTGTTTCATCAGTCTGCATTCATAAGGTTTATCCGTTAATATAATTCATTACCCTTTTTAGTAGCATTTGAAAGAAAAACATTGTTTCATACTTTCACATTTTTTTAAATAAACTAAACGAGGACAATCAACATTTTTCATCTTATTCTGAAGTTTCATGAACTACAATCAATGCGCTATATAGCTCTAATGTGAATTTGAATTACAAATTAATTTTCCACTTACTACTTAAGGCAACTGTCATAAAGCATTCGTCACCCTACACGGCTGGCAATTAAATTCCCTCCTCACAATGCTTTATTTGATTAGAATTTAATACAACCATTTGAAAAATATCACTTGAAATGCAAAAATGCAATGTTTTCCATAGCACTGCGACACTTCCATGCAACACTTGAGAGCTATAATTTGCAGAAATTATGTATGCTGGCAGAATATTGTTGAAGTGTCTTACCAGGAATTTCTTGCCATTCCCACTTGTATTGTATCCGGTCTTGGAAGCCAAAGGCGTTAGGTTGTACTCAAAGCCAGTGTTGGGGTCCACCACAGCACATGTCTGATACGCCAAAAAAAAAAAAAAAACAAACAAACAAAGAAACCCCAAAAAACCCCCAAAACCCCACGCAGATTACAACCATTTCAAGTATTTTGTTAAGTTTACCACAGTGTATCAATTACAATTAAGTCAAATTAAGAATTAAGATCCATGCAAGTACACTTACATTGTTTGTGATGGTTCTGATGGCACAGGCTGCATTGGTCTCCCACATAAAGGTGGCAGTGCAGTTCTGGTACATCAGGAATCGCGGTCCCTTAACCTGAATAGTGTGGAGCGCAAACATTGTTACACTCAAACCACCACTGTAGACAACCAGCAAGCCATTCTCTTCTCAAAACTGCATTTACTCACGAGAGTCCCTCTGGAGCAGACCAGGTGAATGCGCGTTGTATACGAGAGTTTCTGACCGTCCGAATCACAGGCAGAGCCATCTGTGAACTCCAGCATAAGGCGGTCCCGTGCTTCGATGATCGGCCCTCGCTTTGAAATGCCCATGTTACTGACTGACACCACCTCCTCTACAGAGCCCTGAGGAGAGGCAGGAGGGAACAGGTAAATAATTCAGTATCAGACACCACTTACACTCTGCAGTTACTTTGAAATTCTTATTCAAATGTTCACCCTGAGCATGTTATTATAAAATGGGTGGAAGCAATATTAAAAAACAAAAAAAGAGCAGCAACAACACAGAAAAATCATTTGCTGAATGACTTTGTTTACAAAAATATAGCAAATCATATTTTGTGTCACTTTCTTCTGGGCTATTAAATGTTTGGTACGCCTATATTCATGTCCAGATCTTTCCATCTCTAAAGGCACACTAGACTAATCAATAAATATTAACATATTAAAAATAGTGTAGCAAAATAAGTATTATCGTTTCTGTCAACTGTAATATAAATTATATGATGGAAAAAGAGGAATTTGTTGTTGCCAGCGCTGTTGTCAGAGTTGACTGTAACTGTCAATTACACATGTAGGGATGGTAGTTAGAGACAAAGCCAGACAAATTTAAAGTTCAGATCAGTCCACTCTGCAAACTGCTTCTTGGTTGAATTCCTTTAACCAGTGGTAAAGTACAGATACAAATACAGATAGTTCTTTTTTCATGAGCAATACATTAGTAAATCTGGCCCATAGTGGTATAGTCACAATTCTCTAAAACCAGCAAGAAAAATTAACACAATCAATCATAAACCCTGAAGTGGATTTGCAACAAGGCCCTCTTTCAAGTCAGTTTCACAGTCCTTCTGGTCAGGCTATATATACAAGATTTCAATGCAATGAGAAAAGATTCAAAGTCAAATTTGCCTCAAGATCTTTGAAAAACGCATCCCATCCAGGCCTCGACTACCCAATCAGAGTTGGCAAAGGGGTGTATGGCTGGACTCACTGGTGTCCAGATTCTGATTTTGACAAGGTGTTTTGAGGATGATACTCAAGCTATGCTTTCTTGTGTTACTGCAGTTCACCGTCTGGTCTCCACCAGGGAAAGTTTGGTACAATGTTAAATATTCACCAGAAGACTGACATGAGCTGTGTGTTCTTCCTCAGTAATGTCGCATCTCTCTGATTTAGTGGAGGTGTTTAATGTTACAGACCTGTTTGGTTACATATTTCATCTCGCAGATGGATGCATCGCGGTCGCAGCCATGTACAGGGCTGATGGGGCGACATACGTTGATGTAATACTTCTTCAGATTATTGCTGTCGGATAAGTCCATCACCTGCCAGTTGGAGGTGGTGTGTGACAGGCTGAAATTGAAGAAGAAAAGCTTGACGAGGAGGACAGCAGATTGGAAACAATTCAGTGCTGGACTGGATGTACTTATTTTCATGGCCTTGGATTTAGACACTGGTAAAGCAGCTGCTGCACAATGCTTTTTAAAAGCATTACCTGGATAAGTCATACTGTTCCAGTGTGTCTGGATCGGTCACCAAACACTCATGAGGTCTTTCAGGGCACGCGTAGGAGGTATACCAGCGGAAGTTGTACGTGTACTCGTCTTCTACCTGAACGAAGATTTTAACAAACAGATGTTTATATACAAATCATACAGGAGACACAAAATACGTCAAACACTGTTTAAACAATCTGACAAAGAGGTAGGGAGGATTTTACCTGGAATTCTGGGTTTCCTGGTCCAATTTGTGGGTCACAGAGGAAAGAGATGAGCGTAGATCTGGGAGTGTGCTCTTCGTTGTTGTATGGGGTGCCGTTACTGTAGTTCAGCTGAATCAGCCCATCGTAGTACGACAGACGGGAGTTCTGTTCCCCAAGACTCCAAAAACTAAATAGGAAAGGCAGGAGAAAAAAATATGATGTAATTTATTCATGTTTCTTTATTGCTGAGTGTATTTAAATCACTCAGTTTCAGGATCTTTAATTTAATAATGAGTGTGTATTGTGTAACACACAATGTTGTGTGTTGGGACGTAAAATGACCAGTATAATGTACAAAATGCAGATTGATAGAAGGAATGCTTAACTTAGGCTTCCAAAAAAAAATATAGATCCTAAACTAAATACATTGTTGCACAATGCGTGACGCTCATTTATCCCTCTTCTTTCCACTACACCTTCAATACAGCAGGAATTTGCAGTGCAATCAGATGGAGGCAGATTATTATTGAATTCTTGATCCAACTGGTATTAAAATTAGCAAACTAAGGTAACACAGCAAAAGCACACTACGAATACTTCAGGGATAATTTACATTGATTTCTCAGATTTGTGAGAAAATTCAAGTCAGTTCATTTTTTAAGCACAGTTGTTTTTAAAAGTGCTTAAAAGTGGAGTGAAAGTTGAGAAAGTGGGGGAGAATAGAATAAAGAAGTGCGATTCTTCTTGCATGTTTGTAGCCTGTAGTCTTACTTCTTTTGCACCTGGCATGCGCCGGCCTTCTCAGGACACGACGAAACACTGACTGGACCACAGACGTTGATGTAATACTGATAGATGCCTTTAGTCAGGTTGTAAAAACCACCATGAGGCTTGGAGAGGGGCGACAAGTCGAAAGAGAAGCCTGTGGAGAAGCAGAGGTTAGTTAGAGGTTAACAAGAGGATTTAAAGTAAAGAGACAAGAAAAAGGCAACCACAGTTTTTTTTTTTTCTTCCTGGTTTGCCATCATGAAAGTAACATGTGAGAGGGCACACGTGTAGCCTATCATGATACAGGTGTTACATTCTCCACTAGGTGGCAGTATCGAGCAAGAGTAGTGAAACCATGGTGTGTTCAGATGACTTTTTATTAATTAACTTTTTCAAGATTATTATTTTGTCATTCCTGGCGTGCGCACACACATGCACAGACAGATGCACACACAGCTGGAATTAATTGCTAAGAAAACATAATTCATTTTGGATTTGGAAGTATCAATTTTTAAAACGATCACATATTAAATGGAGCAAGATCCACTTTTCTATCCCCTTTTTGTATTTATATATATCAGAAGACAACAGGTGTTTTCTTTATTTTATTTTCTAACAGTTCATTTAAACTGCATAAAAACTACAAGATATGCAATGAGCTCTAAACTGAATTGTCTGGAAGATGATGAAAAAAAAAAAAAACAGATTTAAAATAAAAATTTGTAAATCAAGAAATACTTAAAACTTTGAATTGTGATTTTTTTTTGCCTATTTATTTGTCCTTCATTTCTTCCACATGTAAAGTATATTTGACAGCAAGGCACAATCAGCTGTATTTGACACAGACTGTCAGATTGTGTGGAGAATGTTGACGCTGGCAGACAAATATAGAGTAGGTGCGCCCCACTGAAGGCAACAGTGTTAATTAGAGCTAAAATCAGTAGTCAGTTAATCTCAGTTTACTGCTGTTAAATTTAAACTTAACTGAATTCAGAGCGAGACATTAACGTCAGCATCTAGTCATCTTATCGACTGACAGAGGTTTACCCCGACTTTTACAAACAGCAGTGTATTTCAAATACAACACTACATTCTCCTGCTTGGAAAGGACAACTGGGTGAAACAAATGTGATCAATGCATTCACTGTCTACTGAGGTAAAGCAGACTAGCCCAGAGTTGCTTTGCAAATCTTTACAGAGCTTTACTGTGTGAATCAGTGAAGAAAATTACAACTTAGTCTGCAGTCAGTTAGTGTTTATTATAATGTGTAACTCTACAGAGATGTTGACAGTCAACCGATTTATGGGTCTGATTTTTGCACTTTTACAAATAATAATAATAATAATAATAATAATAATAATAATAATAATAATAATAATGGATTGGATTTATAATGTGTGTCTGTTTGTTATGATTTTTTAAATTCATTATAAGTGCTGGGTTAAATTGTACCATTTTCTAGCAGTTCACAGTCAAAACAAACTACATCATGACCGTAGTGATTCAAAGCCAGTGGAAATTAATTTTAAGAGCTCAGAAAGATATACGATCAGATTTCCAAGTGAGACGTGAAGGATCATGATTACCCCCTTTTATCTTTCAAGGAAAAACTTACACAGAAACTTATTTATGGATTTGTGGCTGAGAAATACCATTTTCTCCTTCCTAAAAGCCTCTATTAACCCTGTTGCTACCTTGTTTTCTTCCATCCTTTTTCTTGCTCAAATTAAAAACTAATGAGGAAAAGCCCACACATATTTTATAGTTGTGTGAGCGTGTCATACCTGCTTGAGGGTTCTCCACCTTGCAGTTGTCCCCCTGCGTCTTCGAGAGGACGCAGGCGGCGGCTGTGTACCACTCCAACTCATAAACACACTTATCAGATGAGACGCCAAGAAGGACAGGAGCACTATCGAGATCTCCTGCAGGAGTACAGGAAAAAGAAACGCAAAAGAGTCAAAAGTAGCAGAAACATAACTAAGAAAACAGAGAAGAGGGTTTTAAAAAAAAAAATACCTGGTTTGCACTTGAGAGTCAGGATAGTTTTGATCCTTGTCTTGTTTTGGGTGCAAAAACTTCCATCAGTATACATCAGCCTGATGTCGTTTCCAGTTTTGGTTTTCTGGGGTGAAGAGAGGAAGCTTCCCAGGCTGATAGTTCTGTTATTCTTATCTGAATAAGAGACAATACATAAAGCACAATGGTTATATTCACTGCAAGAAAAATACGGTTTGTCTCATACTTATTGGGGGGGAAGTATGCATGAGGACCAAAATACTATAACTTGTCAACAAATCTATTAAAGTACTCAGATTCAACCAGATTAATCTTTAAGAACGCCCTCCTTGTGGACATTCTTACCCACGGCACACATGGCGGCATCCACTGGACAACCAGCTGCCCTTCCTGTAGGGATGACTTTGTGGCAAACATTCAGGTAGTAACGCGAGTCTGACTTTGACGATTTATCATCCACCACCTCCCAGTTCTCACTGCCCTCTGACTCTGAAGCAAGAAAGAAAAAATAAACATACAAAAAAGTTGTTTTTTTTCCCCTAATTTTTCAGTCACATCTGAAAGCATGGTACTGAACAGGTGCTACGATGAGAAGCTATGGGCACAACCAAGTGAATTAACAGTAATTATAATAAAAGCAACAGGGAAAACATAGAGTAATATAATTTTAATTAGAACCACATAGTAACTTATTGTGTGTAAACCTAAAGAGACAAAACACGCTAGATCAAAGTGAAATACAGAAATTCTTCATGCTGAGTAAATAAACTTAAGCATATGGTATTTGTAGTTAGCTACATAAATACATGCATATACCTATGTACCCCATTTCCTCCTTAACAGGTCGGCCAATCTGAACCAAACTTAATACCAACATCACTGCACAACAACGACATGAAAAATTATAATAAATCCCAATACTTTTAATTTTCCAAGATATATTATGTTATTTCATCATCATCATCACCACCCCGTGTCACTCATATGTAACCTAACAGTCACCAAAAGTTGCACCAGGGAAGAAATTGTGTTCAAGTCACCGCTAAACACTAAATTAAGAATTTAAAAAGGCACCATGGGCCTGCCAAAAACTAGGCTTTTGGTGGAAAAGCAAAACCAGTACTCGAAGAGAAATTTAACTGATCTGTTAAAACTAGGGCTGCTCGATTATGGCAAAAATGATAATCACGATTATTTTCACTGAAATTGAGATCTCGATTATTTGACGATATTTATTTAATAACAATGTATTGAATAATGACTTTAAAGATTGTCAAAAAAATAATGTAAAATAGTGTGCAAATACTGATAACAGTGCAAATGTTTGCAATATAAAAAATAAATGAAAAATGTAAACATCTATGTTTAGTGAACTTTGCAGTGTTGCTCTGTGGTGCAGCTACGACACTGTAGCAAAGTTTACACACTATGTCTATTTGATCCACGTCTGACTCCGCGAACCCATAATGTTTCCACACCACTGAAGTTTTTTTTACCTCTCTTTTCAACCAACAGCAGTCACTCTCCTCTCCAAATAACTTCTGCTTAGCTTTCCGAGCTTCCCTCGGGTCCTCTTAATCAGTGGTCCCCAACCCCCGGGACTCTGACCGGTACCGGTCCGTGAGTCGTTTGGTACCGGGCCGCGAGAGTTGAGGCTCAGGTGTGAAATGTATAGTTTTCAGGGTTTTTATCGGTTTTCAGCGTTATTTTGTTATCGTTTACTCGGTTTTCCTTGGTCTTTTCACGTGTGTTATGAATAAATCTTCTTTTTTTCGGTACCGGTACTAGTTTTATTTTGTTGTATTTATCCGCGACACCTTAAAGGCCGGACCATGAAAATATTGTCGGGCATAAACCAGTCCGTGGCGCAAAAAAGGTTGGGGACCGCTGCTCTTAATTGTTGTGACACGTGTTCGAAATGCAGAGAGGTGCGCTCGATTTGCCACACGGAGCAGCGCGAGAGTAAAGCACGAGGGAGGGGCTAATAATCGGCTCAGTCATTTTTAATGATCGTTAAAGCTCAGATCGTAATCGAGATTAAAATTCGATTAATTGAGCAGCCCTAGTTAAAACTCACCTGGGTATCTTGTGAGGGGTGAAAGGTCATAACGCTTGTTGCCATCTGTGACCCGACATAACAGATCCTCCTTCTCTTTGACGCAGGCAAACGCCGTATCCCAGTTAAAATAATAAGTGCAGTCGGTTTCCCCAGCAAACTCTGGATTCCCTCGCCCGCCGTGGGCTGCAAGAATTAAAGGCAAATAATATAAAAGTACTTAATAAAGACTGAACTTCACCTGAAACTCCATATTTATACATTAAAGGAACAATGTGCAAATTATACAAGGTGAGCCTTACAATCATTTCTTATTTATTTAAATGGTAATTGTGCATTTATTTTATGAATGTGAATTTTATTAGAGTTGTCTTAGAGATCAACTCCAACGACACTCATAAAAACTAAATATTATTTCGATTTCCCTTTTTGGAGTTTGACCTCCTATTTGCCTTGTCTGTGCAATTTGCTTTGTTTTACAAGGCAGAACACCGTGTAACTCTTTTATAATACAGATATGTCCGCTCCGTTTTTTATTCTACTGCCAGGTGGTGCCAAGAATTTCAGCATCTGTGAGAAAGCAGAGAAACAAGTTGACTCACAAGCAGTCTTGTTGCACTGAAAGTTGATGATGGTCATTCTCTCAAAGCCAGAGGAGCATTTAAGGCCATTTGGATAGATCAGAGTCAGATCTCCATCTGAATAACTGAAAAGGAGGAAAAACAATGGAAAGGGGAAGTAAGGGGGTTGGAAAGGGAAGATTTGCTCTACAGCTCCATGCTCATGGATCAATGTCAGGATATCATTTTGACAATTTACACATCTCAACAAGCAAGTTTATTAAATCAAATTAGAAAACTTATTTTCAGATAGTTAGAAAGAAAAAAAAAAACATTTACAACTTTAATAATAAAACCATCTTTGATCCTTTTGTATTTCGTGATTCTCTGACGAATAGTAATCACGGCTAGTGGACTATTCCACACCCATACTCCTATACACACTTCACAAACACACAGAAATTACCGTAATGTCTGGCTCTGATATTTTCCAGCCACAATCTTCCTTCCTTCGCTAGTCTTCACCTGGCAGGACGATATGAACGGCCCGTCACCACATTCCTGAGTGGGAACCCTACCACATATGTTCAGGTAGTAGACGTAGCTGTCAGGTGTGCCACTGGGCCCAGACTGTGTATAGTATGGATGATCCGAAGCTACAAACACAAGAAAGCATTTGAAAGTTTCAGTCAACATGTTACTGATTTTTATCTTACTGCATGTATGGACATTACCTATTAGGAATATCAACAGAACCAATAACTACTTTTCAATATCAAAATTCTGACAACATGATAACTACACATATATGTATGTGTATAATGTTTGTTTATACATATATAATACATATAGCTAGGTGATAGTTAGCTTAGCTGGCTGGAGGCAGCTCTTCTAAAACTCTTATTAAACTGTACAAACTGTTGCTTAATATGTGGAAGATCAAAACAGGACATAATGTAAGAATTTGCGAACACCTGGTATATGTGTTTTGTTTTGTTTTGTTTTTAAATAACTGTCAAATAAATCCTATGTTTCAATTTCCTGGACCCTGAAAATGTTGAAGAATATCAAAGCCTCTAAAGGTTCTTTCACTTTTTCTATTAAGCTAAAAATGAAGCAAGCATACTGGCTGCATCTCAGCACAGCGCTCAAAAAAGAAAAGAATGCATTCAAAACTCATCAGATCTCACTCCAGTGACCTGCTGGAGGTCATTTTGTAAGGCTCTAGTAGAGCTCATCCTGTTCTGCCCTTGCACAAAGGAACAGATACTCATCCTGCTGATCGGTTAAGGACTTTCTATGGCTTTGTCCAGCTCTCCTGGAGTAACTGTCTATATCCTGGAATCTCTATTATGCTCTTGAAACTGTGCTGGGAAACACAATAAACCTTTTGGCAATGGTACATATTGATGTGCCATCATTGAGGAGGCGGAACTAGTGAAAAAACAGTCAGAAAAGATGAGGGGAGAAAAATGTCAGTGGGCTCCACCTATAGAACCATTCCTGTTTTGGGGGTTGTCACTGTGTTGCCCCCCAGCACACCTATTCTTAATTTCATGACACCAAATATGATTAGCAACACCCTCTGCTACTTATTTGAGTAGGTCAATATTCCAGACATTTAATAGGCTTCCTTTAATTTTTTGAGCAGTGTACAACAGAAAATGTGATGTCTTTTTATCTTATCCATAAAAAAAGGGAGGGGAAAAAAGAAAATCACTGATGGCCATCAGCGATTTGAAATAAGCAGTTTGTCAATTTAAAGAACAAGAAAAATGTTTATACAGTCACACCAAAAAATGAAGCAGGCAGAGATCCGAAAACAAACATGAGAAAAACATATTTTTCCTTAAGTTTTTCACTTGAAACTATCCTTTTGTCCCAAACTGCAGACTGGCACACAGACTTCAAATGGACTGTGGCAGTGAGTGGAAAAACCTTTCACATTTCTAACAAAACCAGGAAGTTCATACACCATTTAGTCATAAAGTCACTTCCTCTAAATGGGCCTAAAAAAAGCAGCAACATGAGACAGTTAAATATGTAAAACAAGTTTTGTGTAACTGCCAAAAAAATAGATACAATGTTTGAGCTTTATTTTGCTTTTACACTACACGTCTTCAATTTAATTCAGTTTTATTTATATAAACAACAGCTGCCTTAAGGCAACTGACAGTTTTGTTTTTACTAGCAGTCCTTTGATAGTTACAACCTTATTTTTTCTAATTGTAGAAACCAGTTTGAGGAACAAGGATGTATTTGTCACATGGCAGCATTTGTAAAGCTAATAACTCGTCATGTTAACGTGACATCAGCTGAGTGTGGTTTACTACCACTTTATTTTTATTTTCATTGGATTTTAATGGTTCCCCCATTGACATTTCATTCTTCATACAACTATAAGGAATAACTTATAAAAGGTTGTTTAAGCTGTTTAAGATGTTTTAGAGGAACAAAAACTTACAGGCTAAAGTGAGAGGAGTTAGGTCTATGGAGATGTCATGCTGTTCGCTGGTCAGTTTGCAGGTATGGCTCTCCAGATAGTCTCTGTGACAAGCGTATTCAGTGACCCACTCCACCTCGTAATGGCAGTTTGGCTTAGCTATCATCGTAGGAGTGCTGCCCTGTGAATGTGAAAATTAAGTAAAGTTAGGGGTTAAGGTTCATTCTGCTAGCTGTGCAAAAAAACAAAAACAAAACACCCCTCCCAAAAAAACAACAACAATAATAACAATGAGTATGAATACATTTTAAGCAGTGAAACAAACAATTCATCATGAAGACTGTAGCGTAACCTACCAAATGCCTGCTTGATGGGCATCTGAAGGTGATGTTGACTGCTGGTTTGCTTGATCCACAGATTGCTGGAGGATTCGAGTCGTCACTTAAAGAATACTGTAAACTCAAGCTAGAGAGGAAAAAGTGCAAGAAGTATGAAAAACTACTAAGAAAAGGTCTTCTTTTCATGTTTATTTTTTCATATAACCAGTCGGTGCTGACTTAACCTGTGTTCAAACTTACCAAAGGTTATGTCAACACATACATATATTTAAAAACATGACTATAGCACATCTGCACATTCTTGACCTTCTGATAATCTTTTATTCCTGCATATACTGCCTCTTAGCGCCAAGATTAGAATTTAACTTCAAGTTTCAACTCTAAACCTGAAGCACCAGACTTAGAAGACAGCTCCAAAAACAAGCTTCAGGAGAGCCATACCTGCAAACTTCACTGTCATTACTTCCTGTTCAGTGTAAAAGTTAACAAACATGAAGAAAGTACCTGTCATCAGTCATTAGCTCTAGCTGCTGGGTAGGAAAACCCATGTTGTATGAGCCCTCACGGGTGACGAGGCAGGCTGCAGAGCCCTCTGTACAGCCTTTGTCTGGTAGGTCTGAGAGACGATTGAGGAGAACATGAGATTTAAAAAAAGATTCTTAAATTTCTTCTTGTTAGAAAACTAATTCGGTGTGATGACGATATGCAGGACAGCATGTAAACAACAGTCACAAGTCCCTGCCCCTTTGTTTACAGCTGCTTAACGGGTGTTAAACAGCACTGAGCTTGGTGTTCCTCCGAGCAACATTTTTTCACATCACTACTGGTGTCATTTGGTGAACACAATTCTTTGGTTCACCCTCACCAATGTGTTAGTGTTTTGTTTTTTGACTGAAGCAAACAGCTTGATCTCAGTGGGAAAAAAGAAAAAAGCCTCAAAAGAGTATTTTACACCATCTGCTCCGCACCAAACAGCATAAACGTAAAAACAGTGACTATGTCATGGAAAATTTGGCAACACAGTGTGTGCTACGCAATGCAGTGAGCAGTGCTGCAACTTTTACACAACAGAACCCAAGCAACCACTCAGTAGGATGCATTGTGATTGGCCTGTTTAGCACTGTCAATTCTGTCAATGTCAGTTTTTAAATTCATCAGTGAGAGACTTAGAATCATCTCTTCAATAGAACTCTGGCCCCAGTGAGGATAATCACCTATGCCTTTGCACACCTTAGCTTATTTGACAACTTATAGTGGGTTAACCACCTTCAAGACAATCAAGGGGACAGCCCTCCCCCATTAGTGGTTAAATACCCGGCAGTCTCTATCAGTCGTCTTAGAACTGAACCGGGCTCTTAATGAGAGAAAAAACATCTTATTAACACCAGAAGTTTTGTCCAGCTGCCTTCTTTTCAAGCCCTCAAAGCCAAACACAGAGCTAAAACCATGTAAATAGTGGAATCTGGAATCCATGTAAATGAAATGACAGAAACATGAAAAACTACAAGTAATTATATATTTAATTTTAACACCTTGATTTTTTTTATTTTACATTTAAATTGAAAATTTTAACTTGCAAAAGCACCACTATTGCTTCTATTTCTATGGCTTTCCAGTAATTGCTTTGTTTAACATACAATGTGGCGATGCTATGCAATATTTTATTGTGCCACATTATAGTAATGACCATCTATAGACCTTCAAGGAATGGACCTAGATTTAGGGAACACATGAAAACAAAGAAGAAGGGCCTTTAAACAGGCTCCCTTTCTGCTCTGTGCACACTTTGTCAATGTAGTGTTCCTCAAAACAAAAAAACCCTCATTATTACAGAATCCAATCACTTCCTTTCCTTCAAGTACTCACTGAGACTGCGGCAGATGTTGATGTAGAAGTCTATGCTGTCTTCGCCGTCGTCCACTAGATAGCCATCTTTCAGTTTTATCAGAGGACTGAGGTCATGCTTCCTCCCATCAGAGTCAAACACGTAGCAGGGCACCTGGGCAAAGAAGAGCTGGATTAACTCTACAATACAGATGTATTCGTGCACCACTTTATGCTGCATTCACAAAAAAGCCCCCCCTCAACAGTTTTACTGTTGTGTTACCACAAACTTTGCACTGTGTGTGTTTATAGCTATCTGATAATACACAACTTAGTAACTGTGATCATGGATATATCATACTCTTTGGTTTATTTTGTTGCTTCTAACATTTTCCTGAACAAATTCATTTCACACATTTTTTCAAATGTTTCCACATTAACAGGATCACTGTCACAACATGTGACCCATTTTCTGCACAGATAAACGCTGTAAACATCTTTGCAGTGATGGAATATGGTTATACAGCTTTCCATTTCTTCTTCAGCTCATTGTGTTTAATCACAGTGAAGATGTCATTCCTTCTTTCTTCTAAATGTAAAAGTCTGTTGAATGAGTCAGCAACCCCATCAGATGCTCCACCGCACCTCTTTATGTGGCTTGAATTTGTCTTTCTTGCAGGCAGCGAAGGTCTTCCACTCAAAGTAATGCACGCACTGAGACACGGTCACAAACTCTGGAGTCCCCTGCAGAACAAACACAGGAACATGAGTAAGAAAGGTAGTTTCATGTTGACACAGGTGATGAATGCATGCTAAAGTATACGGCACATCGTCCATGACATCAAAGATTTAAGCATTTAAGATGCTGAATGTGTCATTGTTTCCATTATCACAGAGAAATACAGAGTATTAACCTTTGTTGTAGTTATATTGTGGGGAGGAACTTCTAAGTAAGTGTTGAGCCTCAAACAAACACAACCACAGCCTGCTGCTGCTTCTGGATTTGCTGATGGTTCAGTGCTTCATTCAGAGTTTCTCAAAAACTCTTTGACAGCAGCATTGTTTTTTAAATTCCAGGTATTCTCCACATTTTAGCTGCTGTTTTACAGAGTCAAAAACAACAACATTTTCTCCCATTAATCCCTTTTACTTTACTGTCATAATTGTGTATTCTAATATTACAAATGCTTAAAATTTCAAATGACGACATAAAAGATCAGTGCATGTACAAATAATGCCAGCCTATAGCTGTGTGACATGAGAGCAGATATTCTTAATAGGGCCACCTTAGGTGAGCTGATACCCCCACACAGGCACTGTTTGGTTGGTTCGAAGAAAGTGTGAATCGTGCAGTGCTACTCTAGCACAGTCCTTTTTAGTGGACTGAAAGGACATCTCTGAATGCTTCACAAGACGTCACTCCATTTCACTGATCCTCAAGCCAATGCTGAACATTGCAACCTTAACCTTTATTAAACAGGTAATCCCATTGAGACTCAGCTTCTCATTTACAGGAGAGACCTGTTCAGACAGCAATAAATAACAATAAAAAAGTAGTAATAAAAGAGGTAAAATTAAAAACTTAAAAACATATATTTGTATTGGGCATATGACAGTAAAGGGAAACAGGAACATAATTTGTTTGCTAGAAAATTCCAAAAGTGATTAATAATAAACACATCAAGGATTAACTTCTAGCCCAATAACCTTTATTTATTTTCCTAAATGTACTGATAAAAATAGATATTGAGGATTTAACTATAACATCTATAACATTACCATTTAGACCTGACTTAAAAAGGAGGGGTAAACTACAACAACAAAGTAAATATAGGAATAACATGTTTAAAGATAATGCCATATGTTAAAGCGCTCGGTTTTTTAAAACTCTTTTGCAACATGTCTGAAACAAGGCACAGTTCTGTTAAGATAACGTCTAGTATAATCTGCATTTTGCTGTCATCACTTCTTCTTTTCAGCATTTAGTGATTTGCCCTAAAAATTGTGGAAGCCACTTTTATTTCTCCCCGTCGTACACTCTGAAACAGAAAACTCCTCTTTGTTTCTCGACAGGAAATGATACTTCAACCCACCACTCACCCACCCCATCAAAACCACAGATACACACAACGCAGCGAGCAGGATCACACTATGAGGTATCTGTCATTATTCTACATCATTTCCAGTCACAGATTCACTGACAAGCAGCCACAGGAATCCAACAATCATCATCTTAGAGTTGTTACGTTTGGTTTTAGCAAAAGCGACTTCCAAATGTTTGTTTCACTTTCAATAAATTAACTTAGTGTTTTAGTTTTTTGTCTTTTGCACATTTCTCCACACAGACACAAATACCTGATGAAACAACAGAGCGCCATTTAACTTCCTGTGTTGAAAAACAGGATGTTTAATACTTTGTATCCAAAAGACATCGAAAGTGTCAGCAATAACACGCAATAAACTTGACCTTCTGTGCATCTTAATTTTAGAATAAATAAGGTAATTAACCTCAAATTCATTTGTTGATTGTACTTGTCTTCCTGTTATAAACTTAACATATTTCTAAAGTCTGTTTGAATAGGTGAGCTGCACTGTTTGTAAAATACAGATAATCTTCCAAAACATTTTTCCCTCTCTCTGTGTCAACTGACAAAATCTGCCTTTAGGAACAATTACGTAAAATCAAATATCACAATATCACAAATGTCCTACCTCCTCTAATGGATTACCCATCATTTGTGCAATCACTCTGCACAGCAGCAACCTTTGGGGGCTAAATAATGATGTCAATGTCAAGTGCTAACTCCACAGACTCCCCTGCTGAAAGCCCTTGAACATATGAGCTGAAAATGACGTGTAAAACCTGATTCAAATACAGAGTCTGGACAGATCATTTCCACTTGCCACCTTCCTATGCATCACACAGCTATTAAAGATTAATGTTATGTTTTACTAATGATGTTTGGATTAAAAGAGCAACAACAGAATGCCAACACAGAATGTCCTTTGATCCATCCATCCATGTATTTAGCTTACTTGTATGTTATTTCCATGCACTAATCAGCATTGTGTATGGAAGTGTATGGGTAAACTCTGCACACCAAGCTAGTGTTATAGCTAAAACTTAACACTCAACTTGTCCAAATATGGTGAATTCTCTCTCCTAAAAAAAGGAGCATGTACCAAGGTGGCAGTGTGATTAGCAATGCATGGTTGCATGTAGCTTTCCTTACACAGGGAGCTCTGCTTTCTCCCTTCATCGTTCATAAAGGTTAAAAAGGGAGCGAGAGATGAAAAAAAGAAAAGAGGTGTCCATAAAGATGAAACCAAGGCTTCAAAATAGTAGTTCACATGCTAATTGGTGGACACCATGATTCATGCTGCAAGTAAGATTTATTATTCAGAACCTCTCTACTATGCTATGCTTCCATTCTGACCCATGTATATAACACACAATGTGACTAAACTATGTCAAAAGCATCTAATGTTACTGCAGCACATCAGTGGCTGAACGATTGCAGAGACTGAGATACAGCTGCTGCACAACACGTCAGCACACACCAGGTGTTAGTGGACAAAGGAAATTCATACAGAACATCGAACAGTTAGTTTGATATTTTCTGTGCATTCCCATAAATGCAGCTATTGAACAACAGGTAATCATCCATCTAAGAATATTTGGTATATTTTACTGATTGTCAGTCTTACCATGGTTTTCCCACACTGGAAGCTGATGCTGGTCTGAATCTTGTTGTTGCTTCCAGGACAAGTTTGCGTGCTGTTGAAATCCAGCACAGTGTCAGAGAGCTTCTGCAGCGAAAGGTCACCTGTACATTTGGCAAAGACAAAGAAAACAGTCATTACAAAATAATAACATGCATGTAAAGAGTTAAATGACTGAAAATCATTAAACCCTAAATTACATAATATAACAACAGGTCAGAGAAACCTTTAAGTCTGAGTGGTGATTCATTTTAACATCAGAAATGGTAGTTAGCTTTCCTTTAGATCAATGCAAATTCATTTAACTTGATGTGGACCGATCACATAAAGATCACTGAGCTTGCCAGCACGAAAACATTTATCTAATAAAGGTATGACAAAGATCGTTCAGTTGGTACAACAAACATACATACACAGGCTCTCGTTCTCAGGCCATTCATCCAGAACAGTCCCTGAGGCAGTTTGGCAGAATAATGTTGTTGCCCTCCAACATCCACTGACCCAGCAGGTCAATGTAAACTCTGCATCTCATTTCCAAATCACCAGACGGCTCTGTACCTTAACATTTTGACCCTGGTGTCTGTACACTGTCATTAATCATTTCAAAGCACTACAAAACAGAAAACTGGCAGCAGTGGGAAGTCTTGTGCATGTTAAGAATTTGACTTGATTTAAGACTCAGCCTGTTAAATAAACTCACCGCAAGTCAGGCAGACGAAAAGCTAAGATAATAAAATGTTACAAGTTGAAAAATGCTGTGTAGCTTCAAAAAAAGAATCTGGATCAAACAACCAAAGACCTCAGTGATGATCTGTGTGTGTTTAATTGATCATTTGAATTTAGGGCAATCAATCTAATTTTGAAATTTAGCAACACTTGTAGCTTCCATCGATTACTAAAATAAAACAATCAAGATATAATGCTTATTGTTCCTCATTTTTGCCTTCCGGGACTTCTGTTTCCTTTACTTCCTCTGGTTTAATTAGTTGTTTTACACTTTTTTATTGGTTTAGTTTAGCTGGTTTACAGGTTTTCATTAGATGCGACATATTAAAGCATGATCTCTGAACTCTCTGATAAGACTACTATCACGAGAACACAATAAAGGAGTGTAACTAAACAACCATGTGACCTACTAACACTGACAGCTACTGCAGGTCTTCAAACTACTGAACTTGGCTGAAACGCGGCTCACGTCCCTGCCTGTAATATTCAGTTACAGTGGTTATCTGTTGTTCTTTAGCAGCTGGCACAACATAGATAAGAAGCAATGAAATTCAGTATGCAGCATGTATGGATTTAACAGAAATGTATCTACATAATTTGATTAGATGAGCTCAGATGCTGCTTAGAAGCTGGCTGTAAGAAAATTAATGTTCACATATTTTGAAAAGCAACAAAATTAGCAATGCTTTCTCCTTGTAGTTTACTGTAATAAACAGATTTATTTATTTATTTTTATTATTATTTGTCCACGGTCTACCTCTCTGCAAAGTATCAGGAAATTTCTCTTGGCAGTCTTTTAGATGACATTGAACACATAGAAGCTGAAAGCCTTGCAAACACAATAGTAAAAGACAGTGAAACCCTAGGATCAGCCTAAGAGCTACTTTCCTCTTATAGAGTGGCGGAAGCGTTCATTGCTCCAAAGATTTTGATTTCAGGAAGTACAGAAGACGAGAATGTCAAAGTGTGTGAGAGAACAGTGTGTGGTTTCTGAGCACAGTCAACCAGACAGCATGGACAAAGGCTCGAGCAGGCAGTAAACAACACAAGAGAGAAGGAGGGGGAGAGGAAGCCTGAGTCATGTCTGTGTTAGTGAGTGTGAATGCCTGATGATGTGTTCCCGGGTCATGTGATAAATCAGCTGATGTGATTAAACTTCAGCTCAGCTGATCAGCACTTCATGTTGTCCATGCTTGTCTTTTTTCACTTTACACGTGGGCGCTTCCTCATAAGAAAAATAACTAAAGCTTAATGAAGACAATCTAATGAAATAAGCTGGAAATGCAGGCCACAGATGCACTCAGGAGTCAGACGAGCAGTACCATACACCACTTTGTCACCAGAGGAAGGTCATGACCTCAAGCTGCAGGATAAGTTGTTGTTGTGGGACTGAAATAAATCTGTCTGGCAGCCAGAAAGGTCTCGGACAAAAATCAAAGGCAGGGATATAACTGAGGTTGAGAAAAATCCTCAAACAATCACCGCGAGCTTATGTCATCATATCAGCGACAGTGGCTATAAAGATGTGATTTATTAAATAAATATCTCATTTAAATATTTCAGTGAAAAGAACTGGTTTTAAATACCATGTGTTAATTAACCCTTTATTAAAGGTGCAAATGCAACACGAACGTGTCTGTTAATGAACGATGATGGAAGCAGCACATTGGTCACCTGGTCCAAACAAACCCTTTTATTAGTGGTTTCTAAACAGTTGGGCATTCCTCCTCCCAGACGGCCCAATGCTTTGGACTGTTTGAACTCACAGGGAGAGAAAAAAAATGTGGAGCACAACCAAAGCTGAATGAATCTGACTGATGTGGGAACAATAAAGAAGAAAGAGAGCATTTACGCTAATAAGGCCTGTTTGCAAGATTCATTGAGATGGCATAAACAGCAGTTTATGCCATCTCAATCCTCTCATCAATTAGAGGATTTTTAAGAAGGAAAGAAGTGACACTTGTCAAACATGAAGTGAAGATATTAAGACAAAACACGTCTTGTCTGAGATTTACTTTCACATATCTGCTGAGTTACAGCCTGTGGCAGCAGCTCCCATTGCTTTTTTTTTATAGCTTTACTTCCTAATGAAGTTAAAATTAACTGCTTATTGTTTTTTTATACAAAGGTGAAATGGAAACGCTTTGTTTTGTAAGTCATATAAAGTTGAGTATTACGAGTATGCTAATGCTTTTTTTTCCTCATGTTCTTGGCAATGAAGTCTCTTTACTATTCCCCGAAGAGCTACTCAGCCAATGACGGGGTTTCGATGCTGGACAAGTCTCAGTGATCATCATGGGGAATATGAGGCATCTCTCAGGGTGCTTATTAAGCCTTAAACAGCACCGTGAGTCCAGTTTGATGCCTTTTGTGGACCACTGCAAAGAGGCAATGCCACACTCATACAGTGTAACGAAACATGGCTTCAGGGCTTCTCTGGTGGACTCGGACATTACTCTGAGCAGTAAGAAGGAATGTGGCAAGACTGCACTAGTTGTGATTGAAACGTGGTGCCATCCTGGATATGTTACTGCAAAGAAACATTTGTGGCCTGAATACTGAAGCTGAAGAAATGCATCCATGTGACTCGCTGAGGGAATTTGTCATTGCTGCTGCTGCTGTTTGAATCAACACACCGTTTGGATTCCTCCGTCAGCTGATGCAAAGCTCATCCCAACAACTGTGGCTGTGTGAATGGATGAGGATAATAAATGGGTCCAGATGGTCCTCAACACCACTTAATGACCATACAACTGAACACTTTCTCCAACATCTTAGTCACAGATAAAGGAAATCGTTACCACCTCAGCCTGTAATATTTACATTCATTTTAGATTCAAGCTTTTGTATCATCGTTATCATCTTGAATCAAAATAGCTGATGTGTTGGGCCAGAACACAGAAAACAAATTCAACTCCTTGAGCTTGACTTTGGAATCAATTCTAAGAAGGAGTACCAAACCATTTTTCCCCTCTCAACAGAAGGACAGAAGGAATACTTCTTGGACTGTAAAAGGAACAATAGACTTGTTCTGTAAACAGGAAAATACCAGTGGCAGAGTGGAGTAGAACAGAAAAGCAAAGCAGACCAGAGCATAACACAGACAATGGTCGACAAGGTCTGTGATGAATTCTAGTGGCTCATGATTTTCTGTGGTGAAGTGTTTTATTTTGGCCAAGAACTACTCCAAACAAACATATTCAGTTCATTATCAAATAATCGGAAAAAAAAATTCTGGCATTTTAAAAGACTAAAAACATTTTTAGCTAAAAAGAGGTGTTGTTCTGCTAAATGTCTAGTTTATGGGATCTAAACGTCACTTTTTAAATGGTTAGAAGAACCAACAAAGAACCACATTTAAAAGACCTGACAGGCACTTTTGGTTAATAAAGCCATCAATCATCAGATTAATTCCAAAGTAATTCTTATTTGAGTAGTTTATAGATTTGATGTCTTCATTTGATTACACCAGTTCTATTTAACTTAATTAATTTTGCAGGTCCTGAGACAAAGCGTTTTCTTTGTTTCCAAAAACAAACCATGACAGAAAAAGTTTGAGAGCCACTCGCTCGGCTGAATTGCAGAAAGACGATGGACCCCTCAAACAATTTGGGGGACAATGAATAAAGACACTGAGACACAAGAGGCCTTTAAAGACAGATGCTGTTTGTGGATGTTGCTGACACACAGCATCGGCAGCATCAGCAGACCGATCAGCAGACCGATCAGCACAGAGACGGGATCTCTGATGAAGCTCTGAAAGACAATTAGCACTGTAACCCCTGCTGTCAGCAACAACACTGAAATTTTCCACAAGAAAAACAGCACTAATGTTCTCACTTGTCATCCTACGAAACAAGAAAGTGCAATAATATATGCACCTTCTAAACCAGATAAGGTCTCTCTTCCAAAAGTATTAAAAATTTATATTCAAAATTATGTAATTATGAGTCTTTTTTTTTTTAAACACTTTGACACGATCAACAGAAAAGTAATTATTATACGGGATTTGAATATATTCAAACACAATACTGCACATTTTAAAGAGCATTTATAAACCGTTTTGTGACATTTTGTAGGGAAAAAATGATTGAAAGGAAAATCCAAAGTATATTCAAGCGTGTTGTGATTTCCTGGGGGGGGGGTTGTGGTCTTCAAAAAGTAAAAATAAATCTGAAATTAACTTTCTCCATCAGTGCTCCTGCAACAATAGAGACAATGCCGTGCAGAATATGCTGTAGCTGCCTGTTTATGCATTAATTTATTCGCTTCACAGCGTGATGAACTGTTGTATTTTCAGTTTATGGAAGTTAAATGTCACAGATGAGCAAATGGCACTATGTGAAAGGAGGATTTCATTCTGGCATTTTAATATGTAAACAGTATTTAACCTTTGGCGTTGCTCTGTTTGATAGCATCCTCTAGTGTCCCTCTTTTATCTAATTTTGTAAGAATATACGAGTCTGTTTAAAAAGTGCAGGCTTTGACTGTACTGCAGATGGATCATGAGACATTATTAGCAATAAGTAGACTTTCATAACTACCTTTAACATTCAAGTTTAATTAACATGAAATGTTGACATTTAAAATTAAATTAAAGCAGAATGAAAAAAGTAACAATTATAATAATTTCTCCACTTTCAACTATTTTTTGTTCCTGAACTTTTCTTACATCTTTCATTAGCAGTGAAATGGCACTGTGCTGAGGCTAGAAGTAAAGTGATGGAAACCATTAAATCTTTAGAGGATCGAAGGGAATCAGTGAAGTTTCTGTAAAGATTGTTTAGTGACTAAATGTTTAGGTAGGCCACAGCAAGTTTTCAGACTTTGAAATGAGCCACTGCAGTCTCACATTTGGGAACAGCTGGCATCAACATTACACCGACAATAAATAATAATAAATCATAAACACATTAACAGGCTACCTATATAGGCAAGCTGTAGTTAGCAAATAATTTGTATGAGGAAAAGTTTTTTAAATAAGTACATAAATAAAACACTTTCCTCCCCTCTAACTTTTCACAATTTTGACCCTGTAAAGACACATGTTATATTAGGATTCTAGACCAAAAAAACAAAACAAAGATCAGTTCTACAGAAGACACACTTTTCTCTACAAAACATTTGCCTGGACTTTGTTCAAGACAAAGTCCAGTTTCATGCTTCATTCAGACACAAACCACATGAAGAGTGCACATATTACCAAATTGTGCTTAAAATATAATATTTAGCATCCACAGGATGTACACGTTTTCCCCACACTGCCATTAACGATCTGTAAAGCACTCTGTCGTGTGACTGTCATGAGACACAGCTAACAACATGCTTGCAAACAGACCAAAATGATTGTAAGACAAAATCCTTTTTACAGTAATAAGATGCTTGAATGTGTGCAGGACACCAACTAATGAGGATTTTCAGTCAGCAGTAACCTGTTTGTTTTTCCATACAAGCCTACAGCTAACGCCTAAAACTCAACTCTCAAATTAGCAGGAATTAGATTAAATCATTTCCTTTAACTCTTAGCCAAGCACACGCACACACACGTAATATCACTGGCCACACATTAAACATCTCTCTCAGAACAGCGAAAGTTACTTAACGTAGCGTCTTGCTGTAGTACTACCATGGAAATTGCAACTGCACTGTATTCACGCTGAAGACAACATACTGAGTTTCTATATTACTAGCACTATACTACTATAATGAGCCATCTGGATGCTGCCATGCCTGGCTGATTTGTGATTCAACACACTGTCCTACTGACATCAATTCAGTGCTGTTTATATAGAGCCAAATAATAAGATAAGTCATCCCAGGGCACTTTACACTATTGTTGAAAGGATCCCAAATAAAACCAGACCAGTGGTGGGCGGATGTCTGTCTCAGTAGGTTGTAGTGAGAACAGTCTGACTCAAGAAGTAGACTGTTTGTGTTAGCTTTCTACTACTTGAAGCATCTTCCACCCTCTTTGCTGCTGAGAGTTTTCAAAATCCTCTGGACAAAAACCTCAAAGCCAACAGCCATCAAGCTGTATACCCAACCTAACGGCACTAAAAAGCATCTTTACGGTCTATCCATATATATATAGGGAATAACTTCTCCATGTGGATCTTCTTAAAGCTTTAAAGCCATGGCTGCTGTGGCTGACAGGTGTCCTGATACAGGCATGTAGGTCTCATCTTCTCTACTTTAAATTAGTTAACCGCATCGCTCCAGCAAATCTGTGCTTTTAGGAGCATATCTTAATGTATGGTAGAGGTCATCCATTTTTTTGATGAGCAACATATGCAGAATTATGCATTTCAGGCTTTAAATCAGCATCTCTCATCTACTTTCAATGGGGATGACATCGTGCATCACCCAAACTGAATTGTGAATTTGTTGTTTTGCTTAGTTTGCAGTGTTTGGCATGAAAAACGTTTCAAGTGCCAGCTAATCAGCTAAAGTCATGAAAATAACCCGAGAGAGTGAGATGACTGCCTGTCCATTCAACAAGAAAATCAAAGAGAAGTTGATCACTGTGGTTAGTCTGCTGTGTATGTAGAAAGTTAGTAACAAGAAGCCAGGTTGACTTAAGCTAACTACTAATCAACACTTGGTCGACTTGCCCTGTAGAGACTGGTTATTGCTGCTATGATGATTGTGTTTTGTATGGATACTAATACTGGATCTCGTGCAGTTTGTGCAGAACGGTTATTCTTCAGCATGATGGGACAGCAAGAGGAGGAACAGCAAACAAACAGTGGGCAGGTTGGTGGGCACTATAACCCACATAAAGAACAAGGCAGACAGAAGACTCACCAACAGACTGCTCTTTGTTGGTTGTGAGGTTTCGTAAACACATGGCAGTGTCAGCTCCACAGCTGGTTGGTGGTGAAGAGTCACAGAGCTTTAGTGTATATCTCACTTTATTATCTTGATCTATTGCCTCCCATTTATATCTGCAAGACAAGGAATAGAAGACAATAAGCAAATAGATACCCAGGAAATGAGCTTGTTGGCCCCGACCCCACAAAATTACAGTCTGGGACAACAAATGACTATCATTTCCACTGCTACTATAAAGATAAGTCATTGTTTTGGGCTGTAAAACTTTTTGAAAATTGTTAAAAGGATTTTTATCTCCATCAACAGTCAAAAATAGTTACTACAATGAACAAATGGGAAATGAATCTTTAAAAATTTATACTGTCACTCGTGTTCTTTTACCTATTTCTCCTATAAAATAAATCACACTCATCTGTATAGCAAAAACACACTGACATATAAATGACAGTTTAAAATATCTAGTGGTTTACAGAAGTAAAGCGTTTATGTAAAAATTGTGATTCGTGCTTTGCAAATGTACGTTTTTCAGCTTTTTCCATCACGCAACCTTTAAGTAAATTTGAAGCTTGGACTTCTGATTTGACAAAACAAGAAATACAAACGTGCCTTCGAGTTTTAAATTATCTTCTTCTAAATTTACCACTTCAATCCTTGGCAGAAAATAACTGATGCCTTTCTCTAAATACCTAAAACTTAAATTTAAGGCATTCTTTTCTTTAACAAACAAATGTAACAATAAGAATAAACAAAATGGACTAATCTGAGTTAAGTGAGATTAAACCAACTGGGATTAAAAACAGAGATAAGAAAGGAGGAGGTCATAAAATAATTTTTAAAAACCCCCACGCTTCCATTTCAGTGAGTGTGGAAAACACATGTGCAAGCCTTACACACACACACACACACACACACACAAGGTGTCACTTCTCATTTTTAACTAATATTGAAGTAATCTTTTTATGACACAGAAGGGGGGACAGTATTTAATGGATGTATACTAAAAATTCCAACAGTTCAGAAATGTTCTTGTCATTTTCACTTGTATTAAAATATGAATTAATCATTAGCATCATTATTTCCCCCTCCGTTAGGTATAACGTGATATGGTATTGTGTGATATTATATGTTTTTCTAATAAAACAGGTGTTGTAAAACCTAAAGAATACAAAAATACACCGTGTTCTCTGAACGTATCAATACGGATATTGACCTAAACCAGACTGTAAAGGAACAGACGAGGAACAGAAACTAAGGGAGAAGTTAACTGTAAGCCATGCGTGTTTCTAACCAACGTCCTCGGAAGCTGGCAAATCGAGGAAGTAATATTAACCCAGGCTGAACCTAAGCGTTGAGTCACCGGGTTATCATTTGCGCTTTATTGCTGAGTCAATATTTGAATAGCAGCTACTGAGACAGCGTTCCACTAAAGAAGGACAACGCTGACTTTATTTTAACTCCCATATTTATGTTGTTATTCTCTTCCGGTGCGTTTACTTATATAAATACGCCGCTGCTCTGTGAGAAAAACGCAACGTAGCTAAGGTTTAACATTCCCCAATTAAGCACGACAGTTTTGTGCACGTTTCGGTATTTATAGCTAAGCTTCACTTTTTTCCTCGATGAACAAGAAAAACTAACTAGCATCGACGTTATGTGAGTTTCAGGGGTAGTCTGATTCAGCTGTACTGGTTTGCTAGCTGATTCAAACTTATTTAGGCTGTTTGCTAAATAAAAAAAACAACTACCTATGACTGGAAATAAGCATTAAAAGACATATTTCTCAATTCAGTTTATTTAGACGATGTGTGTACACGAGAGGACAACAGCTGCACCTTTAACGCTGTTAATCTGTCAGCAGCTGCAGTGTTTGTACCCCCCGAAGGTGTGTATGTGTGTGTTGTTACCTGCAGAGGTCCTGGTACCACGGGCTGTTGTTCTCCGTCGTTCCGGACCGAACCAACAAACAGCCTAGAAAGGCCGCGAACCACAGAGCCAGCTTCAGAGGCTCGAAGCGAGAACATTTATACCCAAACATCATGGTTACTGTACCGGGTAACGTCTGTGGAGCCTAACTAAGACGACATGATACAGCAGAGTGTCTCTGCTCCTCACCAAATCAGTAGGAAGTGACTTCATCACATGACAGGACATCACATGACTCTCATGATGGTGACTGAAGGGGCGTTCGTGGTCTGTGAGAAAAATCTGACATCTGATAACGCGTGAAAAAGTTAAAGTGTAAAGTGTCAAGTGTGATGTAAGTAATAGCCAGGGGTAATAAAACATTTTTGGCTACTTCTTCACAACAGGTGGCCACAGAAGGAATTTGTGTCTCCTCCCGGATATCCGCTGCTTGTTAGGTAAACATGCAAGCCAATACACAAGAGAACCATTAGGAAAGGTTACAAATAAAACAAACAAACAAACAATAGAAACAAAAGCAATGTGACAAACAGAAAAGGACAAACAAAATAACGAGAAAATGATCATACGTGAGGACATATAGCAAGAAAGTAATTGTAAATTTACATTTATGAATGTGGAAACTAGCAACAAGTAGCATTAACAGTAACAGCAGTCACATTAACTCTTCTTCTTTCATTTTCATGATTTTTTGTGTTAAAGCGTAAGACATTATATGGATTTTAAAAAATTGTTATTTTTTAAAATGTTGAAATATTTTTATTGATGTCCAACAAATCCTAAAAATTACGTGTCTTACTGATGTTGTTTTATTGATATATGTTTTTAATCCCACGTGCAATAAACCACTATAAACTAAAAATCACACATATTTTTTTTAACCATTTGTTATTATTGTAACTGTTTTGCGCTGTGCTGAACCAGATTCTTTTCCAAGTCATCACTTCAAACTTCACAAACTCTAAACCGTAGTTAATTGCTAATATTTGCATTTGATGACTTGAGACGACTGTTGGGCTTTAGTTCTAGGGAAACAAACTGTAACTGGGCTGAATTAGATTTAATCATTTTTTCAGTTAATCAAGAAAATACACAACAGAACAAATTTACAGCACAGTGCTACTCACTAACAAAAAACCCATGTCACACAATCAAGACTTGAGCTATTGTACCTATCAAACTTATGTACCTATCAAACCTACTTATGTTAGGCACCCCAATGCATCACTATTGATTAAAAAATGAATTAACAACAAGAAAAGATTTTATCACTCTTGTGATTCTCCAAGTGACAGAATAAACAAGTTGAATTTTTCTAGTTACAAATACTTCACTGTATGTCCGACGTTACATGAATGCGACATTTCTTATGACACATAGCCAAGAGGTTGACTCGTAGTATTTAGCCCTGAAGTTTGTCTTACAAGTCAATACTGTTCTGAAGTCGCTTCATTGACTTCTAACCTTCCACCCGTGAAACATTGACAACATTTATTAGAGGATTCTACTGTGAGACATCCTTCAGTCTGATAGCAAACATAGCTGTGACTAAACTGCAGTTCAGGACCAAAATACATTAAATACAATTAAATAAGCTTCTCCGGGTTTTCATTTTGCGCCATCTTGTGGTCCTGCTCGAGCAACGAAACTGGGAAAGGTGTCAGACTTACTTGTTTACAAAGTAATAAACTTTCAGTTTATTACATTTAATCTGTTATTTGTTAGTTTAGTATACCAGGCTGTGGGTACTGCCTCTGTCAGTAATAAGGCTATAAAATTAACAATAATTCAGGCCTGTGATTTGGATGAAATTAACAGTGAAGATATAATGAAATCCAAAAAATATTCACCTTTGCAAAGATATCCAGATTACATTTGTTTGCAAGCTGGTTCAGGTCCCTGTGTTTGACAACCTTGGTTCAGAGCCAGCTAAGCAATCTGAGGTATTTACTGCTGTTATTGTTACAGCAACCTAATCTAGGCACATCTTTGCATTATGGGAGGAAGTGGAGAGACGCCACACAAACATGAAATACTTTAGCCAGTGTATTCAAACCCAGGACCTTCCTGCTGTGAGCCAACAGTGCTAACCACGCCACCACTGCTGCACAGCAGTCATTTATTTAAAAATACTTTCTCTTCCAGTATTCATTAAAAAAAATTCATTTAAGCAGTCATAGATCTCCAGAATATATATGAAGAAGAGTTGAGGAGCTATGAGGGTCCTTTAAAAGTAGTTCTTGTTTATTTGGATTTTATTGGACAGCTGATTTACAGGTGAGTCACAGGTGGACAAAAAGGTGAACACTTGTATTTTGCAACCACATTAGAGTCCCATGACCTCCACAAAGCAAGGGCATTAGAGTACAAATACATGATATGGCACATTAAAAAAAGACATGATATCCAGCTCAAATGCATAATAAATGACATTTTGCTGTCTCTCCCATAATCTCAATTCAAGATTGTTTGAGTGTTATATCACCTCCTTGTGAAATGTCTCTTCCTACACTGCCAACCAAAAATAATGTAGCACCATCTAGTGGTTGAATTTTAGTTTGGAACGTTGTAATCAGTGGAAGTGATGACACCTGTGGAGACAGTAACATGTCTATATCAGAGAGACAACACCTGTTACAGCTTTTCTCTTTGCCAAAAGATGCCCTGCTGCATTATGTGGCTGCTGGCCGCCTTCTGCATGTCAACAGGTACAGCCTAAAAACATACGTACTGCAAAGTATGGATTTTTAGCTCAATAGTGATAATGTTTTTGTGTGTATGTAGTTGGCAGTGTTCCCATCAGTCCCGTCAGTCCTTTCGCAGGTTGGTGCTCATTAAATTCATTTGCATGTTTGATTTGCATATGCTGCAATATAACAAATCTGAGGATTCTACATTTTTGTAGGTAATGTTTCTTTAACTGCCACTACCACGGGTGGGTATGAGAGCACCACTGCAGCGACTCCAAGAGGTAAGCTCCAAAGTTTGTTTTTTTTTGTTTTGTTTTGTTTTGGGTTGTTTTTTTTGTTGTTTTTTTTAAATTCATAATCAATAACCTTTCCAAATGTAGTTAAGATATTGAAAGTTTCACTTTCAGTTAGTGCCTATTTTTAATTTAATTTTTTGTGTGTGTGTGGTGTGTGTGCCTTTTGTTAAAAGGCGCTCACAATGAAACATACTCCACCGCATCAGGTTGGTCCAGATTACATGCGTGTAGATTTCAGGGTGGATGCAGTATGAGATGTGCAGCAGTTCCCCTTACTTGTGACATGATAGATTTTTGATGTGATGTTTTTTTTAATTACACCCACAATGCCACCAGCTCTGCTCCAGACTTGTGATCAGTTTATGCACTTGCACTGTTTTTAATTTGCTAGAATACAATGATGACTTAAAGATTTTCTAACACTTGATACAATAGAAGTTTCTACAGACAGAATATTTTTTTCTTCATGGGTCCCCAGTATTTGTTTCAGATGCTGCAAGTTCTTTACACCCTTAAAATAAGAAGGGATGATATTGGATGTATTTTTATTTCAGATTATGCCTTTTCTCTAAATCACACCATGAATACCACCAGCTCTGCTCCAGGTTGGTGCTCACTGAATCACTCAGAATATTTTTCATTTGCTAGATCATGAATCCAGTCCACTTAACTGTCTCCAGGGTGGTTGTTGTGCATCTGATATTATGATTTAGTGTCTACCACTGCATACAATGGGTGTCCAATAACCCAGAATATTTGATTCTGGTATCGTTACGGTCATTTATATGAAATATGTACTGGATTTTCATTTCAGTGGGTCCAACTCCTTTAAATGATGCTCTGAATGCCAGCAGTCTTGCTGAAGGTTGTTTCGGAATTATTTTAGAGTTATGTCTTTGGAAAGCCATTAGTGTCCAATATATTTTGTACATGCCTGAAAGTGGAAATGGTCAATACTGGATATCTTTGTCTTTCAGATTATCATACTTTTTTAGAAAACACTCTGAACACTACGAGCTCTGTTCCAGGTTGGCATCTGGTTAATTCACTAGCACCCTTATACATTTGTTACTTTCTCTAATTAAGAAAATTGTTTTGGGAATTGTACCATTTCTATGGTTATGTATAACCAAAGAACAGATTTAGTATTTTGTTTCGTGCGCTTTATAAACACTGCTTCCATTTCGGTTGGCACAGCTCCTTTAAATGATGCCCTGAATGCCAGCAGTCTTGCTGAAGGTTTGTGCTAATGTGTTTCTGTGGGTTATGTCATTGGAAAGTCATCAGTGTTAATATAACTCTGCCTGTTCAAAAAGCGAAACTTGGATGTTTGTTTCAGATGATGCCATATATTTAAATGACACCTTCAATACCACCAGCTGTGCTCCAGGTTGGTGGTCACTGAGTGACTCAGATTATTTTCCATTAGTAGAATATGAATTCCATCATTATTCTCAACTCCCTTGTAAATCCCAGGATGGTTGGTGTGTGAAATATGATGATGATGATGATGATGATTACGATTACGGTCATTTATATGGAATCTCTACTGCACAATGTAAACCCTGGATGTGCTTTATATTTCAGGTGGTGCAACTCCTTTAAATTATGCTCTGAATATCACCAGTCTTGCTGAAGGTTGGTGCAAATAATTGTTTTGTCATTGGAAGGCCATCACAGTGTTAGTATACTGTGTACATGCTTAAAAATTGGAAAGATGGTCAATATTGGATGTTTGTTTCAGATTATCCCTTAAATTTGAATGACACCCCCAATAATACAGACTCTGCTACAGTTTTGTGTTGGCTTGACTCACTTGCACTAGTCTACTGTTCTATGATTAGACATTGACAGACAGCTCCTGCAGATTAATTGTATCTTGCTTGATTAAAAACATTGTGCATACTTGTAGTTTCTGTTTTAGTTGGTCCAAGATTTTTAACTGATGCCCTGAATGCCACCAGTCCTGCTGCAGGTTGGTCATTATTTTTGTGGGTTATATCTTCACAATTAGTTTTTAGTATTAGTATTTTGTACATGCTTAAAAGTGGAAACATGATGGATGTTGAATGTGTTTGTTTCAGATTATGCCACATCTTTCAATGACACCCACATTACTTCAAATACAACTGGCTCTGCTTCAGGTCTGTTTTCACAGGACTTCAGACTGTCAGGTTTTATGTTTGAGGTGTTCCAAATATGTGGCTGTCTGCAGGTGCTGCAGCTCCAGAACCTGAATCTTCAAAGAATGAGAGTGCAGAAACTTTGAAAGGTAAAACTTGAGCATAGCATGAGATTAGACTGGCCACAATCCTGGCAGATTAGCTAGTGTTAGCCCTTCTACACATCCTATTATAGACAGTATTTAAGATGCTTTAGCCAGCCCAGATGAGATGGTCAGATGCCATCAAGCACTATTTCAGTTAATCAATGTCCAATCAGCTGGCTCTGTTGTGGGATCTTTCTTATCTCGCTGCCTCTTGCCTTGCACGTATGGCCATGGAACAGCCAATCACAAAATTGAGCCTTACTGCAGATGGAAAAATCAGCCTCTTGATTAGTGGGCCACACTAAACCACTTAATTTTCATGTCCAATGACTACTTTTTCTGATTTTTAAATCCTGCACTTTGTCAGAGTTTGATCAAGACATGCCAGTCCAGGAGGGAGACATTCTAATTCAGGTAAGATGGAGGTGTTTTATATTTATTTATATTTTGTGTGGCACTGCTGATTGCTGTATGTTTAAACTTGCAGGAGAACAGAAATGCTGTACAGACTCTGTGGCCGGATGCCACCACCCCTTACATCATCACTGATGAACTGGGTAGGTTGTTGTCCCTCAAATAGGACCAGATATTTGATTACTGAATGATAACTGATTTGGTTTTGACTCCAACAGTTTCCCGAGAGGCAGAAATTAAAGCTGCCTTTAAGATGATATCGGATGTCACATGTATTCGTTTTAAGAAACGAGACACCGAGTCGAGCTATTTGAAGCTTGTGACTGGCAATGGGTAAGAAGTCAACTATCTCTGGGTAGGTTCATTAGTTTGTTAAAGATGAAGCAGTACAGGAAATTGCCATAACAAATTGTTTCCAAGGAAACAAAGCAACAGTAAGGAAAATCAGAAACTTCCAGCATTTGCGGGCCTGCCCTTTGCCACACCTGTTTTTATTACAGGTCTATCTCTAAAGGCTTCAATCATTCAATCCAATTTTATACTGTGGTGGTTTCACTAGAGACTTGAACACTGGATACTAGAAAGAGATGGGGAAGAAAAGCTTTAATGAAAGATTAATAGATGGGGAAACAACATGCTTGGCAGCAAAAGGGAAACCCCATAAAGTAGGCACTCATTAAAGCCTGCTCAACAATTATTTAATCTTATTACTTATTACTAGTTTGTGACACAAATTAAGGCCTGTTCCATTCAATTTGGTACATTTTGGCTTCAGCCTCCATTATCCATATATTCAGACATTAAGGGAGAATCTCAGGTCAGAACTGAGTGGTTGAACTCTAACATTTATTTATTTTGCACCTAGCTGTGCCTCATCCGTTGGTTGTCAAGGAGGAGCCCAGCAGCTCTTCTTTGCTTCAGTGTGCACCGTGGGGAACCTTTGCCATGAACTGCTCCATGCTCTGGGACTGTATCATGAACACACTCGTGAAGACCGGGATAAATATGTCACAGTGAACTGGCAGAATATTGTGGCAGGTACACAAGCTCATTTGCTTTTTGCATTAGTTGTAATGCAGTTAAAAACAAGTTGTATCCAGATTGTTCACACAGCCCAGTTCCTTTGGATGCAATTTAAATCTTTGGTCAGTAAAAGTGAGACCTCTTGGTTTGTATAATGGAAAATATGCCCCCAGTGGTTTTGATGGAATGTAAAGTACAAGTTTGTGCACATGAATGTTAAGATCCTCTCCTGCCAGCTCAGTCTCTCCTTGTCAAAGCCTTCATCTTCTTGAAACAAGAACTATAACTGTCTCTTGTAATGCACATCAAAAAAAGGGGGAACATTAACTTCAGTATAAAGAAATTACTTTGGCTATTATTGTGATACAGTAGGTGCATCATGTTCAACTATGCCATTTTGGATTTCTTTTTCCTTAAAGGTAAAGAAAATAACTTCAAGGTGAAGCATGGAAACACTCAAAACCTACCATATGATCTCACGTCCATAATGCACTATGGGCGGTAAGTTGACGACGTCCTCATTTTATTTTCTAATTTTAAAGTACTTGAAACAGACTCCAGATAAGTTTACCCTCCCCCGGTCTTGCAGGGATTTCTTCAGTACAAATGGAAATCCAACTGTGTTGCCTAAGCAGAGTGGTGTGGAGATAGGTCAGAGGAAACATCTGAGCCAGCTAGACATAGAAAGATTGAATAAACTCTACCACTGTGGTAAATTGTGAAACTAAATAATTGCGTGTTTCATTTTATAACGGTTACATGTTCAATTGACAGTAAATGTGGCACAAACTACAGACAAAAGCAACCCTGAAATTTTTTTTTTTTTTTTTTTTTTCAGGTCTTACCTTCAAATTACTTTTATTGTCATGTCACATTACTTCTACACTGGTACAGCACACGTGAGATTCTTGTGTGCAAGCTTCACAAGCAACAGTGGTATGCAAAAACGCCGGAAACATAAACAAGCCAAATATAAGCGCAGGAATGTGAGAATTATAAGAGTAAAATATATGTACAATTTTAAGGATATATGCACATTACTAATATGTATGCCACATACATACATACATACATACATACATACATACATACATACATACATACATGTAAAATCTACAGAGGTCAGCAGTTTAATTGTGCAAAAGAAATATATACATTATGGAGTGCATAGTGTTGAAGTTTCGTTAGGAAGAGTAAGGTGTCACTGATCAGCAGCCTGATGGAAAAGCTGTCCCTCAGTCTGCTGGTGTGGGATACTGCAGTACCTCCTGCCTGACAGAAGTAGTTTGTCTTAACACTGATGTTATTGTTACCATAACCTAACCCAGGCAAATCTTTGCATCATGGGAGGAAGTGGAGAGACACCACACAGATATGAAATACTTCAGCTAGTGTATTCAACCCAACACCTTCTTGCTGTGAGCCAACAGTGTTAATCACTACATCACTATGCTACACAGCAGTCATTTATTTTAAAATACTTTCTTTTCCATTAATCATTCAAACGTTCATTTAAGCAGTCATAGCTCCAGAATACATATGAAGAGTTCGAGAGCTATGAGGGTCCTTTAAAGGTAGTTCTTGTTTATTTGGATTTTATTGGACAGATTCACAGGTGACTGGGGGAGAGAAAGGTACCCATCTTTTGCAAGCACATTAGATTCCCATGACTTCCACATAAGAAGGGCATTAGAGAACAAATACATAACATAACATGTTTTCATTAAAAGAAAGAAAAAAAGACGATACTTTCACAAAAAATTCTATACCCAGTGTATTATTTTATAGATTGGTTCAGAGGGGGAAAGAGAGAAAAATAAATTATTAATCTCAGGAGTTTCCCCTTCAGCTCAAATGCATAATAAATTACATTTTGCGGTCTCTCCCATAATCTCAGTTAAAGATTGAGTGTCATGTCGCCTCCCTGTAAAATGTCTCTTCTATCACAGCCAACCAGGAATAATGTAGCGTCATCTTGTGGTTTAATTGTATTTGCAACGCTGTAATCAGTGGAAGTGATGACACCTGTGTAGTAACATATGTATATATCAGAGAAACAACGGCTTTTCTTTCTCAAAAGATGCCTTGCTGCCTTCTGCGGCTGCTGGCTGCCTTCTGCATGTCAACAGGTACAGCATAAAAACATACGTACTACAAAGTATGGATTTTTAGCTGAATATTAATAATTAGTGATGGCCAAATGAAGCTTTCTGAAGCTTGTATTGAAAAACGGTTCATTACTCGAAGCTTTTCAACACAGTCCTCTCTGGTGACATCTGGTGGCCAAAAATATGAAGAGCAGCTTGAATCCACAAAATAAAACCAACTGCTTCATTAAGATTGCTCAGAGTGGAATTCGGTCTGATATTGGGCCGCCGTTGTGTTGCTTTGAACGTGTATTTGTTGGTGGTTAAAAAAAAAAAAAAGGTTTATTTGTTTAATAAATAATTTTGACCAGTAAACTCTCCTTGTTTAAACATGCACCATTGTGTGGTCTTTCTTTGCTTGTGACTTATGCAATTAACTGCTAGACGGGTATATTTATAAATAATATTATATTAGTGACATTATCCCAGACATATTTTTGACCTGGGGGTAGAATTGATTGTGAAAGGGAAAATGCTTATGAACTTGCAAATTAAAAACATGATGCATTTAAAGTAGCCCTTTTTCATTTTTATTTAAGAAGAGAATTTATTCTAGTGTGCGATGGCCGAACCTGCCGATTTAAATTTAGCCATTTAAATCAGCTGTAATGGATCAAGAACACATCTAAAATCTGCAGGACACCAGCCCTCGAGGCCTGGGTTTGGACACCACTGCTCTAGAGGTTATTTTTATTTATAATCGGTAACATTTAAAGTGTATTTATGTTTAAAGTTTAACTTTCAGTTGGTGTCCTTAATTTTATTTTTTTTCTTTCTAAAGACACTCATCAGGTTGGATGTTGGTGCAGACTACATGCATGTAGATTTCAGAGTGGATGCAGTATGAAATGTGCAGCAATTCCTCTTATTTTAAGAGTTCTAATATGACATGATAGATTTTTGGATGTGTCTCTTTCAGATTATGCTTTTATTTGTTTTTCTTTTGTTTAAAATTACACCCACAATGCCACCAGCTCTGCTCCAGACTGGTGATCAGTTAATGCACTTGCACTATTTTTAGATTTGCTAGAACACAATGGTGACTTAAAGAATTTCTAACACTTCTATTGTGATACAATAGAAGTCTCAACAGACAGAATATTTTTTTGTACCCTGAATACCACCTGCTCAGCTGCAGGTTGGTGTTCATTGAGTGACTTGGATTACTTTACATTAGTAGAATATGAATTCCTTGAATTTTCTTTACTCCTTTGTAAATGCCAGGATGGTTGGTATTGCAGCTCCTCTAAAAGAAACGGCCGGAGCAGGCTAAATATCGGGATACTGACGCGCAGCAATAAACACAAAATGCACTTCTGAGCCATTTGTTCTGTTTATTCAACCATTACTGTCTTTTTCCTTTAAGGGAAAGAAAATAACTTCCAGGTGAAGCATGGAAACACTCAAAACCTAAAATATGATCCCAGCTCTATAATGCACTACCCGCTGTAAGTTGAAGTCATCCTTATTTCATGATTTCCAAAGTACTTGAAACAGACTCCAGACCCCCACCCCATCTCTGTCTTGCAGGTCTCGCTTCAGTACAAATGGAAATCCAATTGTTGCCTAAGCAGAGTGGTGTGGAGATAGGTCAGAGGACACATCTGAGCCAGCTGGACATAGAAAGATTGAATAAACTCTACCGCTGTGGTAAATGTTGAAACTAAATAAACTGCATGTTTCATTTTATAACAGTTACATGTTCAATTGACAGTAAATGTGGCACAAACTACAGACAAAAGCAACCCCGAAATTTCTTCTTCCACATAAGATGACATCTACTGGTTAACCTGCAGTCTGCTGAAATTAAAATTGAATAAAAAAAAATCTATTCTAAGATGGGTGTGTCTTTTTTATTTATTTGTATGCACAGTTACCCTATTTGTGATATTCACAAGTGTTGTATTCTGTGGAGAAACTACGCCACGTACTGGACACTGGAGGAATAAAAATTGGCAGAGAAGCGACACAATATTCACATGTATCTGTGTGTTGCAATAACTTTTGTTGCCACCATGGTCGTCTTCTTATGAACAACAGAAACACTACAGTAGCATCATGCCACATGCTAGAATTAAAAGATGAAATTTGTAAAAGCAGAAGGGGCAAGCAAAAAAGTTTAGAGAGATTCAGACTCAATATTGACATTTGAAAAGCTGTATATGATGATCAGTCATGACTCGACATCGAGTGATGGAGGTATTGTGGGGAAGTTTGTCCAGTCTGAAAAGGAGACTGTGTAATATGAACATAGACATCCAGTGCTGTATTCTAAATGTACTTCATATATCCACAACGATCAACAGTAGCAGGCTGAGAGTCTAGTTTGGTCTGTAGGAGGAGCTAAGAGAACAGGAAGCCTGTTGGTATTAAGCTGTGGGTAACGTGATCAGAGAAGAAAGACTTTTGCATCCTACCTTTCATTTATCTGTCAGGAAACAACGGCTTTTAAAGTCAACTCAGTTTAAAGGTAAGCTCAGTCTCTTTCATTTTTTGTAAATTTGACATTTATATTCCATTTTCATCCATTAGTGCATTTTCTTTAAGCAGTGCAGATGAAGACTTTCTTGCATTTTGTCCTTTGCTGCAAAAATTGTGAGGAAATATCCTTGCCACTGTTTTTGTTTTGTGTGAGAAGAAGCAATCATATGTTCAAATGTTTTTGAGAGGTTTTCAAAGTCTGGAATGCAGCATTGTCCCCCTTTTAAATAGGAGCCTATTGGTAAGCTGGCATACTGGAGCTTCAGTCTGATCCCTCTTTCTTGGCAGACGGTGGACAAAGTGTCGGTTTTGTTTGGGCTTCTCAGATTTAGCGTGTAAATGCTTTGGATTACACACAAGGTGCTGAGTGTCCAGCCAAGAGATAAACTGTTAAGTGGCAGCTCAACGTTGTTTGAAACCTTTGAACTGTAGTTGAATTTTGCCTGGAAGATGCAAAAAGGATGTGGAAATTTTCCCACTCAAAATCTAGTAATTCTCACTGGTGTGCCTGTGATCAGTGTATGTGTGTGTGTGTGTATATATATATATATATATATATATACACACACACACACAAACACACATACATATATATATATATATATATATATATATATATATATATATATATATATATATATATATATATATATATAGTATATATATAATATATACATATATATAATATATAATATATATATAATATATAAAAAAATACAAGGTGTTCCACGCTGTGGAACACCTTGTATTTTTTTAATAATACTTTGCACTGTAGCCACTGGAACTTGAAAACATTTAGATATGGCCTTGTAGCCCCTTCCTGACTTGTGAACAGCCACAATGCAAAGCCGCAGGTCCTCCCTGAGCTTCTTTGTCCTAGCCATGACTGTCCACAAGCCAAATGCAGAGAACTGCTCTTTTTCACCTGTTGAACTGTTTAAAACAGCTATTCCCAATTAATCAGGGTATTTAGGATGCTTTAGAACATCTTGGATTTTTTTGGAATAATATAGAACTTTGGATTTTCCCAGAGACTGTGACTGTGAATTTTGGACATGACACTTTTTGATGAAATGTAAATAAAACTTTCTGGAAAGCTTAAACTGTTAGTGTTTTAGGAAAACAGTTCTATTTTTTTTAGGTTCTCTTATGTTTTTGCGATGCATATACAGGATGTTGTTTTTTTGGATGATATCAGTGCACATTTTATGGTCTGCCAATATTTGATAAAGTGATGACTATTTCTCCTATATGCCGCTTTATCATGCTAAATTTCCTTTTACATCACACCATATCCTCCAATTTTATAAATGCTAAAATGCTAATGTAACTTAGGTTATTAAATTAAGTTACAATAAAATTCTGACATTATTCTGTTGTATCTATAGTGGATGATGCTGCATGGCTGCATCCTTGGTGTTCAGACTGCACGACAGAGGCCCCGAGCTGGTGAGGGAGGTGCTTCTGGAGCGAGGGTGGGAGGAGTATAATGAAGGAGAGCGTGAGGAGGAAGACTGGAACCTTTACTGGAGAGGCTCTTTATTTCAGACCTCACAATATCACAACCTGCTGCCGTGGCAACGCCTCAACCACCATCCTAAAACTGTTGGCATCACACGCAAGGTGCATGTCTACATAGATTTTTTTTAAACTTCATGTTTTGGAATGACAGACGTATTACCAGAAAAAGAAACTGTTCATTTGAATCTCATTCCTACGTCGAGAAACGTAAACAACTCTCGTACAACAAAACTCAGCTCTTGAGCTGTTTAAAAATTTTTGTGTCAGTGCTTGAAATGTTGGAAAAGCACAAAGCATAACTTCTGGGATTCACACATCTACAACCAGTTCAACTAACACGCATGATTTTGGACCAGGAAATTTAAACCTAGAACCTTCCTGCAGTGAGGGTCCGTGGTAATTACTCTACCACTGTGCCATCCGGGCAGGAATGCAAAATATTAAAGAAAAAAAATTGTAAATGAATGATTAGTAGACTCTGACTACTTGTACATACGCTCACTTCATCTGAAACTTCAACCAAGTGTAATAGTATTTACATGAGAACAACAGGGAAGAGCATAATAGGTCCGTTTGAAATGTACTTTTTGTCGTTACCCTCTGCTGATTAAACTTTTATCACCAGGGGTCAGCATTATACCAGTGTTTGAGTTTCAGACGTGCTGTTCTCTTTGATATTTCTTATTTTCCCTGCCCTTATTTCCTGAACAGGCTTCGTCTTTTTTGGTGGCAAATGCAATTAACAACATTCTTAATGACTTTCCTTGTTAAATATGGGTTGTATTGATTCACTTTCTCATGATCCTGTGGTGCAAAGTGGTAATCTACTGCCCTTTGACTTCAACTTCTAAAATATCTTCAGCACACCACATAAATGTTTGTGATATAAAGTCAGTGGTTGTCTCCTCACATTCTGTTGATAGTTTTAGTTAATTTGGGAAGATTTTACATCATTTTTAACAAAGTAATTTTTAAAAAGAAAACCTGAATTTATACCAAATGAATTATTTGCATTTCTTTCGGATTTCTTTAGGATTTCTTGGCACGCAACCTGAGGAGAATGAAAGCAACATTTGGTTCAGCTCTCTATGACTTCAGTCCCACCACTTTCATCCTCCCCAATGACTACACCTGCTTCCTGGCTGAGTACAACAGACTGCGTCTGGCCAGAGGAACATCGATCTACTGGATAGTTAAGCCTGTGGATCTCTCCAGAGGCCGAGGGATCTTCATTTTCGAGGATATTAAGGACTTGGTTTATGATTGCTCTGTTGTCATTCAGAGGTACATTAGCAGCTCTCTGCTGATCTCCGGCTACAAGTTTGACTTGAGGATTTACGTGTGTGTGAAGAGCTTTCATCCACTGACTGTGTACATTCATCAAGAAGGCCTGGTGCGTTTTGCCACTGAAAAGTTCAACCTGTCATCTCTGCATAACCTCTATGCTCACCTCACTAACACCAGCATCAACAAGTTCGGTCCCTTCTACAAAACTGAAAAAGGAAGAGTGGGCCGGGGATGTAAGTGGACCATGAGCAAATTCAGACATTTTCTCCACAGTCAACAGATCAACGAGCTGCTTCTGTGGCAGAGGATCAACAACATCGTCACTCTGACCCTCCTCGCCATTGCTACATCAGTGCCCTCCTGTCCTAACTGTGTGGAGTTGTTTGGATTTGACATCCTCATAGATGCCAAGTTTAAGCCCTGGCTGCTGGAGGTCAACTACAGCCCTGCACTCACACTGGACTGCCAAGCTGATATTTCAGTGAAGAAAAAGCTAGTCAGTGATGTCATTGATATGATGAACTACACATCGACCGACAGCTTAAGAGACAGAGCTTATCGGAAACATAGGTACAAGCAACCTTGTTTTAAGGCGAACCACCCGTCTGCACCTGTGCTCTCAACGTTAAACCATCAGAAGAAAAAGAGAGGTAACAAGGGCTCGCACACTCAAATTCTCCCTCTGCTAAAAACGTCTCATCAGCCTGAAAAGACAAAACGGGGTAAGCTTAAACAGCGTGACCTTGAAGCCAACTACCAAAGATGCCTTCCCCCTTTTGAATTATCGAAGATACATGAAGCTAGATGCAGAATAATTAACACCAGTACTATCAAACTCCACACCAACCAGACCCAAAACCCGACACTGGGCCAGGATTCAAGGACAAATGAGTCAGCGTTGAACAGACAGTCTCGTCAGCCTCTTGTATCGTACCTCATGAACAACGGGTCTCTTTACAGGTCTGATGTTACAAACCATGACAACACTGAAACAGAAGCTGAGAGGCAGTGCTCAGGAGAGACAGACGTTTCCTCTTTGACACCTGACACCCAGGAGAGTGAGGAAGCATTCACACGGCCTGCTGCGTCCTGGAAGCTCCCAAACATTTACAGGTACTGTAAATTTGCAAAATGTCAAAGAAGAACAAATCGTTGGTTTTAAAAGTGGAAAGTTTGACCTATTACTGTTACTTAAATTACTTCTGACTTGGAATATTTTACAATTTTGGTGAAAATTGCATTTTTATGCCTTGAAATTCATAAAACTGAAGCCAGTTTGAGAACCTTTAAAAAGGGATGACAATTGACTCTTTTCAAACGTTCACAGCACAAAGCCAGTTCGGATCACTGCGGAGAAAACCACAGGGAATGGACAAAATATTCCACCAGTGAAGGTTGGAGACTTCATAAGGACGTTTCCATTTAACAGGGCTACTCTGAAAGCCTCGCAGCACGAACTGGACATAAGGACAGTCCTACAGGAGATTCAGAGCCTAACTGGTCAGTTGGTTTCGGGCAAAGGACACAAGATGAAGAGCAGAAGAGAAGAGAAGGTGACGGCAGATAAGGATGCTGATACTGACTTTGATTCGCTGTTGTGGGGACCAAAAGATCCTCCACTGATCAGCCAATGCTTCAAATCAACTTAACCTGTGGCATACTCTAGCTGGTGTAAATGAATACTGCATGGTGCTTTTCTACTGTTTTCTTTAGGGTTGGAGGCTCTGATAGGCTGTTTTTTTTTCAGGGTTGGTTTGTTTATTTGACCTAACACATCATTAGTGAGGATCCTACAGCCCTTTGTGTAGCTTGCATGAGAACATATTTCATTTATATGTTAAATATGATAAAATTTGCTGGTAAATTGAGTTTCTTTATATGCTGTAGTCAATGTTATAACACACGACCCACACGAAAACCTGTGGTTGTTAAAGAAAAATGTAGACAAACAGTATCTGCGATTGATTGTTTTTATGATTATAAAAAAGCGTTATTGGTTAGTAGTGGACTTTGACAGACTCACACGTGAACACACATTTTAATAGGCTGTGAGACAGTGACTCTTTTCTAATTAAAGTAGTTAATGTACACATTTTTGTCGTGTGGCTCTGAAATGTACTGTGGCTCTTTAAGTTGTAACTCAGTGTTTGAAACTTTGAAAACATCTATTAGAAAGAGGGGATTTGCCATGAACTCTGCTGCTCTCACGCATCTGATCTGGTTCTGCACAAAACTGGTGAAAATGTGGACTTCTATGGAGATCACTAAGGCTCCAAAAGTTCTACAAAGTTGCCAGATGGACAGGTATATAGCATTAAAGCTGAGTGGAACAGTGGTTAGCACTATTGCCTCACAGCAAGAAGGACCTGGGTTTGACTCTACCATAGGGCTGGGCCATATCATACCGTTCACGGTAATACCGGTATAATGTTGGGCAACGTAAGAAAATGAAATATCGCAATAGAATATGGGTAAAACACGCCTGCGCAGTGCCTTTGTTTTCATACGCACATGGCGAAAAAGGCACGGCGGCGTATTGTGTGTGTATAACCTCTTTTTAAGTTTTGTGGATATCATACATGGTTATGCTGAGGATATGTCGGCCAATTTCCACTGGAAATGCCTTTTGGTTAAACTGTCAGCAAGGAATTTGCGCTGTTACATTTTTATATAACTTTAATGCAAAAAACAGCTGCTTGTTTAAGTGAAAATACATTGATGGGGTTTTTTTTTGCACTAATAAAATTGTGGAGTTGTAAAGCATTTTGTCTAGTGTCAATTATATCGTCAGTTATATCATTATCGCAAATTTTCAAATCTATATCGTGATAAATATTTTTGGTCATATCGCCCTGCTCTACTCTACCATCTGGCTGGAAACTTTCTGTGTAGAGTTTGCTTGTTGTCATAATAATGAGTTACAACTCAATGCAAAGCTTCAAATATCAGAAGGAAACTGTATGTGTAGGTGATATTTCTCTGGTTTACTCTATAAAGCAGAAAACAATAAATGTTAAGGCCCAGATATGACCCACATCTGCCTTGACTCGCCACGTGACTAACAGTGTGTCTGGTTGCCACAGCTCCACCTTACATATGCTAGCTGTTACGTGTGTGTCACGATCAGCTCTACACACAGACTGTATATAAAAGACAGATGCAGCCATCGTGAGGTCAATCACTGGGTTAGTTAAACCCCATTTATGAAGCCTTCGGCCGAGTTTTTTCACAATCAACTAGGTTCGCTTTTTGAACGCAAACATAATGGACACAGGAGGGGAAGATCTGATGTATTAGTTTGAAATGTTAGTTTAAATGTTAGTCAACTGACTTATTTACACTATGCTGCTGCAATTTGTTGATTTTTTTTAAATCATGTTTTTATGCTCCATGTGAGGAACTAATGCACTTTGGGAAGTAAAAATCAAGTTTGTGCAGCGACTGAACTGGCACAGGGAACATATCAGTTTGCACCACATGAACTTATAATGAGGTCAGTCAGTGCTTTGACATCAACTTTTGTCCTTTCACATAAATTATTGCTGGGGTGCTTAATAACCACTTAACAGTCCTTTGTATACCTGGATAATTTGATACTGACAAGATTTGCACTGCAGACACAAAGGTGGACTCTAGAATTTCTGTACAATAGAAACAAGTTGTAAAGAGGGGAAAAAAACATTAAAACAAGTATATTCAGCAACATGAGACACACTTGGAATCTATTATTGCGTATCTCAGTCCATTTCCTGTCTTCCATGGCATGTTAGGCATACTTACTCAAATAATAAATGCTTAATATATTTCTGAGATGTAAAATTGTCTTTCCAGTAAATCTCTCTTTATCAGAGAAAGTGGCATCAGCAGAGGGCAGCGTGGAGAATAGTCATAACAACACAAGTGAGTCCTTCTCTGTCTCTGTAGAGTACATGAATGTCTGAAAGGCACCAATAAAACAGTACCACAGAAGCCACAATGTCATTTGTTCAGTTAATAGCTGGTTAAGAAAAAAGTGACCTCAAAGCACAGCTTGTCTGAGTGGCTATCTACTGTTTTGGTGTTGATTTTTAGGGTTTGCAATGCCAGGAATAAAAACCACTTATAAGAACTTTCATTTCTTATCTGACATTTAAATATGATTAATACTATGAATTCTTAAATTGTTCCATTTGTTGTTGGGAACACATGCAAAATGCCTCAGTATGCATGAATTTTACACAAGACACAGACATCAACAAAGATATCTGAACTACAGTCATTTCTCTCTGAAAAAGCACTTGGTGAAGGTGAGAACAGGCACAAAAGCACAATATGTAAGCAGAGAGATGTTACAGCACTGATAATCCAATCATGCTTTTGCTTGCTGAGATCAGAAACTATTTAAAGCCCTGTAGTGTGAGATTCTTTTTAATCTCCTTTTTTGTGAGATGAACGCCTCACAAACGGAGCAGAAAGGTCGGCCTTATATGGCGAGTTTGTTGCGGTGCTGATTGTGCAAATGAGTGAATGTGCATGAGCTTTTGATCAGGTGGCTCTAATCAAGTTCAACAATCTGAAGAGGTGAATCTAAAGGTGATTATTGCTTGTGGCTGCTTGTCCATGAAATTCTTTCAGCTCTATGGGTAAATTCTGACATGCTGCAGATTGTTGCAAATGGTGCTGTTGCACTCGTGCACGTGCACAGTAGATTCAGACCAGTTTAAACTGTGTGGAAACATAAATATCTGTGGTCCAGCAGCCTGCTACGTACTACTCTGCTAATTACTTGTGGTTGTCTGTATATAGTTTCTCTTTCCTGCTTGCTCGACATTCACAATGTGCTGTAATGGGCTCAACCAGATATGTTGATCATGCTGCTGAAGCCTTAATGTGGAATTTTGCCATCCAAAGGAAATCTTTTGAGGCTAATTTATCAAACTTTGAGTGGTTTTTAAAAATTCTTTTTTCAAACTGATGCTCACCGGTCAGCAAGGCATGCTTTTAGAAGGATTTTTGGTTAAATTCATAGTGAGCAGTGAGGATGAGACACAGTTGACAGGTGAAAAATTAAAGAAAGAAACTGAACTTTTGGCCCGTATACTGAGCTTTGTATTGCTATAGTTTATGACACTATTTTGTCAGAAAATATTTCATTTCAGATAAGCAACAATAGTTCACAGTTCTGGATACTCAAAAACTGTTTCGAATGTGATACATTTACATCAGACAAAGTCACAGACTGTATTTTACTTTACAGTCTGCTGTATGCCAGTCTGCATACAGTAGTTGACGGGGCAGTACATAATCTGACCACTAGTCAGCAGTGTGGCATAACAGAGTTTTCTAATTAGGGCAGTTTTCACTCAGCAGCTGCCATTTGATTACAAACTGTCTCTCTGTTTAAACTGCTGCTGAAGAGCCTCCACCTGCTGCCTGTGGACCTGCGCACCCACACGCACCCACACGCGCACACACACACACACAGAAATACATGCACAGTCACAAGACAAACATACAGTGTAAACTTGTTAAAACATGTACAGGAGCACTGTGTGTGACTAATATGTGGACTTCAAGAAGTACAAGCGTATTTGTAAATGTTTGTGCAGATTTACGCCATGCTGTGTCTAACTGCCGCTTTACGTCACACCGTGAGTACCAGTTTGAATTGCTACAAGGCTGCTGCATCATTTCTTCACTCAGATTTTTGGTGGGTTTTTGAGGTCAGGCCTCTGCAGGTTGCTAATTTTTATTTTCAATAAATAAATGAAATGACAATTTTATCAAACAATTTTTATCAAACAATCAAACTGTTTTCTTCTTTTTGTTTCTAAAACCTTACCCATTTCATATCAGTATGGATACCCAACATGATTTTATTTTTCTCATTTAGATCTCATGTGTTTTCAGAGTGTTCCTTTAATTTCTTTGGGGAAGTATGTATTGAGCCAAGATTTAAACATGTGCCTCCAGGTGTTTAGGGTGGATACCAAACCATATCCAAGCCAAACGTAGATCTGTCCAACGTGTTCAGTATCCTGCCTGATGTCTCCTCTCAGTAGGAGGAACACTTGTCAGAAATCTGAATCACACTGGCTGGCTCTTTTTAACAAAAAGGGTAACCTCTCCTCAGTATTACCATTTGGCCAGTAAGTGGTGTCACTTGATGAGTCATGAGAGCGACTCCTTTACAAAAATCAAGACTGTCATTTTTTTAAACTCTCCAACAAGGGAAATGACTGCACAAGAACCAAAACTGTGGTTGTCTTCATGCATGCTCAGTCATCCAACTAAGTAAATCCTAAAAGGTTGATTCTGTTCATCTGAACGTAGCGTTTTCAATGGGAGAAAATTTTCATCAGTCATCCAAGGACTTCTTCAGCCTCAGCTGACAGCAGGTTTCCTCAACCTCATAAACAGTAAATTGCACAATAACTGAAACTAGCTCACTGAATGAACAGTGGGCTGGGAGGTCAGTTCCTTGATCATTAATATGCAAATTGTCATGACCGTTGATCAACAGTCACTGATAAAAGCCTATCAATCAATGGCCATTGATCAAGGAACAATGATCAATGGCCATGAGTACCATTCACAGAGAGTTGGGGAATGGCTGCAATCACAGCATTGTAAGATGGTGAAAGATGTACCCTTAGGCCCCCCTTGATTCAGAGATGGTCTTTCCCTTTTCACGTAAATGGCCTTCTTGACTCCGCGCTTAAACCAGTGTTCCTCCCTGTCCAGGATGTGTGCATCCTCATCATCATTCATTGGCCTGTAGGTGTAAATAGACCGCAGAGTCCTGGCCTGACGAGGTAGCTTTTCTGTGTTGTACCATAGGCTTCACCAGAGGTTGTTTGGTTTCCCCGATGTATAAATCCTGGCAATCCTCCTGGCACTTAACAGCGTACACTATGTTACTCTGTTTGTGTCGGGGGACCCGATCCTTGGGGTGAACAAATTTTTGACGCAGCGTGTTTTGGGTTTTAAAAGCCACAGAGACGTGGTATTTAGAAAAAATGTGTCTCAACTGTTCCGATACTCCTGACACATACGAGATCCCTACAGGTTTTCGCTTAGGCAGTGGTTGTCCTTCTCTCCTGGATCGGCTAGAGCTTTCTTTAGGTGCCTTCCAAGCTTTGACAAAGCTTTAATGAATCATTTCAATGTAAGCAGCTATCTCCTGGAAGTTTTCAGTCTTTTGAATATGTGGCTTTACAGCTGAAGGCCCCATCCAAAGTTGTGTTTCTTAATGTTTACAGGCCTCCCAAATACTGCACAGACTTTTTTAATGACCTCAGTGAACTGCTGTCTGTGATCTGTGTTGATTTCGACTGTGTAATTATTGTTGGGGATTTTAACATCCATGTGGACAACCCTCAGGACAAAGGGACTAAAGACCTGAGTAACACTCTGGGCAACTTTGGGCTGACTCAGCATGTAACAGAGGCCACACATAATAGAGGACACACTCTTGACCTACTGATCTCCAAGGGCCTGAGCATTTCAAAGCTTACTGTGTCTGATGTGGGCCTGTCTGATCATTACTGTGTTTTCTTTGAAAGTAAAATTTCAGCCCACACAAATATGTCAACAGCAGTGATCACAAATTGGTGTATAACTGAAAACAGTAGTGAGATCTTTAACCAGGTCTTCCCATTAACACCTGACCTGTCCAGAGGTTCAGTCAATGCGCTCGTCAATAGCTTCAGTGCTAAAATGTTAAATGTTATGGACACTATTGCTCCCATTAAGGTGAAGGTTATCTCTGGAAGGAAGAAGTCTCCATGGAGAAACTCCACACTGGTGAAAAATGAAAAAAGAGAGTGTAGGAAAGCTGAGCACAGATGGAGAAAAACAAACCTCCAGGTTCATTATGACATCTATAAAGAGAAACGTTACAATTATAATTTACAACTGAGGAGTGCAAGGAGGTCCTACTTCTCTGACATCATCACCAAAAACAGTCATAATGCTCGGGTCTTATTTGCTACAGTTGACAGGCTAACAAACCCTCCTGTGTCAGTGGCAGCTGAACTTTATTCGACCATGGCCTGCAATGACTTTGCCAAATTCTTCACAGACAAAATCCAAAAGATTAGACAAGTAATTGGTACATCAACAGCAGATTCAGGATATGTACTGTGTCCACCGAAAAATAGTTTAAACACCATGAAACAGTTTCACCACATTAACAGCAAAGACCTGGAGGACATCTTAGGTCAACTGAACTCCTCCTCTTGCTGTTTAGATGTCCTGCCAACAAGTTTTTTCAAAAAGGTCTCAAAGACTTTGGAGTCAGACCTGTTACAGATCGTCAACCTTTCTTTAATGTCAGGTGTGTTTCCAGAACCACTAAAAACTGCTGTAATTAAAACTATGCCGAAAAAGGACAATCTTGACAAGACACAAATGAACAACTACAGGCCGATCTCAAATCTCCCATTTCTAAGTAAGATCATTGAAAAAGTAGTTTCTCAACAGCTCAATTACTTCTTAACACAGAATAACTGCTATGATGCCTTCCAGTCAGGTTTTAGACAGAACCACAGCACTGAAACCGCTCTGACCAAAGTGTTTAATGACATATGTCTGAATACAGACAGTGGAAAAATGTCAGTCTTAGTTTTACTGGATCTCAGTGCAGCATTTGATACAGTTGACCACAACATATTACTCAAACGACTGAAGAACTGGGCAGGTCTTTCAGGAACTGCACTAAACTGGTTCAAAACAGGAAATACTTTGTATCAATAGGTAACTTCACATCTGAGCAGACAAGTATCACATGTGGAGTTCCCCAAGGTTCCATCTTGGGACCCCTTCTGTTTAACATTTACATGCTCCCACTGGCACAGATTATAAAGAACAACAAAATAAACTATCACAGCTATGCAGATGACACACAAATATATATCACAATGTCACCAGGAGACCGAGGCCCTGTACAGGCTCTTGGTAAATGCATTGAGTAAATTAATGACTGGTTGTGCCACAATTTTCTCCAGCTAAACAAAAACAAAACTAAAGTAATAGTCTTTGGAGCCAAAGAAAAATGATTACAGGTCACCAAAAAACTTCAATCTATACACCTAAAAACCACCAACCAGGCGAGAAATTTGGGTGTAGTGATGGACGCAGTTTGACTGTTTTTCTAAACTTAGAACAACACAGTCAGCTTACTATCACCTCAAGAATATTTAAAGGATAAAAGATCTGATGTCTCAACAGGACCTGGAAAAACTAGTCCATGCATTCATCTTTAGTAGGCTTGATTACTGTAACAGCATCTTTACAGGTCTACCTAAATAATCAGTCAGACAACTACAGCTCATTCAGAACTCTGCTGCTCGAGTCCTCACTAAGACCAAAAAAGTGGATCACATCAGTCCAGTTCTGAGGTCTTTACACTGGCTGCCTGTCCGTCGGAGGATAGACTTTAAAGTTCTGATGCTGGTCTATAAAGCTCTGAATGGTTTAGGACCAAAATACATCAGTGACCTCCTGACCCAGTATGGACCTTCCAGATCCCTCAGGTCATCTGGATCCGGTTTTTTATCAGTTCCCAGAGTCAGAACCAGACACGGAGAAGCTGCATTCAGCTTTTATGCTCCACATATCTGGGACAAACTTCCAGAAAGCCTCAGATCAGCTGAAACACTCAGTTTATTTAAATCCAGGTTGAAGACTCACCTGTTCTCAGCTGCATTTGAATAAAGCAGCAAATCCACACTGTTTTACTTTTAAGCTTAAATTTTAAAACTTACTCTTTTTTTTCCATTTTAAATCATGCTTTTTATTTGTTTCTGTTTTTTAATGTCTCTGTAAAGCACTTTGAATCACCTTGCTGTTGAATTGTGCTATATAAATAAACTTGCCTTGCCTTTGACAAAGTTCTAGCTGGGATAACCACATTTATTCAGGGCCTTCTTGATGTGATGTTCTTCTGTTTTCCAGGCCGCTGTCTCTGTGGGGATGGTGTTCGCTCTATGTTGTAGTGTCCTAATAAAACCCAGTTTGTGCTCCAGTGGGAGATGACAGTCAAACCTTAAATACTGATCCGTATGCGTAGGTTTACGGTACACATCAGCTTTTAGATGTCCCCCATTACTGATGGAGATCTCACAGTCTAAGAAGGCTAACCTGCCACTTTTCATATCCTTCCTGGTGAATTTGATGTGTTGGTCCACCAAGTTAATGTGATCTGTGAATTGTGGTACGTCCTGAGATTTGATTTTCACACAGGTGTCATCCACATACCTGAACCAATGACTTGGTGGTGTTCCAGGGTAGGATAGCAAAGCCATCTTTTCCATTTCGTCATTGTACAAGTTGGCCACAATGGGTGAAACTGGGGAACCCATGGCACACCCATGTTTCTGCTGTTAGTACTGACCCTTGTATGTGAAGTAGGTGGAATTACGACACAGTTCCAAAGCAAACACACTTGGTCGATGCTGAGAGTGGTCCTGTTGCTGAGGTTGGGGTCATCCTGTAATCTTTTTACGAACTATCTCCAACCCTTCCATGACTGGAACGCAAGTGAAGAGAGATGTAACATCGTACAAGACCATTGTCTCATCTGCCTCCATAATGACATCTCTCACCATCTTAACAAATTCTAAGGTGTTCTGGATGTGGTGTTCAGAGCTGTCTACCAACGGGTTGAGGATCGAAGCCAGAAACTTTGAGATGTTATAGGTAACCGAGTTGATCATACAGACAATAGGTCTTAAAGGTGCACCCTGTTTAATGGTAAAATGGTAAATGGCCTGTATTTGTATAGTGCTTTACTTAGTCCCTATGGACCCCAAAGCGCTTTACACTACATTCAGTCATCCACCCATTCACACACACATTCACACACTGGTGATGGCAAGCTGCATTGTAGCCACAGTTGCCCTGGGGCGCACTGACAGAGGCGACGCTGCCAGACACTGGCGCCACCAGGCCCTCTGACCACCACCAGTAGGGAACAGGTGAAGTGTCTTGCCCAAGGACACAACGACCGAGACTGTCGGAGCCAGGGCTTGGACCGGCAACCTTCTGATTACAAGACGAACTGCCAACTCTTGAACCACGGTCGACACTCTGTTTATGTATCTTTGGTAAACCATACAGACTTGGTGTAGATTTCCCTGGGTATAGCCTATGGTATGAGGTCCGGTCGATAGCATTGTCTTGTTCTAACTGCTTCAGACAGTAGCTGTGTCCCAAAACATAGGCCGCATCCTTTGGAGGACCCGGGCTTCACGGTCTACATGGCCGGGTCCTTCAAAGGCTGAGTAGGCCGGAAGTGCGAGGCTGTGAAATGGGACAGTATTGCCTTCAGATTTGCATCACCAGCTGTCTCGGACTCTCGGTGGATTTTAATAAACTCAGCCATCTGCTCCTTGCTATCTACAATATAACAGGACACTGCCGTAAATTCTCAACCATCTCACACTTCTGTTTAATCAGTTTTCTGTTTGAAGTTTATTCAGCTGTGTGAAAACCCCGGAGGAACCAACCCGATGGATTAATAAAGTTTTATTTAATCTAATCTAATCTAATAACTTTGATCTCAGCCAAACCGATTTACTCTGGAACAAATAAAACACTGGAAAAAAAAGCTAAATAATAACATTTCTAAGTCTGAGTGACTTATATATGATGTTTAACCTGAGTAGCGAAAGACCGTGGGGGTCTGAAAACGATGAAGCTGGAAGTCCGCTGTTTTCGCCGGCTTGAGTGACTGTTGAACCCCCCGGCTAGCTATCGAGCAGGTGGGTAACAGACGTCTCCGAAAACGTCGGAGCACTTTTGCAAATATGTGATGTCTTGATAAACCAAGCAGATATTTGAAGTTTACACGGTTACTTTCTCCCCTGAAAATATGTTAACAATTTATTTTGTGACCCAGAAAGATTAATAAGAGTAATATTAAAGTTAGCAGCGGCCGCCATTGTTAGAAACTGGAATTGGCTGGGCCCTGCTATGAATTCTGGGATATGGCGGACCACGAAGGATACACCCGACCCATCCTTCAAATCTGGGGAAAAGGAGGACGCATTTGTCTGCCGGATTCGGAGGAGTCGACGAATTGGGACAACCTTCGCCGCATCGCTGTGACGTAATTGGCCTTCAAATGCGGCCACAGGAGGATGCAGCCTACGTTTTGGGACACAGCTAGTCTATCACCCTCTTCCTGTAACCACTTCCTGGGTCTTGTTTCAGGGGCTCATAAGTATTTTTGTCACTGAGCAGTGAAAAATTTTTCTCATTATAGTCTTTCTGGTTTAGCAAAACCATGCGCCTACTCTTGTCTACCGGAAGGATGATAATGTTATTGTCATTACTAAGTGATGTGAGTGCCTTCCGCTCCTCCATACTTATGTTGGATACTGGGGGCTTTGCATTACTGAGACAGGCAGAAAACTTTGTCTGTAGTTGCTCTGCTTCCATGTCTGCAATGTTGGTGTTTCGAATTGTTGTTTCTGTAGCTGTGATCAGTTCCAGTTGCACGATTTGTCTCTGCATCACAGCAAAGTTCAACCCTTTTGCAAGGATGTTTTCTCTGCTTGGGTGAGCTGTCTGTCAGATAAATTTTTCACCCACTGGTCCACATCCTCGGTGTGGCATCCTTCTTCTCCTCTGGCCGCTGAGGACACTGTGTCTGTATCTTCCTGTGGTTTCTGACGCACAACAAGTAAGTCAAACTTCCTTTGTTGCCTGGTCTTAGACTGTCCTGTCTGTCAGGAAGCTGGTGATCCACCGACAGGTAGCTGGTGACACGCTGTGCTGGGAGAGTTTGAAGGAGAGAAGTTCAGGCACAATGGTATTAAATGCCAAACTAAAGTCCACAAACAGGACCCTGGCACAAGTTCCCTGGGCAGTCAAGATGTTGGTGGATGTAATGCAGTCCCATGTTCACTGCATCATCCACCGACCTGTTTGCCTGGTAGGCAAACTCCTTCAGCTTCTGGGAGTAGATCCTTTTAGCCGCTTTGATTTCCCTGGTCAGTGTGCTCCTGGCTTGCTCTTACAGGGCCCTGTTACCGCTTCTGTAGGCGTCCTCCTTGGCCTTATGAAGATGTTGGAGTTTAGGAGTGAAATGTGGTTTATTGTTGTTGTATGTGCAAAAGGTCTTGGTTGGCACACACACATCTTCACAAAAACTGATATATGATGTCACAGTGTTCATCAGCTCATCCAGATTCTCAGATGCAGCTTCAAAATCAGTCCAATCAGTGCAATCAAAACAGTCCTGCAGTTCCTGCTTTGCTGCGCTAGTCCACTTCTTCACAGTTTTGACTATAGACTTGGCACGTTTTAGTTATTGCCTATAAACTGGAATAAGATGGACCAGGCAGTGATCAGAATGTCCCAAAGCTGCCTGGGGGACAGAGCAATAGGCATCTTTTAATGTAGTGTAACAGTGGTCCAGTGTGATGTTGTCCCTGGTGGGGCAGTCTATATGCTGTCTATATTTAGGAAGTTCGTGGTTTAGATTTGCTCTGTTAAAATCCCCAAGGACAATTGTAAAGGAATTGGGGGATTTTCTTTCCAGGGTGGTAATCTGGTCAGCCAGCTCGCACAGTGCGTTGTTCGGGTTGGCCTGAGAAGGGATGTAAACTCCAACAAGTATGAAGGAAGAAAACTCCTACGGTGAATAAAATGGTTTGCAGTTGACGAAAAAAGTTTTCAGGTTTGGGCCGGAGTATTTCTGTAACACTGTGACAGCAGTACACCAACCTTCGTTAATCTAGAAGCAGACTTCACCACCCCTTGTTTTCCCTGAGAGCTCCGTTTTGCGGTCTGCCCGGTGAAGTTGGAAGCCTGGCACATTTGAGACAGCGTCTGGGATTCGTTCATTGAGCCAGGTTTCAGTAAAGCACAGGGCAGCAGATCATGCAAAGTCCTTGTTAGCCCGGTTTAAAAGCAGTAATTCATCCACTTTGTTTGGAAGAGAGCAGAGATTCGCAAGATGAATGGAGGGGAGTGCCGTGTGGAATGCCAACGTAATTTCACCAGTGCACCAGCACGGGTCCCCCTGTCTGCGTCTACTTCGAGCGCCACAGAGAGCTGCTGTGCCTTGACTAAAATCTCAGAAAAACTTTCCAGGTTTATGAAAAAAGGATAAGAACTATTTTGAGATGACTGTCTGATGTTTAGCAGTTGATCTCTGGAAAAAAAGTGAGTGACCAAATGTACGGAATATAAACAAAACCAAGGAAAGTGCAAGAGAGCGCAGTACCAAGGCTGCCATCTGTGGCGCCATTTTGATTCAGACCATGATGTTTTTAGCAATGTGAGATATGAACTTATTAACAGTCTTGAATTTTTTATTATATTCGGAAAATGTTGTGGTTTGAGGAAAGATAAATAATATTTCAGATTTAAAAACCTCTCTCTGACGACTTCCTGATGAGTCAAGAGTTAAAGCTCACTTTGTGTTCTCCCAGGATCCTGTGATAGTAAATGACATGAACAGTCAATTACCAGCAGCTGTTGCTTTGTAATACTTTAAGGCTGATAAAGCTTTGAGGCTTTAGAAGCGACAGCACCTCCAGACAGACATAATATTTTGAGTGTCAGGGATAAGTTCACCTGCAACCTGCAATCACATCTCTATTAAAATCACTGACAGCTACAATTTTATTATACCAAGAGGCTGTTTGCTTGGACTAAATCTTTGCCTGTCACATAAGAATTGCTGTTACCACGCCTACTTACACTAAATTTCAAAACTGCTATGTTAATTATCTCCAGTCTGACAGGCAGCAACTTGTCCAGCTAAGTACCAACAGCTGAAAACGCACAAAGTAATCATCAGTAGATAAGACTGCAGACTAATGCCAGAATATAATTTAATATCAATACTCAGTTATTTCAAATAAACACAGAAAACCAATTACAAACAGATGGTCTTTGACAGGTAAAATGAGGATTAGTCATCAGTGGTAATTTCCCAAACGAAAGGAAGTGAACTATCAGCTTCCACATTATTGTCATATTTTTAACTCTTGCACTGAAAAACTAAATTTAATGTGAAAGAGCTGTTGAGGTACAGAGATCCTTAATGCAATCGACCATGCAACATCAGTGGTACCAATTCTCCAACCCACACACTGAAGGAGTGAGCAGGGTTCACTGCTCAAAGAATACTAAAATTAGCTTTTCATCAATGCAGGATAGTAAATAATTATTGAGGTATGCCTCAGATATACTGCAGTTTCACAAGGTTCCCCTCTGTTATGCATCAAAAGGCCATACAAGGTGTTTCAAAAGCCAAGCGGGAGAGTTGGTGTTGTGAAACAGGCTTCTTTAACCAATGTGGAGCAGTTTGTTAAGCAATGCTGCAGAATAGCTGTCAATCCAATAGTTTGTGGCGTAAAGAATGTACAGGTGTAGTTTCATTCATTTAACCAAGAATTTTACATGCCAACAAAAACTAATAATTGCAGCATTGTTAAAAGCTACTTTAGTGTATAACAATGTTATATATATATATAAAAATATATCATTAGTTGTATCATTTTCCTGAGTCTACAATAAACTGCCCTTTTGAGTTGATTCCTGTGTTGCGAATCCTGCATTTTGAGTCCTCACCTCCTGCCTGCACACAGCGATTCCTGACATCCACGCTTTGTGTTTACGTCCCTTTTGCGCTAGATTCTGAAGCGGCAGGTTTTATCTCTCTCCAAACAATATTGACTGAACCAGCAGCAAAAGAAGATCCAAACTAGGCTTCACATTTCGCTTCACATAAACATCGTCATGAATTCCCTCTTACTTTTACTGATTTGCTTCCAGCACAATAAAATCTCACTTCAGGCACATCTCTCTCTCTCTGTCTCTCTCACTCTCTCTCTCTCAGTATACTTCAAGAACAGCTTCCAATTTAAAAATCTCTGTTTTCTGCATTATTTGCTTGCTTATTACGCACAAATCTACCGTTGTTTACAGCACTGTCGGCAGCTGTCTTTTTTTTCCCCTTTTACTTCTGAAAAGAAAGCCTAATTTGTGCTGTTCAATAGGCTACTGAACAAACTGAAACTTTTTAAAATTATGTAAAATTGCAAAATGATTAGCTGTGTCTCTAATAAAACCTCTGTAACTTTGCTCTGCTTCGCTTCAGCAGCATCAAGTAATGTTCATCAAATCAAATCGAATCGTGGATCGAATCGATTCGGGACCTTGTGAATCGGAATAGAATCGATTCTAGAAATCAGTGACGATACCCAGCCCTACAAGGCAGCTCTCTTTTTTGTTACTATGTGACCTGCAAGTCTGCAACAGTCTCTCACATGGGACAGAAGTGGCAGGACTAATCAAATACTTGCGGGCCAGGACAGTCAGCTGTGGGTGGGTCTCTGCTCGACTGGATTCTGCTCTGTACAAATTCAGGGCCCTTTTACACAGGGCTTCCTCATCTGAATCAAAGTCTGAAGACAATGAAGAGAGGAGGAGGCTCTTTGTCTTTGTAGGTTCCTTTGTGGTGGCATCTTTACACTGTACCTGCAGCAGGGCCTCAAGGCTGCTCCAAACCTCTTCTCGCTCTCCTCTTGCAAGACACTTTAAATCAGGGGTCTCAAACTCATCATTCGTCATTAGTAAGACTCTATAGCAGGGGTAGGCAACTCCAGGCCTCAAGTGCCGGTGTCCTGCAGGTTTTAGACATCACCCTGTGTCAACACACCTGAATCAAATCATTAGTTCATTCTCAGGCCTCTGGAGAACTTCAAGACATGTTGAGGAGGTAATTTAGCCGTTTGAATCAGCTGTGTTGGATCAAGGACACATCTAAAACCTGCAGGACACCGGCACTCAAGGCCTGGAGTTGCCTACCCCTGCTCTATAGCAACGGTTCCCAACTGTTTTTCCACCACGACTGGTTTAATGTCAGACAATATTTTCACGGACCGGCCTTTAAGGTGTCGCGGATAAAGCCAACAAAATAAAATGATATGACCAAGACAAAAACTGTGGCATTTTGTAAATATAATAATAAATGCAAATTTACTGTGTTATTGTGTAACTTTATTAGCAGCGTCCTCCTGAAATGCGCCAACAACATTGAGAGTAACATCCTCCTCTCTGCCCCTTAATGCTCTCTGGACGCTATGGTAATGCGTAAATATTTCTTTCAAAATAAGATACACAGCTACAACACGGGAAAAGACCCAGGGAAACCAAGTTAACGATAAAAACCTTGGAAACCAGTACCCCGGTACCGCTGCTCTATAGAACTCGACTGCATGCTGAGGTGGCAATTCAGCCATTTGATTCATGTTACAGCAGCTCATGAGTAAATGAAAATGGTGCAATAAAAGCTCTTTTAGAAGTAAATTTTTCCAAACATTAACATTTACTTAAATTTACTGGAGTAGAGTTAGGGGCTGCCACTTCAGCATGCAGGGTTAACTCTGGTTTTTCTGTTCTGAAAAAGGCCTTTTTCAGGGAACACAAAAAACAATTGGGTTAACAATTTAAAGCTGTTCTGCAGCAATGGTGGTTGACCGAGCCTTAAAAGCTGGTGCTACTAATTCCTACAGGTGTTCCAAATTGCCTGGATTACTCTGCCTGCATAAAAGTAGTGTTGGAACACACCTTGGTACCATATGTTTGTGAGCACCAGTAGAACAGTATTGTACTGCAGAAAGTAGTGTGATGCTACAAAAACGGTGAGAATAAGGCAATTAACAATGGAAGAGAGAAAGACCCTCATAACATTTAAAAATTTAGGTCTTTCTTCCACAGAAATTGCAAAGAAAGTCAAGGTGTCACTGAGTAGAGTTTCCTTCACAATCAAAAGCACTCAGAAACTGGGGCAAACTGTGACAGGAAGAGGTCTGGCAGACCCAAAGCCACAGTTGAATCAGAGGACAGGTTTCTGAGAGTTAAAGGCTTACGTGATAGGCAGCTCACAGGACAACCATTTCAAGCACAGCCTTAATAGTGGTCGTAGTAAGCAAGTCTCAGTTTCAACTGTGAAGAGAAGACTTTGAGCTGCAGGTTTGACAGGATGAGTTGCAGCAAGAAAGCCATTGCTAAGATGTCAGAATAAGACAAAGAGGCTTGCCTGGGCCATGAAACACTGTCATTGGACTACTGAAGACTAGAAGAAGGTATTATGGACCGATGAATCATAATTTGAAATCTTCGGTTCACCACTCAGGATCTTTGAATGCCATCGAGTATCAAAGGGATGGTTCCACAGTGTGTGGCATCAACTGTCAAACATGGAGGAGGAAGTTTGATGGTCTGGGGCTGTTTTGCTGAATCCAAGGTCGGTGACTTGTACAGTGTGAGAGGCACCCTGAATCCTACCTTAGTTATGTTGTAATAGGTGTAGGCTGCTGGGGGATTCCCATCATGCAGTATTTCTTCTTTAGTCACCTTTCTCACTATGTGTTAATAGACCTTTCTGCATTGAATCATACTTGCTATTAATCTCTGACTCTCTTCCACAGCTCATCTTTTGTCCTCTCTTCCTTCTCTCACCCCAACCGGTTGCGGCAGATGGCCCCGCCCCTCCCTGAGCCTGGTTTTGCCGGAGGTTTCTTCCTGTTAAAAGGGAGTTTTTCCTTCCCACTGTTGCCAAAGTGCTTGCTCATAGGGGGCCATATGATTGTTGGGGTTTTCTCTATATGTATTATTGTAGGGTCTACCTGACAATATAAAGCACCTTGAGGCGACTGTTGTTGTGATTTGGCGCTGTATAAATAAAATTCTGTGGAGGTAAGCATCAACGACACAGAGCTCTCAGTTCTCACTCCTTCTTTATTCGTCTCCAACATCAACTGCGCATATCGCGCCACAAAACACAGGAACACACTTCCTATACACTGGGTGTGAGTGGAGCCCTCTAGTGGTCCACCACACATGCCCCCCCCGAACACCCAGCAGAACTAGTCCAGGACCCGGGGCTTAAGCAAACGGGCAGAACGGCTGAACCGGGGGGGTGGGGAACTGACAGAGGGCAACCCAGCCCGGGAGCAAGGCTGGCACTGGCGGTCAGAAAAAGCTGCAGACGACTCGGACGCCGTTGATTTTGGGCCGCTCCTGGGGGAAAAAACAGAATCCATCAGCCCGGTGGCAGGTGGGTGGCCGCGGCGAGGGGCCTGGGCCGGGACCACCTGATCCTCTTGCATAACATGTGCAGGCTTAAGTCTGTCAACAGAGACAACCTCCTGCCGACCGCCAAAGTCCAAAATGAAATGTTTGTTGCCTGGTTTAAGAACCCTGTATGGCCCGTCATATGGTGGATGCAGCGGAGTCCTATGGGCATCGTGCCTGACGAAAACGAAACGAGCAGAGTCCAACGAACTCGGAACAAAAGTGTCAGGCAGGCAGTGGTGCACAGGACCAGGAACAGGAAATGAGTCTCTTGGGGGACGAAAAGGCAACAAAGAGGTATCGAAACATGGGGGAGGGCTCTCAGGTAAGAATTCCCCGGGGACTTGGAGAGGCTGGCCAAGGACCAGTTCAGCCGGGGAAACCCCGAGGTCTTCTTTAACCGCGCTACGCAATCCCAGCAAAACCCACGGAAGACGGTCGACCCAGTCGCCACTTGTTAAGTTAGCCTGGAGCGCGGCCTTAAGTGACCGGTGAAACCGTTCGCACATCCCATTAGCTTGTAGGTGGTATGCTGTGGTGCGGTGGACCTTGACCCCCAGGCCGTCAGCCATAGCAGACCAAAGCTCAGAAACAAACTGGGGGCCCCTGTCCGAGGTAATGTCAGCAGGGGGACCGAAACGTGAAACCCACGTTGACAAAAATGCCCTGGCCACCGTCACCGCTGTCGTGGACGCCAGGGGTACCGCCTCCGGCCACCTGGTCGTGCGGTCCACTACAGTCAAAAGGTGCGTGAAACCCTGTGACTGCGGCAAGGGACCAACCAGGTCCACATGAACGTGATCGAAACGCCTACCCGGGACACGGAAAGGTTCGAGGGGTGCCTGTGTGTGCCGGTGGATTTTCGAGCATTGGCATGGGATACAAACCACCGCCCATTCTTTCACCGTCTTGCGAAGGCCCGGCCAAACAAACCTGGCGCTGACCAGCTTGACCGAGGCCCGGACGCCGGGATGAGAGAGGGCATGCACCGAGTCAAAAACACGACGATGCCACGAAAGGGGAACCACTGGGCGGGGGCGGCCGGTGGAAACGTCGCAAAGAAGGTGCGGACCGCCGTCCCACACCGGGGTGTCCTCCAGCACGAGGCCCGTTTTTGTTGACCGAAGGGCAAGGACGTCCGGGTCAGCACGTTGCTCGGCGGCCATGGCAGCGTAGTCGACGCCGACATACACCGGAGAAACCAACACACGTGAGAGACAGTCAGCGACGTGATTGGACTTACCAGCCACATGCTGAATGTCTGTGGTAAACTCTGAAATGGCCGCCAACTGGCGCTGCTGGCGTGCGCTCCATGGGTCAGAGACCTTGGACATCGCAAAAGTCAAAGGTTTGTGGTCAACGTACGCAGTAAAGTTGCGACCCTCGAGGAAAAAATGAAAATGTCGTGTCGCGAGGTGTAGGGCCAGCAACTCCAGCATCCCGGAGCGTACGACTGAAAAAGGCGAGCGGTTGCCAGAGACCTGAAACCCGCTGTTCCAACACCCCACCTACTGCCACGTCGGACGCGTCGGTGGTCAACGCGATCTCCGCCGACGGAAGCGGGTGGGCCAGCAGGGCGGCGTCAGCCAGCGCAGACTTGGCAGCGGAAAACGCATGGACGCGTTCCGGCAGCCAGTCAACCGGATCTTTGGCCGTTTTACCTTTTAAGGCAGCATAGAGTGGCTGTAGCAGGTGGGCAGCTCTGGGGAGAAAGCGGTTGTAAAAATGTATCATCCCCAAGAACTCCTGCAAGTCAATTTTAGAAAAAATCGACGTTCCGGCGAGATTGGCAGAAAAATCCTGAATGTGGGGGATGGGGTAACGGTCATTCTCCGTGGCATTATTTAAACAGCGGAAATCTCCGCATGGCCGCCACCGACCGTCCGATTTGGGCACCATGTGAAGCGGAGAGGCCCATGCACTGTTCGAACACTGTACAATGCCAAGGCGCTCCATGGCTGCAAACTCTTCCCGAGCGACGGACAGTTTCGCGGGATCGAGGCGGCGCTCGCGCGCGAACACCGGGGGCCCGACCGTGGGAATATAATGCTCAACCCCATGCTTCGTTACCGTGCTAGAGAAATTAGGGACAGACAGCGATGGAAACTCTAAAAGCAAACGCTGAAAAGCATCCCCGGAGGTCACTACATTAGCCCGAATCAGGGGCTCGGCGGCCCGAGTAAAACAGGGTAGCGAAGAAAACGAGAGAGCATCGATTAAACGTCTGTTAGCAACATCGACAAGCAGTCCATGAGCACACAGGAAATCAGCACCTAAAATAGGTACAGAGCTAGCGGCAACAACAAAGTTCCACTGGAAATCCCGGCCATGAAAACAAACAGTCACCAACCGTTCCCCAAACGTTTTGATGGGAGAGCCATTAGCTGCAATGAGCTGCGGCCCACAGTTCGCTGCTAGTCCGTCGGCAGCGGTAGGGGGAAGGAGGCTCTTCTGGGAGCCGGAGTCCACGAGAAAACGTCTCCCGGAGCGCAAGTCCTCTATGAAGAGCAGCCTTTCTGTATTGCCAGCGGTCGCGGCTGCTACGGCGCGCTGGTGGGTCCGTTTCCCTGGGCCGTGAAAGCGCAAGGCGGCAGGCAGCGACGCGCTCTGTCGCCAAAACGCTGATGGTAGAAACATATGCTCTTTCCGCGGTGCCGGCGTGTAGCAATCCCTGCCGTCAGCAAGGGGGCGGATGCTCCGGGGGAGGCAGGTGGAGGCGTGGAAGGTGCCGCCGGCGAGTCTGTAGCCAGGGCGTGAACGTCGAAAGTGCGGCTAGCCAGGAGAATGCGATCCGCTTCTTCAGCCAGGGAGCGATAATCCTTCGCAGGCAGAAGCGGGGAGTTTGCGAGGACAGCTCTCACGGCGGCCGGTAGTTGGCGCAGGAAGAGGTGGGCGAAGAGGAAACCACCGTCATCCGGCCCGAGCAACGATAGCATGTTCTCCATGAGCTCGAGCGCGGTACCGCCACCCAAGCCTGACAGGTTGAGGAGCTTTTCGGCTCGTTCAGCGTCGGAGAGGGCATAGCGCCGAAGGAGCAGCTCCTTGAGGGCGGCGTATTTCCCTTGGGCGGGTGGGTCCCGGAGGAGCGTCATGGCGCAACGGGTGGCCAGCGGGTCGAGCGAGGCCACCACATGGTGATACTTCGTGTCGTCAGCCGAGATGCCGCGAAGGGCGAACTGAGCCTCCACGTGTACAAACCATGATGGGGGGTCATGGAGCCAAAAGTCCGGCAGTTTCAGCGCCACAGCGAACGTAGCTGCAACAGGAGGCGGAGGTTCGGCGGCCACTGATGCATCCATAGCGGAGTCTGCATTATCTGCGGCCCGTTGCATGCTCGAGTCAGGGGTCACCAATGTGGAGGTAAGCATCAACGATACAGAGCTCTCAGTTCTCACTCCTTCTTTATTCGTCTCCAACATCAACTGCGCATATCGCGCCACAAAACACAGGAACACACTTCCTATACACTGGGTGTGAGTGGAGCCCTCTAGTGGTCCACCACAATTCAATTGAATTGAATATAATCAAACTAATCAACGTTAGTTAGTTTAAGTACAACGTTACAACTGAATGCTAGTGGACTCAGAAGTGGGCTTGAAAATCTGGAAACAGCAGGTTAACGTCTGACAGGCTACAAATATTGATTAAAAAGATCACATGGTTTTACAGTATTGCTCTTAATATTTTATAAAAGCAGAAGCATCTACATCTAAGTTCTCTATTGACAGTGTTCTCTCTTTCAAGATACTTTTATCATAAGAACATCAGGCCTTAATTTTTTATATGTTTTTAAACAAAAAAAAAATTAAAGATAGTAAAAGAAAGTTAAAAGACTATTTAAAACTATCTTTCACCCAGTCTTGTTAAAATCATGAATAGTATTGTTTTCACAATGACCCTGGAGGGGGAATCTGACTCTTTAGAGATGCTTGGACTTGCTGAAGCAGTGAAGGCATGCAGAGCAAAGTGAGGCCTAAGGCCAATACACCCCCTACTCACCCCCACCCCGTGTTTTCCCCCAAACATCCCCAAGCAGCCTTTTTAGCATCTGCATAAGAGGCCTGCACTTTTAAAAGTGACACAAACGCAAAAATCTCTGAGCTGAGATGCTTGACAGCTGTCATTCTAGATAAACTAAGTGACACAGTAGCTTCAGAGATTTACTGAACTCCCACAAAGGCAAGATGGTTAATTCTTTCTCAAAAACCTGAAATGTTCCCACAATGTTTCCCCATACCGCTGTCACGCTGTCAAAAGTCAAGCTGGTGCTATCAGTGCTTGTTTTAACTTGGTTACACAGACCTTGTCAGGGCTTAACGAGGCTACACAGAAAGTTTGTTTACATGCCATGATTAAAAAACAAAGGTGCTTTTGCTTCGTAGTTAGATGTTTGAATTGTTCGTATTCTATATTCTATATCTATTTTATAAGTGAGTTTTGGTCAATGTAAGTCCCATTGGTCTAACAGTGCAATAACACCTGGTGACTCACCCCCTCATGCAATAAGGAGGAGCTACAAACTGGGGGCAGAGCAGCAGTACAAAAGAGATGCCTACTGTACCTGCACACTGACATTACTTCCAGATTTGACTGGAACTGGTACTGACTTTCGCCTGAAAGGACATAAAGTAGCAGTGACTCAAGGACTGAAAGAAGAAACCTAAAGTTTTAAAAAGGACCAAAACTAAAGACACCGAGGAAACCTGTTTGACAGGATTTTTTCTGTTTTGATTGCAGGATGGAACTCGATCTTTGAAGTGATTTCTTCTTCACTTTAGAGACAATGCTTTGCTCTATGCTTCCAGGGTAGAATCTGTTTCTGTTTTCAAGCTTGGAATTAATATTTGCTGACCCCCAGGCAATTTGTTTTTTGACTGCTAAAATGGAAAGCACCAATGGAACTGAACAACCTCTTGAAGACGGTGAAGCTGCCGAGATGCAAGTGTACAAGTTCTATGCAGCCGCAATAATTGTGATTTTTATCTTGGCTTTGCCTCTGAATGCATCTGTCATCCACCTCTTTATTTTCAAGCTAAGGTTTTGGAAATCCAGCACAAATAATATCTTCCTCTTCAACCTGGTTTTGGCTGACATCCTCCTGCTGATCTGCTTGCCCATAAAGGCCTATACCTTCATCCAGGGAGTTAGAAATAGTAACAATGACGCTGTCTGCAAAGCCATGCTTTTCATGTTGTTTTTAAACCGTGGAGCTAGCATCGCCTTCCTAACAGCGACTTCCATCCATCGGTATTTTCATGTGGTGCACCCTGGTCGAAAAAGTCCCCTAAAAGCGCTTAAGAAGTCTCCACAGATCTCTGTCCTCATCTGGGTGCTGCTTCTGCCTCTCACCATCCCCACCATGCTCAAAAACTTTGACTGCTCTTACAGCCTCATTAAAGAAAATGCTACCGTTATCAAGGTAATGCTTACTTGTTTCATGCCTTATTCTCTCTTACTGTAGACAACACGTGCATAAATTAAGGTCATTGTGTCTTAATACTTATAACAGTTTAATAAGAGTTTAATTTTGTTTTAAATCTAGGAATCCTCCACAGCAGTCATGCAAAGTGATTTTTAAACAGAGGTTAGACTGCTGACATTCCCTTTTATTTTTATCCCCCTATCTAAGGATGTGGTGGATGGCATCAGAGAGACTGTAATCTTTACTCAGATCCTGATCCCGTTTGTCATCCTGCTCTACTGCACTGTGCGCATCGTCAACCGACTCAGGAAAAAAACAGTCGGGGATAGGACCAAGCTGAAGAGAGCGGTATTTCTGGTCACTGCTGTCATGGTGCTCTTTTCATTCTGTTTCCTCCCCTGCACCATAGCCAGGATGGTTCTGCTTATCATTCGGGTCAAAGATATGCCTGATTACATCGAGCACAAAGCTGTAGTGGCCTTTGATGGCCTCATGGTCCTCTCCTACATAGACTGTCTGCTCGACCCACTTGTCTACTGCTTCTCTAGCACCAAGTTCAAAGCACTTTATCTATCCAATTACTTCCCATTTTTAGTAAAAGAAACTCCACAGGTCAGCTCAACAGGAAAGACAGACAGAACTGCAAACACTACTGTCATTTCAGGTTTATGAAAACAAAGAAGGGAGAGTTCCCATACAGAGTGTGGTTGATCTCTATAGTAGCCGCAGGTTGAAAAAAATGGTTCAATGGTTAAAATGTGTTATGAGGACAAGGCATATAAATATTTCAATTCCTACTTTCTTAAGATTTTCAAATATACAGAAGTAAAAAATGAAAAAATATATTAGTTTATCAGCCCTATGGATATAGCACAGGGGTCAAAATTTGAAATTTCTCTAAGAGAATGCCTCCCAGCCAAAGTATGCACATCTGTTCTTCTGTCAAATTATACCAACACAGCTTCTATCTAAGCCACAACAGTGAAACAAGTTTTTGTTTTTCACACCATCTGTTAGATAACATTTAGGGGATCCTCAGTCTGCAGGTGATTAATACGTCATTTTAAAAGTACATACAGGGAAATTATCATGACAGGGGATTTAATATGCTAATTTCCAGCTCCTAACAGTTCAATATAATAATTATTTTTTATATTTATATTTATTTTGTCTTATACTGGGCCATGTAGCAGACATTCAGTTTATCCACAGTCAGAAGTAAGTCTCGCTCTCAGTCATGTGTCTTCTGATTGGCTTCACATCATCAAATGGTGGAATGAGAAGGATCTACACAATTTTAGGCAGGTGGCTTTAACATTGTGGCTGGTCGGTACTGAACTGTTTGTGATGTGTGAATAGAGATATGTATATATATTCATCCTGAGATTATTTCTAGTAAATGGATTACGGTATGTTGGGAACACCTTGATGATACCACCTTGAAAGCTCTGCTCACAAAGTGCCACGCCCACAAATGACTCTTACAACGTAAAACGTGAGTCATACACTCAACCTGAACTAATCTTCACCCTGACTTAGTCCCAGAAATCCCAGCATTTCTATATAAGTCACAGGGGTGAAATTACTCACCTTAATGACACCATCAGTAGATGTAGCGCAGGGTATGTCTGGTGTAACTGTCTGTCAGTAAATAGACACCTCCCTGATTTAAGTAGTCAATAAGCTGGAATCTGGTGAGTCTATGCTCTCTGCTTTCATCTACAATTTAAATCATCTGTGGGTTAACAATGAGTCACTGCAAGGTACAAACACTTATGCACTTATTTGGCATAGCAGCATTTGTTATAGTTCTTTGTTGTAAGAAAATAATGAATAACTACAAGTGTAATAACTGAGTTAAATAATTCTTTTGAGTTATGGGTAAAAAACAAACTGAGGAGATTGATACATAAGCTAAGGCAAAAATGTAAGCTGAATATTTACATCTACAAATATGACATCTGCTTTGCCTGACAATGAGTAACTTACGCAGTGTAAACAGGAAATAAATACCAAGTAAAGAGAGAATTGTATAGCTTAAGGTCAAAAATGGTATGACTTTAAATAATAAGGAGACAGCGTTAGAAGCAATTAAATATTAACACCCTGCAGTGATTACTTTGTTTACTTGTCTGAAAGTTGTGTAAATGTGACATTTTGAAAATATTATTTGTTTATCTGTGACCCTAATGAATTCAGCTGCAAAGTCAATATGCTTCATTCTTGTGTTACCATATCATTCAATCTGCATTTTACATTTAAAAAGTACATTTAGAAATCCACACTAAAAAAATGGCCTTTTGAGGGATGACTACACACTCTGGACATAAAGAAAAGAGAGTAAAAGAGTAGGAGGGAGTCCTTACCTTCCTTGAAAGGAATCTTTGCAGAGTCCTTATTATTAATTTCTGGCCTTTTGAAACAGATGGTTAAAAAACATTATTACCACCCTGCTAGCTTTCCTTTTGGGGCTGCCAATATTTGGGTTTTTTGGTATGCAGGAAAAAACAACGACATAATTCTGAATGTTTTCATACCCTAGATATATTGTAGCAGTAAATTAAGTTGTGAAAAAGACTAACACAAGTTGGCATTTTATATTTTTGATTACATGAGGCATTTTGTAAATATTTTGTGTATTTTTACTTCTGCACCAACATGTTAATCTTCATTTTCCGATGATGGCACATCAGAAATTTTGGTGTACATGTATATGTGGATATAGGTTAATATATTTGCATACAACAGGTAGTTAAATTAACAAAAAGAAAACATTTCCATGATGTTCAGATGTGGGTGAAAACACATTCAGGCCAAAATACAGCTCCTCTCTGGGGTTACGAGTGAATGTCACTGTTGTGACAAGTGGCTCTATTACTTAATTAATGAGGAAAAAAGTGTCAAAAAATTGCTCGTTCCACTCTTAACGGAGAGCTAAAAGCTTTTCAGTGTATATTTGTGACTGAAAATGATGGCACGGATGGAAAACTTCTGGAAGCCTTTAGTAACCACAAAAGACGACTGTAATGTATCTAATGGTGAACTTTAAACTCAATCTGCCAAAATGATTCATAATTATTACCATTAAAACTTTTTCTTGGCCGTTTTGTCTCTTCTTGCACAAATACATTTGAATTTAGACTCAAGAAAAGAAGAGAGACAGATCAAGGGTTGCTGGGATACAAGCAGTCAAGCATGTGGTTATGGCGTGTTGACACGTGTAAAAAGACCAGTTCTGACAAGTTTTGGCAGACATCAAATTAGAACACATTACATAGCTTTTACTGACAGAGATGACACTGGGATTTCTAAAGAATGTGAGACCATGTAAAGAAATAAGATAAGAAGAAACTGCATCTGAGGGAAAAACATGACATTGAGATTTTAGACAGAAAAAAGTTAGAGATATGCCATTTACTGTTTACTGTATATAACTACATACATTTTTTTCAAATATAAATTTTGTTTTAAAAAAATAGTTAATTTTTTCCTTTCATGTGACATGAAAACACTTTTTTTTATTTTTGCGGCCAACATGGTGTCAAACTAATGACTGAGAGGGAAAAGAACTGTCACTTCATTAGTTGTCTCATTTGAACTGTTAGCAGTAGTTTGCACACCACGGCAGGTACTCCTAAATGTAAGTAGCCTCTCAGTAGGTCAGTGCACTCAGCTTAGCCACAAAAAATGCTCGTTATTGATTCATGGAACATGATTAAAATCTAACCCAACAAGGTTTCTTCCCAGTCCCAAAATCTACTGAAAGAAGCTCGACCCACAGTGACATCGTTCAACATCCCACACAAACCACAGAATTGCTGCCAACGCCTTGGTGCCAACAAATAGAGAAAACCCTCTGGGATCCCACATGCATGTCCATACCCAGATCTGTTACAGTTGTTTTGGCAGTAGGATAGGGACCTAAAAAGTGTCAGGCTGCTGGTATTAACATTGTGTTTAATTTATAATTTAGATGTTGCCTGGTTAAGTAATACTGTTTGTTGCATTATCTGTAGTCTATGAGATTTATAAAACTAAATCTTTTTTTTTTTAAACTAGCTTAAAATAAAGACAGACTCAGATGTAGGAATCATTGCAAAGCAGAGATAATTCACAAGCAGACAGTCAACCGGTGGCTATGTTAGCGGCGGGCCTCTGGGTCCAGGCTTGTCCAAATATTTCTCTGTGCTCCTTTAACTGAAGTTTGTTACAGCTGTTTTGGATTCTTGTACACATGCTCTTCAAAGTTATTTAGTTTATGTCTTGATGTAAGATGTTTACTTTGTTACGCCTCATTTTATTTTGGCAGTCTTTTGTTCCCTGTGTTTTGCATTTAATTTTACTTCATTTATCTTGTTATCCTGTGATTGTTTGGACCTGTTTGTTTTCCCTGTTCCACATTCTCTTGGGGTCCAGGGTATAGTTGGCTGTTTTTGACTACTTTTGATTTTACCTTTATATTTCCCCTTAAAAAATTGTTTTCTTTGCATTTTTTGTGGTATCATTGCTTTCAGTACAACCTCACATGTCTAAATTTACAGTTATTTTTTCATGTTAACATAGTGTATTTATACAATTGGCCTAAAATAACACAAAAAACCTAAAATTCAAGCAAGTAAGTATTTTTTATTGTGAGAACCACAAACATGTTAAATGAATCATTTTCATAACTTCATCAGGTAGTGGCCTCCAGCTCACACTGGAGCATCTCGCAGCCGAGGGTGACATGGCAGGAAAGAGAATCAGCACCTCCAAGTCTGAGGTCATGGTCCTCACCCGGTCAAGTGCCCACTCCAGCTTGGGGATGAATTACTGCCCCAAGTGTGGAGTTTAAGAATCTTTTGTCTTGTTCACGTTTGAGGAGAGAAGGGAGCTCGGATGAGAGATGAGATTTGCTCATTCAAATCAAATTTTACCGTAGTTTAGTTTTATTTCACGATAATAAATCAATACAAGATATAAACTCTTATTTATTCTCCTTTCTTTTAGCAGCTGCTCTGGAGAGTATAGTGATGGTGGTTTTGATATGAGTCATGTCTGTATGGAAGAAGCATGTTTTTTATTAAAATATTACAAAATATTACTGATTGTCTATTTAACTTGAGTAATGCTGTTGCAAAATACTCACAACTTGCTGTAACACTAAAACATATTTATTTTTAAACTGCTCTCATATTATCTTGGTAAGAACTTATAAATAACATAGCAAAGAACAGGGAAACAGTCAGAACCCATCTCCGATCTGAAGGTGCAGGGAAGCAATCCAGAACAAAATTAACCTGGTCATTTACATGGTAATTTCTACGATGCAAATGAATTACACTGTAAGACAATATGAATTAATTTCCCCATACAAAACAATAGTTTTCCCATAGGTATGGGAGTCGAGAACCGGTACTTGCAGAAAATCGGTTCCCAGAAGTCCAATTCCTGCTTCCTGCTCCAATTGTCTGCTTGATCTCAGTCCCGCTTATCGGTTCTTGCACTCACACTCACAGTGGGATGTAAAAGTTTGGCCAACCTTGTTAATACTTATTTTCCTGTATAAATCGTTGGTTGTTACAATAAAAAACGTCAGTTAAATATATCATATAGGACAGCGGTCCCCAACCTTTTTTGCGCCACGGACCGGTTTATGCCCGACAATATTTTCATGGACCGGCCTTTAAGGTGTCGCGGATAATACAACAAAATAAAACTAGTACCGGTACCGAAAAAAAGAAGATTTATTCATAACACACGTGAAAAGACCCAGGAAACCAAGTTAACGATAACAAAATAACGCTGAAAACCGATAAAAACCCTGAAAACCATACATTTCACACCTGAGCCTCAACTCTCACGGCCCGGTACCAAACGACTCATGGACTGGTACCTGTCCGAGGCCCGGGGGTTGGGGACCGCTGATATAGGAGACACACACAGTGATATTTGAGAAGTGAAATGAAGTTTTTTGAATTTACAGAAATTGTGCAATAATTGTTTAAACAAAATCAGGCAGGTGCATAAATTTGGGCACTGTTGTCATTTTATTGATTCCAAAACCTTTAGAACTAATTATTGGAACTCAAATTGACTTGGTAAGCTCAGTGACCCCTGACCTACATACACAGGTGAATCCAATAATGAGAAAGAGTATTTAAGGGGGTCAATTGTAAGTTTCCCTCCTCTTTTAATTTTCTCTGAAGAGTAGCAACATGGGGTCTGTAACAACTCTCAAATGACCTGAAGACAAAGATTGTCACCATCATGGTTTAGGGGAAGGACACAGAAAGTTGTCTCAGAGATGTAAGCTGTCTGTTTCCACTGTTAGGAACATATTGAGAAAATGGAAGACCACAGGCTCAGTTCAAGTTAAGGCTCGAAGTGGCAGACCAAGAAAAATCTCGGATAGACAGAAGCGACGAATGGTGAGAACAGTCAGAGTCAAACCACAGACCAGCACCAAAGACCTACAACATCATCTTGCAGCAGATGGAGTCGCTGTGCATCGTTCAACCATTCGGCACACTACACAAGGAGATGCTGTATGTGAGAGTGATGCAGAGGAAGCCTTTTCTCCGCCCACAGCACAAACAGAGCCGCTTGAGGTATGCTAAAGCACATTTGGACAAGCCAGCTTCATTCTGGAAACACTGCTCAAAATCCACTAAGGCATTCATGCAGAGGAACAAGTACAACGTTCTGGAACCGCCATCTCAGCCCAGACCTGAATATTATTGAAAATCTGTGGTGTGAGTTAAAGAGAGCTGTCCATGCTCAGAAGCCATCAAACCTGAATGAACTAGAGATGTTTTGTAAAGAGGAATGGTCCAAAATACCTTCAACCACAATCCAGACTCTCATTGGAACCTATAGGAAGCGGTTGCCCAAACTTTTGCATCCCACTGTAAATCACCTGATTTGTGTTCACGTCTAAGAAGCGAAAATAATGGCGCAGTCTAGAGTGGAAGTGTAAAACTGCACCCAGGACAGAAACGGCTGCATTATGCTGCTAAGATAACTTCAGTTTCTTTACAAGCATCTGCCAAGATGCATGCTAACGCTAAGCTAGCCAAGAACCCAGAGTGAAAATTGAGTGAATGCCGACCCCAGGGGCCAGACCCTCAACTTCAACAGGTAACAAAGCAGATGAGCAGTCAGGTTGCAGCCTCCCTCTCTTCCTGTTCACGTTTCCAAAGCAGAATCCCTGGCGATCGCTTTTTTGTTCTGGTTTTCATCTTTGCTTTGTCCAGTCAGCTTTGTATTCCACTACGAAAACGATTTTAAAGATGTGTCACCTCATTAAGCAATTGTTTTAGTCTGTGGGGTTGGAGCCTCAGGTTTATGTTTTTAAATAGTGATTATGGCAAACTGTGCTTGAGCTATTTTACAGAGTAACATAAAAGTAACGTAACAAATAGTATAACAAATTACTTTTCCCTGGTAGTAATTATGCAATTAAATAAAGTACTATATTAAATAAAAGTACTGTATTACTATATTCAGTAATACGTCACACTTAATCCTCTATAGCCACACACCGTGATCTGCCAGACACACCAACTCACCAATTCACTCACTGGACCTGGACCTGGACCCATCCCTGTTTTACCGGGGTAAAACAGGGATGGGTCCAGGAGGTCTATTTGGAAAGAGAGCACAGGTTGGATCGTTGGCAAAATGCCGGGACAACACTAACGCGAGTCGCACAACGATCCAGTGACGAGTAGCACAGCTTCATTGTCTTAAGTAGTGACAGGAACACAGAGATAATTGGGCGCAGGTAGGTAGATGTCCTGCAGGTGCGTGAGCCAAAGGTGGGAACCCATAATGAGTCCCGTCCTGGGAGGAGCGAAAGAGAGAGAGTAACAACAACAAAAACACTGTCACAGCTGACCATCCTCAGGCAGGCCTGCTGGGCTATGACATACACTCATATTATTGGTATAGAAAAGTCATGTTGCAATGGCTGTAATGGGTTAAAATTCTCACTGTTACAGTCAGACGTGCAACAAGCCATAAAGCACAAAACGTACTCAACTGTGTTCATGTGTCTGTTGCAGAAACCATGTGGCATAGCTCATTTGTGCAACATTGTGTCAGACAATGACACAGCTTACAGTTAAGTAAAGTGAAGTAAAGATGCCAGTGCATGGCTTAATAGAATTCAAATTTATATTGAAGTTTGAAATGATTAGTTTTTTTGTATTTTACAGCAGAGGAGAGCTTTAGAGAGGAGGAAGAATGGTTACTTTAATGGTTAACATGAACAGAGCAAAGTATGTTAACTTTGACAAGATTGCATGGTTGACTTAGTTACCAAAAACGCTGTTATGCATTTTCAGGTTGATTTTTGCAAGGAGTATTTTGTAAGAATGACCAAAGTGTTTGTCTATGATTTCCTCAGTTTTCATAGTTGTAGAAGACTTATTATGCTCATCCTAAAGCATAGACATGACTTTTCCACTGCTTGCAATTCTCTAAATGCCAGTATGTTCAAACAAAGGTGTACTTGAATAAGATGAACTCCTGTCTGTATTAGAAAGCTGTAATATTTCCTTAAAGAATCCTCTTGTATACTGTAACAAAATGTATGCAGTGTAAACTCATCAGATCTTCAGACAAACTTGTATTCTGGTTCAACCTCACCCCATGAATCATACAACTATTTCTTTGAAAAGTATTCACAACCCTTCACTTTTTTGTTGTATCTTTCATGTTGTACAGTTTTCCTATATGTATGCTCAACAACACTTAACCAAACATGCATGAATTCATGATGATACCATTCCTGTAGAGTGTCATTTGGGTCTGGAGAATATCCCAGCTGGAACTGAGGAAGAATACAGCCTGGAAAAATCCCTCCTCTATGACAAAGCTAATCCAAAAACACAATATCCATGCCTGTGGATACCATTTAACCCGCTGTGTGCCGGCACACCAGCACAGAAAACATTTAGAATATTAGCAGGTCAGAATGCAGAACCTTTCAAAACCTTTCAGTATCACAGAAGCACAATGGTCGTAATCATTTTGAATCAGTTTGAAACCATAAACAAATCTGGAATTCCAACATTAGATTGCACAAAGTAAGGGGTGATTTCATTTGAAGATAATTATCACGTGCACACTTTCCAAGCTATGAAGCTGATCCTTCACTCATTATTTCTGTGGCACCGGTGACATATTGATAAAATAGAGGTATAGGTTGGCACTGCCCGTAATCCTTCAACCAAACAACAAAAACAGCTGATTCTGACTCTGGCAAACTCTCACTTTGACATAACCAAAGCAGGTTTAACCAAGACAACTGATAAGTATTAATCCAACTTAGATTAGCTGGCATGGAGCTGAAATACAGACTCTGCCAGCGACTATAAAGTAGCAGCTCAGTCAGATTGGCTTTCCATGCAATTTCAGAGAGATTGAAAAGATGTGTCAGGAAGAGTGGAACAAACAGCCTGAATCCAGATGTGCAAAGATTGAAAATATCTACCCTTGAACATAGAAGGCTGTAGCTGCTGCCAAATGTGGCTTTGACAAACAAATGTATCTGTCAATAAGACACAGGTTTATGATTTTTTTTTTTTAAACATTTAAAAAAGATTCATAAACAATGTTATTACTTTGTCATAACAGGTTATTGAATGTAGGAAAAATCTCAAATCTAAAACTGTGTACCTAAAGACACTGATCTGTCACTTTATAGCAATGTAAAACTTATATGTGTTTGCATGTTTTTTCCATGAATGTCTCCAAACATAACACTGCAAATGTGCAAGCATGATTTTCTCATATTGACAGTCCCCTGAATGTCACAAGGAGTTTAGTTCAGATTCCTTTTTTGCAGTAATAATTTAGAGTTTGCAGATTGAAAGATTCATAAATGTAACTCTCATGCTTAGTTTCTCAGTCAGTTGAGTAGAACTCCCTAAACCACACCTCCAGCACCTCCTGAATGTAAATACTTCTTCGCAAGTAACCAGCGTGGCAGCATCACATAAACAGAGGCTAAGCGAGGGCATTTTCTCCTTTCTCCTTCGCTGCATTGAGAGTGTGCTTCCTCCGTATCTTTTGCCATGGAAAAACCAGCCTTGACAGAGGTCCACAATCACTGTAAGGCTCTCTTAAAGGGACTGTTCAATTTAAGGAACTAGAAGGAGAGTGAGAAGGAGCCATCTGTCCCTGAGGGGTGAAGATTCAAGATCATAGGAACCTACAACAACCTCCAGGATAAAGGATTTAACTGCAATGCTTGCTTTCTCAATATACGACATATTAATTTGACCGTAGCTTTATCTGCTATAGAAGGTGGACATTTTTTGCCATTTATATGATGATTCAACAAAACATGTCTGTAAATCGATCAGTTGACCACTGCAAAACACCCAGTGACATTACATACCAAGTCCTCTCCTGGGTAATGGTGGGAGAATTTACACTGGGTCTGCCTCTCAACCTGTCCGTTCTCTACATCTTCATCTTCAGGTACGGGAAATCTTTTCACTCGTTTAGATTTATTCTTGTTTTAGTAAAAACCAAGAGGAAAGCTGTGCTGGATTCTCGTTACTGGGGGCAAAGTTTGCTAAATGAAGTGTAAACCAACTGAGCTACCGATGTGGTGAAGAAAGCGGTTTTAAGTTTATCTTTAAAAGACTGTGACCACTCTGATGCAACCAATTCAGACGCCATAAAAATAACAAGACCTACCACAACTCTATTAAACCTTTGAAATGGACAGATGAATCAAATTTTCTTCTTGAAAAGTTAAAATAGAAAGTGTAGAACAAAAAAGCTAAGCTGTAAGTGTTACACTGAAGTGCAAACAAAACAAAAAAGCAGCACTTGCAAGTCGCTACAAAGTAAAATCTACATATGTTACCACGCCGGTCTATCAGTTTTGAAGAGTTTATCTGACATGAGTCGTCCTCTCCTCAGAGAACTGAGTAAAATGTTGGACAGTCGCACTCAGAGGTCGTGTAGATGGCAGAAACAGCATCATAAGCTTAGGTTTATTTTTTTCCTGTTCCTCTTCGTTCGCTCTTGATACAAAGCAAACTGACTGGCTGTGAAACAATTAACTGTTTTATGACCTTTTTAGATACAAGTTCTGGAAGAACAAAGCGATCTTCTTGTTCAATATTGTGGTTGCTGATTTCTTGCTGGTGGGCTGCCTTCCTTTCAAGATCCATCATTACCAGCACAACTTGAGGCGCAGTGAGGACACTGTGCTTTGTAAGATAATGCTCTTCATGCTGTTTCTCAATCGAGGAGCCAGCATCGCCTTCCTCATCACAATGTCCCTCGATCGCTACTTCAGTGTGGTCCATCTTGGAAGGAGAAATTTTGTCAACGTGTTTAAGAAATCTCCTCAGATTTCTGTCGTCATCTGGATCCTCTTGCTTCCCCTCACCACTCCTACTATGGTCACAACCTTTGAGTGCTGCAACAGCCACGGACGGGAAAAGGAGACATTCTTACATGATGTGACGGACACCTTTAGAGAGGTACGGTTTCAGTGTATTTGTTTGGATTTAGTGTTGTTTTATGTTACCTAACAATATATACTGGTGATAACAGACTAAAAACAGGTTGTTCGCTGCCTCGCTCTGACAGATCAGATGGCCTCCAGCCTCCAGAAAGAAAATGGGTGGATTTGGATTCAGAAAGACTTTAATATTTATATTTGAACATTTAAGAAGAACAGCAGAGATTAACACAACTGCTTCAACTTCCTATAAAGCTGGCATTACAGTCAATATCCAGTTCAGTTCCCTAACTGGCAGTTCCTTTCCACAAGACATAGATACACTCACCCAGGCGTGGCAGAACCGAGTTATAGTTTTTCTGAAGTAAAAATTGGAGACAGCGTATAAACAAAAGTTTTCATGAATCATTTACATTTATTTTTAAGCACTTTTTTTCTCTTTGTCCTAATTATTAATATTCCTTTGTTTATGTAACTTTTGAAATAAACACAGGATTTTCAGGGTCTGGGCCAGTGATGGGAAGAAATGTGGAACGTGTACAGATAAAGATAAATGCTTCTATAGACACTTTTCACAATATTTGGAAATCTTAGAGACCAGACAACTGTTAACTAATGTCAGAAAAACAAAAATCAACAGATAATCACCAGTTATTCTTGAAAGAAAGAATTAATTTGAATCGTTTACATTTCTAACTTAACATCATAACTTAAGTAAAAGGCAGGGGGATAGCTGGAGAAGCTAAGGAGGTTTAAAGGGGTCAAAATATTAGTCCATAATTGAAGACAGAGTGTTTAAGTTAGGAGTGTACATGATAAACTTTCCCATGTCTGTATAGAAATCCAAGTTGACTGTGTGACACATAGGGCTATTGTAACGAGTCATACCTAATAGTGGGGTTTTTGTTTGTTTTGTTTTTTTTTTTAAGATTGTTTTCTTCTCCCAAATCATCATCCCCTACATCATCCTCGTCTACTGCACAGTCCGCATTGTCAGCCGGCTGAGGAAGAAGACGGTTGGGGAGAAGACTAAGCTGAGGAGGGCTGTGTGCTTAGTCACATCTGTTGTCGTTGTCTTCTCCTTCTGCTTCCTTCCCTGCACTATAACTAGAGCAGCACTGCTGTTTGTGCGGCTGAAGAACTGGCAGGATGCAGAAAACATAGCTGTCCAGGTGTACGACGCCCTCATGGTTTTGTCTTACAGCGACTGCCTGCTGGACCCGTTGATTTACTGTTTCTGTAACTCAGGGTTTAAAGATGTTTACATATCTACCTTTTGCCCTGCATTTATCCAGAAGAGACTGACAAATTCTGACTCTGGCACCCCAAACACAACAACATGTACTAGTACTACTGCTACTGCTGGCGCTAGAATGATTTTTTTGCCTATAATGGAGAAATAATCTGTCTCTGTGATACTTGACAAGAACATGGGCTCTTCATTTTATCATCATCCAGCACTGATTGTGTAACCACTCATCCACCCACATAGGTGTTTTTAGCTGGGGAAGAAGTGCTGACAATTTGAAGTCATCAGATGACATTTACTAGGTAGTAAACACACAGCACTCAGTAAACACCACAGTTACTAAACAGAGTTAGTGAGTAGCTGACATGCAGTTCAAAGATTTTTACATTTTCTTCCTTGTTAAAAGATGATTAGTTTACAGATTGGGGCACTAATGTAGGCGGGAGGTTGCTTATTAAATGTAAATATTTTTCTTGTGTGCATGTATAGTTATTTCTTGGGTTATTTTCCACAGGACGCCAGGTGATACTGCTAAATGAGTGTTTATTAAGGTTTTCAGGTGCCTCTTGTTTGATACTATTACTGAAGGATGGTTTTTATCTTTCCAGTTAAGGAGGGCTGTTTTTGTAGCCACTGTTAAAGGTTTGTGTGTATTTGTTCATACTCATGCCAGACCTGCAGACATGGGGACAGAGAGGGTGGAATGCTATGAGCCACAGCTGAGGATAATAAACTTGTGATGTTTCTATATAACTTGAATGGGCAGAGCGCCATGGACATATTATTGATTATCAAGGGACGATGCTATTGTATACTTTTAAAAAGAGGTTATTCTAAATGTAAAAGTTTTCAATACAAATATTTATGTTATTATTCCATTTCTAAATCTTAGATGTGGAAAATTACATGATATTTGAAAACATACATATATTTATGAGGTCACAAATGACTCCACACAACCTCCCATTAACTTTGCCACATCAGTACACCGATTCTTTTGTTTGGACAAAATCTTTCAACTCCAAGCTATGACTACAATGAATGTGTCTTAACTGTGAGTCCTTCTTTTATGTAATTGATCCTGTTATATGAGCTCTGTGTAAGATTTTTATATTAGATTAGAGAAGAGGCACAGAGAACATGTCCAGTGATTGTTTTTACCTTACAGTTATGGGCATTTATTGTTGGTTTTTATTCGAAGATTAAGACACTTAAATTGTAATGACCTTTTTGTTCCTGCAATGTGTCAGTGAAGGTGCTTTTACTTTTTTATTTTTTTTTATACTACAAGGTCAGCTCAGAGTTTTTAAACGACCTTCTATTGAAAATAGAGACTTCCTTTTAAGGATTTCTTGCACTGCATATGAGTATATCCTCAGTAATCTGTTGTGAGGAACTGCCTTCACATGTACATACAGTCCTATGAAGACAATAGCTTGGTTAAAGTAATACTAACCAGCGTGACCATATAGGGCATTTCAGTGGATTAATAGGGAAGTGTATAAAATTAAAGATCCTGTCTGAGTAGTCCACTCATAAAAGAGTGGACTACTACAGTTTTTAAAATAACCTAGGTGGAAATTTACACTTCAACTGCATGTTTTAAATAGTAAAATGTATATGCATATTGTATGTCAATATTTACTTAAATATAAATATTAAAGAATTTTTAGTTATTAGGGTTATTATTAAACCAGCTGACATGATATGTTAGTACTTCCTGTAATAAAGCCAAAGCACTTAGCATTAGTGATATCTATTTTATCTCGGAGTAGGCCTTCTTAAGGCTGACCTTCTAAATATGCACAGGTGTCATTTATCACTCAGGAATCTCTATAATGCTGAATGCTGAGCATCATCTCTGTCATTAATGCCTCAAACCTGCAGGTTCACCCGCAGTGCAAAATGTTGTGAAATCTACCAAGTCTTCTGATGTTGCTCAAAAAACTGCATTTGACCTCTGAACGTTGAGCACTTGTTTCAGTTACTTGTGGAATTTTATTACTGTGGCTATTTTTACATTTCCCATCACAAAGTGTTCTTTCTTATTGTATGAATAAACTAGTGAGTGCTGGTGTTATTGATTAACTGCCACTACAAAAATGTCAATCCTTACCAGACAACATGTTACACTGTACACATTTTTTTGTAGCACTGAAAACTTAAATTATCTGCCTGTATGATGATGATGATGTGTGCATACTGCTGATGCAACTACACATCTGACAGAGTTTTTGCAAGTGAAGAATGTTACCTTTTCTGAGTAAAATGTTACCACAAGAAATACACAATCGTGCAATGTTTACTGTTCAGCTTTTTCTGACACGGTAAGCCTTTACCAAACATATACAAAAAGCAGAAGTAGCTGCCTTGCGACGTCCAAATATTGGCACTGTTATAGAAAGATGCTCGAGTATGTTCATGAGCACAACATGAAGTAATTTTATTATTTATGTTGAAATGGCATTTCCTCACATGCGGTCAGTTATTCGTGGATGAGGCCCACACTTTGACAGATTCTCCACATTTTATGGTCTCCAGCCTTTGCACTGTGTGGGTTTTATAACACCAGGCAGAGCAGCTGCATAGCCTTGAAGCCGAGACTAGTAACCCCTAAGCCAGGATATCATAGCAATCATAACAGCAGAGAACAGAAGTATGAAAGCAAATGCAAAGAAAGGCCTAAATGTAAAACAAACACGGAACGTTATTGAATTACTGTTCTTGCCATCGCTGCAAATTGACTTTCTGCTTCCTAAAAGCCTGTAACGACTTAATGACACACCCTCAGCCTGAAACGTTTTATGGGATTTGGGTCATTAAGGTAAGTGACAAGTGCAGCGTTGGAAGCTTGACTAACTCAAGGGGAATAAAATCCCTCCTGTCATTATGTGCACCACTTGTATTGATCCAGTTGAAAAAGCTCAGAATGAGTTGTTGAAAATGTTTAATTCTTTCTCTGAAAAAGCAGATTTTTGAAACCCAGTGGACTGACAGGTTTGTGTACTGGGACTGATTTGGTCCTAAAAACCAGGAGTCTACTATATTCCTTCAGGCCTTGTGGACCTGCTCTGCTTGCATGAAAACAAGCTCGTACGGTTCCTTTACGAATACATTTTTGGAAACAATCAACGCATAAATTTGTAAATTAGACACAACAGGAACACTAAACTCTTCCATCTGGGAAGCTTGAGAAACATTTCTGCTTTACTACACCTGCACCACAAATGTGCTGTGTGAAGAGGAGTATCTCATGGTACAAAACATGTCATTTTCCAACTTGGCATATAATTAAAGAAAAAAAACCTGACATCATCATCTGGGACACCACACAAAATGATCATTAAAAATTAGGGATTTATGAGTTAAGATTATGATGGGAAGAGAAAGCACGTGCCGGCAACAAATGGCTAAATATGCGTCTCCTACAGTAAAATAAATGTGAGGCGTTATAGGATAATATATGTAATACTTGGTTGTTAACTTTTTTACTCTGGGGCTATGTGAGGTGGAAACACCTACAGAGAATGTGTGCTTTTACTATGAGGCCAATTATTTGTTATCCTAAATTCTCATGTACTTTCAGCCATGTTTGCATTATTGTGGCTGCTACAAAACTGAAATCTGTAGATAAGATGATTTAATACGCAGGAGAAAGTACTGTGGTTCTTAACAAATAATAAGTGGACTCTCCCTGAAAACAAAAATGTGGCGACAGCTCTGATGATATTGGATTAATCCTGAGCATGCTGCCTTTAGTTTCACGGCTGAAACTTTGATTATTTATGCTATAAATCCTGCTGCTGTGTGATGTTACAGCTCTTTGGTAAAGAGCAATTATTCAGGGCTGTATGCAGCTGGTATTGCTGTAAAGGGGATAGAGCAGATTGTACTACAGCTGCAGGGTGCTCCATCCCAAATTAACCTAGTGCCATTACTGATGACATATGTGCTTGGGCTGCTGTTTTTCACTAAGACCACAGAATATAAAGTAGTTGTGAGATCTAAAAGGTTAATCCAGTGCAGCAGTTTTGTGAGCTTGCATTCTTTCTAATGGCCAGCAGGGGGCAACTCGTGTAGTTGGTTAAAAGAAAAGCAGGTTATACAGAATTTATTATTTTGACATTAATGAAAGCAACTTTTGCAAATTATGATCCTTTACATTCATAAAGGAGAATAAAGCAGGGTATGCTTTGGAAGTGGAGGGCCTAGCTTGAGGTTGATAAGTCATCACCACTTGAGAGTCCATTGTCTGATCTGCCCTTCACTCGTCGTAACTGGTTTCGCCTACAGGTCGATGCATCCAAGTATGGTCTGGGAGCCATGTTGATGCAAGACGGTCACCCAATAGCATATGCTCCAAAGACACTTACCCGGACAGAGGTTAATTATGCACAGATTGAGAAACAACTCTTTGTAGTGTTGTTCAGATGCAGACGTTTCCACACCTACATATACGGCAAAAGAGTCGTTGTCGAGTCAGACCACAAGCCACTGGAGCACATACTGAAGAAGCCAATCTCTGTAGTCCCGGCTCATCTGCAGCGCATGCTTTTACAGCTGCAGAGATATAACATAGAGATTGTGCACCGGCTTGGAAAAGACATACCTGTGGCCGACACTCTGTCCAGGAAACCATTGCTCGACCAAAACAGCACGCTGAGCGAAGGCATGGAGGACCAGGTCCACTCAGTAATAAACAGCCTTACAGTAAGTGACAAAAACTCTCAGAAATACAGGCTGCGACAGCAAGTGACCCACAGCTCACCCTGTTACAGCAAACAGTGCATGCTGGCTGGCCTGAGGACAGAAAGAAATGTCCCAAAACCCTTTTGGATTTCTGGAATTTCAGAGAAGAAATTTTGCACTACCATAGCATCATCTTCAAAGGTGACAAAAACATAGTGCCAACAGCCCTGAGAAACAATATGCTGGAGAGAATCCACATTGGGCACATGGCGATCGAGTGAAGTGAGCAGGGAGCTAGGGATGCCCTCTTTTGGCCAGGCATGGGCAAAGACATTGCTACCACAGTGTAGAACTGTTCTATATGTCAGTAAAGGTGTGCAGCGAACCCTAAAGAACCTCTCATTCCACCTCTCATGCCTGAGAGACCATGGCAGGCCGTGGCCTCAGACCTCTTCACCTGGCGCGGACGAGACTACATAGTAGCTGTAGACTATTACAGCCGCTACTTTGAGCTCGAAAGGCTATTCTCAACTACTGCAGGGTCAGTCATCAAAAAGCTCAAGGCTATATTTGCCAGACATGGTATACCAGAGAAGCTTATTTCAAATAATGGCCCACAGTACAGCTCTCGAGAGTTCAAGGACTTTGCAGTCACATGGGACTTTGTCTACATAACCTCAAGCCCTTTGTATCCACAAAGCAACGGCCTCGCCGAAAGAACAGTCAGATGAACCAAATCAGTTCTGGATAAAGCTCATGCTCAGTGAAAACTGCATAATAATTTCACAATCTTTAATTAGGGGTCTAACGTGGCATAAGATAATATAATAATCTCACAATTCACCCTTTGACCTCTTTTTAAAGAGATCACTTACACCTTGCAATCCAGTGTTGCAGGGTTCAATTCTTCTTCAGGTGATTCTCCGCTCCTCTTCTTTCTTCGACCTCAGGGGTTAGACCACCCTTCAGTCGTTGCACAGATCAGGGGATTATTCTGCCCCGATTTTCAAATAACGATCTGTGTATTCTTGGGTCACAGCCGTGTCCCCCTTTTTACCAAGAGCCTCTCGAACCTCATTGGTCTGGTGTTCCTTAATTTTCGCCAATCCCTTCGTGTTTATTGCTGTGCTTATGGGATCCATCCTCTTGAGGTGACTAGCCGGAGCCCAAACGCCATGACACTTCACCCCAGTTGCTGTCTTGGCAGTCTCCACGTCTATCTCTGCTGCGAAGGATCCTCGTATCTCCGTGACCTCGTCTGGTGTCTGTTCCTTTCTCTTTAAGGCAGAAAACCAAAACACCTTTCTTCCTAGCCCTAATAATCTAATGTTATTATCCATTGTTCCTCTAGTGATTCAAAATTGGTTTAGCATATCATGTTTGGGACTCTCTGACCCAGAGACTTATTCTAATCATAATCTATGTGTGTGTAAGCATGTTTGCATCCTCTGCACTCAAAGTCAATACCTACAATATATCAGTCCGGACTGTCACGCCGAACGAAGCTTATGACCTTCAAAAGACTGAGTGCCAACTCTTATGAGCACATTTGCAATGTGTGTATGAAATTAATTATAACCACTTAGTTTAGTAAAAGAAATCAAAAACAAATTAACCATTTTTAATTCTAACATTTGCCCCCCTTTTCACAAAAATCATGTGTTTCTTTCAGCCTGCCGTCCCACGGTTTCCTCTCCAGTGCGATACTCAGTTTCTCGTGAACACAGGCATTTTGTCTTCTAAACACTATTCAGTTTATTTCAATCATTAACGCTTAAACATGAAAATAATGCTTCTCACTGGCTCTCTAGAAAAAGTCTGGCAACTTTTGGGTCATTATAAGCTTAAGTTTTACCATACCTAAATTATTAAACACACAAATAAAGTCATAAAATGTTCATACAACCATTGTTTGATGTTAAAACTCAACTTCCCCCTTTTTGACACACTCCCATGTGTCAATTCATCGGAGCTAGAAAATTAAAAGAAATGGTTCGTGACATCATATCTCAGAAAACATCAGAAATTCTCCTCTCCAGTATCATTGCTCCAGCCCTGCCATCCTGTGTTGGGGAATGAAATCAGTTTAGTTATTATGTTAAATCTGTTAAAATCCTGGCTCCGCCCTGAGCCTGCGTCCGCAGAACTGCCTAGAAACAACACCTGTATTAATATGAACTTCACATTTGTCACTCAGTTTTTTCCCCACTGTCTTTCCCTCACTATTTTCAATCTATTAATTAGAGTGCTTAAACATGAAGTAGACTGTGTCCACAACAAGTCAATACAGCTGTAAATGTGGCTAATTATCAATCTATTACCAATCAATAACAAAATGATAGCTTTTATTTTATGCATGCTTTAGTCAACCACTTACCCAGAGGACCTTCAATCCCAGAAAATTCCTTCTCCTCATTTAACCTTCCTCTTGTGTTAGCTTTCTGTTATCATCTCTTATGTTAGCGGGTCGGTTTTGACCCATGAATTAAATCAGCTATAAAATATACTAAAAACAATAAGTTATCATCCAATTTGTTTCTCATCTCTTGGTTACCTTCTTAGGCTTCCTTATCCATGAAAATGTTTGTTTTAATACTTTTGGTGTGGGCCTCTCGGTCTTTTTTTGTCACTATACCCCTCGATTTCAATTTTAAAAAAAATTGTAAAATTAACCTCAAGAGAATCATATTAATAAATAAAAGGTTTTTGTGTTACCTGACTATTACTGAGGGGTATAGGACACATCTCTTAAATAAATCTGTTTTATTGATTTTTTCATTTTAAGATTAATAACTAAAATGACATCTATGGTGTTACGGGTCAATTTCGACCCATAGATATTTACATCAAGAAAAGACAAAAAAAATTTTTTTTTTTTTTCAGCAGTAGACCTTTAATATAAACTGAAAAAAAGAAAAAGTCCACTCCTCCTTTGTTTTGGTTATAATCGTGGGTATTTGTGGGCTTTTTATCACTTCCCAATGATAGAGCTTCACCTTTGTGAAGTTTCCTTTGTGAAGTTCTTGTCCGAGGTCATATCTGGTGAAAAATAAAATAAAATAAAATATCACAGCTGATATTGTGACCCTGCAGTCCAGTGGTCATATCGAGGACCACACATTTTCATTGTTTCTTCTCAGGGATGCCACTCGCAGCTTTGACTTTGAAAATCTGTACATTCCAGGCATAGTTGGTTTTTGCATCACAGGCTTCCCAGATTTTTCTGCCGTATTTCCCTGGCTTACTGGGTATGTATTGCCGGAAGGGGCATTTTCCTCGATAAGTGGACAAGACATTCATCCACTGTCACCTCTGGCCCTGGGATGAAGATCAGTGGAAGAAGCTGCACCCATCTCTCCCAGACATCCCTGATCGAGCAAGCTTGTCAGACCTCGGTCTGGTCTCTCTGTTGTCAAATCTGAGGACTCTTGAATCAAAATGATATCAAATGTGTGAAGTGACATCGTTGCCCAGAAAATATTTCTGCCTGTCGATGTGTCCCATAGACTATCAGTGGCCTCATTGCAGCATCTGTACACTTCAGCAAGAAGAAGAACACCAATGAAAGCATCCAGGTATTCCTCATCATGTCGCCATGGACTTTTTTTCCTTCAAGGTTTATCATAGTAATGATGATTCTTTTTAGTGACAATGGCATAAATAGCTCACAACATCTCTTGATGTCACTGACTTTGGTCAGTGCAAACCTTGTGATTCCAGGGGTCATTTTGATGACATTTGCAGCAGCTGCCCTGCTCATGAGGTACTGAGCTCCAAAAGATATTACTATTTTTGGACATTTTTGGAATCTTTCAGCAGGTGTAGCTTCAGCACCAGCGACCTCCACCTCTGATCAGATGTGTCTGTGTCTTCTGGATGATAGTCCACATTGTCTTCCTCCTTAGAAACCTGCCCATCTGAATCGCTATGCTGCTCTGTGTCCTCTCCTTCATTTTCACCAAAAATATGATGCAGAACTTGGCTCACTGTGAATCTTCTTCTCATTTTTGTATGCTGCAAATTGTAAATGTGCACTCTGGAAGTCAAATGGCCACTCAAATGAGTGAATTCACCTCACATGTCTTGACATGCCCATCTTTATTTTGTTTTGTTTTTGTGCAGGTATACTGCAAAAAACATGCAAAATAAGAATCCCCTGAAGCTCATATGATTAGGAGAGGAGCTTGCTGTCAGTGTTTTAGCTGACATTGCACTTATGATTTCAGTTTTGGCGTTAATTATTGCTTTATACTCATAATATTATACCTGGGTCGAAACCGACCCTAACAACACAAAGGTCATAATTTCAACTAGGGCATTTTATAATTTAGTGAAAAGATTTTTTTTTGTTTTATTTTGTAAAAATAGAGGTTCCAGACAAAGTCAAAAAGCCTTGATACAATAAACAAATGTATGTGATTTTTTTATGCATTTGAAATTTAAAATGGGTCGGTGCCGACCCTAACACGAGAGGTGTCATGAATCGCTGTGTGGCAGGCAGGACATGAGGACTCAAAGTGCAGGACTCAGACTCAGGGGATGAACTCAAAATCACAGCTTTATTTGCTGGTCACAGAAAAACGAGCATACAAAGTAAACTAAGCTAAGCTAAACTAAACTAAACTAAACTGGGAAACAGTGAGCTAAAACTCACAGGGAAATCCACACAGCATGAGGGACAACGCAACACTGACTCAGAGAAACACAGGGTTTAAATACAATGGGAAGTAACGAGGGGAATGAGACACAGAAGGAGAGCACAGCTGGGAGAAATCAGAACTGACGAGACAAGGGAGCAAAGTAGGATACACTCACATGAGACACAGACCTTCAAAGTAAAACAGGAATTAGCACAGATGCAAACTAGACTAGGGGAGACAGAGCAACTAAGAAAGGCAGAGGGCAGCTACTAAATACTCAGAGAACTAAACAGAATACAAGAAAACCAAACTAAGACACTACACTAAAGAATAAGCTGGGACAACAAAGAGAACTAAGAACATAATACAGAAAACTCAGAGGCACAAGAAACTCAAAACACTGGACCCAGGACCGTGACAAGAGGAAGGTTAACAAAGTCTGTCATCCTTCCATGCCCTGGTAACTGGCCCATCCAGAGCTGTATCATTTTGAAATATACATACAACAAGCCAAACCACACCTTGGTCATGCCAACCCTTTCTCCACCCTGAGGATGTCCAACGCCATCCTAGTCTGGACTGTCAAAGGTGACTTTAACGCTAACTTTTCCGACAGTCCTGTTTATTGCGTTACCTGGTCAGATTAGCCAATGTCTGCACATTAGAATAAACATAATTAACTTAACTGCGTGTTATTTCACAATATTATAGATTCCAAACCTCCATCCTTATGTGGTTTGCCAAATTATGTTTATCCAGAACTCCCTTCTGTCTCTAAGTTTTGGAGAAATTTTATGTTTGGTGTCAAATTTTAAGAATTTGACCATAAGTAAAATTTATGGTGTTTTTTCTGTTATCAAACTGTTCTCCCACTAGGAGCTCAGTCTGAGTGGACTTTTTTTCTCCTCCTCTTACCTCATGTTATGTATTTTTGTTGTTTTTTTCCTATCAGCCTACCTTTCTGACATGTCTCCCCAATGTGATGTTTGTGTAAAGTTGGTCAGAAGGTTCCTTTGTAAGTGCGCATGCGCCATTAGCGTGCTGCCTGCTGTAACCCTAATTTCCTTCGGGATAAATAAAGTATTCTGATTCTGGTTCTGATTCTAATGGTACATTTTAATTTGAATTTATCAAAACTAAACACAATAGGTTTTTCTTTCTTTACTTTGCTCTTGTTCTTTTGCAGTACCACATCCTATCACATGTCCCTGTAGGTTCTATAATATAATCTATAATCTACTTTTTAAATTATTGACTATTTCAATGGAGAACCTAAATCACGTGGACCTACATATCTCTATTTTGAATGTGACAAGTCTACCATTCCCCTGTTATTCATAGATATTGTTAAAGTTTTGGCTATTTTCCTCTATAAAATTTAATTGACTTTTTACAGTGGCCTGCTGGTTAATAGTAACATATTCCAGTCATGAGTGAAATCAGACCTTTTCTCCACTGTAGCATTTGGCATTCCCAACAATATAATGTGATACCTTAATCAAAACACAGCTAATAAAACACAATTTTCTCAACGCAAACATCAGTAACTCAAAATTAGCAACCAAAGGGTTCAGTCTGCAGCTCCACACTCTCATGTGAAGCTACATTCTCCCCCTCCGGTCTCTCTTATCCTCCTGCTCCTGCAAAAAAACAAAACAAAGCATCCACCCATCTGTTGCAGGCTGGGTGAATTGTTGCTCAACATTTACTAATCCTCAGTGCAGTTTTTGTCTCAGTATCAAGTCAGTCAAAACTTTTAGTCTACATCGTCAGTCCATCACAGTCCAGTCACACGCATTCATTCACACACATTCATACCAAATGTTGCTGATAATGGAGTCTCACGCGCGACCTATTCGGGCATCCATCACCAGCAAAATGATGTCATAATTTTAAAGAAAACAATTCCTTGTTATTTTGAACTGGATTGACTCGTGCAATCCTTTTAGACTCAGGACTATCTCATTTGATCAGAGTCCCATATAAGTGAATTTCTCCAAAGCCCATTATAATCATAGAGAAACACACTTTGCGACTGTTTCCAGTAAGAATATTTCATAGCACTTTAAATTTCAATCTTTCAGGCCTGGTTTAAAGAGCTGATTGTTAAATCATGAACTCACAAAATATCACCACCGGTGGATCACACCTCTCAAATGTTCTTATCTCAGTGCACTGTAACGAAAGCAAAAACAGACGTAACCAATAAAATACTAATACAATAACAAATAGTAAGGACAGTTCTAGACATGTCCAAACATAAAACCGTCTCTCTGTCTCTTAGAGAAAGAAAACAATCCAAACCTCACTGGTAAAATCAACCTAGTGCTAAGCAAAACCCAAAAATCAACCAGAAATTCACAGGAAAGTTTTTGCTTCCTCCCGGGACAACATTGTGTGGGAATGAGAACCTCAGGTACCGGAACACCTTTTGTTCCTCCTTGAATTAAATCTCAATCACAGAAAATGCGGCGCTCCGACATAAAACTTATACTATTAGTTCATCCTTTTCACTCTGTACCACTGCTCCTCATCAGGCTGTGTGAAGCACAGTAAACAATTCAGTCAAGGCCTTGAGCCATAAACAGACATCACGCACTGACATTGTTTTCATAACCAAACTGTTTTAGACCTTGTTCCTTAAATCTACATAAATGCCCTCTGGGTGACATAAAACGCATTTAACCAATAAGTAATCAATGGCTTCTTATAACAAATTCTGTATTTTGATGTTTGTGTGCAGCATTTTGCATATCAGCATAAGCATTTGTTAGCAAAGCATTCTTCATTGCATCAGCGTGTGTGTGTGTGCGTCACTCCTCATTGCACAAGCGTGTGCATGCGTATGTGTGTGGATCACTTCTCAGTGAATCAGCATTTCGATTTAGGTATGTCTGTCATTTCTCACTCAATCAACGAGTGCACATGTGTTCAGGTGTGTGTTTCACGTCAAGCTGAATCAGTGTGTGTGTAGACGTGTGTGTGTGTGTTCATCACTTTCCTGTTCTGGTGCTTTGGGTAAACCACGGCCTGAAGCGTGCCCTGGGGTCCTGCCCTCCTCCTCTTCAGTCTGTTTGCGACCATTGCTGCTGCTGCTGTTCAAAGTTCAGTCCGTCCTGGTTCTAACCCCCATTGGGGCAGTCCTTTCTCCAGTGTCCATGCTCACTGCAGGTGAAACCTGCATCTTCTTCTGTGTTTTGTCCGTTCTGAGGTGCCTTTTGAACTCAGTTGCTCCTCCTGAAGCTGTCTGGGAATTTTCCCCCGTGTAGTGAAACCGGCCTTAGGTTTAGCGCTTTCCGTCTCCGCTGCATGAGATCCTTTCCTGCAGCACTGTTGACATTTTCAGGTTGTTGTTGTGGGTCCAGCTGCTGCAGCAGCAGCACGTCAAAGATGGTAGAGGGGAGAGCAGGAGTCCAGGTCAGCCTCGGCTTTCAGGGCCGGCAAAGCAGCCTGTAATTAAACATAAAGAGAAAAAACAAAAAACAAAACAAAAACAGACGAACAGGAAAATGATGTTGTTTTGGCTGTGTTACAAAGAGAGGGGAGAAACACCGGGCCAGGCCCTGTGTCAGCCTTCTCTCCCCTTTTCTTTTGTTTTTTTCTCACGATATAATCAACTCATAGCCCACCAAGTTGACAGTACAACACAGGTAGATATTTAAATTCTTAAGATCATGTTTAAACTCACAAAAGAGAATTTTCCTTCCTTCAGTAACTCACTTGTGTTGTTCAATCAGCAGAAAACCCTCACAATTTGACTCTTAACCACTAAATTTGTTGTTTCATCACTGGTTGGTCATACCAGTCTCTTTCTTTTCTTTCTTCTTTGAAGTTAAGTTATTGTCCTGCAACCCAGAGAGTTTATTTGTTAGCAGTGGATAAACTTCACCATTTAACAACAGGTGTATTTTAAGTTTCCCTTCTTTAACTTTGCTGAAAAATCTTCACGTGTTCATGAGTGAAAGCTGCTCTTCATTGCGTGTGTGTGCATTTGTAGGCAGGTTAATTTTATGTGTGTTCAGTAGAGCTGCAGATCCAGCAAAGTCTCTCTCTGCCTTAGCTTTTTTTTTTTTTCAAACAAGGAGTTTCCTTAAAAGGAGCCTTTCTCTCACATTTCTCTGCTTGTGTGTGTTTTTGTTTCACCGTTTATTGCGATGCTCCGGACGCCTTCCCAACCTCCACAAGTCCATTGGCCCCAAATTTCAACCCAATTTTATGTGTTACAGCTTCTCTTAGGTTCTCCTCTAATTCCCTCCTCGCTGCTGTCGGTTCCACAGCTGCTGATTCTTGCTGATTGTGGTTCCCATTACTATCATTTAGCTTCGGCCGCTGTGCTTGTGGTGGGCGGTTGGTCCAGGTCCGTAGCCACCTGTATTAACACACTAAGAGATCTATTTAATATCATTTTCATCACTGTTAAATAAACAAGCAGGCAACACGCCCAGCTTTACAGCGCAAACTGCCTGCCAGTCTCACAACACATTCCTCTCTCTGCTTCTCAATAATTCTCCACTCTCGCTTTATTTCTCCATTCTCTACGTCAGATTTAAAACCCAACATATTTCACACCACTACTCACCTCTTACTGCTTTGACTCCTCTTTTTTCTTTAAACCACAGAGAATGTCACCCAATTAAGCCCGTCTATCTCTATGTGACTCCAAATTACACTCTTTTCTCTCTTTCTTATTTAAGTTTACACACTCGTCAGGGGACAGGCACAAAGCAATCAACAATTTCTACCACTGAAATGAGTAATTCAACCTTTTTTACCTAATATAGAACTCAACCTTTGATGTCAAAATATCCTCTCGTTCGATTCCAGAATAAATGTAAACCCGTGATTACACAGCGGTTTCAGTGTTATTCTGTAGCTAATGCGGGAGCCCTCAGTTCCCAAGTCGCCACCTCAGCTAACCAAACGCCATTGGACCGGCCTGTGCGTCCACAGACAGGGGGGTTGCCACACCATGAACAAAATCAATTTCCACAGGCCCACTGTCACCATGTTCATATTTCACACACTGAAGCACACAGAGCATGTCTCACACACAGAAACCTCTGAGCTCAACTTGAAAATTACAGTTTCTTGCCACAAAAGCCAGTCATAGACAAAGTTAAATATGGAATTTAATGTGGGCTGCAACTCTAGTCTCAACGTAGAATGTTTTTAGTTTCTTGCTAGAGCCAGTTCCTATGTCACACTGGAATTCAGCCTCAACTTATGATGCTAGTATCTCGCGCCAAAAACCAGACACCGACAAAATTTAATGTGAAAATACACGTAACTCAGCGAACAGATTAATTTAGAATTTGGTACATTTGTAGTTCTATTTTGAAATGCATTACTGGCTATGCCATTGGCTGACATGTTTTTTTTTGTTGTTTTTTTTTTTAAAGGGAGATGTTTTATTGTTTGCATATAGTGGCAGGGGGGCGGGTATGATTACAGAATTGGAGGTGTGTCATTATTTCTCCAGAACGTGTGGCAACAAAGGAAATGGTGGCTCACGCGTCGGAGAGTTGGAGCGTTGGGAGTTGGAAGTTTTTTTCAAAGTGTGCAGCATAGTTGTTGTAGTTAGTGTGGGTTTGGGTGTAAGGTGTGTTTGGTTGGTGGTTTGGTGTATGAGTGAGCTAAGTAGGAGAGCCGGCCGAAGGCCTGTACAGGTCCGGTAATGGTCTCCTGCAGACTTCTTCTCATAGACCAGGGTTGGCACAGTTGGAGGGCGGAAGCAGTGAGTGGAATAGTATGGATGGTAGTGAAGAGGAAGAGATTGGCGGTCAGGGTGAAGAGAATGAGTGGGAAAAAGTTGGAAAGGGGGGAAGAGGCGCAGAGCTAGTGAAAGGAAGAGGAAAAAGAGAAGTGAGGGTAGTACGGAAGGAACTGATAGTGAAGGTAATGAAGAGGGAACGAGTCCAAGTATGAATGTAATTGTCAGGTTTGAGGAAGAGGGTGTGAAGAAAATAGATCCACTTAAGCTAACAAGAGCACTTAAGGCACAAGTTGGGGAAATCAAATATGCTAAGATACTCAGAGATAGAAATTTACTCTTTGGTTGTAACACAGAAGTGCAGATGGAAAAAGCACGGAAACTTGTGGGGGTGTGCAAAGTCAAAGTGAAGAATACTGTAAGAGTAGGGGAAAAGGGCAAAAGGGCAAAAGTCAGAAGTACAATAAGAAGAACAAAGAGAACATACTGTAGAGATTTCTGCAATACAGTTCGTAGGAATACTCAAATAGGGGACGTGTGTGGGATGATGAGGGGAAATGGGGGGAGACAGAAAAGAATGGAGTTATTCAATACTTGATAAGAATAATCAAGTAGCTGTAACTGATAGGGAAAAAGCTGATTTCTTGGCAAGTACTTTTGTTGATATACATAGTGGGAGAAATTTATCAGAGGAAAGTAAATGAGGAAGAGAGGGGACTAAAGGAAGAAATCTTGAAGCTTTAGGGAGGAAGGAGAGTACTGAAGATGTAATGAGTTGTCCCTTTTCTATTGGAGAACTGAAAAGAGCTCTGGGTAGTACCAGGAATAATGCTCCAGCGAAGGATGAGGTAAGTTATGTTATGTTGAAACATCTAAGTGACAAAGCGTTGAACATGTGCTTATTAGTTGCAGGAAGTATCTATGTCACAGGAGGGTGATGAGGTGGTGGAATGGAACTGTGGTTAATCAGTTAAGTCATGGTGAAGGGAAAGGGGCGGTTCTTCGTTTTTTGAGAAATACTGGTCTCATCAAGAGGATCTCAGGATTCGGAAGTGAAGTAAGAATAAAAGCCAGGAGATGGCAGTAGTGCAACATCTTTGGATCTAAGCTGCCGTTAAACATGAAAGAAGAAGAAGCGGTTTAAGAAGATGTTCTTTATAAGAGTAAGAACAGAATGTTACAGTAGAGTCATACATGGTGCTATCAGCAGATGAGGTGGAGGAAAGCCCAACATTAAGGAAAGAAGATGACAGCACAGACGAGGACACCAAAGCTTCCGAGGAGCATCAGAAGGGTCAAAAGGAAGGTAAGCTAGTCTCAAGTTGTGGGATCTGTTTTTCAACTGTCATACAGGACACCGGCCTCTGACCTTTCTTTCCATGGCCTCGGCAGATTGAGACAGCCTCTCCGTTTTAGTGATCTCCAGATCATTTGTGACTCTGGTGGACCTCCCAATCTTGAATAATCATTATCAACTTATTGTATACTATATATACTATAACTGGGAGCCAGTAACATCAAATCTGAGATTACCTGAATCATGGCATCAGCACAGCAGGACTCTCACAGGTTACACAAATGGAGCTTGACATAGAGGTCTCAGACCGCAACAAAGGACAAAAATTAATTTGGGGCTGGCCTAAATTTACTAGGCCACCTGTCAGAAAACATAATGTCCTGCAGACGTAGGAGGCAAAATTGGATCTTAACAAAAAGTGAGCCATTTTATTGCAGCTGAATGAAGATACAAAACAAAGGCAAAAGGACGTCAAGACAACTAACCAAACTGAGTGAAACTAAACACTGAACACATGGAGCATGATGCAAGATACATAAGAAACATGAAAGACCTGGACCATGGAGGGAGACAGACAATTTACAAAATTCATGGATAATAACAATAATTACATTTTAGCATTCACATTTTAATTTTGATTAAAGACTTTGTGCATACTGATGGATTAACCATTACAGAAACATAAACAATGATTATGCTCATTTGAATATTGAAAATTTTGGGCAGCTGTGGCATAAACTTTACACTGGCTGGTGTTAGTAAATTTGTAAAACACCATGCATGTTTCACATCAAATATTATATTAATGCACATTAAATGCTCTTGCTCTTAATCTCGGGCTCTCTTCCACACCTGTCTTCCTTCTCTCACCCCAACGGGTCGTGACAGATGGCCCCGCCCCTCCCTGAGCCTGTTTCTGCTGGAGGTTTCTTCCTGTTAAATGGCAGGTTTTTCCTCCCCACTGACACCAAAGTGCTTGCTCATGGTGGGGTCATATGAGTGTTGGGTTTTTCTCTGTATGTATTATTGTAGGGTCTACTTTACAATATAAAGCACCTTGAGGCGACTGTTGTTGTGATTTGGTGCTGTATAAATAAAATCTAATTGAACTGAATTTAATTGAATTGTGCTTATCATAGACCTGAAACAGTTTATTTTTTTATGGACTGCTTATTATGGACAATGGACTGCTTATGGATTATGGATTATGGACGGCTTACTCTTCCTTAACTTTATAAATTATTTGATTTAAAAGAAAGGACACGTGAGACATTGTTTTCTAATTCTTCATTCAATACAATAAATCATCTATAATTGCATTTTTTCATTGTATTTGCCATGTTGTACGCATATGGTAGGAGGAAGGAGCACAATAAAAATCACCATAACTCACCTAATTTATAACTAATTTTCAAATAATTTGTTTTGATATTTATCTCTGATGTCATATTCTGATTTACTGGCTTTTGATCTCATCCTATTAAAAAAAAAAAGTCTGGATAAATCTCCTGTGATCTTTTATATGAAGTTTCTGTCAAATTGGACCAAATATGGGGTTTGACCGCTGTGCTTGATTCGTGTGCTACACTGAACACGCCACAGGATGACAGCATAGTCCAACAACCTAACCAGGAACATATTCTGTGGCAGAGTGTGAGCAATGGCGATTATATAAATGAAAATGATGTGTGCCAGTTCATGTAGAATATGAGATAATAATATGCTTTTTTCCCCTGTGAGATTTGAGTCACTATCAAGTCACTCACTGGATATATATATATATATATATGTCCAATCTCCAATGTTGGTCAATAATAGTATGTCTAATATTAGTGAAAGTCTTACAGTTCACTTAGGGTCACATGGCTATCTCAGGTACCATGGGGCAGGGTAAACCCTGGATAGGTGTCTATCACAGCCTTTCACTACTACCATGGAATCAATTAACCTAAAATTAAGGAACAGCCAGTGTAAGGCACAGGGAGAAGATGCAAAGTATTTTTAAAAACGCCCCACCCTGGATTCAAGACATTACCTTCCTGCCGTGAGGCAACAGTGCTTACTACTGTATCAATGTAGCAACCCAGTTAAGAAAGCCAGCTTAAAAAATTGCAGTAAGTGCACAGACCAGGAGCAGAATGGGTTAAATGCTGTAGGTCTCCAGAAACGTCTGTGGCTATCATTTCTCACATCCTGGAGATCTGAATGTTACCAAATAATTTTAAGAAACATATTCCTCATAATTACAAGAAAGTATGTCCAATTTTTAAAATAAAGGTTAATTGCTTCTTGAAAGCAAACATGATACTTTGAGTTTGTTCTTCATCAAAAAGAAACAAAGCTTTTCTTTAAAACAGTAATACGTTTAGCAGGTGATGCATTTTGTTTTGATTGGCTTTTTAAAGGTGAATATATTAACCAATCAGATTAAAAAACAAGCTCTTTCAGTAGTTTTTAAACACCTCTGAGAATCTTTTTAAAAAATCTTTGATAAGAATTGAAGGCATACGCATGAATACACATTTTAGGTCTTACTGGACCTAATTAAACATGGTGCACATTTGAACAAAATTTCATATGATAAACTCCTCCATTCCAAAAATAGTGGTCAGATTTGGCTTTAAAAGCCGGTCGAGCTGTGGTCCTGAAGCACCATGGAGGTGATCCAACACAGCACAGATCCTCAGAGGTGGCGCTCTGCCATTTCCAAAGAGACTCATCTCTTCCATCTCTTTTGCTTTGTGATGGTGATGCCAAGTTTTGGAGGGCCTGGCACCAAAATGCATCCTCCTCCTCCTGCTGGTGTGTGTGTGTGTGTCTGTGTCCAAGCTTTACCATCAAAACACACACATTCACTGTACAAACACAAATGGTTGGAGATTAACAGTGATGACAGACGAGTCACGGTTTGCAACATCGCTTCAAGCAAAGATCAGAGTAAGGAGGTCATCCATAATGCCAAACCCGAAACACAGCAGTCACAAGCCAAACAAAAGAGCAAACCAAAGTGTTCCAATGCATTTAAAAGCATGATATCTGCTGTTTGTCTCTTATAGGTTGCTGCACATTTAAGTGAGAATTTGTTTTTTTGTTTTTTTAATTAAACTAAGGTCAGGCACTCGTGGTGAAAAAAATCCTCCAATCTGTGTGAACCTGTAACATTAAACACTGTCTTTGTTTCTCTCTTTCTTTTTGCAGAATCCATCAAAGTGACTGGACAATACATCTGGTTTTGATAAGGTTCTAAAATGATTTAATTGCAACCTCAGATAGCAACACATATTGCAGCCGGACTTGTATAACAAAAATTTAGACAAAATGCAAAAGCATTGTAAAAATGGTAAGTACTGTACACCCCATCATTCACCTTTAGCAGGAATTAAGTAATCATGTCCTGAATGACTTTATCAGTCCCTCACATCCTTGTGGACACATTTTGGTCTATGATTCTTTACAGTGCTTTAATGCGTTGATGCTTACAAGCATTAATTTATGCACAACACTCTAAAGGTTCTGATATAGAATTTCAATCAGTTTGAGGTCTGGACTTTAAGTGGGTCATTGCAACACCTTGATTCTTTTCTTTTTCAGTCATTCTGTTATAAATCTGTCAGTGTTTTTGGAATCACTGTCCTCTTCCATGGCCTACTTTCAACTTAGTTTTGGCTAGCAGACATATTTGACTCTAGAATACTTTGGTATACTGAGGACTTCATGTAGCACTCAGTGACTGCAAGGTGCACAGATCCTGTGGCAGCAAAACAAGCCCAAATCACCAGCCCTTCCTTCACCACTGCGCTTGTGACAGTTGGTGTGAGGTGTTTGTGTTGGTATGCTGTGTTTGGTGGCACTGCGCATTATGGCCAAACATCTCCAATTTGTTTCCAAAGGACAAAGTCTTGTCGTTTGTTCAGATTCAGCTTTGGAAACCTAAACTATGTTGCTGTATTTTTATTTTTTTGAGAAGGAAGAGACTTTCTGATAGCAGCTCTTCCAAACAAGCCATACTAGTTCAGCGTCCTTCTCATTTTACTGTCATGAACTTTAACATTTAACTGAGACTCAGAGTTTGCTGAGATGTAGCTCTTGGGTTTCTCTGACCTCAACTCCTGACAAGAATGGCAACTATCTTGAATGTTTTACACGTACAGTATGAATAATCTTTCTCACTGCAGAATGGTCGACTAAATTGTTTGAAAATGACCTTATACCGTAACCCTTCTCAGACTGATGGTTAGCAACAGTCGCTTCTCTAAGGTCACTGACGTCCATCCTCTGTGGCATTGTGTTAACACACAACTGAATCCTCCAGACCAGCAAACTGTCAAAGCTTTGGCTTTTATAGAGGTGCTCACAATTAGCAGCAAATACTTACACTGTTAGCTTCTATGGAAGCAACAAAGTGTATTTAGTTTTTCACACGCTCCTGTATTCTTGGGTTAATTTCTGTTAAATAAAAGATGACACTCTGTAATATGTTATGTGTTGTTCAGATCTGTTAAGTTTCTTTCAGCTGTGGAATGGTGAGATTTCTTTACCTGTAAAGAATTACTCTTATCTTAAAAAAAAAAAAGCATGTGTAGTATACACACGGGGCAGTGTAAAAGTCATAAAACACAAAAGACGCAGCAAGTTCTCAAGCTGTTTTATTCATTTTAGTCTTTAGACAGCAGCCCACTCTTAAATATGTTTTTAAAGGAACTTAAGCAACAAACGTATAATTTTCCCAAAGCAGTTGCAAATTATAAGAGCTGATTAAACAAACTACTACAGTGAAAAAGCACTCCACACACTAACAATTCTTAATGCTGTGCAGGATTTCACTGCTCTCTGACCAGATTTCATTTTAAACACCACCTTTTCAGGATGCATGAAATTACTCAGCATTTCATCATCGATTATGTGTCGCAGAACTTTTTTTGGACTACACCTTTTTTAAAAGATTTTTTTAAAAGACTGTGAAGAGTCTTTACTGGCTTTCAAAGTTTATGTTGTGTCAGAGGGTGACATCTGGCAGTTACTGATCCTTAAAAAAAAACTGAGCTGAAGCTCCAAATTTTTTGAGCATCGGATAAATGTGGACTATAATCCGATGTAAAAAAAGTCCATAAAATATGTCAAATGGTAGGAATTTAACCATCTGAAACACAAAACTTTTTGCATTAGTGAATATTCTCTTTCAAATCGATCCACTGCGGCATCCTTGCAGACAGATCGGAGATATTTCTCGCTGTTTTTGGCTGTCTAGGCCTTCAACTTGATTCCTATCGGACACGCGACACCTGTGCCTCCCAGTCCACAGTATCCATCGGGGTTTTTGCTCAGGTACTGTTGATGGTACTCCTCAGCATAGTAGAACTGCTTGGCCTCAGCAATTTCTGTGGTGATGGAACCGTGACCTGCCTGTGTTAGTACCTAAAAGACAGAGGAAAAAAAGAAAAGAAAAAAGAAAAAAATCACAAATTACTGGACAGGTCATTATGAAATGAAAAACATGAATATATGAGCAGTCCAAGGCTAATCCACATCCTGCACAAACTGATGTGCAGTTTGTGATCGTTTCTTGAAAACAGCAAAGTGATCTCTGCCAGTTTTCTTTCTTTTTTTTAAAAAAAAATTATCTTAAGTTGATTTGTATTTTTGATGATATGACAATAAATGTAGTATTTAGCCACAGTTGTGTAAAATCTTTCGAAAAATGACTGGATTCAGATCTAGCCTGACCCCAAAATTAAACACCGCTAAGTTGTGGAACCACTTGTACAACTGAGTGGTTTCCAAATCTTCCACCTTGAGGCAGGTCCACACATGCTTTTATCTCACCCAAACACTTACTTTAAATCATTACTTTTTGGTTAATTTATTTTAAATAGTATATCTATAAATCATATGTTCTTACTGACACTCCTTCAGACAGACTGGGGATGTTAACTCGGCCTTCAAACTTGGTGCACCCTTTGTTGGGTGGCGTTAAACGACACTAACATGGTACTAGGGGAGCTAAAGAGGCACTTAGAAACCAAAAGTCCTTTCTGAAAGAAACTTTGCCTGCTTCAAAAGAGCAGTGAAGACAAACAACAGGCAGAGAGACGAGGTGATGGACAACATCCTGCAAAGGAAAAAAAAAGTTTGTAATGCTCAAAAGTGCCTTTATCTGACCATGCAAACAAAAAAGCATATCTTTCTAGCTGCTCAAGAGATTATTTTCTGCAGATATGAAAACTTGTGTACTCAGAGACTTTGGTTTGCCCTTTTGTGTGACATGGAAACAAAAAGGTTGAAATTCACTGAAATAATCTCATGTTAGCAGTGCAAATCATATACAGTACATTACCCCAGAGACACAATTCAGTTCAGCAAAAACAGATATGGTGACAATCACACACTGACTCTAATAAATTTGACTGGATTTATAAAATAAGTTAGAGTCATCAGGTTCCTCAAACTCAGGAGGGATGATGCTGAGACTGAGTTTCCCACCATTCATCAATAAAAATATGCTTGTTAGTCTGCACCGAACCAATTTAACTGCAAGAATGATTTGACTTTGAGCAGAACTCATCTTATCAAGGTTGTTTTCTGCAGGTACTTATTTGCATCTTGTCTCTCTCGAATGTGTTTATTCAGCTCCAGGTGGGGCGGTACCTACAAAACAGACAATGCGCTCACACGTATTCAGTGTGTAATCATTTGATGATGACACCCTCTCCTCCTTGTGATAAAAATTACTCAACCAGATGGCGTGTGGGTTAAATAAAAGACAGAGAAACGGTAGGCATGAATACGATGAAACTTTTGCTTCTGATGGAGGGATGTGTGTGTGTTTTTAGCATGTGCACAGACATCATGAGGCTTTTTATTGGATCGCACCCTACAGTAGATGTTGGGAGACATAAATTTGGCAGAACATTTACAGGTTTAGCCTTTTATCTGCAGAGCTGCTGTTATTCTTCCTGACATGAAAGCTGCTAAAAGGAATACAAACCCAGAGCCCCTGTAGCCACTGCACTAGGTTTATGCTAATTAACCTAAATAATCATAAAACAGAGCAATTTTTCATGGTTCAACTCGGGATCTTCACGAAGGCTGGATTTGGTTTATTTATGTCAAACTCCCTCCATGTTTATTTGGTTAAAATTTTATTTGAAAGCCACACGATGAGGTTAATTATTTAAGCACTCAGTGCTTCAGAACATTCTGAGCAGCTACTCCAATGGAAACATACTATAATTCACAGCTTGACTATATGCTCCTTATCCTGTGATTTTATGGCTTATGTGGCTTTTTCTACTTGATAATGTTATAAACACAGTGAAATAAAAACACAAATCTTTTAAAAGACTTGAGTGGAAGGAGTATAGTATTTGCTGTAAGAAAATTAGGAAAATCTGTATTTTCTGACATTCGTAATTAATGATATTCAATGAAAATATGCGACAGTAAAATGTTTTACTCTTGATCATTTTATTGCTAATATAACATCTAGTCCTTTTACTGAATATTATATATCTTATTTAAGCACCATGAGCTTCACAGACATATTGATACTTATTGGAAAATAAAGCACTTTGATTCAACATCATGTAACTACACGCTTCATCTGTGTTTAGTTTGCCGACTGCATCTATCGTCCTTCCCTGCTTTTATTCCCCCATGCAGTGTTTTTGTCATTAGCCAAAGACCCAAAGGCCTCAAAGAGGTGACCTGGACCTGAAGCACAGCAGGGTCCTCCTGCTCTGGTCTGAATGCAGTTTCATTGATACTGGGCAACAGCAAGCAACAGCCAGAGTGTAATGGTACAAGATTGGTTTAAATGATTGGGTCACAGTTCCTGAAAGCCATCATTTTATTCTGATTCAGGTTAGTTTGGGCCTTTAAAACCAGGAATTAGAAAGAAAAAAAAACTCATCCCAAAGAAATTCCCAGTGACATTTGTGTTTGATAAATTGAAGTCTAGCCTTTAACATTTTGTCATGCGTCTCTTTTTATGTGCTTAGATGAGGAGGGTAGGTTTTCATTAGCCTTGACCCTTTACTGCCAAGTGTATTACATTTGCATACATTTTTAACCTCTTAGCTGTAAAAGGCTGGTGGAGTATTGTTGTCACCCGGCTGGTGGGTGGGCAGGAAGTGTGGACACCCAAATTTGTGAATGCAATAACTCAGGAATGAGGTGAAGGGATGTCACCTGGAATTTTCAAATTCATGTGTCCATCTAGTAGGTTGCTGAGGGGTAGCCCTCAGGAATTTATACTGTTAGTACCATACAAACAAGCAATACTGCAGGTAGTAATTAATGGCTATCTCCAAGACCATCTTACAGGGTTCTTCGGGACGATTTTCAAAGCAGCTGCCAGTTTTATATCACTTGGTAGGAGTCCTGTTCCATGTTTTTGAATATGGTTCAGTAAAAAGGTTGTCCATCAACTTGATTTTCATTTTTGGGAAGAAAAAGCAAAACAGGGATAAACTGGCACTCGTGTAGCTCTTTTCTAGGCCACATCAACAGCGAGAATACCAGTATACCCAACAAGCATGTCTTTGGGAGGAATCACCACACAGGCACAGGCAAAGCATGCAAATTCCACACTGAACTTTCCAAATCAGGGTTTAAACTCGGAATCTTCTTGCTGGAAGGCAACAGTACTACTCAGTAGCCCATCATCACACCCAAATGAAAACCAGGTCCAGGTGGTAAGCAGACATTGTGTTGGTATAGCAAAACAAAAGCTTCTACTATTTAATGTACTACGTGGCGGTATATGTATTATAGGTATTAAAATACTTCTCCTTTCAAGTTTCTCCCTGCAGGATGCATTCACGGTGCATTCAATTCCATGAATGCTGGAAAAACCAGCATGCTCACAGACTCTACAGCTTGAGATCTCTCATCACGACCACATGACCTTCAGGTTTGTTTGTGCAAGTGGTCAGAAAGGGATTGGCTTAATTTGAATGTGAAATCAGCCAAATTCAAATCAGGTAAGGTTTATGATTTTATGGACATAGTGTCATGACTTTTTTTTTTATCATATCTCTTATATGAGAGAAAATAAAGAAAAACATAATAGTTCATTTAATAGGTCCTTAAGGACTATTCTTTCTAGCAGCTTCTGTTTGAATGGATATATTGGTGCGCTGACATCTACCAGTCGATTACTTTGATGATATGGCAAATAGGTATAATGTGAAGCCCCTGTTTGGACTGCACTTCCAGTTTGAACACAAAGAACTCTTTTGGGAAATACTAAAAAGTTCTCACTTTATTTTTAGTACAAAAACAATCAAACTAAAGCTGCAATTTCACACATTGGTGCCTCTAATACTTAGTGAGAGGTAATTGTTTGCAAACCATTTTAACTTCATTGACGTCAGCACTCGGCAGTTGTTGAAGAAAATGTCAGCAAACATACCCAGAGGGTTTAAGCAGCTTTTATAGCAAAAGACAAAAAAACTAAACAAAAACAAAGACACAAAAGATGTGACACCGGCAAGTTCTGCTCTTAATGCAGTTTGCTCACTGCTGTTTGATTCATTGCTTCCTGTGAAGATTCCCCACCATGACTGCACTGACACCACAATTTAATTTGAGTAAGAAGGGTGGAGGTATAGCACAGCAGCAGTTAGTCAGAACGGGATTCTCTTTTCTGCTGTAGCTTGTCATTCGTGATTCAGGCTGGTGAGTTGGATTCACAAGTACAGTAGGCAGGTTTATTTTTAGAAGCTTGTAATTATCTTTTGAGTGTTTATAGTTATGTCATATCAAACATAACATAAGATATATAGGGGTGGGATTCACCACACGATATCGACAGATTGTCTCTGACTGTTTGCTGTCTGATGCTCTCCAGTTTATTTTCTTGCTGTGACTTTCTTCTTTTTTACAGCAAGCTAGTTCAGTTTTCTTCACATTACTGTCACTCATGTGATAAGAGCCACCACAAGGAGTCATGACACAGTCACTCTGGTCAGTTAAACTGGTGAGATACAAACTAAAAATATCAGTATTTACTGTGAGTGAATCCAGAGTTTTATGGATAGATTCTACATCAGTATATGCCCCAAAATACGCTTTCATTGACTCCTTTGAAAATCATTTATTTCCCAAGTAATTTGTGATAAAATAACTAGCTGCCTCTCTATCCTGTCATTCATACGAACTCAAACTCCACCATCTTGAACTGCAATAAGCACTGGTAGTCCTTGTTCTGCCCTGCATGAACCAGATCTCCACCTGCTCCCGGTTCTTCCAGTTTGGAGCAGACCTCTAAAGCAGAACAAGGACTACCATTGCCAGATGAAGTCCCAGATGGTGGAGTTGGAGTACATCTGACTGCAGGACGAGAACCTCTCTGGGAGAGCAGCTGAATAAAACTGAGCAATCTGCCCAGTGAACCAGCCAGCAGAGAAAAAAACAGAAAGGAAGTGTTATCAGCATCAGAACTTTCAAAATAAGACTACTAAATGAATCGTGAATGGTGTTATTCTTTCACACAGAAGGGGAAAAAAGACTAAAAGAATAATATTAAGTAAGCTATCAAGTATACTTGGTGGGGAAAGATAGGCTCAAGTAAAACCATATTTTGTCACACCTGTACTTACATATATGGATGCATCAAGCTGCAGATTCGGGAAAGTCTGGTTCTTTTACAGTAACCCCAAATATCCTGATTTTAAATCTCAGCCACATTCAGAAATAAAGGAATCACCTTGAATCAGCAAGTGGAGATCTTGGTTTTGTTATTTTACTTACCGAGTGTGAGATTGTGTCTCGGCACCTACAGTAGAATTACAAACACCAAGTGGATTAAAAGCTCTGGCAGCTATCAGCCTCTCAAACTATGTTTTGTTTCTAACACTGCTTCTGTTCTCCACAGGAACAATGTGCACATCAATATTCATGAGTGACTTGCATTGACCATTGGTTGTGGGAGTGTAGTGGGCGGACTATGTGTGAACATTTTGAAGTTGATTGTGATCTGTAAAGGGAGCTGTGTGCTCAAAGTTCCATAAATTAGATTTTTTTTTTTAGGTTCTGACATTTTTTTCAGGAATTCTTACCATGACTTGGCCGTGAGACATGACTGACTGCTGACCGATCACAGTCTGACGTCTTTCGTGACCTTTGTTAAGTGATTGGGAAAGTGTTGCCAGGACAAATGATTCTGTATATGAATATGCAGAATCTGTAGGCAAGAGGCAAATGTTTTGTTCCAGAAGCTTTAAGGGTTGTGTTTGTAGTGGAAGTACTATTGACCAGTTGCCTTTGAGCAGGCTTTGGTCGACTGCTGGCAAACAATCTGTGTTTAGAGAACAAGACAGATGGCATTTGCCAAAATGCATCTGACAACTATTGGCTATCGAATGACAATGATTTAGCTTTTAATTATTTATCTGCATTTGTAAACAATGACCAGTGGGTGGAAATGGAAATCTTGGCCCAGATATCTGCTGGCTACACCGGAAACTCTGAAAAATTGGCTTCAGCCGAGGGTGACCAGGTGTCCCACTTTATATACAGCATTTTTATTCTTTATCCAACTGCCGAAGGTAAACAAACGCCTCATTAGAAATGTGTGGCTCAAAAAGAGAAGTGTTGATATATGTGGGGATGATGAATGCATCCCTGCTGAAACCCAAACAGAACAGCACGACAAATAACAGATAACAACGTTAACAGTTACTGTGATAGAAAAAGGGATGAACAAATGTAAAAGGACAACACGACCACGTTTACCCTGAGGTTTCATTCATTCTTGAACACGTTAGGAAATTTGCAATCAGATAACTGTTGAATGGAATTGATGCAAAAGACTTTTAAGCATCAAGTTTTAGTAATCCTCCAACATTTTTTTTTTTTTCTTTTTTTTTTTTTCTTTTTTTGTGTCCCGTTTGGATCTTTAGCCATCAGAATTGTTGTCTTAAGGCCAAGAAAGATGCCAAGCGGATTTATTTTACCAAGTGGATCATCATGGCCTTGCCATATTGGTCCATTTGATTGACCTTTATTATAATTATGTATTTATTTTATTTTCGGTTGCTACAAACGGGACAGACGTGACTGGGGGATAGGACAGGGAGAAAGAATGAAAGAAAGAGAGGGAGAGAAAGAAAACCAAAGGGGAGAAGAGACGGTGAGAAGGGGGGGAAGAAAGGAAAAAACAAACAAACAAACAGACAAACAAACAAACAAACAAACAAAACGCCTGGATCACCTGTATGGAGAAAAAAAACAGAAGAGAAAGCAAACAACAAAGAGCAACATAATAAAAACAGCACCATCACAATAAACTAGCTAGCAGTAGATAACAGTAGATACTAAATAATAAACGATATTGTGCAGCACGCAAGATAGACAGCGCACAATGTGCTTTGAGGCAGCAGCCAAGAAAGGTGTAGTCCGCGTCTGTGAACACCCGTGTGTACACCTGTGTGCATACCTGTGTGGATCAGCATGCTTGTATTCCAAAGGTTTCTCCATGTAACGATCTGCTAGGGAGTGTGGGGAGCCATAGCCCCGTCCACCAGGGTATGAAGCAGGTATGGAGGAGATCCAGGCCCCAGATATCCAGAGGCCCCAGAGTACAAGGACCCGAGGAGGACCATCAAAGGGGGGGGGAACCGTGCCACCCTCCTGGGAAGAGCTGAGTAGAGCCCCAAACGAGAGGTCACCCCGCAGCTACGGAGCAGAGGCCAGAGGGGGTTGCAGTGGCGTGCCCGCGGGAATCCTCCAACATTTTACCATAATAAAAATATACTATTTGACAATATCTCAGCCAGCAGCACGGCCCCCCAGAGTGGGCAAGATAAACTACATGAAACAGGAGGAAAACACGGTGGGTGACAGACGGAGCATAATCCCGGCTACTTTCCAGACTTAGTTAAATGGTAACTAAGTCTGGAAAGTTCATTTTTAAGGTGCTTTTCAGAGACATGTAGTCACAAAGCACTGTGCAACAAAACAAACAAACTTCATTAAAGAACCAGAAACAGATACAAGAAAATGAAAACCACCCTGGGTTCCAGTTGGTTCATGTCCTTGCTTTTTGTTGATGTTGTTATATTAATGTTATATATTATTAATTTTGATTTTTGAACTGACACTGTGATACACTACACACTGCAAAACAATTAGCGTTTGTCTTTGGTTTTGTTTATTTGCCTTAATCTGGCATACACACACGTTCACATTTAACTCACATGGTAACAATGGTGCTTATGCCTCTTTTTCTGAGCTGGTGTAAGAGCTGTCATTCATACTCTGCTATGGAGACCAGTTGAAAAGGAGAGTCGCTGTTTGTTGTGCGAAAGCGCGGATCAACTACGGGGTTACAAGACAATCCTCTCGTGTGATCTCTGTGGTGAATTTGAACTGTTTGCGATGCAATCTAATCAATAAGTGTGTATATATTTATGTATGCATATATTTATGTGAAATCTTTTTGTAACCATGGTAACATGGTAACCATGAGTTTCAGCACGTCACAACCAGACAGTCAAAAACAGTCAAAGCTGGAGTCTGCTGTGTCTGAATTCTGCACTCTGAAAAAGGCACCAAACTGCTTTACATCATCTCCCTGGTATTATTATAACCTGTGGTTTATGTGGGGTCAAATAATACTAATAGAGCTCACAGTGAATCATTTCTGTATGAGTTATTTGCAAAACCAAATACATTAGGGGCTTTAAAGTGCAACGAAACCTGAAGCCAATAACCAGATTTTCATTTCTCCACATCAGGTCCTAATGATGCTCGATGACAAACTGTCTAATCAGTGCTACCTGTAAGGCTGTGTGGCTTCATGTTTACCTCTTGCCTGCTTTGTTAAAATTAAAAATGTTTCCACACATGCACTGCAACCCTGAACTATGCAAGACATTTTCTGAAGGCGCTGTATGTCAATCTGAATCATTTTAGAATCACATTGAAAGACTTATGTGTCTCATTACCATGAGCAGAGTAGGAATGTAGTCAGCTGAAATAGTGAGAATTATGGGGGGGAAATGACTTGATCTTTAAGTAAATATAAAATGATAAGATAAGACAAATCTTTATTAACACTGTACAAATTTCAAAAAGCTACTATTTCCAGCACAGTCAATCATCAAACTATCAAAGTGAACATTGACAGATTTATATGTTTATATAATTTTGTGATAACAGACCTTATCAGCTACTGAAGAATGTATGTTAAAAACATCTTCTGGAATTGTCCATCATGTTTTCAACAAATGAGGCAACAGACAGCTGCATTTTTAGACTTTTTACAGGTTTTGATTACAGTAAAACACCTTTCAGTGAATATTAAGGATGCACGGCACCATGAGCTACTTTACAACTTCTGCCAGTTTCAGATGACGAATGACGAAATGAGCATCTGTGGAGAATTTCGAGCAGATAGAAGTCACCATCAACCACCACAACCAGCTGTTTCGGAAGTTTCTGTTGTGGTTTAACTACACTTCAAACATCTGTTTTCGTTTTCATTCGGAAATGGGTGCTATTGAGGGAATTGTAAATATCATAACTGATCAATCAGCATGCATTAGGCAGAATGCTGGTGTTTTATACGCAAAGCTGGCTTCACTGTAAGAAAAACTAAATGGGCATGAGGTTGTTTTATTTCAAATCAGAAACACTTATATTGTGATTATGAAAACTCAAATAAAATATGGGCTGTTTTCTGTAGAAACATGTAAATAATTACTTTAGCCATTTAGCTCCATTTACTCCTACTCATTGAGCACGGGCTCTATAGCCCTATAGCACCCCCTGCTGAACCCCAAATGGGATTAATGGAAGTGTAATGGCTCTCCTAGAATGGCTCTGGTTAGACAAAGCAATCACCATCAGGTAGGATGAGGTCAACATGTCCTGCTTCCTGCACACCTCACGTAAACCATGGACAATATCCTTTTTCCATGTGAGGAAGATTAACCTCATAAAGACCTAAATCTCCTTCTATCATGACTCATTGTGATATGTTCTTTTCATGATCTGCTGGTTGAATTTTTTTAGTCGCTTTTCAAGCCAACTGTGATTATTTAACACGCACACGCACAAAAAAGGCAAGCTTTCATCTGAGATAATAAACACTGGTTACAGGACAAAAATATGCATGCTAACAATAACTCGAGGAGGAAACCTGTAATACCCAAAATGGCTGCATTCTCCATTATGCTGCTGTAGTGGCATCTTTAACTGTGTTTCCTACCTTTGCCAGTGTTTCATTGCATTTGTTTGTGCTGGTCCTGCTGCTGTGTTAGCAGCCTGCTATAAATGCATAATTCACATCCATTAATTTGCATGTCAGAGAAGTAGATTGCTCATTTGGAATGCAAATACCTTGACTGCTCTGGTAAAGCAGGAAAACGTGAACAACACTGATAAGCACCCATGAGACAGAGAGAGGAATGAAAAAAGGTGAAGCTGGCATGTTAAAAGAACTAGAAAGGGATTTCATAGACAAAGAAGAAATGGAAAGAAAAGGAAATAGGAATGGGAAAACAGCTATTCTGTGTTCAGAAGTGGATATATGAATGTTCATGAAAAGAAAATGTAGCCAGAGAGGTGCATCAAGAGAGAAAGAGGTGCCAGAACAATGAGTACAAACTGCTTTAGCACCCATGCTTGCACCCACAGTCCGAGCACACATTATTACATAAAGCGAGCATGCAAGTGTGCGCGGGCACACACACACACACACACACACACACACACACACACACACACACACACACACGCTTACCACTTCCACCTGCCATTTTAGACGCAGTGCACACCCTAATGATGGGTAGGAGGCAAGAAAAGAAAGGGGAGGCTCCTTTCATGCTTTCAACCACCAGCCGCCTGCAAGGTAATTTACTGCAGTGCTGTTGTACCTTACACACACATATATACACACCAAATTCCCCAATCACTCTCTGTGTGAACAATACAATCAAGCCAGGCGGCGAAGCGAAAGTAGTCAATACCCTGACACCAAATTAACCAGACTCTTTCTTCTCTTTTAACCCTCTCATCTCTCTTTATCACCAGTCCTGGCCTAAACTTTATCTCCGCATTGCTCTTCCCTCTACATTTTTTATACTTGCACGTGTAGAATAAGGCAATAAACACTCAGTTTGTGTCTGAAAGGGAAAAGTCCTGGGAAATTCCTCAGTGCTGTGATGCAGTTTGCATTCTCGCTTTGTTTGAAAGAAGAGAGAAAAAGTAGGCGGTTGGCGTGAGCATGCACAGGCACTGTGGATGCAGAGACAAAGACTTTAACGAGATTTTTTTTTTGGTGGGGGGGGCGGCATAAATTCATAAATATTTTAAAGACAGCACTGTGCCATTGCGTGCCAATTTAATGCACAGAGGTAAACACTGGAATACGATGCATCTACTATCTCAAAATGAGGAGGGGGAAAAAGACACAAAATAATTCAAATTTAGCCTGATTTTTGGCAGGGGAATCCTTAAACTTAAAACTGTTGCAGCTTTATGTAAAACATTACATATGGAGGACTGCAGACCCAATACCTAACCTTGTATACGTGTATGTATACGTGTGTGTGCGTTATTTTGCAACTAAAGCGATTTTCGTGGAGGACAGATTTAAGACCCAGATGGTTTGGCATGGAGTCTGTTTGCTATAGGCCAACTGCTTGCACACACACGTGCATGCATGCACAAACACACACACACACACACACACACACACACAGATGGGAGAGGTGGGGTGGCCAATCTGGTGAGAAAAAAAATGAGAGAGGAAACAAAACCTAAAAGAGATTTTTATAGAGGAATCTATCCATCCATCAAATATCTCTGTAATTACTCGACAATGTAAATGGAGGGAGGAAGTAAAAAATAATATAAAAATGCTATTAATAAGACATATTATTAAAACAGGGCTTTTTGAGAGCCTAAGAAATACTTCACATAATGAAATAAAATACAGGAAACAATAACCTGAAACATATATTACAGGGCAGGTGAAGTTTAAGTTTAATATCAACATTGAGCACAGTCTTGGATGTGTAAGGAGTTCTGAAGGAATTGGGGAAAGCCATGATGAAAAGTCACAACAGGTCTTGTGCTTAGTGCTGCAGCAGAGAGAAATTTCCCACCCAGCAAAAGTGTGTCTAAAAAGGACAACTTTGTTAACATCTGGTTCAAACTAAAGGGTGAAAAAACATCGTCTCCCAATGACACATATGAAATATCTGCCTCCTCAACACTTCTGCAAAATCATGTGACAGCCAGCACGACCTAACGCACATTCTTGTTGCTGTGAAGTAACAGTGCTAACCACTGCACCACCATGCCACCTCAGCATCTGAGAACAAGAGCTTTTCAGTGTCACAGAGGCTCAAACAGGTAAGTTCACCATGCAAGACACAGAAACGTAACCCTATGAGAAACATCATTTATATCTATATATATGTAAATGGTGAAAACAAATGTTTTCTTAAAAATATATTCCTGGCTGGGATGTTGTGTGTCTGTCTGATTTTAACCATTTCACAGTCAAATAAAATGTCAATCCAAATTGTTAATTTTTTAAATCCAAAGATGTCTAAAACACATTTACATTTTTGGAAGAAGCGGGTGCTGAGAAAAAGGTCACACAGCAACAGATAAGAAAGAGCTTCTGGACATAAGTGGAGTGCGTAACACATTAATGCCGTGGCAGACGGCTACATTTTGATATATCTGTGTATTAGTGGAAATGTTGGCATCGAGGTTTTTGTTTCCCGCCTTGCCAGGTGGGGGTTGTATTTATTCACACACAAGTTTGCAAACCTATGTTTTTAGCATTTGAAACAAAGAAGTTAGTTCCGCTTGGGAATAAAACAAGGAGACCTCACCATAGTTTTATCTCTTTTAACAAGGACATGCCCATTGTATTAGATCTGCAAATAAAAATGCATCATATACATATTATCTTGAATGCAATTGTGTAATATCGAAGAGGGAGTCACACTAAAACCACAGCCAACTGCATTTTTCTACTGGTTCTGCATCCCTCTGGAATCCATAAAATATTAGGATCTAAAACTTGTGTTTATAACATCTGGCATACAACAAATCTTACATGTGTGAAATATCCATAAGCTGCTCTAGTGATTCTGTTTGACTCGAGTGAATATTTGCAATAATGTGCTAAAAGCCTGCAGGCAAACAATTCACCATCTAAATGTTTGTCACTCACCTACAATGTCTGTCCATTGTTAAAAATGGTGACTCAATTTCCACAAAATAAATAAATAAAAAGTGGGCTGGCTGGGTCTTCAGCCCATAATAAGATTTTTTTTTCTCTAGTGGAAAACCACTTGACAAAAACTTCATTTCATTTTGTTATGTGCCTCCAGCCTCACTCCAGCAAATGTTTTGATGAAAGTTGAACCATTTTCCACTCATATTTGGATCAATTTGCATCCTGCCCAGTAAAATCCTCATTTAACTGAATCTTTGCAACGACTCTGTTATCTTATTCAACACACACTGACTGTACAGAATGGTAAGGAAATACATAGTGATCACATTTTGATTAATTATTCAAATGGACACAAAAATGTTTTTATTGCACCGTTGTGTAAAAACAACACTAATTTCTGCTTTTGAAAAACTATACAGCCGGTAAGTTCACTATGTTCCTGAAGCCTTTGTTACTCACCATGTTTATTGTATACATAACTTTGGTGACTGGTTAGTGATTTCAATGTGTCCTTGGTTAACCTCGCTGGCCATAAAGCCAAAGCATTTCCAAACAACTGATGACGATCTGCTTTGAGGGACAAGCTCGCCGCCTCTTGTCGTTCCAGACATTTGAGTTTTGTTGTATATCCGTTGTTTGATGTCGTGTTCCCGATTGCGAAACCTTATGCTGCAGGATGCAGGGAACCACTGTGGTTAACACGTTAGATCTGCAGTCTATTGGCAGAGCATGCATTTTGAATATTGCTCGATCGTGTTCACTTAATTGTGGAAAGCCAAAGTCTTGATCAAGATTCAAATTCAATTAATCGTACGGCCCAAGTGTGCCTGTCTCTTACAGCCCTGTCTCGTCTTGTCCAGCTGCATTTTATCAGCCTGCTACACAAAAATCTAATGTCAGTTATTAATTTATATGCAATTATTTTTTCTTTCTTATAGATCCCGTGTTTTTCAACTAAGTGTCTGAAGATATGTGACAGCAATACTGTCAATTCTGCCCTTTTATCAGCCCTTACAGACATTAAATAGGTTTACTTTACTTTGTTATGACCTCGTATTCCAGCGTTCACCTAATGGGACTCAACTCTTAATATTTAAACTCAGCGCTCTGTGAAACAAAACATTAATTTAAAAGAAAAAAATCTACCAGTTGACAACCTCTTACATTTGTTTTCAGCTCAGCAAGCTTCAACTATTACTCCAGTTAATGCTAGCTAAATGTCCAGTAAATATAACACAAGATACATTTTATGATTATCTTCAACTCAAGATGCTTTTGGGGAAAAGCTGCCTAAGAAAACTGGTACAAACACAATTTCTGACATGAAACAATAAAGACAATGAAATTGGCCTTCTCTGTGTATGGACGGAGCTTAACTTCGGGACAATTTAGTATCATTACATGTCCATTAGTTGATGTTTTTCAGTTGTTATGGTAAGAGCAGGGTTCATCCCCCACCTCTCACCATGTTCCCAATCCACTCTGATGTCTTAGGCTCTCTACTGGGTTGTTGTTAATTAATGCTCCCACATTATTACTTCCCCCTTCTGCTGGACGAGCTGTTTTTGATATTCACGTTACACGCACAAAGCCACAGCATAACCAGAACCATTATGAAACCCCAATGACTGCACTCCATTCAGCCCATTCAAGTGCTTGATTCTGAGACAAATTCTGCTGAGAGAAAAAAAATGGTTTCCGAAAGAAAAGGAAGGGCAAACAGGGTGAAAAAAGGCCTTTAATGAAGACCAGACTACACTAGAATAGAATAGAGTAGAATAAAGTAACCTCTTCTTCGTCAGTTTCCATGGCAACAAGCCCTTTGGTGGGATGGTGGTGGAGAAGCCTCAGCAGGAGCGTTTGAGAGAGGCAGCGTGTGAACATCTTCTGTGTGCGCAGACTTTAAAAGCATATGGAAATATATGGAGAATGCTGCATGTACGCACCGACAGGTCCATTATGTTTCAGTATTCACACACTGTAGTCAAAAGTCTCTGATACAGACGGCAAGAAAGAGGACTGAGAAGCAGAGGGGGATGCTGGTAAATGGAAGTTAGTAACAAGGAGGAAGAAAAAAGAATCCAAATGGAGGACGAGGAGACAAAGGGTGCGCTCACATGGATGCAGGGCTTTACTGGCTTTACATCATATGCTGGAGGGTTTCTTTTAATGAATGCATAAAAAATTGAAATGTTTCTGTTTCTTCATATCTGTGCAGGACTACGAATATAAATGGTTAATCTGACTAGTTTGTGTTGATCTCAGCCACAATCCCGGCAGATCAGCTCATTTCAGTGCAAGCACACACCAGCTGACAACTCATGGCTGATACGCTTCTACACATCCAGTTATCAAATCTCACATATAGCATGTTGCTTAAGCTGTTACTACAGTTATTATGCATCTGCAATCCTCTTTGCAACCCACTTCAACAAACATTCTGACATAATCAGTGTTATAGCCATTGATCTGCTCTGTCTGCCTTTGGCTTTCCGTGGAAGCACATGGAAGGAGAACAAGCTAACAGAGACTTGAGACTTGAGCATTGTGGGCATGAGAAGTAGAGTAGTTTTTATATAGACTTCTTTTTGCAACCAGAGGAGTCACCACCTGCTGACCATAAGACCATTTAAGACTTTTACTTTTAGTTCCAGATATGCTTGAAATAAAGTCTGTTGTTTCACTTTACATATTGGGAAACGGGCCTCTTGTCACTATCTCTATCCCATATTTATGGGATGTCTCTCCGTGCAGCCTTTTTTAATCATTTAGCATATTTGGGTTTTTTTCAAATCCAGAATAAAGGCTTCTGAAATCAGCATATGATGTTTAAAGGCAAAGAGACAAAAACAAGGCATTTAAAATCACCCAGTCATAAAAACAAATGACAGATATATTCGTGTACCTTCTGGTATTGCTCTTTGGAGGCCAGAGCTTCCTCAAGCTGCTGCTTTGTGTAGGTGTAGATGGCAGAGCGGTATGTCGTCCCAATATCGTTCCCCTGACGCATCCCTGCACAAAAACAGACACGCAAAAAAACAGACCAAAAAAATAAATACAAAAATCAAGATTTGACGATTTCAGCTGACGCGAGGTGCCGTTGTCCTCAGTTCTTGGCAGAGGGAACATCACATCATCTGAAAACAACAGCTGACAACATTTCCAAAAATATGACTTGTCTGTCTTGGTGGAACTGAATGCTGTTTTTGACTGATTTGATCATCTCGCCGTGCATCCTTTCATCATTTAACTGTCATCTTGTCAGCCTGTCGACAACCGCGTCTGGTTAACTCAAAGGTTTCTAATGATGGCAATGTGTGTGGGTCAATCTGTGACGCACACGCAGGTGCAGACATTTATGTTCCAATGTGACTGAAGATATTTCATCCACCTACTGACAGCAAATATCATCAGCTTTACCTGCACCTGCGCTGCTGACATTGGCATGCACAACAAATCTAAATCAGTACATTAAATGTGTTTATCAGGAAGTTTTATGGGAAGGGATTGCCTAAACATGTTATGCCTCTCATTCAAAGCAACAGCAGACAAAAAATGACATGTTTCAAACTAATTCAAACTAATGCTGGAGCAGCTTTTTCAGGACCCTGTGGCTCTGAAGGGTCTCGTTTATTTAGACGTGACTCACAGTTGCAGCCAGTACAAAGATAACAGATGCATTCAAAAATATATTATAGAAATTATAGAGTTACAGAAATATAAAGGAACAAGCCTGTATACATGGAAATGTGACTCCTAAAGTGCATTTACATGAGTTATTTTAACATTTAGACCCTTCTGCCAAAACGACAGGATAAAGTTAATAGTAAATAATTAAATGTGATGATCATAACAAAAAAAAACAAGAGGGATGTTAGATTATCAAGGAGGCTGCTGTGTCTCTATAAACAGCAACACTGAGGACCACATAAAGCAAGCATGGAAAAACACCAGCTGCAGCAGCTCCCATTTTTCTCTCAATAAGACGAGGATCATTACAGAATTATGACCTTTTACACGCTTCATTACTTTTCAGTATGCTGACATATTATAATATCTTTTTGTTGTAATCTATGTTAAATAAAATAACATTTAACCTATATGGGAATGAATGAAAACCTGTTTCTGAAAATTGTAATTTTTTTGATACTGTGGGAAGAATTTACACTATTTTGTGGTGGGGTGATAAAAAGGGAGGACAAAAGCACTGAGCTTGCTACACATTATATCTAAAGGAGTTGCAGGGCCATGGAATACATGCCACGAAATTCATGGTGCACGATTTTCTGCTGATATTGTAACAACCGTAATTACAACATAGCACCACTAGGGAACTTCCCTTTATTATAGGAGGGGAGACCCCTAGAGTTGTGCGTGGCCCGAAGCATTACCGACAGCCAATCACATTCATCTCTTCACTGTTGTTGTAATGGACTAACAGACTCCAGGACCTGTATGACCGTAGAGTCGACAGCTATGGATTAGTGGTCTACCTACCTGACTAGCCACTAAGTTATCTGGTTAACTTCCAGACTGCACACCCGCTAGACCTGCTAGCTGCTCCTCCCTCCCCAGATTTCCATTACAATGTTAACACCAGAGTAACCGGAGTTACCGCAGTCAGCAAAGCATTGTCGACTTTTACACACTATGCATCTTAGCACTCGGTGACCCAGCTGGTGGTTCCTAGACGCTTTCATTTTCAGTTGATAGTGGAATATCTAGGAGGGAAGAAATATCCTGAACTGGCTTGGTGCAGCTGTGGCATCCTATTACAGTACCACACATGACCCAATATTTCACAAATGTTTGTAAAGGCAGACTACACGTTTAGGTTCTTGATTTTATACACGTGTGGAAATGGGACCGAAAACAGCTGAATTCAAAGATTAAGATGTGTGCCCCAATTCTTTTGTTCGGTAGTGCAGGGTGATGTCATGTGTTGCAGAACTGAAGTGGTTCTATTGATTTGCTTTGCTTGCACTGAAAAGTCAAGAACAGTTCAAGCATCAGCCAATCACTTTCTTTCTCTTAGCCAAGTCAGTGTCACGGTTGGGGGGTTGGGATCTATCCCAGCTGCCACAGGGCAAGCAGTGGGATACACCCTGGACAGGTTGCCAGTCTGTCTCCGGGCTAACACACAAAATCACCAATTAATCTAACTCCACAAACTATATTTCTTGGGACTTTGTGAGGAAGATAGAGCACCCAGGGAATTCACAGAGAGAACATGCAAACCGGCCCAATGCTGGATTCGAAACCAGGCCCTTGTTGCAGTGAGGCAACAGTGCTAACCACTGCACTACCACAAAGGTAACCAGAACCAGAGATAGCTGCTTCTGCAATTCACCATCAGAAAGAAGGAGAAGCCAATCACTGAAGTGAGTAATCATACTTTACTACATGAAAAGATTAGCACGTGGCAGTGAGCCTGTGTCATGTTATTTGCTCATGTAAGCTTAGTTAGGTTTCATTGTGAGTGATTGGTTGCTGTCTCTATAGTGAAAACCAAGTCCCAAGTTCGGTTAAATGGGAAGGGCATCTGGTGTAAAATCTTTGTCAAATTAAACATGTGGATGATCTTTAATTGGAAACAGACATTTTGAAGATGACACTGACACTGGAGATGAGGAGAAAGACTTTATGAAATAAACTAGTATTCCTACTTTACACTTACTCAGAGGTGAATGTAAAGTAGGTTAAACCAGCTAAATGCAAAAGGGCGGATAATTTTTGGTAATGCAAATGTACTCTGTTACATTTCTCAGGAGGTAGCTGAAAATGTAATATATTATTTATACTAGAAGTAATGTAATGCAATGTAACAAGTTACTTTAAAAAATAACATTAAAACTAAGCTTTAAGAAGTTGGCTAATAGCAGCTAACAGCTGAGCCAAGCCTGAAAAAAGTCTGTAATTTTGAAACAATGAGCCTAAAACATGCTTTTGTTTCAAAAGGCTTTATTAGCAGTTTTTTTTCTGTTGCCATCTTTAAACCAAACACTTTTCTTTCTTTTTTTCCCTTCAGTTTTATCCTCATAATAGTTCCCTAATGGTATTCTAAGATACATACGATGATAGATGATGCTTCCTGTTCTCACTCAGTTTAATAAAATCTTGAATGTATTACAAACTGATATTACTGTTAGTGCTGGTTAATAGAATTTCCTGGTGAAAATCAGAAGAAAATGAAGCATAATGGGAAAAAGGTAAGAAGAAAAATTACACTTTTCAGTATTCACTGCATTAGCCACTTTTTCATTCTGTTTATCAGTTTTTTTTTAAAAAAAAACTCAGTGTTTTCCTTTGGGGCCATAGTAATGAGTTTGTTGGTGAATGATGTACCTTGAGTTGGGTTGTGGCTTTCCCAGAAGACTTTGAGGAGACTGGCAAAGCTGATCTGCTCTGGTTGGAAGACAACTCTGACCACCTCAGCGTGGCCTGTCCTGCCTGCAAAATACAACATTTGTGAGCAGATGAATGATACGGAAAGGTACAGCGTGTTCAACTGATGAATCATTCCCCCTAATTCACTGCTTATGAAAAAACATTTAGATTTTTTTTTCTTTCACATTTTCCACAGCTCCATTAAGAGCTTTTTTTGGTTTGGACTTGGGTTGTTTCATTGCATTGCTCACTGTGAATGGAGGTTAAGATGGCCCCAGTTTGGAACTGAAGCAATGTGATGCTACGGACAAGATCACCCGCAAAATTGTTTTTAGCTTGTATGTAACACATTAAATATTTTCACCATATTGACTTTCCACTAGAAAGCCCTTTCTAATGAGGGATTTAGGAGTCACTGGTCTACATTGATTTGTTGTGCATTACTGAACAAATCCAGCTACTGATGAAAATACAGTGAAATACAGTGAAAAGCTTCAGAATAACAAGTGGACTGCAGTTGATCCAATTTTATTTTAACTGCTGGTTTGCAAGAAAGCTATTACCCATAATCCAGAAGTACTAGCTAAATAAGTACTTAAGTCATGATGAGTACCAAGCGAAATAAACCAGTAAAAGGACCTTGAGTTAAGATTATTTTGTTAACTTCAGCCTGACAGCTCATCACTCTTCACTTGCCATTAACAAACCAGCCTTGAAGGTCTTCTTACTGTTTTCCTTTGGATCCTTTGCTTGCATCACATGGTCTTCATCAGCAGCTGTAAGTGCTGAGCTGTATTTTAGGTACCTCATCCATACTGTCTCTCAATTTGAGCTTAATATTTTAATCTAGACTTCACTGTCATTGACAGAAGAAACACCTTTTCACTGGTTCTGGAGCTTTTAATATCAAGAGTTACTGATCCCTCTAGTAGATGTGAACAAAACAGTCATGACTAAAGGGAAGCTTTTAGAAAATAAGAAAAAGCACACAAGACTTATAACTTACAGTATTTACATAATATATTTTTAATATCCAAAGTTAAGGAGTTCTAAGGTAGATATTTGTATATTTTCTGAATGCCTCCAAAATGATCATATTTTACACCTAAAAAAACGAATTTTTTTTTTCTTAAATACTGGTTCAAAGCTGATTTTAACATTCAACCACTACAAACAATCGCTGTTACAGACAGTCAAACAGCAGCTGGTGCTGGTAATGAGCGTGACCCATTACGTGACACCTCATCTTCCCCCCGTCTCTTATTCTGCCTCCACTCCTATGTCTCTCTCTGTCTTATTACTTTTTTAATATCAGGAGTTATGGATTCCTACGGAAAGATATTGGCGAACAGAGACAAAGCAGCAGTCGATATTAAATTAATGCTTCACCAGGCCAGTCTCACAGGAATTAATTCATCTTGGACAGCACGAGAAATACAGCAGTGGTTGGAACCACAAAAAATAATGCTGCAGCTGTTAGCTTAATAGACATTCAGCTGCAAAATCATCTGATAATCTATCATTAATTCAGAATGAACCTGCAATGACCTGAAATATTATTTTTCTCTTATTTTTGTTAAACTAAATGAATGAATTTCTTAAGACTCCTTTGCACCTGCATAAACAGCCTTTACTGGTAACTGGTGTTTGATGGCAGTGGAACAATTACATAACATCATTTTATAAATTCCATACATGTAATAAGCAGTTGCATGCTTTTACAGATCAAGCAGACATTAGGCAACATTTACATTCATTATAATGTTTACTGACAAGTAAGAAGGTTATGTGATTACTTCAGTTTGTTTTTTGAATTACTCCAAAGGTTATGAATGGATTTGCATTAAAATTTTATCGGAGGCGGGGCCTGGCCCAGCTTTGAAAGATTTCACTTTTGGATTTAATCTGACTCAGGATACTCTGGATTTTTCTTCTTTTTTTTTTAGGCAAAAACTGATCCAGCTCCATATATTCTTCTGGTTTAGGGCGTCAAAACTCTGGAGTTAAGGCCTAGAAACAGGCCCCAAAACAGGCACAAAGACATGAAGGGAAAACAAATAGTCTTCCAGTTAAGGAAAGGGGAGGACAGGACTATATAATGAGACGCAGGGGGTCACAATCAAGTCAAGCCAGAGTCTTGAGCAGACACAAAAAATCAGGAGTTCCAGTGAAGTTACGAGGGGGGGGACATAGGAAGGGAAGCACAAGAAGACTGGAGACACAAGAAGGCTGGAGACATGGGAAAAAAATCTGGAAAAATCAAAACAGGAACAAAAACTCAACAATAAGCAGGCATTGTGGGAGCAACGGAAGAAAAGTTTTTTGTTTCGGAATGGAACAAAAAACAGGAGCACAAAGAATGTAAAACAAAATGTGCACAAAACACTGGCGCACAGGGAGCAGTTCATCAATAATTCAGGGGACCGACCCGGAGGACGGCAACACAGGAGTCCAAAACAGTTTGGTTCCGGAAGTCGACCGTGCGGACGGCAACGGTGGCGACGCGGAAACAGTTCAGGGGGCCGACCGTGCGGACGGCAACAGCGGCGACGACGACAGAGCTGATCCGGAGGCCGACTGTGCGGACGGTGGCAACGGCAGCGAAGGAGACGATAGAGCTGGTCCGGAGGCCGCCCACGACGGCGATGACGTCCGGCTAGAGGCCCAGAAAGTGGCCGGCGATGCTGAGGTGCTGGACGTACCTTGGACGGCGGTGTAACAACCGCAGGACCAGGCGAGGCAGAAGCAGAGGCCGGACCAGGGTGGCTGTAGCTCAGGTGGTAGAGCAGGTCATCTACTGATCGAAAGGTTCGATTCCTGGCTTCCCCTAGTCTACATGCCAAATATCCTTGGGCAAGATACTAACCCCAAATTGCTCTCCGATGCATCCATCGGGGTATGTGTGTGTGAATGTTACTCAGAAAGCACCTAGAAAAATGTGCTTGTGCGAATGGGTGTGAATGGGTGAATGCACAAGTTGTGTAAAGCGCTTTGAGTGCTCAGAAGAGTAGAAAAGCGCTATATAAGAACCAGTCCATTTACCATTTACCAGTCAGAAGCAGAGGCTGGACCAGGCGAGGCAGAAGCAGAGGCCGGACAAGGCTCACCGAAGCCAAAGCAGAGGCCGGACCAGGCGACGCCGAAGCCGAAGCAGAGGCCGGACCAGGCGACGCCGAAGCCGAAGCAGAGGCCGGACCAGGCGACGCCGAAGCAGCTGCGGCTGGTGACACTGCAGGTGACGGTTGAACGGGCCCCTCGGACCCTCCAGCAAAGACGAGGAAGGGCTGGCCGGGCTCACCAGAACCCCCAGCGGACAAGGTAGCTGATGACAGAACCAATGGCTGAGCTACAAGGAGAGGGGACACTGAAGATGGAATTATGGGTAGCGGGGATAAGGGCTGTGCTGCGGGCAGCAGTGACGATTGTGGTGGAAGAGAAGCAGGTGGTAGTGTGGATGATGGAGCTAAGGGCGACTGAGTGGCAGACCGAACGGATGACTGAAGTGATGGTAGAGGTGAAAATGGAGCTTGTGGTGGAGATAACGACTGTGCTAGCGGGGACACAGAAGACTGTGCTAGCGGGGACACAGGAGACGGAGATAGCGGGGACACAGGAGACGGAGATAGCGGGGACACGGGAGACGGAGCTGCTAAGTGAGCTTCAGGCTGGGCAGCTAAGTGAGCTTCAGGCTGGGCAGCTAAGTGAGCTTCAGGCTGGGCAGCTAAGTGAGCTTCACTTTGGGCTAGAGCAGTCTCAGGAAAAACAGTCTTGGAGGTATTTATTTCCTGCTCTGAATAAGCCAAGAAACAGTCAATAGTCACAAGCTGAGTGGATTCTGTTGTCTCCAGGGTCCAGATTCAGCTGAAATTACAAACTCAGCTTCTGGGGAAGCCTCGGAGAGCGTAGCAGTCTCAGGAATTGCCATAGAATCTGTCTTTGTGGGCGCAAACCTAGAGCTCTCTTTCGCAGTGCTCGTTATTTTGTCTTCAGGCTCAACGGAAACACACAAATTTTTAACCCCCGGGGGCCTGGAAAATGCAGCTTTTGGAAAAACAGTCTCTGGATTAATAATCTCTGATTTAACATAATCTGACCTAGCAGACACAGAGTTAATTAGGCTCAGATGGAACAGAATTACCACAGTTCTTTGCATTGTTATGGCAGGAGGAGCATGAGGAGAACAGTCTTTTAGATCACCCAAATGGGAAATTTTGGTTTCAAAGGAAACAGTCTTTTTCTTCTCAGCCATAACATAATCAGACCTTGGGCCTTCAGACCCAGTAAACTGTTCAGTATCACTTACACTCATCAAAGGCGTTTGCTCTGGTGAAGTCCTGGGTTCCGTCCGTGGCAGTTTTCGCTGCCTGCGCTGCCGCCGCTTCCCCCTGGAAATGGGAGCGGAGATAGTGGTGGTTGCCGGTAATGGCAGAGAGGTAGAATCTGACTCCTCCTCTGCCTCTTTTCTCGCAGAGAAAAGAGGCAGGTGAGCGGTGGTCAGAGCTGGACGTGGATGGTGAAGAATTCCACGGCAGTGGCGTGGAAACCCCTTTGCGCTTTAATGCCCGCTGCTGCATTGCAGAGAGCTCCATCTGCTGCTGCAGCGGTGGTGGCTTCGGCGCTGAATACCGGGAGCGGGCAAGAATGGCTAACTCTCAGGCTTGCAGTACCTCCCGGGCCTCGCGCACCATGTTTATTGAGTCCATAAATTCTCTGAGTTGACCAAAGTGGGGGTTCCTCTCGAGGATGGCTTCAATGGCTTTGATTCCTACTGTCACGGCACGGACATCATCAGTGTGGGAAATCCGCTCTATCAGACCTTGGATGCGGGCCAAATCAATTTCCCGGGCGGAGCTTGCTGAGTCCATGTCTGGTCGCGTCGTTCTGTCATGAAGCACTGTGTGGCAGGCAGGAGTTGGACCCAAAATGCAGGACTCAGACACAAGGGATGAACTCAAAACCACAGCTTTAATTGCTGGCACGGGAAAACGAGTATACAACGCAAACTAAACTAAACTGGGAAATAACAAACTAACACACAGGGAGATCCACACAGCATGAGGGACGACGCGACACTGAGTCAGAGAAACACAGGGTTTAAATACACTGGGAAGTAACGAGGGGAATGAGACACAGGAGGGCACAGCTGGCGAGACAAGGAAGCAAAGCAGGACACATTCACATAAGACATGGACCTTCAAAGTAAAACAAGAAATACACAGAGACACAGACCAGAGGTGGAGAGAAAAGCACAGAGAAGCATGAGGGAGAGCACAGACATGACGGGCTGGGAAAACATGTAATGTAACACAAGGAGGGGAAGCTCAATAAACTAAGCAACTTAGGACCGATAAATTAACTCCAAGAATAACAAATGAACTTGACATGAAACAGGAACACAGGAAAACTAAGAACGCTGGGTCGAATGACCCAGGATCCTGACATAAACCTTCTGTTTGTGGGAGGTAGACAGTCAAGGGGGAGGTAAAGATGATTGTTTCACACAGGATGAACTCCTCAATGAAAGATAAATAAGGACTACTTTGAAGTGTAAATTATACAAAACTACTCCAGCAGAATCCAGGAATAATAAAAAGAGAAATGAACACAGCAGCTGCCATTTAAAGACACAAAGACAGTGGACCTCCAGCAATTTTTGGACATTACTTAACAGTACCGCTGAGACATCACACATTTATGTCTCCTTTTTTTTGTTGTTCACTTAAGCACAGAATAAGAGAGAGACCGACTAAACAGAAAAGGTGACTGAAAGAATAAATCTGTGTGGGTATTTTACCAAATTGGAACTATGGTGTTATAAGCCCACTGGGACTGCACAGCTAGACTTGACGAGCACTTCCCCCGAGTGTCAGCTGTTTTATTCAGTGTGTGACAACATAAGAAAAATAAAAAACAATTAAAAGAAATGATATATCATGTTTACTTTGTATAATTACAGCAGTGGCAGCACTGATAACCCCCAAGATAAAGAAGACACTATTTTGGCTGCTCTCTCATTCGCAAGGGGTTGATATTCAGCTGCTTTATTCAGGTGATGAATGCTGAGCTTGTATGATGTCAGCCGTCAGAGTTCTATGGTTAAACCCTTCTCATCGAAATTTCTGCACAGAATGCAGAAACACTCTCACAAGATGATTCACGTTTTTTCACCTACTGCTCCCTAGCAGCAACTTCTTTAAAGGCTTTAAAAGCCAGAAAAGTCCAGAAACCAATGATGATGTCACAGTGGATGGCTATATCCATGCCTTACACATATATATATAAAAAAAATTCCCCGCTCGCCCTTGCAGGCGGGGAATCCTTCAAGCTCGGGTCCTCTACCAGAGGCCTGGGAGATTGAGGGTCCTGCGTAGTATCTTAGCTGTTCCTAGGACTGCGCTCTTCTGGACAGAGATCTCCGATGTTGTTCCCGGGATCTGCTGGAGTCACTCGCCTAGCTTGGGAGTCACTGCACCTAGTGCTCCGATTACCACTGGGACCACCGTCACCTTCACCCTCCACATCTTCTCGAGCTCTTCTCTGAGCCCTTGGTATTTCTCGAGCTTCTCGTGTTCCTTCTTCCTGATGTTGCTGACATTTGGAACCGCTACATCGATCACTACGGCCGTCTTCTTCTGTTTGTCTACCACCACTATGTCCGGTTGGTTAGCCACCACCATTTTGTCCGTCTGTATCTGGAAGTCCCACAGGATCTTAGCTCGGTCATTCTCTACCACCCTTGGGGGCGTCTCCCATTTTGACCTCGGGACTTCCAGGTTATACTCAGCACAGATGTTTCTGTACACTATGCCGGACACTTGGTTATGGCGTTCCATGTATGCCCTGTCTGCTAGCATCTTGCACCCTGCTGTTATGTGCTGGATTGTCTCAGGGGCACCTGGGGTCTTGCCTGGTGTGATAGACCCCAGCCTCTATGGATCTTGTGCTCAGAGCTTGTTACTGTGCTGCCATGATTAGTGCCTCTGTGCTGTCTAATATTAGATTACATTACATTACGATATATATATATATATATATATATATATATATATATATGTATACATATATACTACTGCTCCATTCTTGTAACAAACTGACTACAAGAAACATGTAAATTAAAAATATGCTTATAATCAGCCTTTTAAATCAAGTGTTATTTCAATATTACTTCACAAATTTGAATGTGATCCATCTACATAATAAGACAGCCCTGTGTAAAAGTCAGAGTCACCAGTCATCTCTTTACATTTTGATAGTAGAACAGGAAATAGTTGCAGCGATTTATTGAGTCATCTGCAAACACAGTATATAAGGCAAAAGCACAGTTTATACAATTTTAACAAGCTTGAAAGTCATTTTTTGTGTAATCACCTTTTAATTCTTCAACATAGCCTGAACTTTCTTAAGAAAGCTTTCCTGCAATTTCTTTAAGGAGTCTCCAGGAAGCGTTGTCCAGGTTTCTTGAAGGACATTCAAAGCTCTTCTTTGGATGTTGGCTACCTTTTGTTCTGTTCTCTGTCAAGATGATCCCACACTTCTTCAATCATGTTGTTTGCATTGGCACTGTGTTTGGGACCCTGAGCCATGCCGGTCAGATCCTTTCCAGATGGAATTGCATGGCGGATCAAAATCTAACAGTGTTTTTCAGCATTCATAATTTCATCAACTTTGCCAATATCCCCAACACCACTGGTTGAAGTACAGCCTCAAACCATGACAGACCCTCCACCATGTTTTACAGATGGCTGCAGACACTCACTGTTGTACCTCTCTCCTGACCTCCTCCACACAAACTGACAACGATTTGAACCACAAACTTCAAATTTGGATTCCTCACTCCATCAGACCTATTGGCACTGATTTTCAGTCCAGTGTAGTTTGGCATACCTCAGCCTTTTCTTCCTGTTTCCTTTCCTTAGGAAAAGCTTCTTGACAGCCACTGTTCCACTGAGGCCATTTCCGACGAGGCTTCAGTGAACAGCAGCTGGATCAACTAAAGTTTCAGCTGCAACTCTCTCAACTCTCAGATACTGTTCATCTGCTGAGGATAAGTTTTTAACACCTGCCACATCATCTTTTGTCCTCCACTTATCCAGTTTCCTCTTTTTGTTTTTAATGACGCACTGCACAACATGGTGAATAGCTCTTTGGGAATCACCTTGTTGGTCCTAAAATAGTATTTCATGTCTGTTTCATTGGTTCAACTAAACAAAATGTAAACAAAGTATGTACTTTTGCAACAGGCTGCAGGTAACAGTGTCTAAATATACCATCTAAATTTGGATATTTGTAAAGTTGTTATGTGCTGACACATCACAACACTGGTGCCTTTTTTACTACTAGAATGAAAGAAATGGGGGTGGATGAAGATTTTTGCCCAGTACTATATAAGAAAAGCCTGGAGGAGGAGCTAAATGATTCACTTTAACAACTGATTAAATTCCTTTTTAAATACCATAATTTTAATTATCGCGGTGTCTTTATAATATTCCGGGTTTATGTACAATTAAAAAATTAAATCCATCCATTCCTGATTAACTGCGACAAATAAGCTGCAGGCACAAGAACTCATCTTCACGGCAGTTTTTACAGCTTCAAACGGTAAAAATAAACACACATTCCTTTGACCGTGTATGAAGATGGCTTCAAACTCAAATAATGACGAGCACACAGTGGAGTGAGAGAGTCAGAAACAAAGACAGCAAATGAGAAAAATAATGAAGTGTGTGGGAGTGTTTTTACATCTATACTAACTCAGGTGCTCTATCTTTAAAAAAAAGAGAAAAATATGCTAATATAATCATCACATTTTGAACCTACGCAGATCTGACTGTAAATATTTAACCAACAATGAATATTCAGATCAATCTTTTTTTTTTCCCCCTCCGGTTGTGTGTGTCTCTTGAAGATGTGACGGTGTGTGGAGCACTTCATTTAGCCAAGTGCCCTCTTTTAATAGTCTGCCAAGATACCGTGCTAATTAAAACACACATCCAGCAGTTCAAACCAGGTTCGCGGTAGGTGTTTTTGTTTCAGAAACAGTGAGAGCAGTTAGTTAATGCCAGTTTAGGATTGTCACTGTGCTGCATTTGAATATGAAAGGTGAATTTTAATAAAAACTCACAAGATGTGCCTCTGCTTGAAAGTGTATCATCAAAAGTATTCAGCATACAGATAAGATATCACTCTATAACATGAATAAATGTAAAATAGCTGTCAGTCTGCTTACAATTAAAGAAGAAGGACATAAATGAGCTGAAACGTGAAGCCAAATGTCTCAAAAGTATCCCAGAGTTTTTTTTAACTATGACTCCAAGTCCAGAAACACAAACAGACCTCTGGGTTTAGCCTGTGCTGACAGATAAATCATGCTACCAAACTGTATACTCATGCGTGTCAGAGGTATCAATGTGCTGTTTTCCCTTTGACCTGCCGATCAGTCTCTGATATTTTTCATATGATTAAATTAGCCCTCATGCGCCTCCCCAGAAATGTAGCATGGTCACGATGCAGACTGCAGCTGTGAATGGTTACTGATGTGCACAACCCCTCTGTAGAACATAATGCGATCCATTATGGGATGTTATTCTATCTAGATTCCACATAATGCTAATGTAATTTGCCAGTGTAATCTGCCATCGCCTTGTTTTCATACCTCTGCTATTCTGTGCATGAACTCCGTCTCTTGTCTGCACTGCAATAATTAAAGTACTCATTTTGCGCCATCTCAAAAATGATCTTCTCCGTTTCACTCCTAGTTTTCTGAAGTAAGAGAATCAAGTCAGCAGCATGGAAACCCCGCTACAAATTTGTGTTTTGGAGGTGTAATTACAGAGCCATGTCCTGTCTTAGATAAAATGAAATAAACTGCAATTCAGCTTCGCTCGGATTTTATTTGTGCAAAAGAAATCTGTGTCCAGTAACCTGGAGAATTTTGTTTCAAGACTTGTTTGAAGGCGATAGAGGGTCCAGTAGGCGCTGCAGAAGGAAATGTAAAAGCTATTAAATGGTAGTCATTTTATTATAGACATAAATTGAATTTCCCATTAAAGAAAAGTTAGAAATTATAGTTCAGTCAGAACCCCTGTAGTTAGAAGTTGCCTGTTATTTCCTTCTGCAGTCATTTTTATATTTGTCGTCATTGACTTCATTCTGGGATCTTCCAATGCATTTACGAAAAAATTGCCTGAACTTACACCATCAAATCTCCAGCCGGGCCTCCTTTTTGCTGCTATGTTTATAATCACTATAAATAAAAGGGTACTTTCTATTCAAATGCTGCTCTCACATTTTTTTTCCAGAAACTCAAAAGCCGACTGCTCTCTTTCATTTTTGTGTCTTTAACACGCTGCACACACAGACAGCATGAAAAACACCAACTTATCAATTAATCATCTAAACTTTTCTGCACCATATCGATGCGACTGTTTGACAGAATAAAACCAAGTTAAAAAATAAAAGAGACAGATGGTGATGCAGATCTAATAATGGATTCACTCTCTACTGGCCGACTGAGAGGTCTGGACACACATCACACACAGATACACACACACACACACACACACAAACACAGCTCCTCCTCAGAGTGGTCAGGCATGAATAGCAGCCACATCCATGCCCCAGTATAATAGGGCCTGTGGGAAATGATTCACTCTTCTGTTTATGTGTGTCTTGTTTTCCACAATTTATTGAGTCACAGTAGAAAACACATGATTATGTGTGTGTTGGTAAGCAGAGGGTACCTGTGCAAACTTCCTTGTAGGTGGGGTTAGATGTGTAACCCCCAGAATAGCCCACTTGGGTAGAATAAACTCCTTTTTGCCTCCAAAACTTCCTCTCTGCACCCCAGAAGCAGCCCATACCTTCGAGGGGAAAAAATAAATAAATAAATAAATAAAACAAATAAAACAAATAACAGCAGTCTTTAACAACCAATCCAATTTAACAAGACAGTAAAGACCAGGTCACACCATGCATCACATCTGTGGGAGTATTTACTGAGTTGAGTCCCTCATTACCTTCTGTTGGCAGAGAAAACTCACAAAGAGTCAGATGTTTGACTTTGAGGTGAGCATTTACATGAAGAATAAAGGCAGACAAATACAGAAAATGAGATGCCGTTTGACTGGGAGTCGAGTTTGTACGGTGGATGGTAAATTACTTATTTTCTTCTTTCTACATTTGTTTCTTTTAATTGTTTTTTCATGTGTCATGTTAATACGGTTGGAGATCCATTTAGTGTAGTCAATAGAAAATCATAAATCTCATGACATGTGGATTTGATAGGAACTGTTTGCGTGCTTTAGACCAAACTGTGGATGATGAACACAAACAAAAAGAAATACAGAAATCAAAAATAAACTGCAGGTTACATGCATAACCCCAGTTCTCAGACTTTTATAGTAAACCAAATTTACAGAGTCTTATATCCACAGCTAAAAACTACAAACTTTATTTTACTTGCATAACTCCAGTTTTCAGATTAGCATGATAAGATGTCTCACTATGGTAGAGAAACGGACAAAAGTGAGGGGTGAAAAACAGCTTTTTTCCTGAATGTGGAAAGAAAGACACATTCAAGTAACTTTGAATATGGCATGATTGTATGTGCCTTAGTATTTCAAAAATTGCAACTAGGATTTTACCCCACAACCATCTCCAGGGTTTACAGAGAATGAGCTGAAAATAGGAGAATACCTAGAAAATATCCGTTCAGTTCTCTAGATAAGAATATCTTGTTGATGCCAGAGATCAGAGGAGAATAGTCAGATTGCTTTGAGCTGATCGAAGGGAACGGTAAGTACAATAATCCAGTAGGATCTGGTGGAACCATCATCATGGATTTGTGGCCAACAAATCTACAGAAATTGTGTAACGTGATCGTGTCAATATGGATCAAATGAGGAAAACTTCCAGCTCCTTGTTGAATCTGTGCAATGAAGCAAATCTGGTATTAGCAACATAAAACAGTATAATTTATATATGTATGCATGTGTTTTTATTTTTATTTGCAATGCTAATTTTGTACGCTAACCTTATACGTTTTGTCTTATTCTGGAAGGTGAATTACACAAATTATAAGAGAAGAGAAGCAGTGTGTTTGCAGCTATAGGTCTAAAAACAGCAGTGCAAAAAGAATAACTACAAAAATTGAATCTGGTGTTATATATCTAACTTAAATTTCACAGATATATCCAGGAATGGTAAGGATGCAGCAACTAACCCCGTGATGAAATATATTCAGATTAAAAATGCAAAAATCTGGGCGTAACATACAAGCCTATGGCTGTGAGTTTTAAAAGCAAGCCTGGTTCATAACTGGAGTTTATTTTTCAGCATGTTTTCAATTAATTTTCAGTATTACATTGGGTGACTAGTCTAATATTACATGTAGAGAAGAAGTAGGTAGCTAATGCTTCATTTATGCTTAAGTTCATGTGAGTCAACGTGACCATCAATAGGAAGCCCTCCACTTTCTGTTTGTATGTGTACACGACTATATTTTCCCCTTTTTGTGGCTTGTGCATGTACAATAAATACTGAAGTTAACAAGGCAGGAAAGACTGAAACTGAAATCACTGAAATTACAATTACAATAAGCTGCAATGCAGGTTTTAGGTCATATCAGCATTTAAGCTAAACTGCATCAATTTCCTTGTATGTGTTTGGAGACACTTACCAAACATGGCCATCTCTGTTCCCTCTGGAAAAGGTGGAACAGTCCTGTTTCCGTTCACATCGTGTTTTTCTGCAGGAGCAAGTGACAAAGAAAGAGAAGGTATGAGAATTAAAAGATATGAACCAAACGGCTGAAGACCGGCTCTATTCTCTGCTTCAGTTATGTTGTTATCTGCAGTGTGGTCATTGTTTACAGACACTGAGAGGATTTATTCATTAGATTTGCACCACTGGTACATGTTTCCCAACATGTTAATGTCTTCCCGAATCCAGTATAGGAGGGAGCAAAGACCACTCTGCGTATGCCAAATCAGACTTTATCTGTAAATGTAATTAATATTCATGCCAGTATCATTTTAAAATAGCTGTTAAACAGTTTTTATTGTAGCCAGCTATCATCAGGGAATTTCTTTCCAAACGTACAGCACAATTTCAATAAAAAACATGCTTTTAACAAGACTGCACCACCAAAATACACAAGATGTAGTACACACACACACACACACACACACACACACACTGAGTGACCCACTTAGACAGTGGCGAACAGATCTACATAATTTCATAGCAGCTGCATTCACTCCAATCAGCACAGAGCCAGAGGTGCACAAGGACCCATTTGAGGCCACCCAGCCACCTGGCTGGGCTAACACACATTAGCATTAGCATGCTGGAGGCTGCATGTGTGTGTGTGTGTGTGTACAGATGGCTTGCTGTACAATGCTGTGGGGGAGGGAGATGGATTAAATTAAATGTGATGATGGAGGAGAATGAGAATAAACGTAACATCTGGATCCCCCCTTCTTACACCCTCCCCCGTTTTCACAAAAACACGCAAACATACATGCACACATACACACACACAGACACACACACAGTCTTCACGCGTGATCGCATAATTGACATGAGGGGCAGCATGCCTATAGACAAAAGCAGCCAGATGGACTGCCAACCAATCAGCAATGCGTGCGCACACACATCAGAAAATGATTTTTGATTATCAGTTTTTACATTTTGCACTTGGTGTTCTCAGATTTTTATTTTTATTTTTTTCATTTTGTACAAACACAAAAAGACACACTTTATCACAGTCTGAGCGAATGAGTCGTCCTTGTTTATCTGATTACATGAGCAGCTTTTCATCCTGTGTCAGCCCGACAAAAATCTTCAGACACTTTCTCATCTTCCTCTGGATTCTGGGGGAGGAAGGTTTGGAGCTGCAGCCATCTCCTGCCCTGACTGGGAGTTTGGAAATGACTGCACCTCCTTGCCTTTACTCCCTTTACAATCCTACTGTTAGATTAGTATCCCATTGCACAATATCCCACAATATCCCTGTTGTTCCTAATGTCCAACTGTGCACAACATTTGCAATTGATACAAGCTGAAAAAGCTGCTGTGTGTACAGTGACATAATTATTTGTTCAAATGTTTAAATATGATGTAAAGTGAATGTATAATAAAGAATAAAGTGAATAATAGGGCTGGGTTATATCATACCGTTCACGGTAATACCGGTATAATGTTGGCCAATGATAAGAAAATGAAATATTGCGATAGAATATGGGTAAAACGCGCATGCGCAGTGCCTTTGTTTTCATACGTACATGGCGAAAAAGGCACGGCGGCGACGGAGAATGAGAAGGGCAAAAGCGGATCGTTGAATGAAACAGATGAACCAGAATTGGTTTGTAAAAATGCTGCAACTTCAGTGGTGTGGAACTGGTTTAGCTTTCGTCCGTCAGATACACAACAAAGCACTATTTTTGGTAGAGCATGCTAGCGGGCCGTCGTTATTACCATGTTTTTTGGTAAATACGGCACACTCAAATCAAACCTGTGTTTACTGACCTTGAAACGATTTTATGTACATGGCGCTCGAAAATCTGTCAAATGTTTTAGTACGACTTTGCTAAGCTACGAACCCGCACCGCTTGATGGATTGTTGGAGCATTGCGGCTATAGTAGGCAGGCGCCTCGTGGAGTGATACGTACTGCGCTTCAACATAATATTACCGTATTGTGTGTGTATAACCTCTTTTTAAGTTTTGTGGATATCATACATGGTTATGCTGAGGATATGTCGGCCAATTTCCACTGGAAATGCCTTTTGGTTAAACTGTCAGCAAGGAATTTGCGCTGTTACATTTTTATACAACTTTAATGTAAAAAACAGCTGCTTGTTTAAGTGAAAATACATTGATGGTTTGTTTTTTTTTGCACTAATAAAATTGTGGAGTTGTAAAGTATTTTGTCTAGTGTCAATTATATCGTCAGTTATATCATTATCACAAATTTTCAAATCTATATCGTGATAAATATTTTTGGTCATAGTGCTGCTCTAGTGAATAAACTATTTTTTTGGACATTTTCTATGTATTTCACAAATCAAATCCAAATTGATCCGATTGAATTACCAACCTTAGAATATTGACAAAAAAAGAATTTTCAAAATTCTTTTTCAAAATTTGAAATATGAAATAGTCAAGCAATCCATAAGATTGCTTGACTATATATATATATTATAGTCACTATAATATATATATATAGTCAAGCAATCTTATGGATTTTCTTGCATATATCCACATTTCTATCCTCTGCTATAGCCACAAGCTGTGGGTAATGACTGCAAGCATAAGCCTGCAGATGCAAGTGGTGAAAATGAGCTTTCTCCGAAGGGTGCCTCGGCTCAGAAAGGGTGAGACGCACAGTCAGTTGGGAAGGGCTCAGAGTAGAACTGCTAAGGTAATTATTAGAGGTGGTTCAGGCTTCTGAATATGATGCGGCCTCGGTGAGGTGTTTCAGACATGAACAACTGGAAGGAGAGCCCAGGACACTCAGCTGACCTGGGACCGCCTCATTTTCCTCACAGTAGACCTGAAGGTGGTAGCTGGGGAGAGGGAGGACTGGGCATGTCTGCGTTGACTTCAACCTCCACCACCCCTAACCCAGATGAGGAGCAGAAAATGAATAAATGGATAGATGGATATCAGGATGGCTCAGAATGGCTCTTTGGGTGTGTCTACAAAGTTATATTACACTACAGTGAAGGCAGCAAGACTGTGTTATATTATCTTCACTAATATCTGTATATTTTTTGTCATTATTGGAAAAATGGATGCTATGCCTGACTTAATAAAAGCCCGATTATCAAAACTGCTTAAAAAATAATTTCCCTTTGGCTCTCACGAAAACCTTTTTGGAAGATGTGTAAATTCCCACTGTGAAGGAAAAACCCTGAATATACAGCATTTTGCCCTGCAGGAACCCAAACGTTGTCGGTTGGCTAATCCACAGTGTAATCCAGTGTGCTGATACTGGGTGCCTTCTTCTGTCTTAATTGGACAGATGCTGAGAGATTTTTCATCTGAGATGCCCCAGTTTCCAGACACCGGAAAACTGGATTTAAACTCTAGAATAAACGCTGGTAACGGAATGATTTTTGGCACAAAACCAAGGGAGTTGAAAGTCATAAAAATCATCACAAATGAAGCTTTAATCCAAAAAGCATCAACCTTCAACAACCTGCAAATCCCTGTGATTTCAAATGGAAATTTAAGATCCTGCACCTTAATACTGGTACACATTCAGCATCCCCTTTCCTCCCCTTTCCTCCCCCTCCCACATTATCCTCTGTGTGTGTGTGTGAGTGAGAGAGAGAGTGTTAGTAATGGCTGCCTTCAGGGACCAGCAAAGGCATGTTCATTACTGGTTACACACAAGCACACACAGATACACGCGCGCGTGTGTGTGTGTGTGTGTATCTAACACGCACACGCATACACACACACAGACACACACAGACACACACACACACACACACACCAAGACACTGAAAGATAAACAATTTAAATGTAAATGTCAGTGGGAAAGACAATAAATCCAGACAGAATACTAATGAGAGTAAAAGCTCAATGTGTGTGTGTGTGTGTGTGCGCGCGTGTGTGTGTGCGTGTGTGTGTGTTTGCGTGTTATAGAAAAAGAAAGATAAAGAAAAAACAAAGCTCTGAAATGTAAACACCTTTCTTAGTAACAGCTGTTGCAAACACACACACACACACACACGCACACACACACACACACACACACACACGCACGCACACACACACACACACACACACACAACCACACATGCACCAGCCCATTTGTTTCTTGAAAGATTTGAACAAGAGCAGATAATAATGTGTACCAATAAGTTTGCAGGATATATTTAAACTCAGATGAGATAGAAAAAAAATCTGTTATTTGTTATAAAATTGCACTACAGCTTTTATAATTTCACTGCACAATATTTGTTGTTTGGCCTGAGCTCTGCAAAAGGACTGACTTGACTTTTCACAAAATCGGTGCAGCAGTTCTGCTCATTTTAAAAAAATGTATTCTGCAGTGACAAATCAATTGCACACTGCTATTTAAGCTGCTTTTTTCCACACATTTCCCAGGCAGGGCTGATTTTTAATGCTCACAAAGTTCATGTTTTAGTTCAAATGACACCCAGATACAGTAACCGCTCACACTTTAAAGTATTTTTGAAATTATGCTCACTGGTTTGCTTTCCTGCTTCTGCATGCTGCACTTCAGAACCTGAAACAAAGCTCCACACCCTACAATTTCCATCAATCCTTACCAATAAAAATAGAGCCAAGTTGCCACCAAGTTCGTCAACAAATTCCTGTTTTTTCATGCCAAAAATATATCCATTCAACTCAGATTGACTTCATATTTTTCCTCTCTTCATCTTTGCCCCACTTGCAGTAGATCCAAGCCACAAATGGGACCTGTCTCCTAGTTTCAAATCCACTGGTACCGACCATCCAAGAAGTTTGTGCTTCAGTTCTCATGGGTGAAGTTGTAGCATTGTTACCAAACACTAATTAGCAGATGTGTGTCTGTGTATCTATTCAGATTAGTCAGCTAAGAAAGACGGCTGTTGTTAGCTGATAAATTACCACTCCATTGTTTCATGCAAATATGTTAATATCTGGCTCAAAAAACTAATATGATAGCAGTCAAAACACAGAGGCTTCAAAATGAGGTTACAGTGGCTACACCCACCTTATATATGTAGAATCTTTAGAAATATAAAGTACCAAAAGAGTAACTACATCAGTTAGTCTATTGTTTTTAATTAAAATAGTTCAGGAACCATAGTTTACCCTACAATACCTGCTCTGAAGCCTTTAAAAATATTTATTATTTCTTTCAATGTAACCTTTATGATCTTGTGAGTTTAGAGCTTTACCACAGCATTTATAATACCGCAATTTATGTTTAAGATATTAATGTGTATAATATTCCCAGTCCCACACAATAATACAAATCATTTGACATGCCAGAATTAAATTCCTCTTCTACTTAGTGCCAGCCGTGCCATTTCAATTCCAGACTTAATATGAAATCATCTCAGAATGCAACAGCGCGAAAAACAAATGAAAAGGAATGAAATCTGGATTGTCCCCCCAACAATGTCCTTTCTAAACTTACAGGATTGCGGGGACACTCAAAGTGAAACATGCTTTCTGATTTAATTGTTGTTTGTGCTGTAGACTGTTTAGAGATGAAGTGCTAAAAACTAAGGCAAGGGACATTCCCCCGTTTCCCCCAGCCAATCGCACCCTGGGCGTATCTGTCGGGACTGAAAAAGAAAACATAATAAGAAACTGCCTTAAGCGTGCATTATTTGTAATGGCTATCAGAGGGCAAGAAAACGTATGGTCCTATGGAAGTCTACAGACTGACCTCAGCAAAGACTTTCCTGCTGGGTTTATGGTCACAGTCAGTAATTTCATACTGAAACACTGAATTCATTTTAATTTTTTCTCAATGTAAGTATCAGAAAGGAGGATTATCCCAGATATGTTCATTGGCTAACCACTTCTGACTGACCAGTCTGACCGCTTGTCACATTCAGTTTCATAACACCAGGACAGTGATGGCTTCAAAACGAGACTTCAAAAACTAGTGGGTGACCTCACAATGGCAATTTTCATACTGTTACTGGAATCAGTATACTGGTGTGTATAATCACAGGTGCGTGCACCAAGGAAGAGCTCATCAATGCTGTGGTGCCCAATATGTGTTCATGTATTGCATTTAAAAAGTCAAGCAACAAGCAGTAGCAGATATATTATGGGACTAAAAACACACAGACTATTTTCATTCTCATGCTTGCCTGACTTTGCGCGCTGATTTAAAGAAGACAAAACAGACTGCAGATTGTTTCTGCTCCGCATCTTGTTTCTGTGTTTATTAAAGACAGTTTCTGACTGTTTGCACTAATATTCTTCTATTTAGTGGTAAAGAGCAGCGAAAGAGGTTAGAAAGCACTTCAGGGCCCTTCACATCAGAGACCCACTTCATTTTAGGTTTGTGTGTGTGTGTGTGTGTGTGTGTGTGTGTGTGTGTGTGTGTGTGTGTGTGTGTGTGACTAACCAGCCTGCCTCCCGGTCTCTTCTCCCGCTCCCTAAATCCTGTCACAATAATAAGCCTGATCTCAGGACAGGCGTTTATCCATGGTGACATCTGTGGCACACACGTTCACACTCTCCATTAGTGCTGCTCTATTTCAGCTCAGGCCTACGTGTGTGTGTGTGAGTGAAGGCAGGCAGAATCAGCCAATCAGCACTCAGTACATTCCAGTTTATCTCCATGGCCTTTCATCACGCCCTTCATCGCTTTTTAATTTTCTGTAGTGCAGCCACAGATAACAAAAGAGAAACTGATAAAATAAGAAAGAAAAGAGTTAAATAAACCGATCAGCACTGAATTTATTGTTGTGTAATGAGGCTATACTGCGTCATTAAAAGATAGTCACCTCAATCCTATGAATCTGCATGATTTCCATCAGCCTATTCTGTAGAAAATGATGTGACTTTCAAGAAATTTCTGCCGATCCGAGATAAACGAGAGGAGAAAATCTCTTACGTCACCCTGCACACAGAGCTGACAAAGTGCTGAGTCAGGCTCTTGCGTCATTGTCTTATATTTTGTAGCTATTTCATCTCCCTTTTTCCTTTACTTGGTTTTCTTTCACTGTTCATCAGCAGCACAATAAAAACCATTATGCTTGCAGGAAGAGCAAACTCCATGTAAACAAAGGATTAAAACTTCCCTTGTGTTAATTGAAAGCACGGGAAAAATTAAGACGCAAAATAACACCCAACAAACTTGTCAGATGTTTGTTGGGTGCAAACTTTTTCCAATCAACCACTCAAATCTGTGAGAAACATCCAGTCAAAGTTCCCAGACTTAAGACTAGTAGCAAACAACAAAGGAAAAAAAACTTCTAATCTATGAGATACAGACGTGGAGGTAAAATAGTTCAAGAAGATTCTTGACTCGATGCTGCCTAAAGCTGAGAAGTTGAATTCTCTCAGGATCTTACTGAGGGATCCTGGGATGAAAAGGTGGAGCATGAGTTGGACTTGTTAAAAGAGCTATGCCAAAATCACAGTGTGGGTAACACAGCACAGTTCTCAATTTTAGTAGTTGCCATTAATGGTTAAACAAGCGGAAAGCAGTAAGTAAACAGTAAAGTGCCAAAAACTCTAATGGCCACTTGAGGCTGGCTCCAACAGAGAATCAATCCCAAATCACATGTTAAAATGTCCAAATTAACAGGAAAAACAAACATGTTTACTAGGGGTGCAACGATACACAAAATTCACGGTTCGGTTCGATACTTTGGTGTCACGGTTCGATATTTTTTCGATACAAAAAAATGTTCATGCTTTTTTAATTTGTCATTTATTAAAATTATAAATATATATTTTAACTCAAAAGTACAGTTTTTAAATTTAATGTTGCTGAAACAATACAGTAATAAAACAATTTATCTATCTGATTGAGAAATCACTCATCTTTGGAAAAGAGAGTTTATTACAGAGAAATGTCTCTTTCCAAAATAAAAGCTATACTATACGCTTCTTCTGGGCTATATTCTCAGCAACATATTAAACATATCAGGTCCCCATAAGGAGAATCATGTGCTAACGGCTGTCTAAATGACTCGGGTAAAGTTTGTAGCATGCCTGCTTGTTGTTTTTGTCTGCTTCCACTTGTCTTTGCACTAGGATGATGTCGGGGTAAATGTGCAGTCATATTCATTGTGTTCCCACTAGTGCTGTCAGCGTTAATCTGAAATGACGTTAACACCACAACACGGCAAATCTCCATTAACGAGCTACCGCGGATTGCCCCGTGCGTGGGGCTGGACGGCGTCAACACATTAAGAGCAAACTGCGCTAACGCAGTAGTTCCCACCCATGTAATTGAGCATTGCGTGGCACATCCGACATACTGTTTTACTTTTGTCCATGACGCGCTTACCTTCAGGGTCATACTTCTCATGAAGAACAAAATAGTTCCAAAGGCCAGATCTGAATGAGGGTGGGGGAGGTTCAATTTGCCATGTTGCAACGAGCTTAGCTTCTGTCTTGCTAGCTTGCGCTGCGCTCAGTGGATCTGCGCTTGACAGTGCAACCTAGGCGGAGTAGTCGAACGCAGATCCTCTGAGCTCTCAACACAGATAGCATGGTCAGAAGAAAAGTTGATAAAATAAATTAAAAATTTTGTATTGTTCGATACATATGTGTACCGAACCGAAAGCACTGTATCGAACGGTTCAATATCGATACGAGTATCGTTGCACCCCTAATGTTTACAGCCTGATACAAAATAGTTTTGGTTTATAAGGGTAGTTTTACTCTCCATAACAACTGAATGTTCTTTTAGAACTCGTCCATGTGAATGGTAGAGTTAGGGGCGTGGCTTCTCTGACTAACAGGTATGCAGATGCAGGCAGCTGGAGCCAATCAGCATCTGCTGGGCCTCACCTCTGCTAATCCAAGTACATCAACTGGACCTTTGCCATGGAGCATGTAATTATCTGACATCTTCCTATGTGTGCCTATCTACCGTATTTTTCGGACGATAAGGCACCCTGGATTATAAGGCGCACTGTCGATGAACGGGTCTGTTTTCATACATATGGCGCACCGGATTATAAGGCGCATTAAGCAAAACAAAACAGTCAGATAAGTCACACTTTACTCAACTCATTCTTCTTGCTTCCTCCACTTCGGTACCATTGATTCATTAATGCTGAATTCTCTCGTAGCTGCTCTATTCCCATGTTGTTGCAGTACATTAATGACTAACCTCGTATTGTGGATGGATTATCTCAGTTGTTCTCCTGGCTGAAGTTTTGGTCCGTTTACAGCATCCTGCCATGCGACTGCAATTGTTCCTAACCACTGGGAATCACGTTAACTTTTATCGAGTGGAAAAAAGTTAGCATTCATTCTCCAGCTTTACTGTGTTTATGTATACGTAGCACATCATTATATTGCCCAGGGGTCGGCAACCTGCGGCTCCGGAGCCGCATGCGGCTCTTTAGTCCTTGTAGTGCGGCTCTGCGTGGTTTGGGAAAATAAATTAGAAGTATTTAGCTGAAGTGTATTTTATTTATGTTAGTTTTTTTTAAACTTGTAGTTCTAAATTGGAAGATTGTTGTGATATTGAAATATTAAAAAAAAATTATATTCTATTATTTTTTTCACTCAAAATAAGCGTCACACTCGCGGAAGCCGGTGTACCCGCCGAAACGCCGTGCATTTATCAAGACTTTCAACCCCAGGTAGGCCAATTATGGATCTTCGGATCCACATTATGTCAGCAGCTATTTTCAACCGTGAACTATGTTAAAAACAAACACCGCTCACGCCTCACAGATGACAGCTTACAGTCCTGCGTAAAGATGAAAGTGACTTCGTACAGCCCCGATTTGCAGACGCTGTGCGCAGAGGTTCAGGAGCAGAAGTCCCATTGTAAACACGGCAGACCCAACGATGTTTGCATGAACATGCTTTTCAGCATCTCTTTATTGACCACTTTTCACACATGGTTGCTGTACGCATACAGCCGGCTGTAGCTTTTCAGCTCACAGCCCGAAACATACCAACACAACAGCATAGAGAGCACAGACGTTAAGGCGGCGAGGCGTGATTGCAGGTGCCGCTCAGGTGCGTCCGCCTCCCCTGCAGCGGCGCTGCAGACCACGCCAGGTCTGGTCAGGTAAAATACATATTTAGGCAGAATTCTGCAAATATCTATCTTTCTTTTTTTAGCAGCATAGTGCTTTTTTTCCAATTATTTTTTAAAAGTCAGGTCAAGGCTCCAAAAGCCCAAAGGCGATATAAGGGTGGCAGCTCACAACAGTTTTTGTTTGCTACATGGATCATTTTAGTTCAGCTGGGTGTCTTTCCTTTTGTTATATTTCAAAATGTGTTAATTACATAAATAAAATGTAATTTTCTCTGTAGCATTTCATGGGTTTCATAAGCAACACACCTTAGTTGTTCACAAAAAGCATAAAGGTAAAAAACAATATATACAGTGTTATCTTCATTTTAGATGTCAAAAAGTATTTGCGGCTCCCAGTGTTTTCTTTTGCGTGGAAACCGGGTCCAAATGGCTCTTTGGGTGTTAAAGGTTGCTGACCCCTGAGCTTGCCCAACTTCAGTAACCCTGCAAAAGTACCAAAGTCACTGATGTTTGGTTTTCTGTCTTCATTTATGTTGGAAGTGGTGGCAGAGCTGTATGTTTTAATTTTATCACAAATCACTCAGTCAGAACATGCTATATCATGCTTAGGTAACTAGCGAAACTAGCGAGCTAACTTCCTGCTAACTTCTAACTCCATTAAATTTAATAAATCCTGTTTTCATGGATGCCCGGATGTTAAACTTAATTGTTACACTTGGTAAAGAGCGGAAAATACGGTACTAGTCCCATGAGCCAGTCCAACAGTTTATATGTATCAAGAAAGTGATTCCCAAAGTGCAAAGTGCATAGTCTCAGTGTCTAAAAAAAATCTATGTACACTGGACAAGTGGAGCACAAAAGAAGAGGTGGCAGGCCTACAAAAATCTACCTACGGCAGATGAATGGTATCTCAAAATAATGTGACGAGACATGGCCTTCACTGGATCCATCTACTGTTCGTGAAGCCTCATCAGAAATGGCCTCCATGGAAGGGTGGCTGTTAAGAAGCCATTCTTAAGGAAAGGAAGAAAAGGCTGATGTGTGCCAAATTACACAAGTGGACAGATGTTTCAATGAATATCTGCATCAATGTCTGATTTTCTGCGCAAAATATAAAGAAATTAGGGGTAATTCAACACTTTAGACATTACTATATGTACAAAAATTCCCACATATGTTTGTGGTTCTACAGAAAAAGTCTAAAGATCACTAAAGTATGTCTTCTTCCATTTTAACCTGTCTGAAGAGTGTCTATGCAAAATGTCATGGTAGAAACTTCCAATTACTGCAGTTATTAGCATTTGTCATGTGGCCTTCTTTTTTGTATTTCCTCCAAAATTACTTTTCTCTTTAAAAATGCTGCTGTTTAAGAAATGATTAGTATCTATATCAGTAAAATTGTAGCTAGAAATATTGATATCGTATCAAATTGAAAAAAAATTGGTATCGCCCATCTCCATGAAGAACCCCGCCTCCTCCCCCCTGGAGCTCCCGACTTGACAGTGATAAATGAAGCACTGCAGCTAATGTCTAGCTTGGGGAGATTGGTGAGTCTACACACACACACACACACACACACACACAGAGAGAGAGAGAGAGAGAGAGAGAGAGAAAAGATTGCTTCTACTGCACTGCAATTAAATCTACAAAGTAACCTCCCCCCACCCTCGCCTCCTCTGATTGCCTGGTTTCTTCATCTTCCTCCTGCTCCCCCTTCCTTGCATCCTCTCTTTACCTCTCCCTCCTTTGCCCATATCTCTCTTTCCATTTATTTCTCCCTGCTAAAGGATTTCTCTCTCCCAATCTATCCGAGCCCCTCAATCAGCTGCTCTGATTGCCGTCATCATTTTTTATTACCGCCCATCATTACAAGCATCAGCGTTACCGTTATTGTTCTGTGGCTCGCAGACATACTGGACATGACAAGGAACCTGTACACTCACTTATTTTTAACACAAGGTTGTTGGAGTCCCCTGTGTATAATGGGGAAATATTACATTTTAGAGGGTAGAGTTTCCCCAGAAGATTATGTAGGCATTGAATTTGTCACGGTCCCAGGTTACAGTGTTGTGTTTATTGAGTTTTGGGTTCCTGTTTTGATTTGTTACTCATTCTTCTCTTTCTAATGTTCTCATTTTCTGGGTTCCTATGTGTCTTGCCTCTCTCTGTCTTCTCTGTGTGTCTGCTTGTTTATCCGCATGTGCTCTCCCATGTCTGTCGTCTTTATTAGTGTTGATCTTCATGCATCAGTTTAGTTTTTTCTCTACGTGACTTCCTGTCTTGTTTTTCTGGGCCTCGCTCTAGTTTCACTTCCTGTTATTTCCTTCAGTCGGGATTACCTGCTCCACAATTCCTAATTTTATTTGTGTTTGTTTGCCTTTACCTCGTACTGATGCCAGCTGTGTTCTATGGTTTAGTAAGCCCCTATGTATATAATATAGATTACATAGTGTTTTCCCTGCATCCTGTGTAAAGCCATCTGATTATGTTCTCTTTTCTCCTGGTTACTTCTGCTACTGGTGTCCCATTTTTGGGATTTTGGTTACAAGTTTCCCTTCTGAAGTTTAACACTGCTATCAGCTTTTTGTTTGTTTTGTCTGGACGAGTTCTCAATTCCCCCAAACCCAAGAGAACCAGCAATAAAGCAAATGTTTCGCTTGAAAAATTACAAATCAAGCTTCATATGGAGCAAGTCTAACTGATGTTTCTAAATTTTCAAACCTGATGTGCAAATTAAAAATATCACAAGCTGATCTGATGTATCGATATCAAAAGTACAGCAATCCAAATTCTGACACTTTCTTTGTTGTATTTTTCTTTTATTTCAGGTGCTTAAAATGCTGCTTTCCTTTATTAACCAATGTTTCATTTATTACTTTAGTTATTTTATTACCATTAATAAATATTCAGGTTTTAACCAACATTTAACGGGGCTTGGCAATTAATTTAATTCTCATTTCAATTACAAATTTGCCTTCTTTGTTAAAACAAGATAATGGAGGGAAAAAATAATTATTATGCTGCATTTTGATTTGCAATAATTCCTTCATTTCACCTTTCAGCACATCTTTTTTTTTCTTTTCTTTTACTGCTCCAAAAAGGTCGGCACTGACTCTCCACTGGACTGTGGCAGGTTTGGCTCAGTTCAGATTTATTTATGTGGTTCGTTTTTTTAGTTGATTTGTATTTAAAATTAAACGGCATCCACTAAATGAAAATGATGTCTTATAAATCCACCACTTTTTCCAAAGTCTGAGTGACTGCGTTAAAATAACGTTTGGTTAGAAATGTTTGATTAATGCCATAATAGCCTTATTATTTGAATAACTGCAGGGTTTCTGTTAAAGTGGTCACCATAAATGTTTATGGTTTATAATGTGACAGTTATTCAGTTCAATTAAGTTAATTTGCATTAATTTTTTTCTTTAATTGCAACACCATAAACTAGAAATGGTCTTCGGAAGTTTCTCTATTCGAGGTTCAAAAACAGTTAAAACTTCACATCTATAAGGACAAAACAAGCATGTCCATCTTTACATATATGGATCAAAAGTGGTAATGTAATTGTAAAAAAAAAGAAGAGTTTAATGCTGTTAATTGCACAAAATTAAATGTATGTGGTATATGCCAAACACACAACTCAATCAGCCCCAGCAAAACAATTTCTACACCTGAAGGTCTGTTTTCTGTTTTGCACTAATCTTCTTCTTCTTCTAGCCTCTGAATCAGTGGATTGACAGCTATGAGTGTAGTTAGAGCGGGGGTGTGGGTTAATAAGCCTCCACAGGGCTCATATATGCGCGTGTGCACCTTCCTGACGGTTCGACTCGATCGATCGCTCAGAGCCATTAGTCTAGAGACAGTGTATGGTGCAGGGAAACTTGACGCACTTTGCACTGGTGGAGTGCTTAGTCTTTTCCAGACATCTTTATGTCATAGTAATGGCTCTTTGCATTCATACATGCTTTAAGTACATGCTTTGGAGAATTTTGACTGCTGGTTAGAGCAATAATACTAACATGTAGCACACAAAATTAGGCTTTAAATTATACTTTTTACTACAAGATGTAAAAAAGCTTGATTTAAATCAATACATTTATGATATACAGATATACCCTGACACAAGCCTGAATTGGATAAACAAAATAAGATGGATGGATGCTGATGATGTAGTGCATACATATTTTATCTTATAAAAAGTTATTTTATTTAATACTAAAACTATTCCTACACTACTGTAAGTACAGGCTGGGTTAAAGCTTTAGTATATCTTCATTTACTGATAAAAGATTGGTGTGTCTACTGCACAAAAGGGGATGTTTTGGGGGTGGCTAGGATGGGAATGAGGGACAGCTCAGGTTGAGCAGTTTAGAGACAAAGTTAGAGAGGCAAGGCTGAGATGGTTTGGACATGTGCAGAGGAGGGATAGTGGATACGTTGGACAAGGATACTGAACATGGAGTTGTCAGGCAGGAGAAAAAGAGGAAGACCTCGAGGGAGGTTCACAGATGTAGTGAAAGAAGACATGCAGTGTGTTGGTGTGACGGAGGAGGATGCTAGGGACAGGGTGAGACAGAGGCAGATGTGCTGCTGTGGCAGCCCCAGAATAAACAGCTGAAAGAAGAAGAAGATTTATTCGTAAACATAAGCTGCCGTGGTGATCCACAAACAAAATTTTAATGGAGATGGTTACTGTAAGAGGCATCTTCTTAGCTACATCTATATCTGCATCTTATATCAGTGGAAGGCCAAAAACATATGACATGAAAAAAATCCCGGATAACTAACAGTGTGCAAAGCTAAACAGAGTTCTAGTCTCACAACAAGCCGACATCAGCTCATGATTTCTACATATGGTCATCTGTTACAACATCAAGTTGAGTCAAATTGAATCAAATTGAATCGATTTGTTTTTATATCAGCACATAAACCAACAGCAGGTGTTAGCCAAAGTGTTGTGCAGCTAAAAAACTAAAAGAATAATTAAATAATAAGGAACATTTTTAAAAATGCTGGGATGGGAAAACCACAAATAAAACAACATAATAACTCTAGGTTAAAAGTCAAAGATGGGTGTCTATTCTACAAATGTACCATTCCCACAGAGCGCAGGAGTACTATTCACAAACTCCTCAGCAGGCTTCCATAACTTGGCAAATCAGAAGAAAATGGGCTTTTATGGAGGTGGGTCTTAAAGAGACGAGAGGTAGAATGGCCTGTTTATGACAGATAATGAAATTATAGGCTGGATAAAAGGGCAGTAAAAGTCTTTTTTTTAAATCCTACAACAACAAACAAGCAAATGAGCAATAAAAACTGACAGTGATACATTTTTACAACATTTCAACTATCTTTTGTTTTAAAGATAAAAAAGACAAAAGACATTACTAAACTATAAATACAGGTACTCACAATGCCAGCAAACGCTAACTTGTGTCAAATGAGGGGCTGCATTCGGCTTACAGAGAGTGGTGTGAAGAAACAAATTTACAATTGTGATATCTGCTATTCAAAGCCTCATTAGCACAATATCACATCAGACATTTACATCACACTCAAAAAAAATCCCTGGAAACATTTGCTGTCAGAATTATTGTTATAGCAAGTTGCAATAATAATTATTTACACCTACAAGCACACCTGGTAATTAAAAGACATCGACACACCAGCTGCTGTGTGTCTGAACACATCTGCATTAATCTGACATTAAATTCTTCATTAGTCTTTTTGTTACTATTTTCCATCTGTGCGTAGGTGGCGAGAGCGGAGCTAAGACATCTGAGATGAGTCAGGTAGGAGTAGTAATGTCCAGATAACACCATTAAAAAATATTTAGCTCTAGACTTCTGACCCCAAACACGAACCCTCCCAGTAGGGATTCGCTTTTTGGACAACATATTGCAGGGCTAAGGTTACTAGTGAAGGTAGAGCAGATAAAGAGCGGATAAACTGAAAAAGTTGAGGAAAAGTTAATTAAAATAAATGCAAATATCAACTAGATTGATTAACCTCTAGACACTAGCTGTAAAGAAAAAACAAAGCCAATGCAGTGCCAAACAGTGCAGTTCCTCAAACGGCCTCACGGGCCTGTCTAAAACTCCCACATTAAAACGCTTCATAACTTCACAGCATTAAAAAGCATGTTTACAGACTGGTACAAAAATGTTTTGGTCTCTATGAATAATTTTCCCCTTCATAAAAACTGTACAGGCTTCCTTTTGATTTATTAATTTTTTGAGGGATCTTATTGATCTAGGCTCCAAAAACTTGGCTTCAGGCAAAACTCCAATGTTTTCCATGTTTTATATGAAAGTATATGTACCTTTATAGTAGAAAGGTACATATACCTTTCTACTTAAAAAAAATATCTGGCAGTCCCCCCCGCCAGATATTTTTTTTAAGTACATGGATCTTATGTATGTTTAAGAATTGTTTGGTGTTTATCATAAATGTTGTGTTCAGCATGTAAGAATTTCAAATCATACGTGTGGTCAAAGTTTGGAAATATTCACAAATGTGCACGCTACTATGACAATTACAGTTTAATGTTGCTATTATATGTAGACAAGTTGTTAGTTTCAGTCGGAGCCAACAGCTCTGGCCTCTATGGACAGTATCCCCAACAACTCTCATTCACTCATCAGCCTAATAATTTCTCAGTTATAACCCAATGAGCATATCTGGGATAATCCTCCTTTCTAAATCTAAAGTTGTGTCCACGCTGGATGCAATTTGCTCGTTGCACATCACTTTGAAACTGATGGCTGGTGGATTTTCCAGGCACTGGGCCATGTCAATCACAGGTACCCTTCACTCTCATTGGAAGTCATTTAAATCCCTTGCCTGGAAGTTTAGAAAAGTTTATCTAAGATTCCTGCCTTCATAATGTTAAAAGTGGTTATGCCACCCATAGTCACTCAAAGTCGCAGGATACCCTTGAATTTCTGTCATCTCTGGTTGTCACATTGCTGCAATGTTCTGCTTTAGAATGTCAAAATTCTAATTTAAGGTGCTGGCATGTTGGCTTTATTTTCTATGGGTCCAGATCATTCAGTTAGTTTATGGGGAATGGAATTTCCCTGTTTTTCTGTCTGTGTTGATCATGCACAGGTATGGCTGCTAACTGAGCTTCCTGATAAATGAGCACTTTCATTGAGATTTCTTAAATTATAAATTATTAAACCGTTTTATTTATCTGCAAGTATTTTATTTGCCATGTGCATTGCGACAAATGAATAACTGATCAGCATAATAAGCTGCCTCTTAGGCAAGTTTTCCGTGGATGAACTCTACTTCCACGGTCATTGACTGCAGCTGTGCACATAAATGAACCTGTTCTGGGCAGCTGGATGACGAACGCTAGCTGAAGTCCAAAATGGTGAAACTGGAGAACTTCCAACACTGCAGGATGAGATTGTCTCTGATGGGAACAACAACTGATGGGAAATGAAACATGGCGTGGCAGGAAGCGCTGGGTAAGCAAGTTAGGAACAGTTAAACTTTCAAAATAAGAGTGAGGGGATTGCCAAATTTGTCATTTGTAAATCAAACACAGATGGTGCCATTCTTTCTAAGGGAGAAAGAAAAAATGCGAAATACACCTGTAGGGCCACACCTTTCAAAGTCTGTATGTAGATGAATGCAGATTAATGTGCAGATTTTACATTATTATATACATCTAAAACTTGGCAGATTTAAATAGCTGCAATTGGTAACTGTATTAATTGAGACCCATCTTTCTAAAGAAAATACCTGCAACCATCACTTTTTCTGGCCCTTTATGCTGAACCTTAGAAAGTCTGAGAGTTTAGGTGAAACAAACCACTAGTTAAAAACGACAAAGGAAATTTCTGAAAATTTAAAAATCATTATAAATTATTTCAGTCAATGTTTAAGCTAACATTCCAAACAGTCCCAGGCTCCAGCTCGACAAATGTCACAATTTGATACTTTTCTTAGTCCTCTATCATAATAAAGCAAATATCTTTGACTTTTGACTTTTTAAAGTATTCTTGAAAAAAAAAAAAGGTTTCCATGACTTTTATCACTATTGCACTTTTGAACAAAGTCCCATAAGTATTCAAGTACTTATTTGAACCCATTATTTCTGATCCCACTAGTAGGCACACCTGGTCAGACATGTTAACATGATTAAAAATAAAGTTATAGTCCTACTTAACATTGTAAATACATAGTTCTGTGTAAAGTCTGATTGGATTCACTGTTAACCATGCAAAAGCCAACCAAAAGATCTTGGTGGGTATTTTGGTCTTTTTCTTAGGCTTCTGGCCCTGTTTGGCCTGCTTTGTTTCCTCAAGCTTGATCATCAAACACATACCTGGCTGCTCTTTGTGTTTCTACTCCCTTAAGCATGAAACCTCTTCCCCCAAACAATTACTATTGGTCTATGAAGTTTCAAAGCCCAAAAAGCATTGATACACAAACCTCTTGCGCTGCGCACAGATGGCCTTCCTCTGGCTACTACGAGAGTCTCTGAAGTCCAGTATCCGGCCTTGTCCAGTTCACAGATGCAGTTTAGCGCTCCAAGAAATACGAATGCTTTATAAACTACTTTTTTAGCATTAAAATCACAGGTCGACCTTTTGCACATTGTAGTCACGCTACACTTTGTCTCCAAAACCTAATCGCGTCCAATTGGTCCAATGCGGAATTTCGTTTAAATAGAGAAAAGGGCTTGTTTGTTTCTGATTTCCATTGACCTCAAAGACGCTTCAGTCCGTTGAAAATACTTTTTCTCTCCCGTCTTTTTGAAGCCGATGCAAAGCTTGTCCCCATCCACCACCACCACCACCTTCACCACCACCATGCCTGGACGTTTCTTGATTTCCTCTGGCGCTGCATCTCTGAGCCAGACAGACAAAGGAAGGGAAGTCCTGCCAAGTCTCTCGACTGCAGGCATGGCTTTTTCCTTTCCTCTCTGCTCCCTCGCTCTTTCTTCGGCTCTCTCTCGATTGTGGCAGTGTTCCCGAGGAGCCTTGGCGATGCTCCAGCATGTCTGCCACTCCGTCTGAACCTTCCCATCCTACCCTCCATCCCGATCGTCCTTTCGCTGTGGACCCCCGCCCCGCTAACCCCTCCACTCCCACATCCTCCTTCCCCAGTCCAACCCCCTCCAGCCTAACCAAAACATTAAACACACTCCAAAAAACAAAACAAAAATTTACATTCAACTCATTTATAATCAGTCAAATATTTGATTCTGCATCTTTTTCTTTCTCTTCAACCCTTAAACCAAAACTCACTCAATATTCCGAAAAACTGTTGTCACCCAACAACCTTTACACTTACCACTAAAAGGAAGTGACCGCGTGTGTCTCTGACTGTGTGTGTGAGTATATGTGTATCTCAGGTCTTTTGTTTAGTGCCAGTGCAGATCTATTCATCATGTGCCAAGACTCTGTGCCCTCACTTGTAGTGAAGAGGGGGCAGGTTGGTGCCAAGTGCCCTGACTGCCAGCTTAGTGCTGCCGTCGGTCTGTTTATGCTCACAGAAAGCTCTCTATCTCACAAACACACACACACACACACACACACACACACACACACACACACACGTATAAGCACAGTTTTCTTTGAGCCATTTACAAGCAGGAGTGGCAAATATATTTGTAAAGAGGGAACTAAATAAACAGATGTATGGAATATTAAAAGCAAGTGCTGATATGTATAAAAATTAAGCTGATATTATCTGATGCTTAATCGGAATATATCTCCCCTTAATATCCTCAAAGTATAGTTGAGCAACATTATTGTCTTATGGTTTATTGTATGAAATATTAAAACGTTTTAAAATTCTACAACATTATTCGGAGGAAATTGTGACATAAAATGCACCTTTTTTTATATACATGAAAATGTAACATTCTGTTACATGATATCTAATTTTGCTGTAATTCTATAAAATTATACCTGAATTTTACATACACTACATACATTATTTAAATAGTTTTCTTAGATAAACCTTGTCAGTAGCAGGTTTGACCCCCTTTTCCTTCAGAACTGCCTTAATTCGCCATGTCAAAGATTCAGCAAGGTGCTGGAAAAATTCCTCAGAGATTCTGGTCCATCATGACATCACAGCATCACACTGTTGCTGCAGATTTGTCAACAGGACATCCATGATATGAACAGCCTTTTCTACCACATCGCAAAGGTGTTCTATTGAATTGGCATAGCATGTTATCCTTCTGGAAACAAGCATCAGAAGATGGTACATTGTGGTCATAAAGGTGTGGACACAGTCAGCTACAATACTCAGCTAATTGATACAAAGGGGCCAAAAGTGTGCACAACGCTATCATACAGTACCACCGTCAACAGCCTGAACCAAGGCTTTCACATAGTTTACGACAATTTCTGACCCTACCATCTGAATTTTGCAGCAGAAATGGAGACTCATCAGACAAGCCAACGTTTTTACAATCTTCTATTGTCCAACTTTGGTGAGCTTGTACTAACTGCAGCCTTAGCATCCTGTTGCTGTAGCGCTTGTGTTTCAAGGTTCAACATCTTCTGTTTACATAGATCAGGGGTGTCCAACTCCAGGACCCAAGGACCGGTGTCCTGCAGGTTTTAGATGTATCCTTGATCCAACACAGGTGATCTAAAACCTGCAGGACACCGGCCTTTGAGGCCTGGAGTTGGACACTCCTGACAGGAATATTCTTCTGCATATCTTTGATGTAACTAGTAGTTATTTGATTTACTCTTGGCTTACTATCAGCTTGACCCAGTTTGGCCATTTTCTGACCGTTCTCTGTAAACTCTGCAGGCGGTTATGTAGGAAAATCCCAGCAGATCAGCAATTTCTGAAATACTCTGGTGCCTGATAGGATCAGGCGCCCACAACATCGGCACATTCAAAATCACTCAAATCTCATTTTCACCAACAATATGTAACTATCAAAGGGATTCCCAACATTTCTAACTTAATCATTTTTAAACATGCAAATATCAGAAAATATTTTGAGAATTAAATTGATTATACTGATGCTAACAAGTTATCCAAGTTAAGTTGTACCCCAGCTCTTGCAAAATGACAGCTGAAACAGGCAAATGCACCCACAACACTGAATTTGGGCAAATGGTTGGAAAAATTGATGGATGGGTGAGTTTTATAACACAATGGATTCAAACTTAAACCAAATATATTGCATAATGTTTAACTGCTGGAAAAATCTACTGCTGCAACTATCAGAATGCAGTTTTGCTACAAACTGAATGCAATGTTTGGTTAGTCACTAATAAAGCATCATATTTTATATGTACTGTACTTAAAGTTTGAGGAGCTGTTATCAGTTTAAGCAGTGGTTTATAATCTTTGGACCTTGTCAGATTAAAAATCACTATTTACTTTTGATCCCTTTTAATCTTTCACATATCTGTGGGGCATTTCCACTCTAACTTTTTCAGAATTCAGAATTCAGAGAAAACAAATATCTAATTCTTTGTAAAATATAAACAATCGGAGGATAAATTTACAATATGTAAAATTATGACACTTTTTCCATTTTATTCACTTTCTATTGGTCGTATCTATCTTTAGATTTATCTACCGATGCTTAACTAATCATTAACCAGGTAAAGGCACAGCAAGCTGCAACTGTTAAATTGTTTACTTTACAAACAATAACTTCACAATGTAATAATAAATCAAGCTTTTTTTTTCCTGGCTCAAAATGGGCCTATGAAGCATGACTCTGCACATAAGCATGGTTTACCCACATACAGTAAAAGTGTTATAAAGCAATATAAAGATATCTTTTGTGATTTCTGCCCATAATTACATGAAAATCTCGATTTTTCCATCACAAGGGAAAATTCTCACACATATTTTTCCTTTTTTAAATTTTACTTCTAATACTTCAGCATTTAAGTTGCCTTATTAGGTGCTGAAATTTAACCTGTGACTAAATATGTTTACATTCATACATTGGTATTAAATAAGTGAATACTTATTTACAGACCTCTACATTTGCGGATATTCGTTTTTTCCTCTACCACTGTTAAGAGACTGGGACGCGCATGCGCAGTAACAGCATACTTTAACTGGGTAGTAGCAGGTGTAGCATCGGATAAATTTGTGATTGTTTAACTTAATTACATTCTTATAACTGAAGCTGCTTTCTTCGTGAATGGATGGAAACACCTGGGAAGTTACCCACAGACCATTGTAACATTAAACAAACCAGCAAACAGCTCGTTTCATTTCGCTACATAATGCGGATATGTAGTAAAGTTATATCACAGGGCTAACTTAAGCTAGCCTGCTGAAGCTAACCGGGTCCACTCTTACCGGAGACTTTCATACTCTCAGTCCGGCCGGGCAACGCTGTCTCTGGGGTCGGCATCTGTGCTTTGGAGGCCATATCTCCCATCCGAATGTTGACAAAGTGACGCCAAACGAAAAGGATCCTGGATGGAGAGACCATTGACCCTCAGCACCTCCCGCACCCTGCTGCTGCTCTAGCTAGCCTTACCTAACAGACACATGGGTTTGCGTAACTGTAAGTGTCGCCCGTTACACAATGATGACTGTAAACAAAACACATTTTGAAAATGTTTTATTGCACACTTACAACATAACATAGTGCATTTCCTCATTGAAGACAAAGTACACATTTTGCCACACACGATGCAGAAAGTGAAAGTTAACTAGAAAAGTTTTTCATTGTTTTTATTTGTATTTTCTTGTAAGTAACTGGGACCACAATAAAGACGAATTCACCTGCTGGGTTTGTTTTTCATTTCGTCTTGTTTCTGTGAACACTGATGAGCTGTATATTCACCAGTGGCTAAGTTAACATAAAAATTCCTATTATTTTGAATGGAGTTCAGTCGTAGTCTCTCAGATGTGAGCTAGTTTGTAGTTTTATATGACTGGTGCTCCGTCGCTGTTAAATACTAATATGAGAGATTTATGTATAAAGCTGGGGAATTCTTGTGTCACAGGAGCCAATCCACAAAAGTGTAACAAAACAACTTTAATAAAGAAGAACCACTGAAAAAATAAACACAACATGACAAAAATAGCTCAGCAAGTTTAAAGAAAATGGTACAATCAGAGATTATTTAATAAAAGTTCAAATATAATACAATAAGTGGCTTAAGTAAAAACAAATGCATTGAGACAGCCTCCACACTGAGCTGTTAGCTGTTATTTACTGATTCCACTCAGTTAAACTGGCCATCTGTCATTTTACCTAAACCTCTGTGTCAGTTTGAACTCATCAACACCAAACTGTTGAAAGAAACATTTGTCTTTCACACCATTAAAAGCAATGTTACTTAAGTCTGTTTGGAGTTTGAGTTCCCTGTGGGTTTCAAAGATCTTTCTTTTTCTTCTTCTTTCAGCTGTTTCCTTTAGTCACTACAGCTGATCATCTCAGTCCATCTCACCCTGTTCCTACCTCCTCCTCTGTCACACCAATTCTCTGCATGTCCTCCTTCACTACATCCATCAATCTCCCCTGTGGTTTTCCTCCTTCCTGGAAGCTTCATAATCAACTTCCTTTGGCAAATATATCCACAATGCCTTGTCTCCAAAACGTCTCAGCCTTGCATCTCTAACGTTGTGTCTAAACTGCTCAACCTGAGCTGTTCCTCTGGTGTACTTATTTCTTTGTTGTTGTTTTGGCCTTGGAGACCCTGATGTCTGTTTGGTTCTGTATATTTTTTCTAGCTAACTTTAATACTGTACATTAATTAAATAAATGCTTTGTTGCTCATTCAGCAAGCTGATTCTAAGACTTGTGGTTTGTCCTCCCTAGACTTTTAGGTGAGGGGCAGTTGCACCCTATGGCAGGTACCCCTCTTATGGGACAGATGGGATAGACCTCAGGTCCCCTTCATCGCCATGGTGGACAAATGGTTTAGAAAACTAAGAGACACATGATCAAATATGACTTATTTAATACATCTACATAAATACCATGACCCTGAAATTTACCTGAAGCTGTTCATAATGTAGATTTATGTCTACAGTAGACTAGAAGACTTTAAAATGACTTTTACAAAACTAATGTCTGACACTGTCTCATATCCAAAGGCAATCTGTCATAAGTCAGGGTTTTTAGTTATAGACTGTAAAGGCTTCTTTAAACCCGTCAAAGCTTTTTGCAGACAGACTATGTCAACATTAACTGCCCTTTAAACAACAGCATCTCATTTGTACATTTGTCAAATAAGAATTAAGCTCTGTCTCAAATTATGCATTTTAATACTTTTCTCACTGTTTTGTGAGCATAAGTGTTCACACTATTACAAAAGCACATACAACTACACAAACCCCAGTGGTGTACTCAGGAGGGTCAGAAAGTAGTCAGTAGAAACACTTTTGTTCTATGTTATAATCACAAAGCACCTGAGGCAGTAAAGTTTTTCTCAGCTATTCAGGGACAGTTTTTTCATGCCAGTTAAATTACAACATACATTAATATGTATATATAACGTACACTAAGACAGCACTCTGAACTTTGTGCCAATGCTTTGGGGAAAAGGGTCCTTTCTTTACAAAGCTAGATCCTGTGTGACGTTCACCCTCCACCTTTGAAGAACTCCACGAAAACCATGTTTATTGCCCAGTGCTGCACCTCCTGAGCATGAATGGTAGCGCATTTCTGCAGAAGCCAGAGGCTGATTAACAGGCCTGGTTTGGGGACTACATCATCATAGAGCCACATTTAAAATGTAGCTTTGGGTGTCCACATCCTTTAGGGCACAAAGGCTAATTGTATTGTTAGTTAAAACTATCTGGATTAAATTAACAGTTTATGTTGAGGTGGAAGGGGGCTCATTTCACCCTGTGTGTTTGGTGACGCAGTGGTCCTCAGAGGAGGACGGAGCATCCATGAGTGGTGTACTCATTATATATTGAACATTTCAAAGACTGTGGATCTTACACTGTTACTGCTAATATGATATTATTTCCCATCATGTCGTCGCCATTATAAGAAGAAAAACTGCTGATCAGTAAGGCAGAGGCAGCTTTTGTCACTGCTGGCCTAAAAAGAAAAGACGGTGCAGAAAGTGGACACGGCATGGAAAGAAAGGAGAGGGGGCACTTATTGGTTACTGGCAGTGGTAACGGGATTGAACTTCACTGGTTTTTATTAAAAGCTTGCCCTAAAAGAGCTCCAGCTGAGTTTTGTAACCATTTTACACTAAAGAAACAATGTGACAGGGGCGCCAAAACATTAGAAAAATACAGCCATTAAAACGAACATGCACACAATATTAAAATGGATAAGTTTTATTCCATACCTCGAAAAATGAAAGCAGAATATGAAAGATAAACAATGAAAATTGTAATTACAGGGAGTTAAACACCAAGTTGTCTTCACACGGGTATAATGGTTTGAATTATGAAAGTAAACTGTAAATATTTGACATTTTAATAAAAATCCAAACAGCAGAACAGTTTAATGTAAGCTGTGAACACTTCAGCCCTGACAAGAAATGAAAAGTAAATATTAAATGATCACAAACATTACACAACGAATTAAAACAAAAAAATGTTCAAGAAAACGATTCAGCTGTATTACTAGGATGGTTCAAATAAGGTTGTAGGGATTTGTTGAAGAAAATCTGGCTCTGTGAGATGGAAGATAATGATTATTTCATAGTCGGCAGCTATAATGGTGCAGTCAAATGAGCACCGAACAGCCTCCATCAGTCAACTGGTTCCCAGTACACTAGGTGGTGGTGGGGGGATGGATGGAAAGGGGACAGATGATGAGCCATATGGAAGAACCCAGGAGGAACGCTGCTAATGCTGGAAAAAATGTTAATTTCAGTGTCTCATTGTTCGTGTATGAAGGTGGGAATCATCAATAATTCAGATGGCAGGTGCACAGTTTTAGTTTTCACTGGAGAAGAAGACTTTTCTAAATGTACACTTCTCTGTTAACTCTTTCCACCTCTTGGCTTCTTTATATTAGAACCAAGCAATGCAGCATTTCTCCAAACATTTCTGAACATCTACTGATTGAAGCACATTAAATGAAAATGCCACCTGGTGCAACTATGAGTGAAAATAATGTGCTGCATTTCAGCTAAAGTTAGTAGATATATTGAGTGGTTCAGGTGGGGGCAAAGAAGGCAGGGGCCCATTCGTACTCGAACTTTGCCCTGTCTGACTTTTTGAGGCAGGGATCGTGGCTGAATTTGTTTGAACATAAAGGGGGAAAAAAGTTGTGCCAGTCTTCATGATGGCAGCACTGACAAAACTCAACCACAGAGACAAAAATCAATACTTTATCTGTTTAATGCAAACCCAATTAAACTGCTTTCTCATCCATAAAGAGCCTGTCATCTAATTTAACTCGTTTCCAAAAATGCTTAAAAGAGGTTTTGGTGGTTTTTTATCCCTGTTGTTCCAATCACTTTAGGCTGGAGCCACAGAATTGAGTCTCAGATGCTCAGTATCTTTTATTTATACTCAGGAAAGGGAAGAATAAAGGGGGAAATTCTGAACATTTGTGAATAACGGTGTTTATGTAGCCTCTAAAGAAAATTTGAGCACCAAAAATGAGAAAATTGTAACCAGCAGCTCTACAATCACCTTATTTATGTGCATCTCAGCTGGAAGGCCATTCAAAATTCTACCAAAAATCTCGTCATCAAACAGGTATATAATTATAAATGTCAACCTATTTCTTGAATGGTTTGGTAAATATGATGTTAATTACATACACAACCATGATGTCAACATATCTCCTCTAATATGAATGTATTAATCCTATAATTTCCTTTGGGATTAATAAAGTATTCTGATTCTGATTCTGAAAATGTAAAAATAAAAGCCTTGACTAACTAATTTAACAAATAAAACAAAATAAACTAAATTATTACGGCTTTATTTCCCATTATTCTACATGATAATCACAAAGCACTTTTATTTATTTATTTATTTTTTACAAGACTACACTTTGTGGCATGGCTTTGGGGTGAGCACTTTACACATTCAGCGTGGCACCTTTTCATTTTTCTAAGCTATATCCGGTTTGGTTGCTTCATCCTGCACCTTTGTTGAACTCCATGCAACCCGTCGTTATTGCTTATTTCAAGTACAATAAGCAAATCTCTGTAGACGAGTTTATAAATTCACAGCAAGCCTGAAAACACGAGAGCAGAGGCTGATGAATGCGCCTGGTTTGGGGATTACATCATCATTTAAAATGTAGCTTTGGGTGTCCGTATACTAGCACAGAGGCTAGCTGCATTGTTCCTTGAAGCCATTTGGATTAAATTAATGACAGTTTATGGTCAGATGGAGTGGGGCTTGTTTCACTCGGTGTGTTTGGTGAGGCAGATGCTTTCACTCCCCCCCCCCCCCCCCCCCCCCCCCCCTCCTTTCTTAGAGGAGGACGGGGCGGATGAAAAGCGGAGGGAGGACGGAGCTGGAAGCTGAAACTGAGGATGTAAAAACCCGGCTTCATCTGACTCCCTCTCTTTCAGAGGACCACCCCCTCCCCTATCCTCTCTCCATCTGACTGCGCCCAACTTCTCTCCCTCCATCCTGCCGTACAGCTACACGGACTGCACCCAGCACGCACAAAACCTGATTTTGATGGGTTCGGGATATTTGCTTGACTCTTGTACTCTTTATGGGTCTGGACTATTTGTACTTTAAAGAGTGTTCTCTGGAAAGAGAAAGAGAGAGAGAGAGAGAAATACCGCCTATTCAGCTCGTGTGCAGAAGAAGGACGGTCCGACCTCCGCATCCCTCGCAACATCCCTCCGCTTCCTCCGCATCCTCAGCATCCCATCCCTGGGAGGACCTCCAGAGAAGAGGACCGCGGACCAAGCCGCAAATAAAGCCGGTTTTCATCGTTCTCTCACCGGCCACACAGAGCCTCAAGAGTCGGTGTGTTTAATGGAGGTCTGGGCTGCCTTTTTATTTATTTATTTTTAAACATCAAACAATAAGAACGTGCTCGGTAATGGCAAAAGAAATAGATACCTGCGCCATTTATCCTGCACCCTGCCGCTGAAAGGTATTGTTGTTGTTCGGTGTTACACACTTTTATAGCACATTTGTTCGTTTTAAAGCTAAGGTATTATAGGCGTTGTGTGTGTGTGTGTGTGTGTGTGTGTGTGTGTGTGTGTGTGTGTGTGTGTGTGTGTAAAAACCCTTTCATCTGCGCTTTGCTCCTGCGAAAGCCGCAGTGTGCTGTCGTGCTCTGCGGAACTTCTCTTTTTTTCTGTTTCTGTTGCGAAAAAAAGAGCCAAATTCTGCATTCACGCCCAAATCCATCCACAAATACTGCACCAGATGTAATATTTAACTCTGGCAGGCCGTGGTGTTTTCTGGTAAATTTGATGCTGTAATTGGAAAAACGCAAAAACGGAAATCTTTATTGTGTTTTACTGTCTGTTAAACCAGTTTTTACAGACTGTAATTTGACCTATTCGGTGCCTGCAGTCGTGTATTGGTTAAAAATGTTCAATATAAGCTCTAGCACACACGCACGCACGCACACACGCCCGACCCCCACAAAGGCAACCATCCACCCCCTCCCTCCTCTCTGCAGTTTTAGCCTACATGAGCTATCTGGGTCATTAGCATTTCAGCGGTTAATGAGGCTGCAGATGGGTCCTCCTCTCTGCCGGAGAGCCGCTGAGCAGCACAGATGATGCTGATGCTGCCGCTTTTCATCTGCACAAATCAAAAGAAGAGGCTACATGTCCTGATGCCCCCCTGCCCCCCTCCTCTTTTTTTCTGTTTAGCTGACAGGATGGTGTACTCATGTGGGATGAGAAGTAAAATTGCAGCAGCAGCTTCCTCCCCTGCAGCTGTGTCACTAATGCAGTGCTGTATAAGAACGTACATTATGGCTGCTGCTGCTGCCGGATAATGGAGGATGATGCTTTAATGGTCCGCAGTGCTGCCGTGTTTTTAATGATTTAAAACTGCACATCTCTGCAATACTTTTTACACATATACTGTATTATTTTAGATTTTTTTATTTTTTATTTTTGGCCTCTTCCAAATGCATTTTCCCCTCCAGTCTTCCAGTATGCCATTATTGGTTTCCACTCATCCGGGGGTATGAAAATCAATTTGCAGAGATTTTTACACTTGCTCCATGCAGTCAATCAATTTCAGTGAGCACCATGTCTGCGTTTAATGCAGCTGAAGATGCATTACTGTTGCATGCAGCGCAACTAAAAAGCAAAAAAAAGGGTGAAGAAAAAAAACAGAGGGAGGTCACATGATGTTAAAAAAAATCATTTTACATTGAACAAATGTTAATCTTTTTTTTTTTCAGGCCTCCAGAAATCCTTCAGATGACACTTTTTGTGGAACTTCTGCCAAATTAAGCCAATGAAATGACAATACCAGTAGAGATGACATTATTTCAAGTATGCTAGAAGCCAAAAGAGGAGATTGAAGCGATTAATATTCAAATGATTTGGATGGATTTTGACATCATTTTTAGTCACAGGGCTAAAATCGGCAAACTGTCCATATACACAGCGGATAAACTGATTGTCACTGAACCACTTCTAACACTGCACCCATTTACATCTCAGGGAAAAGAAAGATATGCACACACAGTCACATTTACGCCTATGCATGGACCACTACAGGGTCCTCCTGAGCTGCCTCTCTGTGTGTGGACTGCAGGAGGAGACAAAGCACTGCAGAGGAGCAGAGCCGAATAAAAAAAAAACCTTGCCGTTATTGTAACGAACCACTCTTTTGCTTTAACAATAATGTATTATAACACTGTCAATAGATTGCATTCACAATATCTAGTACAATCAGCACCAATATCATCATAAATGTTGCTGTCAGTGTAATTTGATCAGCTGTATTCAATTTGTAAGGCAGTTTTAGCAGCATGCGGAGGCATGATAAATAATCAGTGCAGTCATAGTCAATATAACCCAACGGTGACAATAAAGCGTTCACTATATTGATATTTAATACATTTATAGCCCACTGAGTGTCATGGGAGATTTACAAGCTCAATATATTGAAATTTGTTTATCTGTTTATAGAAATACATTAAAGAGGAACTCCCTCAGCGCTTGATAACTTGGCAGCAATTTTATTTTCTGGAGTGCTGCTGTTGCAGAAAAACTACTGAGACAGATAAGGACGGGAATAAAGTGGAAGTGACTCAGTCAAGCTGGACAGAGAAAGCTCTAGTAGGGTAAAGTAGGACAGAGCAGTGCTGGGGAAAAAAAGAAAAGAAAAACAGTGGTAAAAATGGACTCACTGGAAACGTTAAAGCGAGGTGCACAAGACCACAGCTGCATTGAAAAAAAAGCAATAAATGTATGAAAACTGTACAGAATCACAATGTTGTGAGTCAGATGAGAACAAAGGGGAATAAGAGAAATATGGGTTGTCACTCCTCGTGTTCACAGCGGACCTTGATTTAAATGTCCATACAATTAAGGCACGCGGTGAATGCCAAGAGAGCAACCAAATATCAGCCATTACAAACACTTATTTGAGTGTTCATGTCATGCAAAGATGTAAAGATGCATTTCCAGTTTCCAGTTTCTCTAACATGGCTGTCTTGACGGTAGACTGGGTAAGACGTTGCAGTACCACCACGGACCACTAGTGCACATATATAAAGCTTATATCTATATATATGTATATATATATATAGATATATATACATATATATCTATGTATATATATACATATATATATATATAGATAGATAGATATAGATATAGATATATGTAAAATACTTTTTTTGTTCCTTTATTATTTTTTATTAAAAATTATTAGATATAAGATTGTCCTCACATTTTTCTTTCATGCCGTTACAACCCTATCCATATTTAAGACTTAACTATGACAGCGCCTTCTAGTGTCTGAATTACATGAGCTTATATTTAGTCTGTGTGTAGTATTATAGCGCCAGTATTAGGAGGAGGTTGGGGTGGATGGATAGGTCTAGGGTTCTGCTTTTGTTCTCCTAAACCTGAATCAAAAGATTTGAAATAAGTGCTTTTTGCCTTTAATCTCAATTGGAAATCAGAGAAACTGGAGTAGAAATAAGTAGAGAGTAATATTAATTGATTTTCCTGTCAAATTAAATGATTAAATACAGTTTAGCATAAAGTGCTATCATTTCCAGGCTCTTGTAGGTGTCTAATGCCACATATTGCAAATGTTTTCAAAAGTCATATTTGTAGCTAGCTGAGTTGTGCCAATTGGGGTTAAATATCAGCATACTCACATGTGCCAAATTTGGAGTAGTATTATATGTGCAGATTTGGCCCAGTTTAGACTGAGAAATGACATTTATTTCTACTGGCTGGCAGAATTAGGACCATTTCAACCATGGGGAGCTGCAGGAAGGGACTAATATTTTGTAACTGAATGCCAACCACCAGTGAGCATTCAAAGAATCAGTATATACAGAGATTGGTCCAGAGATTGTGCCCAATTAAATGCTCACTAATAATGAACTTCAAGATCAAACTAGTCAGTAGTTTTATTTACAAAGGCCTAAATCCAACCAGATTATTTCTATCCTCAACTTCAGGTAAAGGAAAAATCCTCAAAAACTAATTAAATGAACGAGATAACGCTGAAAGACGCCAGATAAACACTTAAAAATGTCTCGTTAACATCAGCAGAACACATCAGTTCATTCTGCTTTCATTACCATCGCTGCTCTGTTGCGTCTCGCTTACATCAGCCTCCTAAATCCTAAGAAATCCGCTATAATTTGTAGTCTTTGAGACTTTGAAAGCTGTCTGACATGCAGGTCTAGTTAATGTCCTCACTGAAAGATCTGATTAATTATGTTCTAAAATGAGATTAGATTTAAATGAGATTGGAAGCACTGATTTGAAAAAAATGGAAAAGGGTGTGAGCAGCCGGGTTAATACCCACCACTAATTAATGCCCTGTGTTTACAGATTAAAATTCAAAATGGAATTAAAAGTATGGACAAAGCGGGTCTGCTGGAGGCTTTAATAATGTATGCTTCACTCACATGCATGTCTATAACATGTAACATGTAATATTAATAAGAACCAAGTGCAGCTACGGTGTTCCTGTGCTTCCTGTTAATTTCCTGTCAGCCTGTATGAATCCACCCTGGCATGCTTTGCTTCAGTGCTGCAGGATTGTGATTAAAGTAACTGTGTTTCACATGGGTCTCAGTTGTTATGGTTCTGACATGCAGACAAGGCCAATAAATACTATACAAGAGGATAAAGCCTTCTGATATTGGATGGAAAACAGCAGCAGAGCAACTGCAAGTAATGCAAATAGGAAGAGATTTTTAGGCTTAAAATCTTTCATAGAAAAAGGATATTTTTGGACTTCAGCACAAAAAAACTGACTCCCAGCGCCTCCAGGCTTTGTTCCCAGTATAATTAATGCTTGTTTGTATAATTATTGCTGTCCAATAAGCACTTTTTGCTCTGTGTGAAATAAGAGAATACATTACACGGATGTAGGTGAAGATTTTCTGATTCACAGTAGAGACAAGGATAGCAGCAGGACAGGAAGTCTCCCGAGTTATCACTTACTAATGCATTGTCCCCAAACACAGAGTGTATCGATCAAGGATGTATAGTTCGTCTGCTGGGAACGGAGGTCGTACACTGGATATTTACTGTATGCTGTTCTGAACATGCACAGAGAGTGAATTTAATCACTCTGGTGCATCTTAATGTATTTTCTTCAGACTGTGAATTTTGCAAATAAATTGATTTCAGCTTGTTAAATTATTTAAAGAACCACGTTTTTGTTTTTTTTCTGTCCCATACAGCTACTTTACTTATACTGGAAATTTGCTTAACTCTGGGCTTTTCTTAGATGAGCTAAAATATCTGTAAAAAACAAACAAACAAAACCTTCTCCTTTTTCAGAAACTGCCATGTACATGGGAAAATACGGACGCATGGATTGTGAGTGTTATATGGGCACATATTAGATCTTGGGTTTGACAGCTGAAAGATGAAACAGATGATTAATGTACACGCACTGCAGAATAAGACACCATGATTGCATTATAGTTTATCCTCTGGCTGAATTCTTTTTATCCCAGTATTTTTTTTTCTTATTTGATTAAATAAAAGTAACCAAATCAATGTGATGCAGTTTCCCTCCACCCTTATTCACAGTTTTTTCACTTTTCTGCTATAGACGTGTTTTATTTGTTGGCTGCGGTATAATTTTGCAAGATTTATATACTCGGCTCAACTGTTCAAGCACTGTGGTTAAATAATTTCAAAGCAGTCAGTGTTATGTGTCTGTGCGTGCTGTTTGTCTATTGTATGTTCTCAGGGCCATAATGATACCCAAGAGTGTCTTATGAAGATGCTAAACAATAAAATACAATTTAAAAAATGACCTTGTTGTTGTCTTTATTCTTTTTGTTTCATTTTTTATATATTTAATGAGAACCTACCTTAACTTCTGTTACACAGTTTTAGTTGTGGATCTCCATATTAAATGGCAAAATCTTCATATAATGATGTATGGACTTCCTGTGAGCCAAAAGGTCAGGCTTCAAACTCCTCTAAATGCTCTATTGATTTTATTTTATTATTTGAGAACAGTGAGACGCCCTAATATTGTCATATTAGCTAGTTATATAGCATAGAAGCCCCACCCACCTGCAGGCTAAATCTTGTGTTTGTGAAGGGCAGTGACTTCAAAGAAAGCTGGATTAAAAAGAAGGTGGTCTTAAAGGGAGAGGAGCTAAAAAGAACTGAGGGCTCGCACAAGCCAGAACAGGTCTTCTTCTTCTCCTCCAATCCATGTCCAAGTGTCCTTTGGCAAGATACTGAAGTCCAAATGGGTCCCAGTACATCCATCATAGAGTGAACATGCAGTAATAGAAAGCTCTTAATGGTGTGTAGAATAAAGCACTTTGAATGCTCAAAGTAGAAACATTTTATAAGTACCAATCCAAATACCAAGACCCAGTAAAGGATGAATAAGTTTGAACCAAAGCTACTCCAAAACAAAAAATATGGAGCTCAGTAGGTTGATTTGAGCTACATTAAAAAAGAAAACACACACACACACACACACACACACACACACACACACACACACACACACACACAAACACAAAACCACATAAACCTTTGGATGATTTTAACATATGCACAGTAAACCTTTGTGAAAGAATCTTAAGAATAGACTGTTTTTTCCAGTTTTGAGCTGATATTTATATGAACTAAACTAAATTAAACTAGAGACTCATGTTGAGGTCTAACTACTGATTTATACAATGTTTACAGAGAACAGCAGAAACAAACTGGTGTTTTTGTAATCACCACCCAGAAGAACTCATCAGAAACGTAACCTCAGAAAGATGAACAAATCTTTCTGCTTTTACAGCTCTGAGCTGCTTTTCAGTCTTCTCACAATAAAAACGAATAAAAGAGGCTGAGAAACACAGGACTCATTGTTAAAACCCTTTCTCAAGTGTGATCCTAATAAGCCGAACCAGAATGATCCTGTTTCCTGAAGAGCCGAAGATCTTTCTAAAGATCCTTTAAAAGAGGAAGACAAGCAGCTGGTTTAAGTCAAGACTCCCCGTAATGAAATGTCACTGTCTGTAGGTGATAATAGTTGAATGTATAAGGTGTATAAGGTGTTGAATGTACAGTGGGATGCAAACGTTTGGGCAACCTTGTTAATAGTCATTATTTTCCTGTATAAATCGTTGGTTGTTACAATAAAAAACGTCAGTTAAATATATCATATAGGAGACACACACAGTGATATTTGAGAAGTGAAATGAAGTTGATTGGATTTACAGAAAGTGTGCAATAATTGTTTAAACAAAATCAGGCAGGTGCATAAATTTGGGCACTGTTGTCATTTTATTGATTCCAAAACCTTTAGAACTAATTATTGGAACTCAAATTGACTTGGTAAGCTCAGTGACCCCTGACCTACATACACAGGTGAATCCAATAATGAGAAAGAGTATTTAAGGGGGTCAATTGTAAGTTTCCCTCCTCTTTTAATATTCTCTGAAGAGTAGCAACATGGGGTCTCAAAACAACTCTCAAATGACCTGAAGACAAAGATTGTCACCATCATGGTTTAGGGGAAGGACACAGAAAGTTGTCTCAGAGATGTAAGCTGTCTGTTTCCACTGTTAGGAACATATTGAGAAAATAGAAGACCACAGGCTCAGTTCAAGTTAAGGCTCGAAGTGGCAGACCAAGAAAAATCTCAGATAGACAGAAGCGACGAATGGTGAGAACAGTCAGAGTCAAACCACAGACCAGCACCAAAGACCTACAACATCATCTTGCAGCAGATGGAGTCGCTGTGCATTGTTCTAACATTCGGCGCACTACACAAGGAGATGCTGTATGTGAGAGTAATGCAGAGGAAGCCTTTTCTCCGCCCACAGCACAAACAGAGCCGCTAAAGCACATTTGGACAAGCCAGATTCATTCTGGAATAAGGTGCTGTGGACTGATGAAACTAAAATTGAGTTATTTGGGCATAACAAGGGGCGTTATGCATGGAGGAAAAAGCACACAGCATTCCAAGAAAAACACCTGCTTCCTACAGTAAAATATGGTGGTGGTTTCATCATGCTGTGGGGCTGTGTGGCCAGTGCAGGGACTGGGAATCTTGTCAAAGTTGAGGGACACATGGATTCCACTCAGCATCAGCAGATTCTGGAGACCAATGTCCAGGAATCAGTGACAAAGCTGAAGCTGCGCCGGGGCTGGATCTTTCAACAAGACAACAACCCGAAACACTGCTCAAAATCCACTAAGGCATTCATGGAGAGGAACAAGTACAACGTTCTGGAACGGCCATCTCAGCCCAGACCTGAATATTATTGAACACCTGTGGTGTGAGTTAAAGAGAACTGTCCATGCTCGGAAGCCATCAAACCTGAATCAACTAGAGATGTTTTGTAAAGAGGAATGGTCCAAAATACCTTCAACCACAATCCAGACTCTCATTGGAACCTACAGGAAGCGCTTAGAGGCTGTGATTTCTGCAAAAGGCGGATCTAATAAATATTGATTTCATTTATTTTTTTGTGGTGCAAAATTTATGCACCTGCCTGATTTTGTTTAAACAATTATTGCACACTTTCTGTAAATCCAATAAACTTCATTTCACTTCTCAAATATCACTGTGTGTGTCTCCTATATGATATATTTAACTGACGTTTTTTATTGTAACAACCAACGATTTATACAGGAAAATAATGAGTATTAACAAGGTTGCCCAAACTTTTTCATCCCACTACATAAGGGCTTGATAATCATGGTATGAACATGGTAAAAAAACCATCTGTATACTGTACATCTGTATTTGCATATTGTGCTAGGATTTATTTGTTTGTTGTTAAAGGTTTAACACCAAGCTTGGATTTCCAGACTGAACTCAGCTGGAACTCATGAAACCTAAATTTGAAGTCCCAGAAAGTTGATTCTGCTGATCCTGGACAGGAGGAACGCTGTTTTGAGCGGGAGGTCAGGGAGGCCATTTACGTGAAAAGGGAAAGACCATCTCTGAATCGAGGAGGGGGCCTAAGGGTACATCTTTCACCATCTTAAAATGCTGTGATTGCAGCCATTCCCCAACTCTCTGTGAATGGTACTCATTGATCAATTGTGATTGATCAGTGGTTGTTGATCAATGGTAATGACAGTTTGAATATTAATGATCAAAAAACTGACCTCACAGCCCATTGTTCATCAATGGTGCTAGTTTCAGTCATTATACACATGTACTGTTTGTAAGGTTGGGCAAATCTGCAGTCATTGAGGCTGAAGAAGTCACTTGGATTTGGGATTTCTTGGTGCATGCTCAAACATAAGGAAATTCATATTTCTGCTGCAATGTTTCAAAATTATGAAAAAGAGTGTTTATATAAGAAATAACTAACTTCAGAAGAAGAGTGCAGTAAAAGAGAAGGTCTAAAACCAACAGTATGTGCCACCGTTTCTGTCATTTCCTCGTCTGTTTTGTAATCCCCGAACCTTTCCCAACTGGTGTCAATCATCCAGGTGCTCAACTGTTTGTATGTACTCCACAGTTTCTTTTTGCTCCCTGTCTGACTGCAGTGGTCTCTATTTAGTACTCTTTGTGTTGCCACTGTTTCTAGTTTTTGTTCTCTTAGTCTCAGTTGCCTTCCTTGCGTGCAAAATGGCAAAAACTGCAATTTGTCTAGCGGCTACTTAAGGACTTAAGGTTGGCTCCAAAAATAAGGCAGTCTCCACAGACTCTTGTGTTAAAATGGTTAACTTTACAGCATCAAAAAACATGTTTAGAAGCTTATAAAAAAATGAAATTCGAGTGTTTTATTAGACTGTTACTTGGCGCTAATTAGCAGATATGTGTGTCTGTGCATCCATATGGTATATGAAGACAGCTTGCTAATTAAGCCTGACAGTTAGCTGATAATGTATTGCAATAAGTGCAGGATAAAATGCTCACGGTTGTATTTTCAAAACTGTAGTCTTCAAATTTTTGTGCAACTTCTATGAATATTTTACTATTCCTGTCAGTGCACCACAGTCCTGTAGGCCTGCTTCACACTATGGTTAGAAAAGGATGGGCATGGTCAGCAATAACATACTGCAATAAGCTTTCACATTTAAATAATGCTTTATTGGTAACAAGCCCCAAGAAAATATTCCACACATCCTTACACCACCACCAGCATCCTGAACCTTTAATCCGAGATAGGTAGGATGGATCCATGCTTTCATGCTGTTCACACTAAATTCTGACCGTCTGACTGTTACGTTTGTTGTGGTTTTGTTGTGGTTTTAAACTGAAGTGCATTGAAATGGAATTAAAATTGAAATAAATTTCCCAACTATGTCTGCACATATAGATTTTGTACTACAGAATTAGCATTTAGCACTATAGTTAGTGGATAGTGCTACACTGAGCATTTAAAAGAAATAAAATTATTATTATAAATAAATATTTTATTTATTCTTAAACTAAACCAAACCCCTGGTTCAAAAAACCTTTCTTACTCCTCATGATCTGTAACCGGTGGCGTTAACCTTTAAAACACTAAAAACACACTCTTGAGCTTAATGTATTTAGTTTCTGACTGGCAAAGAGATCCAAGATCAGTCTGCCAGCATGAGTCAGCGTGCCCTGAAGGAAAATGGCAGTATCCATCAAACCAATTACGCTAACACAGAGGAATGAAATACACCCCTGGTTTATTACAGCTGAGCATTTAGAGGAAAACCACTGAGAAAGCACCTCCCATTCTCTGACTCACTCAAGTTATTATGTTTCCACTGGAAGGAGACGCACCAGACATAACCTGCATCTGAGTGGAGTGGTGGCACAGGGAGCCAAACTGGAATACTGCAGCCCGAGTGAAATCACGACGGGAAGTATTGCTATAGAATTAAGCGAAACACTTTTGGCAACCTGCTTGTTGTGTTTTTGGCTTCACTCAGAGAGAAAATGGCCTCCGGATCAGAGGCCAACCTCCACTGTCCCGTGTGCTGTGATATCTTTAGAGATCCAGTTCTTCTTTCCTGTAGCCACAGCTTCTGTAAAGTCTGCCTCCGGAGATGGTGGAGAAGGAAAGAAGCACTCGAGTGTCCTGTTTGTAAGCGCATATCTGGGAAGAAACACCCACCTTGCAACTTGGCACTGAAGAATCTGTGTGAGGCCTTTTTACTGGAGAGTGATCAGAAGTCTGAGGCTCTGTGCCGCCTGCACTCAGAGAAACTCAAACTTTTCTGTTTGGACCACCAGGAACCAGTGTGCCTAATCTGCAGAGACTCCGAAAATCACGCAGATCATAAGTTCAGACCCGTTGATGAAGCTGCACGTGATCACAGAGACGAGCTTCAAAAACACCTGAGGCCTTTACAGGAGAAGCTGAAGCTCTTGAAACAAACTAAAGGAAACTACACCCAAACAACAGAACATGTTAAAGTCCAGGCTGAAGACACAAAGAAGCAGATTAAGAAGCAGTTCAAGAGGCTTCACAAGTTTCTAGAAGAGGAAGAGAAAGCCAGGATCGCTGCTGTGAGTGCAGAAGAAAGGCGGAAGCGTGAGGTGCTGAAGGAGAAGGTGGACGTTCTGAGAAGAGAGATAGCAGCTCTTTCGCAAATTATCAGAGCAACAGAGGAAGAGCTGAGAGCTGAAGACACCTTCTTCTTAAACAACTACAAGGCTACAGCAGAACAGGTCCAGGAGCATCCCCTGATGGGTGATCCAGAGCTTCTTCTAGGAGTTTTGCTGGACCAGGCCAAACACCTGGGCAATCTGACCTTCAACATCTTGAACAAGATGGCAGAGGCCAGCTCGTATACTCCTGTGATTCTGGATCCAAACACTGCCCACCCAAGACTCAACCTGTCTGAAGATCTGAGTGGTGTTAAACAGGGACGGACAGTAGAGTGTCCCAACAACCCGGAGAGATTTGACAGCTTCTGCATCACCCTCGGCTCTCAGGGATTTAACTCAGGGCTTCACAGCTGGGAAGTTGAACTTGGACACAGTTCACACTGGATCCTGGGCGTGGCACCAGAGTCAGTCAAAAGGAAAGGACATTTAGGCTCGCACTCTGGGTTATGGACAATGGAGTTTTGTAAAGGTAAATACAAAGCATCCTCACCATCAAATTCAGTCTCTGTTCTTTCAGTGAGGAATAGGATCAAGAAGATCAGAGTTTGTTTGGACTGTGACACAGGGGTGCTGAGTTTCTCTGATCTCGACAGTCTCATATACTCCAACTCATGTACCTCCACCGAGGCCCTGTTCCCAGTTATAGGCACGAGTGATAAACGCCTATTAAAGATACTACCTGAAACAATATTACTAAATAATACCTGTTAGATTCCAACAGAGAGGATAATGACCTATTGGTTTGTGGACTAGTATTTTAAAGCCTTTAGTATTGCGGTCAGATACGGTCAAAATATCCATATTTGGATGATGGTGGAGTACCAAGTTATCAGCTAAAGCTAGTTAGCTTGGTTAGGTTTTGGACAATGACATATATTTTCTAGTTTTGCCTCTGCACACCACCACAGTGGCTTTTACATCTAAAGAAATCAACATCAACTATGCTTCAGTTGATGCTGTTTTTTTCTTTCTAAAATGCTAAAATTGCTAAATTTACATCTTAATGGCTTAACATAAAGCTGAATGTGGTTCCACTCATTACAGTCACAAAGAAGCATGAAGCAGGATATGATGAATGCTTAGAAAACCACTGAACATTTTTATATTGCAACTTTATTAAACAAAGTATATTCCATATTGAACACTCAGTAAAAGCTTTGCCAAACATTACAGTCCTAAACCACCGCCACAGCATCATAGTGTCAGGTTATTAAGTATTGTAATATCTGCTGCAGGGGAAAGCCTCCACAGACGGAAACCTGAGACAAAGTCCTTCTGATGATGAGAAAATACATAGAAACAACTAGATGGATGATATGTGTTTCCATGGTGACTGCACCTTGGGATAAACTGACCAGTCAGAGGATAAAATAAATAACAAAAATGAAACATCTTGGAAAAAACAAAAGCAAACAGCATCACTTCATCCCGATGCATCGTATTCCTTGGTGCTTTAGAGCTCTGATGTTGAGTTTGTTTTGATTCTGCACCGCTCTCAGTAGAGCACCAAACAAGGATTAATCCGCCGCTGAAATTATTCCCCAACAAAGTTTATTCATTTTTAACTTAAACTACAGCACAAGAGCTGTTTCAGGAAATCACTTTTTTGTGTGTTTTTGCTCAGGAACTAAAAGGGCTTGTGGTTGGGGCCAACACACACTGAGCATATGAACAGGTTTTTGTTTTTTCTTCTGTGTTTTGAGACTTCAAAGAAGAGCACTGTCTATTTTTTTGTTGTTAGCTGTTTTATGAAACATTTTCGAGCTCCTTACTGATTTTCTGAGGTTGCTTCAGAAATATGTGAACCTGAATTCTAATAAATACTTACGAGTTTTTATCTTGTGCTTTTGCTCTGACAGTGGTCAAATTCTAAGACTAGTAATGTTAGAAAAATGCTTATTGACTCTTGTCAGCCTGGTATCTTACTCTAATGACCAGAAACTAGGAGAAACTGCTAAATCAGCTCAAAGTGCTACATTTCTCAGTCATTTCAATTTTCTAACAGGCTGCTAGCTGATGAATGAGAAATGAAATCAGAAAAATGAATCAGAAATGAATCAGAAAAAAGCACTAAATATATTTCTTGAATTCTTAAATTGTCAACTGTTAAGGTTCAAAGTCATGTATATGTACTTTTATTATCATGTTACCAATTTACAGTTTAACATACAACGGTTTAACATATAACATGTAACACATAACATTTAACAGTTTAACTATACTTTTAAGGTGCCTTTTAAAGAAGAAAATCATGAACTGGTTTAAACTGAAATGAAAGGATTGTGTATTCTCCTCTGGGCTTAGAAACTACTTTTAAAGTAAAAAAAAATGATAAAGTTCTGGGGACAATAAAAAAGTTGGTTTCCTGTGAAATGTTTGAATTTGCAGAAAGAAAAGATGAGGAAGAATAGAAGGAAGAGCAGGTGTTTTAAAGTGTGTAAGAGAGTAATAAAAAAAAAAGGCACAGGGCAGAGCTGCAGGTCGTTCTATCAGCGGAAGGAGAATCCGGACGCCGGCAGGCCGCCACACCACTGCCTGATGAACTCGAGGACGTCCTGACACTCTGGACTGTGAGTGGTCTGTGGGGAGATGGAGGAGAGAAACACAAACAACAGCCCATCAGGAAACACACGTGAGAAGGGAGGTAAGGATGCTATGTATATTCATCTGCTGATTCAAACTCAAATAAGCACCACTGTTTTCATTTCTCTCAATGTGATGAACTAATTCAGTATTGTAAGACTCAGGAAGGTTAGGCCTCAGTTTCATGCTTTGCCAGTTGTGAACCACCAGTCGCAGGGGAAAATTGTGTATTCCCAAGTCAGTTAATGAGTAGTTGCTAGCAGTTGCTAAGTGAACTCAATCGCTAAAGCCCCATTCAGCCAGACCTGGTCTCTAGCTGGTGGCCAGTGGCCCCAAGTAACCACTGATTGCTATGATAAAGTATGTATTCTGCGACCAATTGGCGAGTGGTTGCTGGCAGTCACTATCATGTAACTAGTCACAAAGATGTATATGGTGCTGCACTGAAATTCTCTTTCAAATTGCTTTGGCTGTTAGCTGCTTGCCATGTTGACTTGTATTATATCAGTAATCAGTATTTACCTGCCAAGTGTTAGTGAAACTGTGAAAAACGCAATGTAAATGGGAAATGAAGAACATTCGTCTTCAAAGTAAAAGTTGCACCATTCAAAATATGTTGCTTGCAGGTAAGGTAGAACTTTTATTTTGAAGGCACATGTCTGTTTCCATTTTATGCTGTACTTTTTCCAATTTGGAGAGTAAACGGCGAGCGTTTGCAGATAACTCTGTCTCCTATGCAAACTATGCTAGCAACCATACCAATCTCAAATAGGTCTCTGGTTTAGCGCCTTCTTAGTGACCGATTTTACCTAGCAACTAGCCAGCAGCCTCCAGCAACTGCCTAATGACTGGTGGTGGTGCCCAGCCAATCTTATTTTTTGCAGAACATCTTGAAGTAACACAAACATGATATTATCAACAGTAAAATATGATTTAGAGTTATAAGAAGCCAAGAAGTGTTGAGCTCTAACTCATGCACCATTATTTTTTTCTAGTTATAATGAATCCAATAAATTACAAACCAACATTAGCATTTTCACTAAAGATCAGCGTTGTTTCAAAGAGAGTTGAACCTGAAAGAAATGTTTTCTTCATGCCTTTGTTTTGAAAAAAAAGAAAGAAAAGAAAAGTTTTGAGTACTGCTCCATGATGGGAGTTCCTTTCTCTCTCATCCAATGGGTAAGTTTTAGGAGTTTTGGAAGTTTTGAGTTCCTCAAAAAACTAATCAAAACTCCTCAAAACCTTGAATGACACTGCATTTAATTACAATCCCTGTGGAGTCAAATACACTCCTGAGGTTTTTCATTCAGAAAGATCTGTTTGTGTTGTTTTTATATGCACGGAAATTTTTCAGCTTACAAAAACACAGTTTCTCTGTTTGATCTCACCTTCGTGGCCATGAGGAATTTGTTCCAGTCTTCCTTGTTGGCTGCTTTCCCCGCAGCAGAGAACTCGATTTTATTCCTCAGCACGGGGTAGCCTGAAAGCAGGAACACCACAGAGCGAGGCTACACGCTGTGTATGACTGCACAATCACGCAGCAAACTGGAGAATCAACACTTACAGCAAGGCCACAGCATGTTTTGTGTATGATAGCGTTCTATTATACAGTAGCTATCATTTCATATTAAAATTTAAGAAAGAAAATCGTTGAATGGTCCATTAGGTTTTAAATGAAGGTTCTTGAAGTGGACCTATTATACATTTCTTTCTCTGTCACATATATACTGTTTTATTGCTGGATTAATATTACACAAGGCCACAGTTTCATGTCAGTGTTGTTCACAGTGAGAGAGGATATGCTGATCAAACCTTCTGTTTGTGACAGGTAGCCAATCAAAAGGATGTTGGCTTTAAGGTTGTGGAACTAGAAAAAAGGTGAATTGAGCGGCTGCACTAAGGTTCAGTATAAGATATATAAGAGAATAACAAAAAGCTTCGCTAGTAGAGACCAAGAGTAAAAACATGAAGATAGAAATGAGCAAAATAGGTCTCCCTTAAATACAGATTACCTTCTTCAAATAACACAGAGGTGAAAATTAAACATTTATTTGAGAACAAATCCATCTTAAATCTCCAAAACACCTCAAACAACAGCTCAACACTTTCCTGAATTTAGATTTCATTACATCAACATGCTCACGTTAAAGCGTGTGTGAAATCTCGTGCATTGCAAAGTGGATTAGAATTCAAAATCCCCAATGACACCATACTTTATCTTTTTAGTAAATTAGATGTTGTGTAAATGTCAGCACTGTATGCAAACATCATGGGTGTGAGAAGAAAGTTTAACAATAGGTAAACTATAAAAGCTCCAAATAACAGAGAACATGTTGCAACTTTATGGTAATTACACAATTTTTTATTAAATTATTTCATGTTTTCCACAAAATAAATGATGAAACTTTTCTTCTTGCTTTTTGCTTTTCTCTATTGCATCACATCAGTTTGCAGTTTTTTTCCCCTCTGATCTCTTTTCAATCTTTGAATTTAACAAAACTTTGATAAGTCTTGGACATGCTTGAGTGTTTCTGTGTGTGTGTGTGTCTAACCGGTGAGGACGCAGGGCAGCGAGCGAAGGCCGGTGTTGGTGGCCACCAGCGAGGCTTCGTATGTGTTCCTCTCATCATGTGGCAGAACCTGCTCGAGCCGATGGTCCATGGATACCATAAGCACCCAGTCGCGGATCTGGTCCCGCTGGGCAACCTGTAACACACACGCTGTTTTCAGACAGCTTTTCTAAACATTGCTCATTGCAACTGAGCTGCATGTCAGGTTGAGTTTGATTTTTTATATAAAAAAAATACAGTTTGTGTGATGACGGCCTGCAGTGATATGAGTTTCCTACACAGAAACTCAGTGACTGTGTCATAAACAGGAATAGGTTGAGCTTGTTCAGGCAAAAGAAGACTTTTGGACAAAGTAATCTTAAATGGGCTGTTATATAGTTACTATTATTCTTTTCAATTTCTCTAACCCCAACTCCTAAACCCCCCCCAAATTTTGGTCATCATATTTAAGAAGCTATAACCAAGATAATAAAAATAACTAATAAAAACAAGCTTTAATGTGACCTATAAACAGTGAAGTAAGACTGTGAAGTATGATTTTTGTTAAGAGGGCCTGATTTGGCCCACAGGCCACCTGTTTGCCTGCCGATACTTTCTAATTTGCAGCTACAGCGACCCTGCAGCTTAAGACTGGGTGCTTAAATGGAGCGATCTGTCATCTGTGCTCATTTGTAAAGAATATCACAGAGGAATGTGACACTAACTGCACCAGATCTGATTTGTAGCACATCACCAATATTGTCTTCATCTATCAGTCTGACCGCAGCGCATCCGGTGGGATATGTGTTTGGTGGGCGGTGATGATGTCTTACTGTGACGCAGAGTTTGGTGGGAACTGGAACCTCAAAGGGAATGTCGGTGTCTAGGAAGTCCGTGTGGTCCAGAGTGTCCAGAGTCCCCTCGTCAATGCCCTGGACAACAAAATCAGCCAATCACAAATGAAAAGATTACATTTTAAAGTCCTAAAAAATATAAAAAGTTTCTTAGGCAAACTTCCTGTTTTGCACATTAAAACTTCAGATGGTGTAATGGTGTTATAATGGGATTTTGCTGGTATTCACGGAATACATAACAGAAAGGTCACAAATAAAGATTTCTACAATACGTACATCGCACAGATCCAGGAAGTGGTTGAGAAAGATGAAGGCCATGTTTTCCCAGCCAATAGCCTGCCAGAATTAAAAACATAACACGTAGAATCAACACTAGACCGAGAGTATCTGCTCCTTCAAAAAGATTATCCTCTAATGGCCAATCACCAATAGAGCAGAATTAAAGGCTTGTAAGTAGTCATGGACTACCTGAAGTATACAATGCATTTTTTAAATGTACAGGGTGGGCCATTTATATGGATACACCGTAATAAAATGGGAATGGTTGGTGATATTAAAGTCCTGTTTGTGGCACATTAGTATATGTGAGGGGACAAACTCCTCAAGATGGGTGGTGACCATGGTGGCCATTTAGAAGTCGGCCTTCTTGGATACAACTTTTGTTTTTTCAATAGGAAGAGGGCCATGTGACACATCAAACTTATTGGTAATGTCACAAGAAAAACAATGGTGTGCTTGGTTTCAACGTAACGTTATTCTTTCATGAGTTTCAAGTTTCTCTTTGTTCACAGCCATTAACATGTCGAAGAGGTTAACACGTGAGGAGCGGATCGAAATTGTGTTGATATCTGGTGAATGCAGTAACCGGGTTAAAGCAGCAGATTTCAGTGCAAGACACCCTACAAGACCACCCATCTCCCATGCTACAGTTAGCAAACTGCTCGCTAAGTTTTGTGAAACTGGTTCAGTGTTGGATTTGCCAAAATGTGGACACAAGAAAACTGTCACTAATGAAGAAACATCAGTGGCTGTCCTAGCTTCATTCAGCAAGAGCCCACAGTGTAGCACTCGCCGCATGTCACTGGAGAGTGGCATTAGTCGAACATCCCTTTGGCGGATATTAGCTACTCACAAATGGCACCCTTACAAACTCCAGCTACTGCAGCATCTCAACGAGGATGACCCAGATCGGCGCACAGAATTTGCAGAATGGGCAAAACAAAAATTGGAACAGGACCCTCAGTTCAAGCAGAAGATTTTGTTCAGTGATGAGGCAAACTTTTATGTGAATGGTGAAGTTAACAAACAAAACCACCGCTATTGGTCTGACACTAACCCACATTGGATGGATCCCTCCAAGACTGTTGGAACAACAAAAGTGATGGTTTGGTGTGGTATATGGGGTACAACGATAGTGGGTCCATTCTTCATCAATGGAAACCTCAAGGCCACTGGATATTTGAAATTGCTACATGATGATGTGTTTCCCTCTTTATGCACTGAAGCTGGCACGTTCCCTGAGTTTTTCCAGCAAGATGGTGCACCACCACATTATGGGTGCCAGGTCCGAGCATTCCTAGATGAACAGTTTCCTGGAAAGTGGATTGGTCGTCGTGGGCCAGTTGAATGGCCTCCAAGGTCTCTCAATCTGACCCCCTTAGACTTTTATCTTTGGGGTCATCTGAAGGCAATTGTCTATGCGAGATGTGCAGCACCTGAAACTACGGATACTGGATGCCTGTGCTGGCATTTCTCCTGCGGTGTTGCTATCAGTGTGTGAAGAGTTGGAGAAGAGGGTTGCATTGACAATCCAACACAATGGGCAGCACATTGAACACATTTTATAAGTGGTCAGAAACTTGTAAATAACTCATGAAAGAATAAAGTTACGTTGAAACCAAGCACACCATTGTTTTTCTTGCCATTTTATTACGGTGTATCCATATGAATGGCCCACCCTGTACTTCAATCATTGAATATCTGGGAATATTACCAACTTTGTGGAGAAAACTCATTGAATTTTGTGGTCTAGGAGGAACATTTTAGACTATGAACATGCACCTGAAACTAAAAAAAACATCAGCACTACCAAAGCAGAACAGCTGCACCTCATCCTCTCTAATTGGTGGACTCACCTTGCAGGCCAGGCCCGCCTCATAGAAAGCCTTGTCCGCAGGAACAAGCTCAGTGTGACGCAGCAGAGACACGGAGAGCTTGGTTGCTATACTGATCTGAAAATGCACAGCAGAAGAAGAGAACACTTAAAAAACCCCAAAGTAAAGCTTCCTACATATCATCATCAGTTACCTAGCAGAGGTTTAGATTTGTACCATGACATGGTCTTTTTTTGTCTTGTTCCCTGTTATAATTTAACTGATATTCATACTCGTGTTTCTAAGTGTTCACATTTTTCTAGAGTCTCCTCCTGTTTCGTCTATCTGTTTCTTTGTCTTCCACTGTTTTCACTTCCTGTTTTATTTTGGTAATTACCTCTTTGTGCATCCTTCCTGTGCTTTTTTAAGACTGCCTGGCCAAGTCTCAACTATGTTCACCTGTGCACATTGAGCTCTGTGTATTTTTAGTTTCTTTTTGTTTGTCCACTTGGTGACTCCCCTCATGGATTCCTGTTTAGCCTAGGTCGGACTATCATCACTGAAGTCTTCTATAATGTCCTGTGGTGTCTGGTTCCTGGTGACATTGTCTTCTTTCCCAAAATGAAAGGCAGAGATCGAGTATACATCACAGATGGTAATGTGCAGGTGGTCAGAAAGAGGCTTACAGGAGGACATCTAAAAATAGAAGAAGCAGTACTGGAAGCATCCAAGGTGCACCAGGAGATGACCTCGGGACCAAAATGAAATCTGGTCACGTTTTTATTTTTCTGAGCAAAGACACAGAACTTTTTTCTTGCAATACATACATGCTCTAAAAACACTAAATAATTTGAACAATTTGAAGACAAATTTTGTCTAAAACTAATCAGAAATCAAGTGACCTTTTGTGAGGGAAACATGGCTGTAGGAGTTCGTTTCGATTATATTTTACGATGATTTGTGCGGACAGAAATAAACCAGCGAATAGCGCGGAAGGAGGTGGCAGGCAAATGTTGCCTTGCTGGTCACATTTTCTGCAGTTCACATGGTGGATCCACCCACAATACAAGGTGTTTTCACATCCGTCAATTCTCTAACCCAACATCATCTATGCTGTTACCACAAGACTCCAGGCTTCACAGTGCTTTGTTCTATTATTGAATTCTCACCAATTATGAGCAACTTTTACAAAGTCATTTTCAAAGATGTCCTCATTCTTAAATATTCTGTATTTAGGCAGGTGCTGTTTGCGTTTTCATACCAGCTGCTCGACTCCTTTAGCAGCAGATCTTGTGGCGTAGTAGTGAGAGATTAGCAGCATCTGTTCAAAATCTTCATGAGCCGGAGTGTTTGCCTCGGTTGATTTGGACATGTTCTCACACTGAAATCACAGCAAACAGAAATTAAAAAATTAAAAATTGATGCATTTTATGAGGACAAACTTATTTTCATGTTTTTTAAAATGGATCGATAAAGGCATTTACTAATTTTGATTTACCAGTTGGAAGAAGAAATTGCGGAGGTCGGCGAACATGCGGTAGGACTCTGGTCCATCGGTGTCGGGAAGGTTAATCAGGTCCAGGAACAGGCGTTTGTAGATATTAAAGTTCTGATTGTAAAAAATGGCAAAGCTTGTAAAAAATAATAAGCAAGAGATGTCTCTTTTTAATCATGTTGTTAAGGCTGTAATAGAAATCAAAATATCTTTTTTTAAAAATAAAATACAGCTGCCTTTTCACAGTCAGTTTGCTTTTTATTTGTGTAAATATAATTTCGTAAAGTCACTGATATTATTGTCTATTGAAATAATCTGGAACTGACTGACTCAAGAGCCATAAAAATATGTAAACCAGGGCTCCAAGCTCTTAAGGTAACATAGAGTTTTGTTGTAAATACCGCTTTATAGCAAACAAAAATACTGGCAGTGCCACCTGCTACCCCTCAGCCTTCTAATAGATACACCTATGGTTTAATTAGAAAATCTTGGGTAATTTTCAGAAAACCTGATGTCTGACCTTTACTTTCAAACTCGTCTGAGATTTTGCACCTATGCTGTCAATTTGAAAATCCTATATCGTCTCATTCTCAAGCTATTGCATTCACAAACTTAGGTGTCCACGCCACCTGCCTGCATAGCAGGGTGACAACAATACGGCTGAGGGGTAAAAACTGGAGAAGAAATTGGTTTATTATGCTTAAGAAACACTAGCTATTTGGCTTTTGTGGCGCTAATTGAGACTCACACTGTACATATAACAACAAAGTCGACAATCTTGGCAATCAATGCAATCGTGTCGACACTGAACTGCATAAAAACATGTGGGTTGTTTGAAACTATGCAAACATCCCCATCGTGCCAAAATCTTGCACAAAATACACCACACCCCAATCTGTTTGTGGTCTCTCTATGCTTACTTTATCTTTTCTTTGCCTAACTGGCCACAGCAGAGAGGCAAAGCGTGAAATGGACATGGTGGACTGGCATGTCTATAACACATTTTGCTGTGATTCTTGGTTGGAATATTCATATAATTTCACCTTCTACGAAGACTACAAAACTAAGAGTAGATATTCTACATTAAAGAGGGAAACTTGGGTTATCAGGCAGTGAAAGAAGGATAATGTACCTTTAGGGTACCCACTAGGTGGGAATGGAATTAGCTATAAGAAGTGTGTGTGTACCTGAGGGTTTGGTGGTACTCCGTGCTGTATGTAGAGCTGAACAGCCTTTGGAGCTTCCTTATCCTTAATGAGATGTGTTGCGTACAGAGCAATGTACTTATGGAGGATCTGAAAGGTCTGACAAAACACAACACAAAAATTATGAAGCCTGACAGAAAAAATGAGGTCAATGAGGCCTGTTAACGAGCAAACAAGACCAAAAAGCACGAGAAAAAAAAAAAAGTGTTGCCTCAGCAGAAATAATTGTCCATGAGCGCCCGAATATGCTTCATCTTGTGTGACAGAAATGCCCATGCAGGCCTTATTTGTCTGAATATTGCCACAGTGCGGGGATGAGTTTAGCTAGTTCATAAAAAAAACTGCACATTAAGGCCCACTGGAGGGAAACATAAATCAACATAAACTACTTAGCTGCTGCAAAGTTGCTTTTCTGTCTGATATCACCAGGGTTGAATCAGGGGGGACTTCGGATGGGACAGAACCCCCACCCAAAACAAGAACCACCCCCTCAGTGCCGAAAAGTGTTCGATTAATGTCTCAAATTAACTTGTAATACAATTTGAGAAAGCTCCAAAGTGGATCATCTCATTTCCAGACATGGACACTTTGGATTCGGCTCTAAGAAGGATTGGAAGTGCTTTCCTGGAGCCTTGCAGCACATTTTTACTGGAGGTAACAACAAATTACCCTTAGCTGCAGCTAGGACATGGTTAGTCCTCTTTGTTTCTGTTGTGGAAAATCTTAAATAAAATTGCAACCACCAGGTGAGCGTGTCTTTGAAGTGAGGTTTATTAAGGAAAAAGAAAAAAGAAAAAAAAAAAACACTGCAGTGGAGAAAACATTCAGGTCAAACACCAAAATAGTTTTCTGAGGAAGGACGCCCCCCTGAACTCTTTTATACCTTCTCAAACACTCTCAAACAAAGAACATTCCACATCAGATCATATATTCCTATACCTTCAGTCCGGCTCATCCTTGACCTTCTCCCACTCTAAGAAAAGTTACAACCACCGGTCACCGGTCTGACTGTACATGTTGTTTTTGTCCATGCTTTTTCAGCTGGGGCACCTGCTCATCATTATCACCTACCTGCATCATAAAGCTCCAGACCTGAACTCCGCTCAGTGATTGTTTCATCCCCTAGTGTAGTACTGGCATCACTTAACCTCTAGTTTATCAATTGCTCACTGCTTTGTCTAAAACTCTAACACCTTGACCTCACCTGGTTATCTGCTTTTGCTCTAAAACTGCCTGGGATTTTAGCCCGCTGCCTATATGTGTAATACCTTATCAGAATCACCGGATTCCCTGTAGATTTCCCAGCATCATCGCTCCATGGGATGAATGAAAGAGTCATTCATCCCTACTTCCCAACAAATTCGCACAAAGTTCCTGGTTGTTTGAAGTAACGATGAATGACTCTTTCCCCTGTGCCCTGCTTTAGAGTTCACTTGTTTTAGAACTTTAAAACCCTGATTTGAGCACAAGCTGTTTGCTTAACAACCCGAAAAACAAAAGAGGTGACAATATAATATGAACTCTTAATGACATCAAACAAGACATACCTGTTTGGATGCCGTCTCCAGGCACTTCTCCCACTGGCCTCTTTCTGCGTAGATGTCCAGGGCCGCCATGACATCCACTCCCACCAGCTGAACGAACACAGTCATCAAAAATAAAAACAAACAGTTTTTTCAGCTCTAAGAAACACAGCATGAAACTTGAAATTAGACCATTACATTTTCTGTCTTTCTCTGCTCATATTTATCAAATGGCACTGGCAAAGTAAACAACTCGGAGGACATGTAGGGCTCCACAGAGCAGTGAAATGGTGCAGGAAATACAGCAATCACTGTAAAATCATCTCAGTGAAACGTAACAAATTCTTATTCTAGGAGGAACATGCTGCTGTTTACTACAGAAATGGATCAAATGAGAGATATTTATCTCTTTTTGCTTTATATAAACGTTACAAAAAGTTATTTTTCTGGATCAAACAGCTTGGAGTGATTTTGGAAGCTGAATTTTGTCATAATTGGGTCAATATTAGCTTGATAACATGTCAGCTTTTCTTTTTTTTTTATTTGTTTGGTTCAGGGTGTCAGAGTGTATACTTATACTTACAGACTCCACTCTGCCCTGGTTTTTAAGGTGCTCCTTGTACTTCTGGTCCACGTAGTCCTCATACCTGTCAAATATCAGATTCATAAGAAACAGGGCAGAGAGGCACGCATGCTTAATAAAACTGATATGACATTGAAAAAATAACCAGCATGTCTTCGTCTTTCTGTTCGCTTCTTCTATTCTGAGTTTTAATTCAATGTCGGCCCTTGTCTTTGTTGCTGTTCTGCCCGTAATAACTATGATACACTCGAGTGTTTGTGTGTGTTTGTGTGCTCTCAAACCTCGGCTCCAGCTCCTTGGCGACTCTCTTGGCTTTGTTCCACTCCTCACCCTCAATAAAGACATCGATTGCCTCTTTGATGAGGTCCATGTTTAAGTAGAGCTCAGCAGCCTTCAACAAACAAATACAAACAGGACACAGGAAAGGGGCAACCTTATTATAAGAGCATATATATTTGGATTGTGTGTGTGTGTGTGTGTGTGTGTATTGTTTTATTAACTGAATCTACGTGTGTTTTCACTCACGGCGTTGAACTTCCTCAGCTGTGCGAGTCGTGGTCCGACCACCTGGATCACCTCCACAGCTACATCTGCTGTCAGGAACTTGATGGACAGCTCTGCCGCCTGGACATATGCACACAGCGAGTGCACACGCCAAACAGTACAGGACACCCAAAAAGACACAAAAAGGAAAAATCCATTCAAACCATATATAGAAATATAACATTTAGTTTTGTCATTATTTTGTTATTCAAGTCTGCTCAAGACGTTTCTTTTTTTTTTCCTTTTAGGGTTTATTTTTGCAATTATTTCATGAAATAGAATCAAGGTAGGCAACGTGTTTTTGGTATTAATGGGCAACAAATCCATGAAACCCTTTTGATAGATTCTGCATTTCCTTTTCAGCAACCTCTCTGTTTTCTGGTTTGAGAAAATGTAGCTTGGGACAAGAGAGTTTATTCTGGATAGGAAGACAGAAAGAGTGGGTACCATATGAAGATAAAGCCAGTACTGATTTATTTTATCTTCTTCATATGGACTCGGTATTAGTGGTATTTATATAGCACTTTTCTGCACTTACTGAGCACTCAAGGCACCCGACTCCCACTCACACATATACACACATACTGTGATTCATCCTGGTCATGAACACATTCACACGTCATCATGCAGATTGGAGAAGCCCGGGATCGAACCGCTGACTGGACATGCAGCTGAACGTCTGTTTCCGCTCCACTGCCATGAGGATAGACACAGAAAACCTTTACCACTTCCACAATATTCATTATGGACTTAAGCTATTTCCTATTTAACTACTATAGTTTTCTGTTGTTTTGTATCTGTTCTGTGGTATTGATTTTAATGAACTACATTTTTTAAAATGTTGTGGGTGCTGTAGCACAATATTTTCCCAACTTTTTCGATAAAAAATATTTATTGTGTCTTATTTTTCCTACTTCAAGTGTATTTTATTCTAATTTTTTGCATTTTATTCTCAGTCACACATACGTTTAGTATCTGTGTGTACACCGAGACATAATGTACAAATTTTTTTCTCTCCTTACAATATGTGTCTTTGGCATTTTTGATATTCTGTACAGCAAAAATATTATAAAACCAAATTTTAACAAAGTAGCAGTTGTTTCATAACCTTTTCAGGACACAGTTAAGAAAGTAGGTGGGGCTATTAATAATAATGAATTGCATTTATATAGCGCTTTTCAAGACCCTCAAAGCGCTTTACAATTCCACTATTCATTCACTCTCACATTCACACACTGGTGGAGGTAAGCTACAGTTGTAGTCACAGCTGCCCTGGGGCAGACTGACAGAGGCGAGGCTGCCATATCGCGCCATCGGCCCCTCTGGCCATCACCAGTAGGTGGTAGGTGAAGTGTCTTGCCCAAGGACACAACGGCCAAGACAGACAGAGCTGGGGATCGAACCGGCGACCTTCCGGTTACAAGATGAGTTTCCCAACCCCCTGAACCACGGTCGCCCCCAAATTGATGTTATTCCACCAGTTTCTGAGCCACCGCAGTGTAAGAAATGGTACATATTTAAAAACGGCCTCTTATTACCACTGCTGTTTTGCCCTACCAGTACTGACACTGATGATGTCATACTTCGAGGGAGAAAGAGTTCAACTTCTTAGCTCATGACATTAAAAAGATATTAACAGAGATCTTTGCAATGGTGATAATATAAAATTGTCATGATCTGTCATCTCAAAAAGCAATATAATGTCACCGTAATCATTATATAATCCATTTGATTCTGGTTGTGGGGATAGTTGGTGATACATGAACTGACTTTGCTGTTTGTGCCTTGAAGAAAAAGTCTTTAATTCTTCTAATGCAATATTTCCAATACGACTGTACCTTGTGTTTCTATCTATTTTCATTCATAGTTAACTAGTTAATTTATAAATATATTATATAAATAGCAGAAAATAACTGTCCACATTTCATTTTCTCAGGTTTAAACAGAGAGTCCACAGTAATCTAATTTAAAAAGAAACAAAACACCATAAAGCAGGAAAAGTTCACATTTGAGGAACTAAAAACAGTTTCAGATTGAAAAACTAAACAGCTGTAAACGAGACTGCAGAATTCTTTTAGCTGTAATTATAATGCTTTTTTTTTTTTAATTATTGTCCCTTTTAAACAACATCTGTGTAATCTCTGATTTAGCACTTCTACATTTAAATAGACTAGAATCAGCTACTTCTGTGAGGCATTTGGCATGTTTGATAGCACTCACTTTCACCTATTAAATATAACGTGTCTTAAAAAAACAGATAATTGGAATAAAGGTCATTATGAAGCGCACTACAGGAAGGAATCAAAAATTCAAAACTTAAATCAGTGTATCGCCTGACTCATCTGTAATGCAGGTGCAGCATTTTCTGACCTAATGAAACTCACTTGGGAAAAAAAACTATCTATTGATCTCTGTGATCTCTTCAAGACTGCTTCTTTACAATCACGGAGATTGACCATTCCCATTTCAAATAATCTGACCTCTGCACTTTAATCAATAACATGCAGTATGTGCTGCGTATCTTCATGCTCACAGCAGAAATCACCTATTGATGTTGGTGACCTTTCGCCCTCCTCCACCTTTAGTGGTACTCTTGACTACAATTAAACATCTATTCTGTCCTTCACCCACTACAGAGCTTAAAGTAAAAGTGAAAAGTAATTACTGATGCTGTCTAAATATAAGATCTACAGTACGCCCATTAAAGGTCATGGTGGGAAGTTTTCTTTTATTTCTGGACTATTTTTGCAGAACCAGAGAATAAGTTACTGAATAATTTCCTTCTTTAGGGAAATAAACACTGTTTGAAATGGTTATAAATCACTGTCTGTAGTTTTTATGTCATGAAAGCACAAACAGTACAGCGATGCCAAAGATAAAACGAACACTCCAGGGAAAGCGGCTCAAAGGAAGACAGAGAAAACTATGAAGAGTGGACAGACCTTTGCAGAGACCTCAACCCTCGGCCGCAGCCTTGAAGCCAAACTGTCAACTTACTACCGATTGTGATTTATTTTAATGCAGTGCTAAATTCCTTTTAAGATTTGACACAATGTAAGTAGATATTTTCGGCAGGTTGACAAATCGAGTTAATACTGTTAATCTAGCTGAAAAGGGGATTCTCACATTCTGAGCTGCAGTAATGTTTTAATTTATGGCATTTCAAAATATATATAAGGTTTCCGTGTGCATCTAGGACAAAGATCTGAAAATAATTCATTTATCCTTTAGATGGTTTCGACCTTTTGGAGTGTTTGTGGTGTAAAAATAAATTTTGTGAATAATATGTAACTGCAAAAGCTTGTGATGACTGTTGTACTAGAAGGTTAAATCTCCCACTCACTATCTTAACCCCTTATGTCTAGTGTATCATATTTGTGTAGATTTTTTGTGAGTTTTTGAGACTTCTACACCAGCAGTGGGATTCCCCCCCGATAAATCCAAAATAAATTACACAATACATCCATCCATCCATCGATTTTCTTCCGCTTATCTGGCGATAGGTCGTGGGGGCAGCAGCGTAAGTAGAGAAGCCCAGACCTCCCTCTCTCTAGCCACCTTCTCTAGCTTCTCCAGGGGAACACTAAGGCGTTCCCAGGCTAGCCGTGAGATAGTGTTTCCAGCCTGTACTGGGTCTGCCCCAGGGTCTCCTCACAATGTATAAAATATGTTTTTAATTCTATAAGACATTTTAATCTATATTCAGGGTAAGATCTTTTTAAATATGCCTAGGTTAAAGGCTAACTTTTGTTTTTTAAACCTGCCTCTCTAATAAACCCATAACAGACTTAAAAGCTCTTCTTTATTCAGTAGCAACTACACGTGTAAAAAACTTACTATTAATTTCATATTGTTAAAAAGAACTAATGATCATGTGAATTAACAGTTCTATGCAGTTGTTTTTCCTTTTTACCTTCATCCAACACTTTTCCATCAGCGCCGTGTTTGAGTCATCCTTAACCTTCAAGTAATACTCCACGGCCCGGGAATATTCACCCGACTGCTCCCACTCTCTCGCCTGCTCCAAGAAGCCCTCCACACCCCTGAAACCACAAACAAACACACAGACTCACATAAACAGGCACAAAAAAGTCCCCTTCACATGATGCTCATTTTAAATCTTTTCCAAATCCGTAATAAAAGCAAACTCACACTTGCTGTTACTTCTTCATGAACCAACAGGCAATAAACTCTTTTTTTTAAATTAAAAAAATATTAAACATTTCACAATAGCTTTATTTAATTTCTATGTTATTTTACCAGTTCATAACAATCATGGCATAAAATAGTTAATGCTATAATAATAACCACCATTACTAAATGGTAAATTGACAGTTAATTGTGTCAATGCTAGGGTTCCCTTACAGTCGATTTACTCCGTACAACACATATAGTATGGGATATCCCGCCCCCGTTTGTCCTGGCTGAAGAAATCTCTATTCACACCTTTAAGGCAGATGGCCTCAGACAACATGCATAGGGCCCTGCCTACACATATAACCCCTGCCATCACAATCAGCCCTCAGTTCTAACTAGGGCTGGGTATCGTCACTGATTTCTAGAATCGATTCGATTTGAATCTGGAAAATTTTGCCTCAGACAGTCAGAAATATTATAATTCAGATCAGTACATTTACATATTTTTGTATCTATAAAAAGGAAGCTGACACTTTCCAGACTTTATCAAAGGTGTAAGCGTCACAGCAGATGCCTTTGTGTCAAAGTAGCTGAAGATAAAACACAGAAAAACATGAAGGTGATTTTCCTGGCTTGGGATTTTATAAAAAAATATTCTGCAGTACATCAAAAACGAAAGAAAACCATTAATCAACTTATGAACATTACCTCTGAAGTTACAGCGGTTTTAGTAGAGACACAGCTAAGCGTTTTGCATTTTGTATAATTTTAAAAAGTTTAAATTTGTTCAGAAGCCTATTGAACGGCAGAAATTAGGTTTTCTTTTCGGAAGTAAAAGGACAAAAAAAAAAAAACAGCGGCCGACTGCGCTGTAAACAACGGTAGACTTGTGCGTAACAAGCAAGCGAATAATGCAGAAAACATATTTTTAGACGGGAAACTGTTCTTGAAGTATACAGAGAGAGAGAGAGAGAGAGAGAGAGAGCTGTGCATGAAGTGTGATTTTATTGTGGTGGAAGCAAAACAGCAAAAGTAAGAGGGAGTCCTTGACGATGTTTATGTGAAGCTTAGTTTGGATCTTCTTTTGCAGCTGGTTCGGTCAATATTGTTTGGAGAGAGATAAAACTAACAGCTTTAGAATCAGCGCAAAAAGGGCGTAAACACAAAGCGCGGACCCGCCGAAACATCAGAATCAGCGAGCTGTCGGCTTTCAGCCCCGACCGTGTCCGTGCTGTCGGGTAAGAAAGGCGACATCTCACTGATCCAGATCAGCGGGTCCGCGCTTTGTGTTTACGTCTTTGTGCAGAAGCCGTGTACCTTCTCTCATTTACTGTTTTAAATGTTTGGTGGTTGTCAAAATTTTGTGACGTTTCACCTGAGATTCTGGAATTTTGGGCAAAATGCATTTATAGAAAAAAATCGATTCAGGATTTTAATGAATCGATATCACGTTATCCAAGCCAGAATCGATTTTAATCGATGAATCGATTATTAAAACCGCACACTTTTTTTTCCCGGTTCAATCGTTTGGACGTTACAGCCCCATCGGTGGCTCATGCTGTCCTTTCAGCTGGGTCTACCACACACTAAGGTGGTGGTGGTCCAACTCCAGTTTGATGGATACTCTGCAGGGCGTGTATATATGTCCCATACTATATGTGTTGAACCATGTGAATCGACTGAAAGGGAACGAACAGTTATGTGTATAACTTTTGTTCCCTGAAGGAGAGGAACGAGTTACAACACAAGGTTGCCTCACTGCGCAGCTTGGCTCGACGAAGAGCGGCTATCGAACTGAGAGAAGAGGCTGAGAGAAGGGGGTATATGTGCAGGCGGGGCCATACACATATCATCACAGGTAATCAGCCTTAAAGGCGTGAATAGAGGTTTCTTCAGCCAGGACATGCTGGAAAGCAATATCCCATTCTATATGTGTGTGTGCCTTATTCCTCAACTTCATGGAACAGAAATTATACACATAACTGTTCATTTTGTGTTGTTTTAGAATTTTGGATTTTTGGGTTAATATATCAGAGTTTTGGTTTATCTTTAGTTGTTTTTGTTTTTTTTACAGTATGTTGCAAGTTTCAGTGCTTGATAAACGACCGAGTCTGGTTCCTGTTTGGATTTCTTTGTCATTCCTGTAATGAGTTTTCTGTAGTATTAAGTTTAGTTTTTTCTTTAATTTTCTTTTCTTTTCTTATCAGCTCGTTTCTCACTACTTCCCTCTCTATCGTGCAGTATTAGTTCCTTTGCCCTCCTCTGCCCTGTTAGTCTTCAGTGAATCCATGTTTTTCTCTGTCTGGAATGTACTCTACATTTTCGTATTATCCACAGCCTTTTCATCTCAATCACTTAATATATTTACTTGTCCTGTTAATAATCGGTCTTTGTCATTAGCTTCCATTTCATTAGAAATTAGAGATTAGAACTGTGTTCATCCTCTACAAGCTGCAGTTCCATCACAGCTTTGCAGATGGATGCCCGTGGGAGACGAGAAGCTTTGCACTTATCTGAAGCCTGAGCTGTAAAGTCTGCAAGAATAATTCAGTGTTTTCTCTCTTCAAACCCTCTTTTTCATCCGTTTCCATTGGTAACTTTTGATGTTTCCTCCCACAAGTCATTAAAGCGGGAGAAACGATGGGAGGAGGGTATGAGCTGCATGCTGCTGGTTTGCTGTCTAATGAGCTGTTCCTCATCGGGAGTTGAAATTTGGGAGTACACGTGAGGTGTTTTTTAAAAAAAGAGTAAAAAAAGCATCAAACTGATTCGTTGTGCATAGATGCATTTCTGGTAATGTTCAAAATATGTTAAAAAATGTCCCACAAATAATCACGAGTCAAGTTGAAAGGCTTTTGACTTCAAATGTTGTAACTAGATATAGCTTCAGTGACGGTTTTGGGTTTTCTTTAGTAGGACTGTGCTTCATCTTTTACTCTGCCATGTTAGACCTAAAATATTTGAACACCACAAGAAATGAAGGTCAGTGGTTACTTATTTTATGGGCTTAATCTCACCTGAGTCCTTTCTTGGAGGCCTCCCTCTCATACTCCTCTTGGAGCATGGAGAGTTTATTGGGGATATACTCTTTACAGATACGTATGGCATCACTCCACATGTCTGCATCCTGAATTTAAAACAGACACGAAATAAATTAAATAACTGACTATCAGGCAGATTGTCAACATCTGAAAAATGAAAAATGAATCCTGCAATTTTAGACATTTTTCACTAAATTGCAAAAAATTCTACAAATACTTTCTTGTCTTTTTTCTGAGACAAGTGAGGCTTGTGGAGCTAACTTAGCCAAAAACTACAAAAAATATCTCCTAACTTCCTCTACTCTTGAATGTCTTAGACAAAGTAATTCTCCATCAAGACTTCTGAGTTTCAGTCAGGTTTCAGGCCAACCACAGAACAGAGTCAGCCCTGCCAAAGTATACAATGATCTGCTCCTGTAGGTGACTCTGGGAACTGTGCAATCTTCAGTGCTGCATTTAAAACCATTGACCACAACAACCTCCTACAACGCATGCACTTCAGTGCTGGTATCAGTAGCAGATGACTACACTGGTTCACCTTATACCTAAAAAATAGGTCTTCTCCTACATTACTGGAAACTATTCTTGTTCAACAGTAACAATTTCCTGTGGGGTACCTCAGGGCTCCATTTTAGGTCCCGTCCCATTCTCTCTACACATGCTTACTTGGGGTCAAATAATCAGTAAACATAATATAATTTTTCGCTCCTAAGCTGACAACATGGAACTATATCTCCCCCTCAATCCCAACAAGTCCAGGCTGAATAGCATCATCAAATGCCTTGTGGACATTAAGAACTGGATGGCACAAAACTTCCTTCAGCTGAATGAGGATAAAACAGAAATTTTCTATTTTGGCTCTGCCAATTCCTTTGTAAGTTTTTCTGATCAACTTGGAAATCTGTCCACTTATGTAAACCCTTAGGCCAAAACTCTTAGTGTGATATATGACTCTGGGTTTAGGTTTAACAAGCAAATTAACTCAGTGGCTAAAACAGCTTTTTTCATCTCTGTTCCATATCAAAAGTTAGGTTTTCCTTTCTGTGAGAGATTGCAAAATTGTGTTCATGTTCGCATTTTCTCTTGTCTGGTGCTGGTAGGCTGTCCACAGGTATCTAAAAGAGAGGTCATATTACACATGTTTTAGCATCTCTGCACTGGATGCCAGTGAGGGTCTGAATCAGTTTCAAGATACTCCTGTTTGTATACAAGCCATTCATGGTTTGTCTCCTTAATACATCTATGACCTCTTACACCCCTATTAATCTTCCATGTCCCTCCAGTCAGCTGATCGGAATGCTTCTGACTGTCCCTAGCGCTAGATTTAACCTCAGAGGAGACTGGGCCTTCTGTGTGTTTGCCCCCAAACTGTGGAACAACTTTTCCCTCACATTCAAATCTGCTCCCTCCATTCGATCCTTTAAAACTAGACTTTTTACTCACTGACATTTGAGTGTGTCATTGGTCTTTGTATTTCCTGTGCTGTTTTCGGCCATGATTCTGTTTATCACCCACTAATATCTATTTGTTTCTTATTTCTTTCTTTATTTCTATTCCCTTGTCTTTTTAGCCACTCTATGTTTTCCACAGCACTTTGGGTAGTGTTTTTTTTTTTTTTTAAAAATGTGCTTTATAAATAAATTTGAGGTGGAGTTACCTTGTAGTATTTAACAGCTAGTTCAGGTCTCTGTGCTTGGAGCAGGAAGGCCTCAGCCTTCTTGAAATCATTCTCTTTAAAGCAGAACTTGGCTTGGCCAACCAGAACCTCAGACAGGCTCTCTGGATCGTGGCCCTCAGCCACCCGCTGTGCATTGGCCCAGTCCTGGTTGTGGACATACCTGGAACAGTTCACACACAAATACACACAGGAAATAAAATCCAAAAATAATCTGTTTTAAGATTAACGGAAAAGATTTTTTAAATGTTTTTCATCAAGTACCAGAAAGGGGACTTTGAATAAGTTCAGTTTCATAGAAATTTACTCAAAGCTGTGGCTATCTGGGAGGCTGGACATTAATTTCAAGACATATCTGCTTTCAGTGGCTTAGGGAAGTAATGGCACTTCTCAAACTTAAACCTCAAATCTCTACACACTTTTGTGAACCGTTAAAACTGCTTTTACCTCTCTGACGACGAAGTCATAACCCTACCCCAATCCTATAAAATTAAAAAAATTAATTATTTTTGATGTGTCTGTTAGAATCACTATTCTCCTTCTTCCATGCCTGCTATCCTTGAAAGAGAAATTAAAAACAAAGATGATATTTTCTTTGCCTAGGGTTCGTGTTAACATTAGTGTTAGCATTGGGGTTGTCACTGATCACGGGTTACTCTCCATCATTCATGAATACTCACACACTCCCCAATTTGAATATTACCTAAAATTACTTAAGCATGTACACACAAGAATCATTGCTGCGCAGTGCTGTGTGGCTGGCTGTGGTGCAACTTCACTATGTCTATTTTTAGAAAGCTATACATAATTAGTATTTCTACAGCTGATTGCTATGCAGGCTGTTTCCTCAGTTAACTTTCTGCTAACACTTTAGATTAGACTTTAATTATCTTGCTATAAACATGCTTATTAGTAGCCTGTTTACTCTTTATTAGTCATTGCAAACCACTTACTAATGACTTGGGCTGCATGGTCCTATTATACCCTTATCAGACATTTAATTAAGAGCTAATTAATGGGTAATATATGTAGCGTAATTTAAAGTATTACCAACCTATCAAATGATTTTGATGAGGCTTGGTTGTTTAGTTCAATTATGGAAGAAAGAACCCCTTAAAAGAGATATGTGATTAGTGAAACTAATCACATTTGGACTTTTTTAATGACATGAGAAAGTTAAAAAATTGAAGTATTCAAATAATTATATTAACCAAAATTGTCCTTAAACATTAAGCTTCAAACTGAGCCTGAAACTGATATAAATCTGCTCCTCACTGATGCTGATCAGCTGGCAGTAATGATGGGCTCAAAGTGTGAGCACAACATCATCACCTCCAATACTCACATCAACACAGCTTCTTTGGGTTTTCCTGCTTTGATGAACTCTACCTCGGCTTCAGTGAACTTCCCCTGTAAGATGAAACCATGAAAAAATTCAGGATTAACACGACTTAATGTGCGCAGCATGCAGTGAGTTCAAGATTCTCAGTAACAGAAATTACGAACAATAACTCAGTGAGTTAGTTCACAGAAACAGCAGCAACAGGTTTATTGTTATTCTCATATGAGCTGACTATGCTGGGCAATAAAAAGAAAAAAAAAATCACATATTGATGTGCTTGGTCTGGTTAAATAAAGAAGACAGAGAATAAATTTGGCATGAAGCAGTTTTGTAGGAGGAAAACTGAAAAGTCTTCATGTGGGTAGTTGTAGCAACTTTTTTGAAAGTGTATAGAAAGAGCAGAAAACTGACTGTGTGGTAAAACTGTGATGGATTTACCTCATCTTCCAGGTACAGTGCATGTTTGAGGTGGATCTCAGGAATCTTCTCCTTACATGCAAGGCGGGCCAAGTCAAAGGCAAAGTCAAATGAGCTGGAGAGAACACAAAGACAGTCTCTATTTATGTCACATATAAGAGATCTGGCACTCAAAGGACTTTGAGTAGAAATCTATGAGATAAGTGTGTATGCATGTGTAAACCTCTAATTGATATCATAGTAAGTAATTAGAAATGTGGATTTGACTGAGGATACATGCACGTTTTGTCCCTGTGACCACAAAAGTCAAATATATAGCTTTCTCCCCATTAATTTATACACGGTCTGGGAATTAAAAGCACAAATAACTTTCAAAGATGGTTACTAAGTGACCTTGCTCATTTCCTTTTTAGGAAGGAAACAATTGATCACGTTTTACCGTTAGGATTTCCTTTCAGACAGTACAACAGATAAAAGATTCTGAATGAGTGTCAAACTTGTTTTAAAGCTCTGCAAAAGGTTTATCATATTTTAAGCAAATAAAATGAAACTCAGTATGTGAGTAAATTGAACTTAAATAATTATTTGGGTCTTTGTGTTGTGATAATGCTCACAATTTATTTGAAGCAGACTTGATGGCGTACTCCAGCAGGCCAAACTTGTTTAGCAGCTTAACAGCTGCCTCTCCTCCCAGACTCCGGGCCCACAGGTAGGCCACCTGCTTCTGCGCATCAGCACCTCCGTGGCTTTTTGCCACCTGACGAACACACAAACACATTAAAAAAAATCATTACACCAGGCCTTCACTCCTGTGGCTCCCTAACCCCGTTACAACACATAATCCCAGGGAGAAACATTTGAAAGAAGCTATAAAGCTGTGGTGCATTCCCAACGTAACTACAGCAATAAACAGAGAGCCACACACCTGTAACAATGCTGTGGACATGAAACCCAGTAACAACAAGTTAAGCCATCCTATTCTGTATTTAGCATCAGGAATAAACATTATAATATATGCAATCTACAGTATATGCTTTAACCTAAAACAATTACAACAACAGATAACAGCTGATATAAGCAGAGTGTGAGGTGTAAACATTTGCTGCGTGGGACGAGGTTCTAGACTTTACTGCTCTCTGCCATATCTTATAAATGTAATGAGATTAAACACAAGTGAACAAAACAAAACAAATGTGGCGTTTGTACCCTGTACGCATCCTCCCACATATCATTGACACTGTACATGTGGACCGCAGCCTTCCACTCTTCAGCCTCCATGAAGTGGTATTCCGCCTCCGAGAACCTCGATTCAGCCTCCAGCTCCTGCAAACAGCACATTTATCATCACCGTCACTTACCATAACTTATGTATCACATACCGGCAGGCTCAACCATACCACACAGCCCATTAAGGGTCGCTGAATTAGAGCTAGAATAGAATGTAGAGGAAGAATTAATGCCCCAAAGTTTGTGACACTGTGAAAAAAAAAAAGTTGCTAAAATTAGAAAATTGGGACCTGAACAGATTCAGTAATGAAAAAGAAATCTAGAGCTCAGAGACTCAGTTTGAAAGCGATTATGTCGGGACATGATTAAAAGACTTTAAAATTTGTCGAGTATGGTCTGAGTCTGTACAGTGACCTGTTGAACTTCACAATTCAGGAAATGTTGAATAAATTATTGTTTGAGTTTAAACTGCTGCAAGGCATTTCTCCCAAGACAGCTGGACAGCTACAAACATTAGAAACAGAGAGTGGTCTCAGACACAGACCTCCCAATAAAAACCTCACACGGCTCTAGAACTGCAGCAATTTCTGAGCCCGTGAGAGCTCTTCTGACGAGAAGCCCCAACCAGTCGTGCCTGCGTAAATGCTGAGCTGTGAAGTAATAACATGAACCAAAGCGCAACCCTTCTCTCACTTTTTAACTGGTTTCAGATGAGCAGGAAGAATCTGAAGACATTATTTTTGTTGCTCACATTCTTGGAGTTATGTTCCTCATCTCCAAGTAATTAAACAAGAAAAATAGGCAGATGAACTGCCACAAAAAAACCTTTGCTTTACAGTATAAACACTGTCACTGCAGTTTAAGCATCCTATTTATCTTTCATAGCGCAGAAAGAGAGAACAAATTATACCTGTCTTAAAGTCCTGCATTAGTGCTCTGGTACTTTCAGTGTATGAACCAGTACAATAAGCAGAAAAAAGGCAGCTTTTAGTTTCTGTGCTCTAACTGTTGGAGTAACTGAGAGCAGCTAGAAGTAAAGCTACCACTTCACCCAGGATTTTAAATAAGCAAGGTTTATAGACAGTGTTTATGTGACTGTATTTAGTTATTCTGTTGCATTATTTTATTTTATTTGACTGTTTTATTACATAAGATTTTTGTTTACTTTATTTACTACTTTTATTTGATTCATTTCTATTTAGTGTGCTCATATTATTCAGTCTGTTCAACATTATTTTATGTTATCTTATTAAACTATTCCTTATTTCTGTCATTTATTCATATGGTGACAAAGTTGGATGCTCATATAGACGAATACCAACATTGTAGTTCCTCTAGCAGCCACTTGAAGCTGGCTCGAAAAGCTTAAAGAGGAAATAAGCATGTTTACAGTCTGGTACAAAACAAAGGTTTTAGCATGCATCCATTTGCAAATCTATAGATGCATGAGGCAATTTGCAAATATGTGTGAAGAGAGTTGTTTTACACAGTTAGCCCGCCCATCCCCCGAACTCAGGCTCGGTTCGGGTCACAGTGAGATCTATTTGATTGTAAGATGTTAAATCTGTAGGGCTTAACTCTAGGAGTAAAAACACCGTCGTTAGATTATCACTGCAGTGTGGTGTGTACCTTGGCTAGGTGGACATGGGTCTCAGTCAGCAGGTCAGGGTGATGTTTGGCTACCAAACGAATGACATCGTCAAACATCCGGTTCTTCTTGTACATGGTGATGGCAAGGTCAGGCTGCTTCACTGTAGCAAACAGCCTGCATGTGTAAAAGGGGAAAGAGGGCTTTTTAAAACACTTCAGGTCTAAAATACTACGCCCAGACTTTTTCTCCTGCTGTTTTCAAGGTCAGAGATTAACTCAAATGGTGTCATGGTAGTGTGTCTCCCACCAGCTCGACTCCAGCAGACAATGACGTGACAAATTCGTGTAAATATGGAGATTTGTATTTACCTCTCGGCCTCCTTGAACTTCCCATCTCTCTCCAGCTCCTGAGCTCTGCTGATGTACAGAGCCATAACCTCCTCCTCCGTCATACACTTCACTGCCAGCTTTATAAGAAAAAGAATATTAAAAACACGGCCTTAAATATTACATTTCTTAATTAATCCCACATTAGATTCTTAAATATCTATTCCAGGGAGATTTTCTTTAAAAGGACTCTAGAAAACACAGAATATTTAAAACCATGCTGTAATGTGTCCGTGCTGACCTTGTGAGCCTCCTCCCAATGCCCTGCTGTGGTGTACATCTCTACGGCATCTTTAATGTGACCTCCTTTCACAAACAGCTGTTCTGCCATCTACAGGTCAATAAAAAATAACAAAACACACAGAAAATACAGAATGTCACATTTAAAAAAATTATATATTACATTACTAATACAGAGCCCATTCTGAGAGTTTAATCCAGGTTATTTTTGCAGCTGAAATCTGCATATTCCCCCCTAACCTAATCATAAAGTTACCATTTTCAAAATGGGACAGCTTTAAGGATACTCTCATTGAATATATGTGTGTGGGCATGCCTGCCAGTGCAAAACAAGCAGATTGTGGGTTCAGCTAAACAACATGAGTGATATATTAAAGTCATCTGTCACAAAGGCAATAATAAAATCTTGCCCAGCTATCTTGGTAAGAAACTGTTTGAGGTTTAGCGAATCACAGTAATGAAATTTTCTAAGTTAGAACTTTTTTCCTGTTTAAGGATAAAACTTGGTTTTAGGTGATTATATTAGAGTGTTAACTAGCCATCCAGAGCCTGTCGGAGAAAAAGCAATGGGCGCAGAGTAGATCACTTCCAGCGTGGATGCCCCTTTAAGGTTAGGGCATGGAGCTTACTGATGTTGGCTTATTTTCGGGATAAGAGGCTTTGGAGTACATTAATGTCAATCACAAAGAAACCTGTGTGTGTGAGTCCCCTCCCCCTACACACAGAGTGGATCAGGCAGCAGTTACTACAAATGTTTATATTCCTCTCTGTATTTAATTATTAGTTATTATTAATCACCGGCTCTCTTCCACAGCGTGTCTTTGTCCCGTCTATCTCACCTCCAAAGCGGCAGATGAGCTTGCTCATACGGAGTCATATGATTGTTGTGGTTTTCTCTGTATTATTCTGGGGTCTTTACCTTACAGTATAAAGCACCTTGAGGCAACTGTTATTGTGATTTGGTGCTATATAAATAAAATTGAATTGCATTTAAAAAAATGTCGGGGGAACACTAGTAACAGAGAAAGCATGTAGCCAAAATATGTGAAACTCTCATCTAAATGACCTAAAACTTAGCAGCGCACTTTGTTTGGGTTCTCTGCAATAAGACCACCAAGTCGGAACCAGACTGAGACAGATGGTATATGACATGTTTGTATTTATTTGTTTTGTTGCATCTCTGCATGTTTTTGTTTATTATATAGTTTTATGTGATCTGTCCAGGGACTGTGGATGTGAATTAGGAGTATAGATAAAATCTGCCGTGTTTACATCTCATATTTTCTCACCCTGCTGTCCATTAACGTGCACTGCCCCTGTTAAATAAAGACAAGACTGGAAACTTTGAATGAATACATCAAACTATGAAAAAACTAAACTTAATTTTAATTCAGATTGCAGAGGCCTTACTCTCATTGTTCATACCTGAGGCGGTGAGAATAAAAGTGATATATGAAGAGACTTGCACAGAGTTCACCACACTCCAAAGGCTGCTTATTTATCTGCACTAGCTAAGGATATGCAATTTGTGAAACCAAATTCTAATTATACTTATTCTGGTGGTAGACTTTTTCAATGTTGCAACTCGTGAGTTTGGTTGTAAACAAATACTGATCTAGAAAGGCTCGTGTAGGACTGTACCATTACATGAAACACGTAATTACAACAGTGTAATATCACACCTACTGAATAACACTGGTTTTTTTTTTTTGTTGTTGTTGTAAACTCTGCTGCTGGTTGCCAGTTTATGTTGTGTCCGGTGATCTGACTCTTAACACACAGTAGAGACTAAGAGAGTGAATGAAGCAATTAAAATTTTATAGCATTTTAAAAATTATAATATATAATACCATAAAGATCAGTGTTATTTCTTGCCCTGTTGTGTAACAGTTAATGAAAAAAATCCCGCTACTTTACAGTGAACTGACTTTTGCTACATAAAGCCAGATACTCATAGAATCAATCTGTAATAAAAGTCGCTTCAGTACAACAAACAGATGAGCTGGTTGTTTGCCATTCTGATTAAAAAGTGTTTAGTCACTGTTTTTCCAGGATACTTTCTCTATAGCTACAGCAGGTGCGTGCGCTTCATTGTTTATAGCTTGCACTGAATTTCACTTTCCTGCAACAACTACCCCCCAACTTGGAGAGCAAAGAGCTTGTTATCTTAATTACTTTCTGTGAATATGCCCATGGAGCAATCTGACTGAAATAGGCTGCTATTTTCAGAGCCTGGCAGTCTGTGGAGGCCGTTTGGCTCAGCTGAGCTCATCAGAATAAGCACAGCACACTGCGCTTCGCCACCATCATCTCGCTTCCTTTTCTTTGTATTCGTACCAGATTGCTCTCGTTATCGTTTTCTTTTCAACAGTCGTGTTTTTTGTGGTATTGGGGCAACTTTTAAAAGTATTGTTACAACTACCAAACTTGTCCTTATTGCCAAAGCACCCTGGAGCAAACATGGGTTACAGTGTCCACAGAGACTGCAGTAAAGTGAAAACTGGCCACCGTGCATGTGTGTGGGTGTGTGTATGTGTCCACATGAGATGAGTGGAAATTACCTGCCAGTGGCAAAATGTCACAGCCTCCTTCATTTAGCCAAGCCTGTACAGTATTTTTATGAGGTACATATATAACACAAGTGAAAGTGTAACACTGAGTCAGTTCAAAGTATGTAACCAGCACAAATATTTAAAAATGCAGTTTCCCGTTTACACGCATTTGAAACGATCTGTAGTCGTGTTTTGCTTTCTTTTTCTTCCACTGTTCACCAGTTTCTTACTTTGCCATCTGTCTACTGCTGTGTAGAGCAGATTGATCTTTTTCAGTTAAAACACCTTGCCAGTGCTATCCCCTGAGCAAAACCTTGTTGAAAAGACATTGAAAAGATGACTTTTCCAGACGTCTGAACAATGTTGATATTTGGTTGTAAAGTGAAAGGTGAACATGTTTCACGTTTTAGCCAACTTTTCCTGGCAGTTCTGCTGTTATCCTAGAGGCGCTCTGGAGGAGATGCCGGGGTTTCAGAGCTGGAGCTTAATGGAGAGCTGTGAGGAGGAAATATGAACTGTGTGTTCAGCTATCATCGCGGAGAATGTGAGATTTTTGGATAATCAGATGGGCGAGTTTTGCTGTCTTTTAGTTCCAGTGAATGGAACTCAATGTTTCAGCATAACAAGATATTTGGAAAATTTCATGCTCCCAGATTTTGGGAAACAGTTTGGGGATGCCTACTTCCTGTTTCAACATGACTGTGCACCCCTGCACAAATCAAGGTACCTAAAGACATGGACGAACGTGTTTGTCATGGAAGAACTTGACTGGCCTGAATGGTTTCCTGTCCTCAACCCAAGAGAAACACCTTTGGGATGAATTGGACACAAGACTGTAAACCAGGCCTTCTTGCCAAACATCAGTAAGTGACCTCACAAATGTATTTATGGAAGAAAGGTCAAAAAGTCCCTTAAACACACTTCTAAACTTAATGAAAAGTCTTCCCAGAGGAGGTGGAGTTGTTATAGCTGCAAAGGGTGGGCTGACATCTTATTGAACCCTATGGATTAAGAATGGGATGTGTGAAAGCAGACAAGCATGTAAGTGCTACCGTCTCATATTATGCATAAAAAATACATTTAAACCTCAGTTCATCATTTATATCACGAAAATAATAGTTTATATCAGACATTTTTAAAAAGTTATATTTACATCTTACCCTTAAACATTCCCACAATTTAATAAAAGTCCAACATATAATCTATTATACAATAAAGACAAAAACTTGAAAACATGTTGTGGCTATACCTTCACCTGTTTTTGTTTTTCATTTAGGTTTTCCTCTTTACCTCCTACCTCACTCCTCCTGTCTCTCACCTCATAGTCCTGCATGGAGGCATAGTGTTGAGCTATCTTCACATAGTATTTTGCTGATGACGAATCCTCCTGTAACTCCAGGATGTGGACTGCTTTCTTCCACTGGCGAGCTGCGATGGCTGCCTCGATCGCTTTAAGAGAACAGCTGCATGGAAGACAATATGAACACGTTACTGTGCTTGTGCACCCTTAATTGTTCAGATAGCAAGAGTTAGCATTAAAATGCAGATTGTGTTGGTAATACTAGTTGCATTTTTAAACTATTCTGCAGAGAGAGAACTTATAGTTAGCTTATAGCTATCTGAAATAGTGCCTGAAACTTTACTAACTGTATTTAAAAGTAGTATTTTTAACGTCTTTGTTTCTGTAGAGACTTGTAGCCAAGTCAAAATTCAGTTTCAGAAGCTTCTTTAAGTTCTTTCTGAGCTCTGACTACCTGTCTTATTTGGGATTTTGGGGCATTGGTATAGCGATTTTTTAAAATCTCATCTCTCCATTATCCTGGTGATGATTTTAAAGAATTGTTGGCCATCACTGTTGGACTGTTTTTCATGTGTCATCTTTCTGCCTCTCCATCTGTCCTTATCTTTGTCTCTCCAGTCCTCTCCCTCCATCCATCCCTCATCTACTCTACGTACCCTGCTTCAATGAAGTGGTTGATGGCAGCGTCCATCTGTTTCTGCTGGACGAGGTAGTCTCCCCAGGACTCCTCCAGTTTCACCACCTCAGCGGGGAAGGTTATGCGAGCCAGCTCTACCGCTACAGGAAACAGGAAGGAGAAACTTTCTTACCAGAAAAGTTACAATTGACTTGATTTAGCTTAAACCTACCATCTACAATTGTACAAAACATTGTAGAAGTTATCAAATGGTATATGCAGTCTTAGCTACCTAACTGTTTTACCTTTCCTGAAGGCACCTCCTTTACAGTAGCACTCCAGCGCTCTCTGGTTGTTCCTGATCTTCTCATACAGATCTCCTGCCTGGTCAGAAGAGATGACATACATTTTTCTGTCAATTGTCTTTCAACTTAGGGTCATGTGGGGCTGAAGCATATCCCAGCTGTCAATCGACGAGAGATCTGGACAAGGCCATCAACTCCAGCAGCCAATTATCAGTTAAGCTGACATTCATGTCACTGGTCTGTGAAGCCAGAGCACCTGGAAAGGACCCAGGAAGGCACAGGGAGTATTTGCTACTTATAATCAGGAGGTTTGAACTCTGTGACTCTGCTAACTGCCACACCACTATGAAAATCAAATATTTCAAATATTTATATCAGATATTTATAATTGTTTCAAAATTTGACCTTATAGCCAGTAACATATTGAAACAATGGTGTGGCTGTCAGCCATTTGTGACGGGCAGCCAATCAGAAGACAGCTGTCTAAAAGAAAGAGAGCTGAAACAGCTTGATTGTGACAGTGCGTGAAGTGTGGGGCTATATCACGGCCCATTACAAGATGAATTGTAAAGTTACTTTAGTAGAGTTCAGTAATGAAAACATGGAATGTCAAATGAGAATAATGTTTGTTGGTGTAATTAGAAAAAAGATGTTCCGATGTTCTTGGAACAGTGACTACTATCACTTTTAAATGTCTTTAGAAAGTATGTTTTCTTATTGTGGATTTAAACACAGGACGCCGGTATCGATATACTCCTGGCCAGTAACTGTGAATTTGGCTGAGGCTGTGTGAACCAAAGCTGCCAATTACACCGTGCTACATTTTAATTAGTTACCTCAGTTTTTTTGTTTGTTTTAATGGACTGAGTGGGAACATTTTGTCCCTGTATTTCTCTGCTGCTAGGTATTTCATGATTCAAACAACATGATACCTGAATCAGATATTTGTTCCAGCTAAATATTTTCTTGTGTTTCTCCATCTGTGACTATCCTCAATTAAACATGTTCAACTCTTTCAACCTATAATTATCCTTACTTTTAAAAGGATACACACATTTCAAATGCTAACTCAGTGGGTTTTCGAACAATAAAATGCAATGGAGAATAGTGGCTCTTTGTAAAATACAGAGAAGTTTTATTTTAGCTACTGCAAGTTAAATTGTAATCACCAACTTCTATATCTAATTCCAGACACCGAAACTGATTAGAACACAAAATATCAGGTTACAAAATTTGCTTTGAGGATCCAGTCTCCTTTTCCAAGCCTCTTTCCCACCTGTTACATAAACACAGATGGCTAGAGGAAAAGAAGTGAGCTTTTAGACAACAAAATAAAGAAAAAGCACACAGAGAAAAAACAGGCAGATGGAGGGAGACAGAGTTCAAAACTGAAAATAACAAAGAACACTTGTTCCGGCATTGAAGCTGAGGCGAGGAGAGATGGGCTCAGAGAAGCGGGAAACACAGGAGGAAGAAATGATCCACTCACTCTCTCGTAAAACTCTCCCTTGATGAGACTGGCAGCAATGCGGTCGACGGTCTCGCTGCTGTGGGTGATCTCCGACTGGCTCATGGCGAGGCGAGCGGCCTTAGCTGGCAGCCCTGCTTTCAGGTAGAGGTTTACGGCACCCTGGAAGTCTCCCTCGCTCTCCCTCACCTCGCCGGCCCTGTCTTCCTGACCCGTCTCCATCAGCCACCGGTAACGGTTTACACACAAGGTGTCGAGCTCTGGGTAGCCCTGCAGTTATTTTGCGTTTAGAGTTCAATCAAACAGTTATCCTGTCCACAGATAACTAACCAACAACACTGTCTTGTGGTTTGACAGCAGGTGTATATTGTAGTTTGGTAATCCAAATTCTCTGAGAGGTAATGAGACTCCTGCCCCTGCTGTGGGTTCTGTTTTCAGAAAATGAAGCTCATATGGACACTCGCTGTTCACCCACAAGCCTTTTCAGATTTGATAAAGTGAGTATTATAAAATAGTGTATGCAGGGAATAGATCTAAGCAAGACAAAGGCATAAATGGGCTAAATTATTTTGTTTTTAGAAATGCCATTTTAAGCAATTAAGAAGCCTGTGCTTGTCATATGAGAAGGCTGTCTGTTTACACATTTTGGGTTTTTCCCCTGTCTTTTCCGATTTAAACTTACTGTAGCTTTATATACTTTATTAAGCAATAAAGCAAATAATTTCCTTTCTTTTCTGTCTCTTGGGGAATGCATTAGATAGGGCATCAACCCTTAAAATCCCCCATAATATAAAATGTAATAAATATATAATAAATATATAAATATAATATGTGGAGCTACCCACTGTGCTGACCTTTCCCGAATAAAGAGGCAGTAAAAAACTAGCTTTTGGCTTTTATTCTGTAATATAAATATGATAAATAAATATTTAAAATGTGCTGAAATCAAAGTAATCAATATAAATATGCTACCTTGAGCTGATTTGCGACCACGTAAAATGACTTGATCAAATATTATCAGTAATTGCGTGTGATTCAATTCCCTTTTTTTTTACCTTGGCTTCAGCTACAGCAATGCAGTCATCCCACATGTGGAGCTCTTGGTACATCTCTATGGCTTCTTCGATGGCATTCTGCACAGCAAAAACAAAACAAAACAAACAAAAGCCAAACGTTGGACTTGATTCTCCAAAAATCTAGCATTAAGGATGCAGAGCTGGGTTTATTTATTCAGTTCATTTTGTTCAAGACTTTACCAATCTCAAGTGTTTGGTAAAAGACTCCAATGACTTGCCACTGCAGCCCTCACAGGGATTTGTTGGTTACCATCTTGTAAGGTAAACAATACTTTTAGCAGTGAAAGCATCTCTGTGTTGCTTGTCCTTCCCATTCTTACATGGGGAAGAAATTATAAATCTCTAGTTTGTGGCTGCTTGTTGCTCCTAAGCCTTATTTTACTGTGTTGAATCCCTCTTATAGCAGGTGACAGCATTTATGTGTGCTCTGCATTGTTCACTGTCATCACAAGTGAAACTGAGCTGTTTATGTTCAAGTTGGAGCTAATAAATTGTGAAGGGTTACTTTAACTGAAGGAGAGGAGACTTCAGAACACACTGAGTCTATACAAGTATCATCAGAGCTATGAAAGCAAGAAAACGTGTGTGTGTCTACAGGGACACAGTACTACCGACTACATTAACATTATATAGCAAGCTAGAAACAGTTAGTCTGTTAATATTTTGAGCTTTATATTAAAGTGGTCTATTTTTTGCTAATCTGTAGAATGAACATATTTGACTAAAAATGTCAGTTTACCTGCAGATAGAGTTCCTCATAATATGGAGCAATAGTTCCTGGATTTTCTTTAAGGTATTACTCCTCTGTTACTAATATGTTGTGCTTAACCACAAATATTAATACAAGATGTTACTGTGGTGCTGTTTACTTAAATTTCTGTGATGGTGCACATCAGGCTGTGCTGTAGACATGATGCAGTAATATAAATCAAGCATAAATACACATTTAAAAGCTTAATAGCTCTGTGAATTTTGGGGTGTTCTGTTTGTTGTAAAATCTGAAAAGGAATTCATTCTACATATTACATATTCAATCTTATTTCTAACGCTCATTTTTTTTGCAGCCCACCTGCTCTGTGTAGTGCATCTCAGCCAGTTTAAAATTCTTGTCCAGCATGGCCACGCGTGCTTGGACTTGATAAAATGATGCCCCATCTTCTCCCTAATAAAGAGACAAAGAGATTAAAACATACAAAAGCCAGGGGGCACTTTTGAGCTTTGCTGAGAGAAAAAGGAAGCTACAGCAAAACTTTTCAAGAATTGCAAAGCTGCATTTTTTTATAAGGACCACTCACAGAGATTCAGCTAAAACGAATTTCATTAATATCAACTCCAGCAGAGACTTGCTGTACAATGAATGCTGGATTTCCAGTTCCATCATAAGACACATTTTTAAGAGAAGCGTTGAATTATTCAGGTTTCGTTGCATAAAAATGTCAAATAGCGTATTGCATTTCATTGGAGAATACTAATAATTAGCCAATTAGCCAGAAATATTATTGCCACCCTTAAAGCTCTTTATCTGCTATATTTGTGATCAGTGCGTTGGGCCTTTGCTGAGATAAAACACACCGTTTCCTGTGAAACTTTGTCTACGATCTCGTTTGTTTGGCGCAGGAAGTGGAGGGTTGAGACATCACCCAGTGCAGCAAAACACCTACAAAATAAAAGGGAGAGAAAACCATAGAGGAACTAAGCAATTAAGCAGCAGATGGTGACAGAGAAAGTCAAACAGAAACAGAAATAAAGAGAAATATATTCAGTTTAGTGGAGGAAGAAGGCATTTCTGGTCAGTGAAAACGTGTTCACTTAATGAACTGAGATAAATTAAAGCTCTTTCTCTAATTAGCCTTTAGATTCAGTGTGAGAAGCTGAGAAATACACAGGCACATCTTAGCATTTGGCCACTTTATTACCAACTCTCTGTGAACAGTTGCATCAGATTAATGAACAAGTCATGAAAGAAAAAAAGTTTAAAAACTCCTACTGTCTGACTCTTTTTTTTCTGCTTCCCTCTCTCATTAACATCACTTCCCTCCCTCATTAACATTACCCACTCCAGACAAAACAGTTTCTTTCCCCGATTTCATGATTTATGCAATTCAAGACGATGCCTAACGAACAGCATATGCATTATTAATGACAGGGAATTCAAATTTGAAAGGTTTCTCAAAACAGAGAGAACTAAAGATGGAGAGAGAGGAATAAAATGATAGAAAATTAAAAACTGTCTTTGATGATAAATGAAGTTGGAGGGGGGGGGCTCTGGCAGAAACACAGCCATCGGCCGTGCGTGTGCAGAGGGTATACTTCTATTATGTTGTGGGGACATTTATCTGGTTATAAAATAATATTTCAAGGAACTATCTGATTATCTTTAAGGTACAAAAATCAAGCTGTATAAGCTGAATCTGTATATTTTAGATAAAAGAATTGGTCAGAGGAGTACAGGTTATAGTAAATGTCCAGGAAATGAATGTAAGTCAATGTAATGTCCTCTGAAGTGATGAAAAACAACTGCCCGGGTGTGCGCAAGTGTGTCCAAGAGTGTATTTCTTCATTCCAGGTGATGAAGGTGCCCTTGTTGCCTCTTTCCTCTTTCTTTCTCTCCAGCCCCAGAGATAAGTCTCACTTGCAATGACGACTGATACTGAATGTAATTATTCCGGAGACAAGAACATTACTTTGAAAGGGCTTTGTGTGTGGCTGTGTGTGCGTGCGCATTTGTGTCGTGCTGACCTTTCTGCGATGTGCAGCTGGCAAGCCTCTAGAGCCAGCTTGCTGAGTGTCTTCCACATGGCTTCAGTCTCTGGTGACATCTCCAGAGTCTCAAGGAAGGCTGTGGCTCTGGAAAATACACGCACATGCACAAGTAGAGCTGAGCCAGGTGGCGAGACAGAACATAAAGCAAGTATTCTGTGCTGCAGATACTGACCACAAATGGTGTGTAAAGATAAGGAGCGGCAGAAGAGCTGCAAATATCGAGGAAACTGTGTTACAGCAGCCACTCCCAAATTTAAGTCTGAATTGGAAAATCTTCTACAGTCTTTTCATCACTTTTAAATGTGCTTTAATTCAGTTTAGTCTAAGTTTTTATTTTGTTTTTTAGTCAGACTTGTTGGATACTGGACCGTAAGACAGATAAAGTAAAAAAAATAAATAAATTAGCCTAATTTGGCTGATGCAAATGTCCGAATGGAAAAAACAAGGAACTCCAAAGTAAGGATGAAGAGAAGGTTAGTGAACATGAAACAAAAACATTAAACTGATACAGGAAGATGGCATTATAGATACACACGAGGGGGACTGGTGATTAGACACAGGTGACCCAAAAAAAACGTCTTTTCATAAATCTGGATCAAGTTGGTTCCTGAATGTCCCAAATAAAGCCATAAAGAAGATGTTTTGTATTACTGTATGAAGTAAATCAATGAATAAAACCTATGCATGGTCCAGTGTTTCACTATAGCATGCTCTACAAAAACATAAAGCAAGTCACAATGGACCGTGAGATGTTCTGATCTAATAAAGTCTGCTGAGGAGATCAGTGGACATGTTAGAAAGATTATTACTGGTATGACCTGAAAAGATGCTGAACTTCTTCAATGTGACAGCTGCTAAAGAGGGAGCAGGGCTATCTTCTTAATCTAATTCAATCACATTCACCAACATTAGTAAAATAGAATTTAGAAGACTTATTTGACAGATTAGCGGATTAGAAAGATCATGATTTATGAGAATAATGAGAAGAATAACAAATAGCTCCCCAGAAGGCACAAAGCTGTAAAATTACTTTACAAAATAATTGCAATAACACAGTGATCTTTTAACTCAGATCATGAGTGGATGAAATAAAATGCCTGGTTTCCATATTCAGTGGTACTTGTCCCATTGTAAAGTATAATTTTTGCTTTACGTGATTCATAGCTTAAAAATAAAATCTGTACTTATCATATCTATTAGCTCACCCTATGTTCATCTAATGTCTGAAAAACAGAGGTTTAAGCTCCGCCCCCTTTAAGACAACCTTCTACTTATTGGCTACCCCGCACAAACAGAAAGCTATCTTCTCTCACTGATTTAATACAGAGACAAGTGTATATAAAATGTCAGGAAGAAAGGACTTAAAACAGTATGAAACCTAAACTTATTGGCTAATGGCGATTACTGGTACATTATGGCCCTGCTAATATGGACATTCACCACTATAACCGGAGATAACAGAGTATTTAAAAGAACCAAGAAGATTCCCATAAGACCACAGAGAGTGCAATTAAACTTTTCTGTCTCTTATTACCCAAAATTATGCCAACCTAAACTTCACAGCATTGTGCTGAAAAACCTGATAATGTAACCTTGACTGGAATAATCAAAATAAAACAATTGATTCCCTAAATTTATTTACATTATGCCTCTTCCAGAAGCTTTTCTACTGTAGGTGACTTTAGTGACATTGTCAGCAAAGGCCTGACGGTGCTCAGCGGAGGACCAAATGACCTCCTCCACACACAATTCCATGTCAAAACAATACTATATTCAGTTAATAGTTGTAAACTGTTTCTCAAAATATATGAGTGTCAAAAATATAGTCATGATTTTTCAATTCCTTATTGGGTAGTTTGAGCTTAAAAAAAATTTAATTCCAGACTTTGTATGACAATTTCTTCCTATGAAAGAAGAGCATTAAACATATAAGCAACCAAATTCCTCCTAAAGACTCCCAAAGTGCTAGAGGAAGGAGCTGAGTTGATGCTCCTCCTGAATAAGAGAGGTCAGTTATAATTATTTACTCCATCTGATGAGGTGGCTTCACACGAGCATCCTTTCGGAGGTGATCAAATCACAACACACTGAAGGGAAGGATTATATCTCCCAGCTGGCCTGGGAGTGCTGAGGAAATACTCGAGAAGAGCTGGAGGAAGCTGCTGGATAAAAGGACATCTGGCCTGTTCTGCTCACCCCGCTGTCACTGCGCCTCTGACCCAGAAAAGTGACGGGTGCAAGGAAGGACGGACGGATGTTCACGCTGCATCGTCATTTTGATAGGCTGTATGGTTTTATTTAGTGGGCTGTACTCACCTGTTATAATCTCCATCATCAACAGCCGTACCAAACTCAATGAGGCCTTCGTCGAGTGTGTATGTCACCATGTTGACGCCCTCTGTCACAATCACATCCGTCTTGCCATCGGCTCTTTTGAGATCCACAATGTCTCCCTGACAAAGAAAGGAGATACATATTATACGTAGGTATGAAACCTCCGCGCTGTGTTAATAAAGTGGAAAACGTGTTTTTCGTGCTACTGCATTTATTAGACAGTTTAAGCACAGTAAAGCACAACTTTTACTTTGATCTCTAACTCAAAATCTCTGTTTCGATTTTGTATTCCTCCTTTTCAAGTTTCACTACAAATTAGTAGTTAGTTGGTAAGTGTCTGCAGAGAAATACGACATCTTCCATGCAAACTATGGGGGAACGTGGCAATTTACTAATGACCAAAACAATCAGAAGGAGGATTTTGGTGAGTATTTCTTTTTGGCAGCTGTTTTGCAACATCCAGCAATCACATGGTTACCAGGCCACAGAAGCTACATGTCAAGAATCACCAGTCTTAAAAACACACACACACACACAAAAATGTTGGTAAATTTGCCCATAAAGCAATGCTTAAAAAGCTTGTTTCTCTCTGGTAATTATAGCTGCAGTATGCATGGACACAGGTTTACAACATCACAGCTTCATCAGTGGGTCAGTCCAGTCGACCACCATAATCAACTTCCACCCTCCAAATTCACATTATGGATGCTTTTAGCCAAGAAAAACAATGAGTACACTTAAATATACTTGCATAATTATAATGAAAGTTTTTGTTAAACCTTTATTTAACAAGATAAGAATGTCTTTCTTTTTGCCAAGCAGGTTTTTTTTCTAGAAACCAGAGTGCATAAAGAAAACTTTCACAAGCTCGTGGAGAACAGAAGTACACACAGATTGGCCTTGGAACAAACATGATGGGCGTATGTTTCCCAGTTTGGCTCTTCAGAAGTTTTCAAACCTAATTTTGAGCATTTACGCTTTTGTTTTTCACATATTATTAGATAAAGGCATCAAAATAACTTTCCACATATATGGCTGGATGTATCACCAAGATAGCTGCTGAGTAGCAAAGTATATCGGAAATATTCAATTTCAAAATTCAATTTATTTTAAGTCAGTTTTAGTTATATTGCACCCCTTCACAACTACAGTCATCTCAAGGCACTTTGGTACCCAATAAAATGGTGATTATTAATGAGGATTTCCACTAAACACTATGAAATCAAATATTTTTAAAGGAATTATGACCAGCTCATAACAGCAGCAATTCTTTGTCCATTACTACCCCCTGCTATTGTCTACAAAATAAAAATGTCTTGCACAAAGCTCAGTGCACTTTGCAAAAACATAAATCAGCCACACAAGAGGCTGCTGCGATGGTTTTTATTATTAATGAGAACAGCAGCAAGTGTTAACGCAAGCAACTTTCAAAACCCTGCGCACGCCAGGGGCGACTAACTGCCTCAGGACAGCGGCACAAAAAGCTGGTTCTCTGTTAAGGCTTTGCCAGCAACACAAAAAGGCTTGAGAACAGTAAAAATACAAAAACATGCAGCTTCAGTATAAACACTGTGGAGATATTAAAAATAAAAAGGTTTATCAAAACAAGCCAACCAGGGCAGATGCAGAGCCTCCAGTTAACGATGCCGACCATACTTAAATCACACTTACAAGGAAAACAAAAGCTCACCTTGACAGGGAACATGGTGACGGTCTCTGGGCTGCCGATGCTGTACCAGATGCAGAGGTTTCCCCGGTTTTGGGAGACCACCACATCGCTGCCAGGCACCCACTGGACGTAAGAGCAGAAACTCAGCAATGTGGTCTTCACGCCAGCCTGTATGTCGTACAGATGGAGCTGCAGAGGACAGAGAAAGATAGAAAGATATAGAAATTCCTATTTTCATCATCAGGAAATGGTTTCAAGTCCAGCAGTAAAGGCAAAGTCCAGCAAGTGTCACTGTACATAAGAATGGATTTCTCCAATTTCAGCTGTGACCATTAAATTTAAAGTTCGTAAATATAGAGTCCAGAGAGTTAATCTGGTTTATCTTCGCATAAAATAAAAAAAAATAGGTTCTATACAAAGGTAACAAAACCACTTTACAGTCCATCAAAGCTCATTTGTATCCACAATAATATTATATTTTTATTATATACTGTATAATTTAAATGTTTCATAGGAAGTTTATGCTGACAGTACTTTGCACCAGATTATCTTTTGCTATCTTTAAAATAGTCATTTCAAGAGTATTCAGAGCATCATCATCAGTGTGTGAATGGGTGAATGACTGAATGTAGTGTAAAGCGCTTTGGGGTCCTCAGGGACTAAGTAAAGCGCTATACAAATACAGGTCATTTAGCATTTTACCATCATGGATCACCACTTAAAGTCAGACTAAGTTGAATTTAATTTGATTTATTTTATTTGAATCATTGATTTATTTTTTTGCACCTGCATTTGTTGGTTTAGTTTACTTATAACCTCATTAGCTCAGGAATGTAAGTTCCAGGCCCACTGCACAGCAGACCCACACTCCTTCCACCTGTTTGTTGCCTTTGGCCATGTCTCCATACCTTATTTTATTTTATTTCTTGAACTTCTGTAGGTACACTGACTCTTGGTTGTGACATCCTCTTTATATCCAGTCTCTGGAATAAGCCAAGCCTTTATGTTTTCTTTGTTGTGGCAAAAATATGTAACTAGTACTTGGATTTTGGGGGTGCATCTTCTAGTGTTAGGTCCATAATTTGCTGGACCTTTCGGCACATTGGGTGTCAACCGTCCTAAAAATGTTTGTAAAAACTCCTTAAATTAAAGCTGAAAGTATGCACTTCAAACACATCTTAATAGTCTTGTTTAAAACCCACTGGTTTACACAACAGTTTTTGCTTCTTTTTATTCCATCCATCTGTGTTCTCTTCCACTTATTCTTGTCTAGGGCGGGAGGCAGGGTACACCCTGGACAGGTCGCCAATGTGCCACAGGGCTAACACATAGAGACAAACAACCATTTACACCTATGGGCAAATTAGAGTTACCAATTAATGTAACCCCACTAACTGCATGTCTTTGGACTGTGGGAGGAAGCCAGAGTACCCAGAAAGAACCCAAGCAAACATGGGGGGAACATGCCAACTACTGACAGCAAGACCCAAGCTTGATGGTGGATCTGAACTCAGGACTATCTACCATGCCACCATGCTTTTTAATTCTTTCTTTTGAAATATACTACCTAAAATATCATGCTGACCATCATGAGAAAATGTGATAGATTAGATTGCATTTTCCTTTTCATCTTCCTTTTAGACCACCCTTCTTCTAATTGGCTGCTACTGGAAACCAAATGTTTGAATAGCAGGTAGAAGGGACCCCCAGCTCTGTGTGCCTGCATTGAGAGCAGTCTAGCCTAAAGCCTATTTACTTGGCCCACTCCCTTCTTTCTTTGAAAATGTAACCATGTTTGACATTCCACATACACTTTATGGCTTTATTATTACTTACATCCTTTATAGTATAATTTGTTGCCGCTGTAACATCTCAGGATTAACATTTAAGGTTTTCGATATATGACAGCAGAACACTTAAAGTAAAGATTCTATAGGAAGCATTTTGCTAGCAACCTGTTCTTGTAGGTTGAGGTTTACATTAGCATAGTTAAACTCATTTGGCTTGAACAAAGTTGATTAACATCCAGCAGCTCCACGTGAAAACTCCCACTGCAATAATCTGTTCCACTGTGCACTTGATGAGAATGTAGATTCTATAAGCTACAGAGACTCCCGCAGCACTTAATGTGCATGTGTGAGTATGTCAGACCGCCCGCTGATGTAATCAGCTTCCTTAATGCCCTCCCCACACCCACCACCAGTAATTTTAATAATGCTTTGTCTATAGTCTCACCCGGGTGCTCAGCTTGCCAACTTTAAAATGCAATGAGGACAAGCAGCCTGTTGATAAGGTCATCTGAAAGCAAGGAGCAATTAAAGAAATATTTTATGACTCTTTACTGTTGAAAAAAAAAAATGGGAAAATGAAATTTCTCCCAGATTGTGGAGTATACGGAATTGCAGTTGGGAAACCACCATTAGTGCTGTAATAAAGGTAAAAGTTAATAACCACTGCAGATCAGATGAATTAACATTTACAGTAAACCTGGGCATAAAAAACGTTTCACTGAAAAAAATCTGCACACGAGCCACAAAGCTTTTCAGTGATTGCAGAGATTTTTTTCCTGGCACTAATTACCGTCAAACTTTTCTATTCTTCTACTTCTTCTTCAAGTCATTGATGGTCATAAATATTTTACAATCTCTTTCGCTAAAGTTCATTTTGCATATACTAAAAGGAAACTTGTACACTAGATTTGTAAAACTGAATTATGTGTCACAGCAAGTCGCACTGGAGGAAAAAGTTAGACTCCACAGAGGGATTCTCAATTACCTGAGTTCTCCTTGTCTTTGCCCCAAGGCTTAAACATCAAACTTTTTTTTTACCCCAAGGCAACAACTGACAGCAACTCGCTGCTGCTCTCATCCTCCACACAAGGCCTCTGTGAATCTCAGCAACCTCTTACATATAACCAGAGGAAAAGGAATACTGTTTTTTAAATGGGGTCTATGACAGCAAAATTAATGTATTCCCACTTATATGACATAAGACGTAACTAAAAGAAAAAAATTAGTTTTGTGCAAAAAAAAAAAAAAAAAGGCTTTTAAATAGGGACAGTTCAACGTCATGAAGAATTAACATTTAAAGGCCTAGTTTGCTTTTACTCCATCCAGATTATTATATACAGTACGAGATGTCTGCCTTCCCTGGAACATATCTGTACCAATTAGAGCTCAACTTGTGAATTTCTTAATACAATAATCTTTCCCAGACATTAAACATCATTATAAAAGCAGATTAAATGTTCACGCTACACCAGAAAGCACTTTCCAATTTTCCTCTAGTCTTATTGTTTTATTCTTTTGTTGATTAATCTTACTCCTTCGGGACTCAAAAAACAGCGGGACAAGTGGGAACCGTGTCATTTAAAGGGATCAAAAGCCAAAAAAAGAAAAGTTGGTAACCTCTGATTTAAACCCTATAGCTAAAATTTCATGCTTTTCATGGTTAATTTATGGCACCCCCTGGTGGCAAAGACAGTTTCACATTTATCTTGACTGTCAGTCAGAAAGGCTGGATGACCAAAATGGTTCAAAACAGAGCCACAGCGCCTGTTTTGGATGATGGACATGGCCATAACTAAAGAAATGCCCCTAGCATTGACAGCCTTTTCTACTTTCCTCATCACACTGTCTATCATTTGCCCCCTCGCTCTCTTTTTGCCTCTGGGTCTCTATCTCATTGTGCCGAGGTTTTATTCTTACCCGCAGCTTCTTGTCCCTGAACAGCAGTTTGCACCCGGTTTCATTGAGCTCCAGCCAGTCAATTTTGGAGTTGTGGCTGATGGTTCCCAGATTGTAGCCTCCGGCCAAGTCCACTGAGGGGAGAAATAAACCGACAGATTAACTGAGTCAGACTGCCAGTGTCTAGCTAACGCTGGCCTTTTATTCAAGATCACAAATCAGCTAGTTCTTTTATAACTTTCCATAATTCTATCAGGCAGAGCCTGAGCTGTTTCTCTGCTCTCAAAATGTACCTGCTTTGGGATCCAGCTGATATTAGTGTGCTGATGTGAGGCCTATACAGTCTTTTTAATTAAAATGGGGGTTATTGTCCACACTGAGCTAACTGACTTTATACTGCAGTTATTGTAGGTATATTACTTTAGGAGTTTAATATTATGGTAAGTAATCATATGGGCTGGCTGAGTTCCTATATGCTATGACTTGGTCAAATACTACCAGTTTTCACTGAGTTGTATTTGGAACAAAAAGGTGGAATTATCCTCTTTGAGGCACAGGTACCTGTGTATGGGCCTCAGTAAAGTGAAGTTCAGTTACACAATGATTTCATTTAAGCTTGTTTGCTTTCCTCTTGTGAAGCGTCTCTGCAACCTGTTGTTACCCGTAACACCCTCCTCTGCGTAGCTCTGGGGAGACATTTACTTTTGCGCATAATATATGTACAATATGACTGAAAATGTCAAAAGCAACAATCTAGATCCAATTAACAAGTATGACTTTAATGTCTTATTTATAAATGCTATTAATATATGTTATATGCTCCCCTCAATGACCAGAGGCAGACTTTCATTATGAAGAACATGGCCTTATAACTTCATTTTTAGTCAGCCCATCATACACCATGCTGTCTAGTAGGCCTCTATAATATATTCACCCGCTGCTTAGAATAGTCCCTGAAAAATCGACTGTTTAGTCCCGTTTACATAATATTAGCCTAAAACACTTTTATAAGCACATTTATAAGATAAAACTTTATTGAGGATGTTTTATGTTTTCAGTACAAACCACAAGCCTTCAAGGTGTGGGCCAAAGACAAATATTGATTATTTCATGGGAAAATGTAATTCATTTATGAGAACATGAATTACCTTTATGTTTGACTATTACAACTAAGGGTGTACTCACAATATGCAATCTGTACCATGCTGAGCACATCTGACACCCAAAGTTTCTTTAACTGCAACCTGGCCACTGAAAGACTCAAGCACAGTATTCCAATACTTCCTCAACGACAGCCTCCATTAAAATCTCTGTGGTAAATAATTAATAAATATAAAGGGAATGTGAGAGAACAGCCTGCCATAGCTCACAAAAATGGTCCAATTAAGCCACAAACACATGAAGCCGTGTGTGCTTTTGAAAGAGACAGACAGTGAGCACAAGAGGGAGGAGCTAACATGCTGAGACTAACTGGGGTGTGTTCAGTCACTGAGCGCAGCGTGAGCTCAGGTCATCGGGGGAGTGGGGAGGGACTATGCCTACTGCGAAAGCACCCTGAGTGTTAAATCCTTTTCTGAACCTGGACAGTCACATTTTGAATAGACACAATTACAGTCTCACTTTCTCTCTCTCTCTCTCTCACACACACAGGTTTTTTTCTTACCAATAGCAATAGTCTTTATGTCAATCAGATAAGCGAGCTTCTTGTTGTCTTCAACTCCTTTCTGCTTCCTCTCATTTAGTCGGACACTAGACACACACACACACACACACACACACACACACACACACACACACACACACACACACACACTTGGTTTAAATGACATGACTGCATTCAGCGAGATATAGTTTTATCAAGTAATAACCCAGCATTAGTGCAGCGTAACTGGCTTCAGCTGCTCTTCATTATGTTAAATCCCAGGATGAACCTGGTCATGAATTTGTCATGCTGCAGTGTCCAGCCGGAGGCGAGCAGCAGCCAGAGTATCCGACAGCCATCAGTCACAGAAAGGCTGACAGCGCTGACACTTCTGACAGCTCTGAATACATTAACATAGATGTGTGCTGACTAGTTGGTTTAGCCTCACTGACTCCTGCGGACTCCTTACTGTAATGATGCAGAGGATTTCTCCAAAACTCAATACCGCCATCTAATGGTCATGGCTGAAAGCACTTATGAGAAAGCATCAGGGTTAATGTACCTTATGTATATAAATTTGTCATTTTTAGATTTGTTCAAGACAGGGAAAAAATTGTATTTCTCTTTAGTTTTTCAGTATATTACAAATGCTGTCTTCAAAAAGATAATGCATGTTTGAATAACCCAAAATATTCCTGTTTGGAGGTGAGATATTGATTTCATTGCCAATATGCAAAACTATCATTCATTGCAGGTTCAGGCTATTACTAAGATGCTATTTTTGGACAATTTTGTAAATGGATGATGAAAGATGTGCTCATGACACTGCTGCTGAATCGTTTTTGTTGCAGGGCACGGTGACATAAATGTATGTAATTGCCTGAAATCTCTCCTAGTGTGACTTTTAATCAGAATTATACAGTTGCAACCCCCATCAGCAGATCACTAATACTGCATGCGTGGGACTGTTTCACATCTGTTCCTTAGAACCAAACAAACCGGTTGAGATGCTCGAGTGTTACTCAACATACTGCTTCTGCATAATTATGAGGAACGGAGCCAACCTGATGAGGTGGGGGTTCATAAATTCCGTGCGGACTGATCCCAGAATCTCGTTGCTGCTGTACTCCACCAAGCTCAACTCCCCGGCATTAAATATCATGCACACCTGAAAACAGAAACAAGAAAAGGGCTGTGAATACAGCAGAGTGAAGAATGTAGTTTTATGGACAACATGACAGGACCTGATATATAACCTCCTTCGCCGAGGTAATTATATTTACTAAACACTAGGCCTTTGTGCTCCTTGGCAAGCCTATAAATAGTGATTTGGGGTTTTTTTTAATAAGAAAACAAAAATATTCTGCACAGTGTCTAAATGGTTAGTGTGTACTCACTGTTTCATTTTCAAAGAAGAACTTTTCATTTCCCCCAGAGCCAGTCCAAGGCACCTGGGAGAGGACAGAGAAAGCAGAATTAACTTTAATACAAATATTACAACAATACTGCGAACATAACACAATTACACAGTGTGAAGAGCACATTTACCGTGAGAATGTGACATTAATGTTTGTGAACCACACACTCTTATTGCACCATAATGATGTGATTAACTGATTACTCATGTTTAGTTGTTAAGTATATGTGACAGAGAACAAAAATTGACAGTTTATGACCAAAAAAATGTAACAGCATGTCAGCTTGCATATTCTCTAGGATGGGGTTGCACGCCTATAAATGTTGGGTCTCTCTAGCCCATTGAACTAAAAGACCTTTTATTAAATGCAGAGACCTAACTTCAAAGCCTTCACCTGAATTTTTGGTCACAATGTTTCCCTTCTCCTATATTATTCCCTTCCAAAAGTACCACTCCTGTTACTTCTTTGTTTTATGGTATATTCTTTTATGGTATAATACTTGAGGGTCCAACCTCGCTTAATTTATTTGTCAGGAGATCTCCCAGCAGGAGAGTATCTGATGTGTGAGCCATCAGGTAGCGATCTTTCCCCATGATCTTCACTTCTTCTATCTCATAACCGTAATAGGACTTCAGGACAACCCGAGTTCCTGTGGAGAGGTTCTTTACTATCACCTAGAATTAAAAGAAACAAAACAAAACATATTCCATCTTTACTTACGGTTTTGAAATCCAGTAACAATCGATTCACACATGGATATTTGATACTTTCAACCTGTTAATCCTGTTAAAACGACAGTCAGTTCAGTGTGGTGGTCGTTCCAAGCAGCAAAGTTAATCGCAAGAGACTCCTTCTTGTGTGTGTTCATAATGTGTGTATTTATTGTATAGTTTTAATTACTACTTTGCTTCTGCAAATTAGTGTGGCCTACAAGTAATGTGGTATGCAGCACAGACTCATGCTTATTCCTATAAAAATAAAAATATTAAATTAAAAACATGGCTTTTTTTTAAAGATATTTTCTTAGAATTAGCAATTAGTGTTGTTTTTCCCTATTTTCTAAGGGTAACATTATAAACAACAACAAATGATCTATGGGAAATAATAAAAAAAAGGCAGATATATTCATGTTTGATGGCTTAAAAATAATGAAAAACAAACAAGATGTGTATTTCCAGCATGGCTTTTTTTCCAGACTACTGTAAACATAATTTTCTGCTACATTTAATTTGTCAATTAAGAAGAAAATCAGATAAACAAAAAGGCTGGATGATTGTTTTCGGAGCTCATCTCTTTCTTAATCATACAGGGCTGCTTGTTGCACCTGAATTCATTAAGTCTGCATTACTGCTCTCACAAAATCAACGGGGCTGTTTTCACATCGTCTGTTAATTAGCAGAAGAAGGAGAGCAAAGAGACGTCTGAAATTGCCTATTTGGTTGTCTGTTTGTCTAATTTAGTGAAATTACAAACACTGTGGTTCAGCACTGATGATTTTCTTGTTGCCTGGCTGTTCCTACCTGGCTCAGGCCAACGTAGGTCACCTCATACTTGTTCTTGTAGATGGTTCTTCGCAGGCAGCAGTCAAACAGCTCCACTCCCCCGCACAGTGTTCCCTGTTGAGACACAATCAACAATTAAACACCTAAAAAACGCAATTTACATTTTCTAATCTGTTTTTTTGGTCATTTTCAGATGGTAGCAGCACAGAAATTAATAGTTATTGTAGAACATACATGCTTTCAGAGTCATAATAAACTGTTGGAGTCAAGAATTGGTGAAAAAAATGGAGACCAAAAGGCATCTTAACACAATGTTGAACTTAAAGTCACACTGCAGGTTAAAATAACTTTTTTTTTAACTTTTATTTAAGCAGACAGTCACAGAATGTGTTAGATCAAGTATTTACAGCGCAGAGGCGTGATCCGTCTTTCTTCCAGGCCAAGCTGGTGATTGTGTAGAGGTTGGAAATTTCTTTAGGTTTGGCTTCATCCCACATTCCTCTCCTCGGAGCCCAATTAAACACCCGCAACCTGGACAAACATCACAAAGGAAAAACAAACTTAGCAGAAACATCATGATAAACTTTCACTTTAACTGTAAAGCTGCCACACACCGACCGGTCAAAGCTGCCAAACACCACAGATTCCCCACTGGGGCTGGCAACAGCCACGGTGAACTCCTTCTCTGTTCGGTCGCGGCTGTAGTCGAAGGTCTGCAGGATGTGTCCCTCTCTGCTGTAGGCCACCACCTTCTTGTCACAGCCCCCCACCATGATGCTGTTTGCACCCCAGGCTAGAGCGTAGGGTGGGCACGAGTGTGTCAGAAGCTTACCCTGTGGCAAGTAAACAAATGTGTGAGAAGATATGTGTTGAATGGTGTAACTTTTAAAATAGGAATAAAAAATGCGTGAAGGCAAACAATCTGTAGCTGTGTTCACTCATGCACTAAAGACCTGAACTTTTCCAGACATGCTGGAGGTGCAGTCACATTAAAAATTAAATCTTTTCTAACCCTCCGGCTCATTAATACACACTCTGTGTGACGTCTGATTGCATCAATACGAGAACAGTGCAGGTAATAGTCTGGTAAATTTAAAGCATGTAAGTGGTCATCCTGTTTCCTGCCTCCTGTGTGCTGTATGTAGGCAATACTTCATCTAGACTGAACGTGCCATGGTTCTTGTTATATCTGTGTCTGTCAGCAGGTTTATTCTTTTAAGTCTTTCTGGTACTTTCTCTGTTTGTTTTTTTCTTTTAGTTACTTCCTATTTTACTTAGTTTTAGTTTTTTTCTTTCTTCTTTTGCTTCTTTCCCTCCTTCATCATCAGGAGTCTCTTATTTGTGCCTCCTCTTCTTCTACTTCCACTAGTCGGTGACCTGAAATTCAGTCTGATGTTTACCATGCTGCAAAATCTCTCAATTCCCAAAATGCATCTAGAGAAGAGAGGATAACAGAGGAGGCTTGTTGGAATTGCTGGAGGATACACAGGTGTATCCTTCAGGGAAGTGTTTTCATCTTAAGTGTATAAAAGAGGTGTGACACACAGCTGGAATATACAGACCAAGATCATTTAAATGCTTGTTGCACGCATCTCTGATGGGACTAAGACGTGAGCAGAGGCGTTGATGATGTGCAATTTGGGAAATGAGAAAGGGGAATTATTTGCCCCACGCTCATTAGTTCACGTGTTTGACTGTTTCCACTTGTGCCTAGGGTTGATGCGTGTGCATAGATTATCCTGTATTTCTCCTTTTCTTGGGTGTTTCCCAGTTTGCCTCATTATGCTCTGTGTTTTTTCTGTTTCATTCACTTTAAGACTTGATGTTCTTGGTTTTTGTTTTCTGTTTTTTTTTTATCACTCCTTAAAGGCCTGTTTTTTAATTCATTCTGTGTGACTCCTGCTCCTCATGACAAAGCAGAATTTTTCCTGTAGTGAGAATGCGTCTGAAAATGATCATTTCCATCAGTGAAAAGAACAACTTTGTACAATGTCTTAACCTGATTTCCCAACATTTTCTGGATTTCATGTGTGAAAAAACAGCTCCTGTAGGTGAATCGTACCTGTGATTCCCCTGAGCCTTCATCATCAAAGAAGTACCGCACAACTGTCCCATCAGCATGACCCGATATGATCCCTTTACCAGAGACACTGACACAGAGCAGAGATCTTAAAAATGACACGCAGTGCCCGCAGAACAAATGCAGCAAAGCAGACAATTATTTCACAAGCTATACACATGGGAAATAGCTCATAACTTTAATAAGGTCAGCCCACACTTCACGCTGGGACCCTTGTACAACTTTTTGGTAAAAAGAAAAAAAATCTTTTTGGTTTTGATTTTATGGTATTTATACAAAGAAATCCTAATCATAAAAGCAGTTTCTGCACAGTAGTTCCTATTTTCAAGTTTATCAGCCCATCTTCAGACTTAATACATATATATGTATATATGTGTGTGTGTGTGTATGTGTGTGTAAAGATATTTTAAGCACTCACTTTGATGCCAGTGAGACAACCCAGGATTCTGTGGCATAGATGGTTGAAGATTTGTTTGTCTGAGTGTTGGCAAGCCGAATCTGTAAAAAAACATCAGAGAACTTATTCATTAACATCAATACATTTCCTTAAAATATCCAAGTACACTGCGGCTGGATTTAGAGAGCAATACAAAGACTTAACATCCCAGCTGGAAAAGGCTGTGAAAATATTTCACATTTACTCCATAAAGATAAAGTAATACCGATTTTTCCCCAAGAGGTTTTAATACATCTAAATTATGTTCTATAAATTCACTGATGCATATATTTCTTTTTACTAACATCTTTGTATTTGTATGTGTGGGTACATTTCTAAATGAATTATTTATGATTCTGACAGTTTTTGAACTCTACAGAAAAAAGCTTTGACAAAGAAATCAGACCATGTGGAACTAAAATGTCTAAAAAAATCTAAAGGATACAACTGTTATTCTACTACACCCATATATAATTCCTGATACTTTAACTTAATATTAAAATAAACATATGAAATATCCAAGACATACCTTGCCTTCAACTAATCCGTAGACAATAGCATTCTCTGCAGGCCAAAGAAGGCATGTCACAGCACTCTGCAATAAAGATAACACAACCATGTTGTTGCAGGTGATGACACAAAGTTGAAAGACAGCTGAAAAATGTAATGTCATGTTTGTAAGGAAAACAAAATTTATCACCCAATTAAAAACTAATACCAGAATAGATTCATCAACAGCTAAGCCCTGCAAAGTGTATTCACTTTGAACTCTACAAAAAAAAGCTTTGACAACTGAATCAGACCACGTGGAACTAAAATGTCACAAAAGTTTAAAGAACGCAACTATTAGTCTACTACAATTATACACATATGTAGAAAACAGAACATATCTGATCTTTTTTTTAAATTTTATATGTCTAAATGATTTATAATAATATATTTCAGTCCTCATTTGTTATCCATGTCTTTGTTTTATGTAGTAGTAGATCGTAGTAGGTGCTCATATTAAACATGTTCAAAGTTTGAAAAAATAAAATGACCACAGTGTGTGTGCAAATAATCCCTGTGAGCCAAAAACTCAGGCTTTAGATTACTATTAACTCTCAGATTCAACAGCACAGAGACTCCATCGACATGCCCTTCAAACCTTTTGTTTGCATGCAGCAGCCAATTAAACACAGCTGGCATAAAGAGAGGAACTAAAACTACTTGCTTCAGATGTGAGATTATCTGAGACAGGTGGACTAAATGATGATTAGTGTGAACTTTAAACTAAGCAAAGCTACACTGTGCAAAAGTATAAAACCATATGCTGAAAATGAGTTTAATAGATTCCTTTTATGGAAAGAAAAGTTTCAAGTTTTGACAAAAAGTTTTGACAAAAAGCATAGTCACTGCCACTTTTAGCGTGCTCCTCAAGGCAATAACAATGCATTAAATCACGTTTTCTTACCGTCTGAACAAATTTATTGCAGATGACTTTCTTGTCCCCCCTAGGAGAGACGAGAAAACTGATTAAAACTTCTGCTTCGAATTGTACCAAAATATAAACTAATGAGAAAAATGGAACTAAGCAGAGGTAATTACCAGTCCTCTCCGATTCTGTAGACAAAGATGATATTGTCGGATTGGCCGATGGCAATTTTCGTGGAATCTGGTGAGAAGGCCATGTCATTTACAACATAGCTCTGCTTTCCATACTGAGAAAATAATACATATGAGTAATTATTATTATAGAAAAGCACTCCAACATAATAACACACCAACAAACCCACAATGCTCCTGACCTATAGAAATCATCATGGGGGCCCCGCATGGTAAAACTGTAGGACCTGCTTTGGCAAACACACAGGGAGGCCCCACAGTGCAGGGCCCAGATGTGCCCTACATTTCAGCCCACAGTGAGCTACCAACAGTTTGGGTTTGCCCATAGTGGCCTCACATGGGCCCCAAGAGGATATGTTTGCTGGATAGATACCCAGTTGAGTTCAAAATAAATGGGTGTTGTCACAATGGCTACACCCATCTTTTATATACAGTCTGTGATTCCAGCGACACATTTGGTTAATGGCAAGTAATTCATCATAATTTCTTTACATTATATACAGCACCTCCTTTCATACACACATGCAGCTCAAAGGACAACGGGATTTGTCTCACCTTGGCGTCCACAGGTTTTGTAGAAAACTTGTCCCTGCTCTCTCCATGCTCATCATACAGCAACACCACCCTGTCCACAGTGCAAACAGCGAACTTGATGTTGTTTGGTGCCCATGCCATGCAGGTAACTTTGGCAGCAAACTCCTGTCAAAGCAGGTAAACAAATCAGTCCTAAAGCACTTGTTTTATAGACTTGCTCTTATATGATGTCCTTCGAATGATTGTGTATCTGTTACACGTGTCTTTATGCTTCTACTCTAAATGAAAATCAGTGTTTCTCTCTGTTTTATCTTGTGTTTGGCCCTGATTTCTGTTTTTCTATAAAATCATGTTTTAACTGTCTGACTAACTGTTGTCTATTTTGGCCAGTAGAGATACTCTTCCTTATGAGCGACAGTTAGATGTTAAATTTGATCAGACACGATAGATTTAGGTGTTTTAAAATCCAGTTTAGCACGTGCAGACTTTTGGCCATGTATTAATCATAAGGACGCCGCGTTTATGTGCTAGCAAGCCTGGCTAGTTAAGTGCAAAAATCCGCTTTCAATAACAGTTCAGCGTGGGTCAGTAAAATCAAATTCATGCAAAAAATAAATAAATATATCACAAAACTGGTGCGCAGTTTCAGCTTTCTAGTATAAACATTATTATCTGGCTTCCAGAACCAGTTATTGGTAGCTAACTCTCGCTGGCTTCCTAGCACCAGTAACCATTAGCTAACTCGTCAACTTACCCGGGAGGTTAAAAGTGTCTTGAGATACTTCAGTTGCATTCTGAGGGAAGCTAGTACACAGAATGGTATTATTATTGCTGGAATATTCCTCAGATTTTGGTCATTTTGCTAGCGAGCCAGGGCTAGCGCAGAGGAGGTTGGAAGTAAACTAACTGATCTCCTTAGTTACCGCTGGGGCGGGACTTGCGGTGCGTTCAAAACAATAGGGAATGTGAATGTTCTCGGACAGTTTGTCAGCTCTCGCGCTTTTGTTTCTGCAAAAGGATGCCATTAAATACTTAAAACAATTTTAACCCGGTAGAGTCATTCCAGGTTACGCCACAGGCCGTGAACAGAACTGCTTCGATTATGTGATTTCTATCCGTTTATTCTGTTTACTCTCTAAAGATGCTACGATTTCCGTCATTATATATCAGCCGTCAAATGACAGAATTCCCGGAGCTAAACCATGTCCACGTTTAGTAAGGGAACAGTTCAGTTTAGTTGTGATATTTAAATAGTCACATTTTAGGTTAAGATTAAACAGTTTTGAGGAATTTTCCCCCAAAAAAGAAAAGAAAAAAATATGGAGATGCCGGGGATTGAACCCGGGGCCTCATACATGCAAAGCATGCGCTCTACCACTGAGCTACATCCCCTTCCGTAAAGAAGCCACGAATGTAGTATATTTATTCGCTTACATCTGCACTATACCCACACTTGCTAACTGTTTCTTCACTATATCATACTTGTTTAAAAAAATCACTTCAATTCCTCATATATTATGTACATTGCTTAAACTTTCTTCATGTATACCAAACCGTTGAATAAAAATATTAAAGTTAAATAAATGTAAATTTATGAATAAGTCTGGATTGTAGCCCCCACAAACTCAGCCTGCCAGATTACGCACTTGTGAAATTTTCTGTTAACATCACTTTAGATTTATCTTCTACTTTTCATAATCTCTATATATTATTAGCCATTTAAATGGTGAATACACACATTTTACGTCAATATCAAAATTATAAGAGTTGTAAGAACGTTTTTTCCTGGGTAGAGAACAAAATGTTAAATTGCCGCTGCGGATACGCCCCTCTAGCGTGGTGACGTGGAGGTCACGTGGAGGTGTTAATTTTCCAAAGTGTACCAAGGTGTACCGGAAATCAGCGAAACCCTCACGTGTATGACGAGATGTTGCCAATTTTATTTGTCGCACAAAATCATAGACAAACACATGTAAATGTTTACTAAAATTTAGGATGCATATTGGCTCTAAAACAAAGTAACTCTAAATTATTGATTCATGTAAACAATTTACTTATTTTCATGACAATATGCATTTTGTTGACTTCTAAAGATAAGAATTTATATACTCTGAATACTTGGCATTGGAACCAACTATTGAAATTATTAAGTTAAAGTATAAAAACTTTTCAAACACCTTCCTCTTATCCCATACTTCTCCAGATTCCACAGTAATTGTGTCAATTTTGTATTGAGGCAAAAACCTTTCATTAGGTTAATAGAAACACTAACACTTATATTGTAAGGTAAATACCGTACAATAATAGCGCCTACATTTTCCTAAATCGTGTTCTTTTTAAGGCATAGAGATATATTTTTTTTCATTAATATTTTTGTAACATTTTTTAAAGTTGAAAGTCCTCTGGTGTTTGGGCGATCAGATCCCAGCAAACTAAACAGGGCACGAATGAATGTTGGACAATGTGGGTATGTCAGTAATGATAAGTGTTAGTGTAATTTATGGGGTTTATTTATTTAAATTATTATTTAATAAATCTAACTTGGGAAAAATATTGCAAACAGCCTAGTCTCAAATTCTACTTTATTTTAATGTATCTCCAAAAGTTGATTCTGTTCATCTGGACGTAGCGTTTTGTGGGAGAAACGTTTCGTCACTCATGCAAGTGACTTCTTCAGTCTCAGCTGACTGCAGGTTTCCCCAATCTTATAAACAGTAAATTTGCATAATGACTGAAACCAGCCCACTGAAGGAACAGTGGGCTGGGAGGTCAGTTCCTTAATCATAATTATGCAAATTCTCATGACCGTTGATCAACAACCACTGACCAAAACCCACTGATCAAAGACCACAGATCAATGGCCATGAGTACCATTCACAGAGAGCTGGGGAATGGCTGCAATCACAGCATTGTAAGATGGCGAAAGATGTACCCTTAGGCCCCCTCCTCGATTCAGAGATGGTCTTTCCCTTTTCACGTAAATGGCCTCCTTCACTCCGCGCTCAAACCAGCGTTCCTCTCTGTCCAGGATGTGTACATCCTCATCATTGAAAGAGTGTCCACTGGCCTGTAGGTGTAAATAGACTGCAGAGTCCTGGCCTGACGAGGTAGCTCTTCTGTGTTGTGCCGTCCGCTTCGCCAGAGGTTGTTTGGTTTCCCCGATGTATAAATCCTGGCAATCCTCCTGGCACTTAACAGCGTACACTATGTTACTCTGTTTGTGTCGGGGGACCCGATCCTTGGGGTGGACCAATTTTTGGCGCAGCGTGTTTCGGGGTTTAAAAGCCACAGAGACCTGGTGTTTAGAAAAAATGCGTCTCAACTGCTCTGATACTCCTGACACATATGGGATCACTACAGGTTTTTGCTTGGGCAGCGGTTGTCCTTCTCTCCTGGATTAGCTGGAGCTTTCTTTAGGTGCCTTTCCCGCTTTGACAGAAGTCCAGCTGGGATAACTTAAGGTTATGTATATAACCCCGGTTCTCTGAGTAGCATGAGTGAGTGTCTCACTATGGGGAACGCCTCCTGCGTGACCTCATCAGAAGCTCAAATACCATTACGCCAGCCCTTACAGGCTGGCTAGGTGACGCCCATGTCAGGAGGGGCCAGTGCCTCCCTATATAATAGGCTGACATAGCGTCAGACGTCATTCAAAACAAGCCCACCTCTTCCTCGCTTCCATAGCAAGGAGGGCGGTCTGGTGAGACACTCACTCATGCTACTCAGAGAACCGGGGTTATATACATAACCTTAAGTTCTCTTTCATAGCATTCGTTTCGTGTCTCACTATGGGAGAAATACTGACTCCCGGATTGCCAGACATGCCTGTTAAGAAGACAACTGTCCCCAACAGCACTTCACAGGGGAGAGGCCCCCACCCGGGAAGAACCTGCACTGAGGACTGAATGTGCTAGGTTAGGTGCTGTCACATCTAACCTGTAAAACCTAGCAAATGTATGAGGTGAGGTCCAGCATGCAGCTGCACACACCTCCTGAATAGAAACTCCCCTAAAGAGAGCCCATGAGGTTGCCAGACCTCTAGTGGAATGCGCACGTAAGCCAGCAGGGGGCTGAAGGCCCCTGCTAGTATAGGCCAGGGCAATTGCTCCCACTATCCAATGGGAGAGGCGCTGTTTAGACACAGGCTTTCCCATATGTGGCTTAGCCCAGGACACGAACAGCTGGTCACTTTGTCTGACACTCTGGGTACGGTCCATGTAAATGCGTAGAGCACGGACTGGACACAAGGTATGCAGTCGCTGTTGCTCCTCTGAGGAGAAAGGCGGTGGGCAAAAGGCCGGCAGTTCTATAGGGGAACATGTGCCGACAACCTTCGGGACAAAGGCAGGGTTGAGCCGCATACTGACCCTCGTATTATCCGAGGAGAACCGAATGCATGACTGATGCACTGAGAGAGCGTGGATCTCTCCCACACGTTTAGCAGAAGCTAAAGCAATTAATAGAGCTGTCTTCAAGGACAGAAATTTTAACTCAACCTGTTCCAGGGGTTCAAATGGGCAACAGGAGAGGGCAGCCAATACTGTGGGAAGGTCCCACGACGGAGCCAACGGCCTAGACGTAGGCAATCTACGCCGTGCACCCTTCATGAAACGGCATATTAAGGGATGCTGGCCAACAGTCTTTCCCTCAAAACCAATATGGCAGGCTGAAATTGCTGCCAAATACACCTTGATGGTGGAGAAGGCTTTACCCTTATCAATCAGGGCCTGAAGAAATGACAGAATCACAGCCACAGAGCACTGAAAAGGGATGGCCTGTGATTCTGCGCACCAGCTTTCAAACACACGCCACTTGTGCTCATATAGCGTCCTAGTAGACGATGCTCTAGAACACTGAATAGTGTCGATAACACTATGAGGGAGCCCCACCGTGTTCAGGTTAAACCATTCACGGGCCAAGCCCATAGAGCTAGCCTCTCTGGGTGGGGGTGGAATATTTCCCCCTGTGCCTGAGACAGGAGGTCTCTGCGTAGTGGTAACGGCCAAGGTGGGCCGCACAGCTGCTGAAAAATCTCCGCCAGCCAGTGCTTCCCTGGCCAGTGCGGGGCTATCAGGATCATATAGTGACTTCCCTCCCTCACTCTGGCCAGAGTTGGAGAAATGAGGGCCACTGGGGGAAAAGCATAGAGGAGGGTTCTCGGCCACTCGTGAGCTAGAGCATCCACCCCGAGTGGAGCTCTCTGATCGCGCAGTGAGTAAAACAGGGGACACTGAGCATTCTCCCTGGATGCATAAACGTCCACGGTCGCCTGACCGAATCGCAGCCAGATCTGCTTCACCACCTCTGGGTGAAGCTTCCAGTCCCCATACAGCGGGTTGCCCCTGGAGAGAAGATCTGCTCCAAAGTTCAAGATCCCCGGCACGTGAGTCGCTCTCAGTGAGAGCAGGTGGACACTGCTCCAGATTATCAGTCTGTGTGCCAGTGTGTGTAACTTGGGGGACCCCAGACCCCCCTGTCTGTTGATGTAGGCCACAACGGTGGAATTGTCCGACCTCACTAAAACATGATGACCTCTCAGCCAAGGGAGAAAGTGTTTTAGCGACAGGTGAACCGCCAGCAGTTCCAGACAGTTTATGTGGGTGGAGCGCATGTGAGGGCCCCATTCCCCATTCACTGTTCTGCCCTCGTGGGTGGCCCCCCAGCCCGAAAGAGAGGCATCTGTGGAAATCACTTTCCTGGCTGAAACTGCCCCCAAGGCAACACCCTGAGACAAGAAACCTGGCCTCTTCCACTCGCGGAGAGCGAGTGAACAGTCTGCAGAGACTCTCACGCGACGGTGGCCGTCTCGGTGAGGGTCCAGTCCCCGCGAGCCCACCCAGCGCTGAAAGCCTCTCATGTGCAGGCGTCCCAGTGTTATCGCCACTAGAGAAGAGGCCATCAGACCGAGCAGCCTCTGGCACTGTTTGAGGGTCACTGTGTTGCCTCTGCGAAACAGTGCTAGGGATGACTGTATGGCCGCTGTTCTCTCCGGGGACAGAAAAGCCCTCACCCGGAAGGAGTCTAGGCTGAGCCCTATGAAAGTAATACATTGAGTTGGCGTCAATGTGCTCTTTTCCACGTTTATCTGGAAACCCAAACTCTCCAGATGGTGTATGAGAGCATTTGTGTGACAAGTCGCTCCCTGGCGGGTTGGGGCTGCCACCAGCCAATCGTCGATGTATGTGGCCACCCGAATGCCCTTTTTCCTGAGCGGGGCCACTGCTGCCTCGGTGCATTTCACAAACACCCTTGGGCTCAGTGAGAGACCAAAAGGCAGGACTACAAACTCGTATGCTATCCCCTGGAAAGCAAATCTCAGATACTTTCGGTGTGGGGGATATATGGGGATGTGGAAATAAGCATCCCTCAGGTCGATTGATGTGAACCAGTCGCCCGCTCGTACAAACCGTAGCAGCGAGGCATGCGTCAACATCCTGAACTTGTATGTCCTTAAATGCCGGTTCAGGGCACGGAGATCCAGAATGGCTCTCATACCCCTCCCCCCTTTCTTTGGCACAAGGAAATACCTTGAATAAAATCCGCTGTGCATTTCCTCGGGAGGGACAACTCTTATAGCTCCTTTGTCTCTCAAGGTGGAAATTTCCTCCAGGAGAAAACTGGCAGACTCGCCCAGAGCACGAGAGTAAACGATTTCTTTGAAATGTGGTGGAGCGACACTGAATTGCAGCCTGTAGCCCTTTTCCAATGTCCTCAGCACCCATGCTGACTGAGTGCAGGTGGCCCAGCTCTTCATGTGGAGAGACAGAGCGCTCACTGGCCACTCCACCGAATATGGCGTTTTGGCGCCCCTTTGTGGTCGCAGCGCGAAACATACGTGTCCCGTCACCTCTGTCACAGGTGAGCGAGGTGACGGGCTCATCTGCATCATCACAGCCGTGGAAACGCGAGTCTCCACGGGCTGCGTTATGGCAGACGGTGCTCTGTTTTTCAGCATGTTTGATTTTTTCATGTGTTTTGCAACACTCGACAGCGCCCTCGGCAAACTGCCTGGATGCGCGTGTCGGGGCTTTTTTAATACAGAATGCATGAGAGAAGTGCTTGTGAAACAACACTGCGAACTTTGGCTCTCTTTCCCTCCGGTGGGTCCGGTGACAGGAACGCCGGCCCGAGTTATGCACTCTGTGTGGAACATGTCCCGTTGAACTTGCTCTGGAACGGAGCTGGGAGGCGGCAGGGTGGCCCATGAAGGGGGGAAACTGGGTTCGCTCCCGCCTAGAGGAGAGGCTGTCAGGCCGGCCGCTTCTTCCTCCTCACGATCGCGGCAGCGGGGGGAGGAGGAGGGGCCGCTTGAGGTCTGGCCTGGGGAGACTGCTTCCGAGTCCATGGATTCTTAGGGGCCCCGGCAGCCTGGGGGGCTGCCTGCGTCTTAGGCACTTTGGGAATCCTGAAAGCGGGGACCGGGCGAGACGCTGCCTGCGCGAATGACTGGCGCGGTGCTGCTGGGGTGGCGTGCTGGGCCCTCCTCGGCAGGCAGAGTTTCAGAGCCTCATCATCTCTCCTTTTCTCCTCACATCTCTTCTGCATGGATGTAACAGCCGCACCGAAGAGACCGTGAGGGACGACAGGGGTGTCGAGGAGTTCCTCTTTCTCCTTGGTCGTCAGGTTGGTGAGCCCGAGCCAGCGTGCTCGCTCCTGAAGAACCATGAGGCCCATGGCTCTCCCAGTAGCCTGTATGGCTACCTTGTGGAGGCGGAGGACGTGGTCAGTTATAACGCAGATTTCTTCCCACACTGTGGTATCTGGTTTAGCTGTCATGTCCTCTTCTAGCTCAGCTTGGTAGGCCATTAGCATAGAAGAGGCGTTGTGGGCTCTTACTGACAGAGCCGCTGCCTTGTAGCACTTATCTGTAAGGCTAGACTGGAAGCGGTCTGTTTTGGAGGGGAGAGATGGAGCCGATGAGGACAGAGACGTCTTCGGGTGAAGATGGCTCGCCACCAACGGCTCCACTTGTGGCATCTGGCGGAGGCCGATAGACTCCATCCCCTCACAATCCAGCAGGGAGCTCCCCACGATGGGGTGTTTCTCGCTGTAAGGTTTTGCTTTCCACGTCACCGCTATCTCATCGAGTAGCTCAGGGAAAACAGGCAACACATGCTTCCCCGTCTTTTTTGCCTTCGGCAATTTCTTACCGTCAAAACGAGACTTTACAACCTCTGTTTGTATGGCGGGCCACGGGATGTTGAGCCTAGCGGCTGCTCGCTTGCACATGTCCTGCATGTCGAGATCCAGGGGAGACGGCGGTGTCGGTTTTTCAACCTCGCCGGTAGCCGAGGGCTTTGCAGCCCAGCTGATGCTAGCCAAGGAGGTGGAATCTTCCTCCTCGCCGTCGTCAGACAGCAGGAGCTCCGAGTCAGCCGACTCATCTCCGTCCTCGTTGGCATCTCCTTCCCAGGTGACTCCAGCATCGGGGGAAAACACACGATCTCCGTGTGCCTCCAGCGACGGGAAAGCGGTCGCGATGGGCTGAGGGTCTGCCTCTGCCCAGCTCGGCCCTGGCGTTGCAGCCAAATCATCGGGCATCTCAGTTTCTCCTTGCGCTGCAGCAGCCTCACACAGCAAAGGGTCGCCACCCGACAGGTTAGCCTGGCGAGCTAGCCTGCGGCGGAGTAGTTTGCATGGGAAAGCCGCGCAGTGGATACAATCTTGTGCGGGTGTCAAGGCAGCCTGAGCGTGAGATAAACCCAGGCATGCCGCACACACGGGGTGTGTATCCCAGGCAGAAATCTTCTTGCCGCAAGGACAGAGTTTTGCAACTTCGTTGGCCGTCGTAGCCATGGTTAGCTAGAGGGTTGCGCACGTTAGCGAGACTGACACTGAGTGCGGAGAATATTGCTATTCCTCGCTAACGTGGGGTGAAAAGTGTTGCTACTTTTCTACAGGTATTGCTACCTAATGTGTAAAACCGCTAGCGTCGAAGGGTATTGCTACCTGATGGTGAAGCTAGGGGTAGCTTTATTAGCAAAGTGTTGCTACTTCGCTTTCGGAAAGTATTGCTACTTCCCTGGGTGAAAGTATCGCTACTTGGCACCCGCACTAGCTACAGAACAGTATTGCTACTGCTCGTATGCTAGTGGACAACTGAAAAGCTGGGAACAAAGCGCCCGGCGACCGAGTTGTTCACTCGAATCTGTGGACAGTTTAGCTTTAGCACCCAATAGAACAGTTGTCTACAGGCTTCCGTGAGAAGCGAGAAGAGGTTTTTGAATGACGTCTGACGCTATGTCAGCCTATTATATAGGGAGGCACTGGCCCCTCCTGACATGGGCGTCACCTAGCCAGCCTGTAAGGGCTGGCGTAATGGTATTTGAGCTTCTGATGAGGTCACGCAGGAGGCGTTCCCCATAGTGAGACACGAAACGAATGCTATGAAAGAGAACCACATTTACTCAGGGCCTTCTTGATGTGCTGTTCTTCTGCCTCCCTGGCCACTGTGTCTGTGGGGATGGTGTTCGCTCTGTGTTGTAGCTTCCTGATGACCCCAGTTTGTGCTCCAGTGGATGATGAGAGTCAAACCTTAGATACTGATCCGTATGTGTAGGTTTACGGTACACGTCAGCTTTTAGATGTCCCCCATTACTAATGGAAATCTTACAGTCTAAGAAGGCTAACCTGCCACTTTTCATATCCTCCCTGGTGAATTTGATGTGTCGGTCCACCGAGTTAATGTGATCCATGAAATGTGGTACGTCCTGAGATTTGATTTTCACCCAGGTGTCATCCACATATCTGAACCAATGGCTTGGTGGTGTTTCAGGGTAGGATAGCAAAGCCCTCTTTTCCACTTCTTCCATGTACAAATTAGCAACGATGGGTGAAACTGGGGAGCCCATGGCACACCCATGTTTCTGCCTGTACAACTGACCCTTGTATGTGAAGTAGGTGGAATGAAGACACAGCTCCAAAAGCAAACACACTTGGTCGTTGCTGAGAGTGGTCCTGTTGCTGAGGTTGGTGTCATCCTGTAATCTCTTACGAACTACCTCCAACGCTTCTGTGACTGTTTCAGTCATTATACAAATTTACTGTTTATAAGATTTGGGAAAACCTGCAGTCAGCTGAGACTGAAGAAGTCACTTGGATGAGTGACGACATGTTTCTCCCACAAAACGCTACGTCCAGATGAACAGAATCAACTTTTGGAGATTTACTTTCCTGGATGATTGAGAATGCATCAAGACGTTATTTTAATGTAATTTTCCTAACCTGACATTTAGCTATTTAGCTAAAATTTGCTTTTATATTCCTATGTAAAAGTCTATTTGTACATTTTTTATTTATTTATTTTAACACCAAATATGATAAAAAACGTTTTTCTGTAGACACATCTGGCTTCAGCTGGACTCATGACATCTGTTTTTGAACCATAAAATATTTCCGAATCTCGTTGTAACGCTTGTATTTTATGTTGAAAATCCCTAGCGGAAACGTGAAGCCTCAGTTCGTCAAACTTACCGTCGCGGCCTGCTGCCCGACTTCCACGCTGCTGGCGGCGCGTGTGGAACACATTGGTCTCATCGTCCCGTCCGAACAAACTCTAAACTGTCAACCTAAACATATTTCCTTTGTTTTGCTTCTCCCGGATTGAAATTGGATTCGTTTCAACATTCAAAGGTTTGTTTTTGGCCACCAGATCTAATGTTTATTGGTGTTTTTTGAAGTATTTTGTGACTCAGTCTCATCTACATCTCTTGCTTCCGCGCGGCAGAACGTTCACGTGGAAACTGGGACTCGTCACAAATCCTTCAGTTATCGGTATCTGCAGTTAGCTTCAGCTGTAATCACTACAAAAAATGGCAAATATGGCAACCCTGATTCTGGAGGACGGGACGACGTTCAAAGGCCGCCAATTTGGTGCAAGCATGTCGGTATCCGGAGAAGTTGGTACGTGTTTTATACTGTTTTAATTCACCTCAGACTCTCAGTTTATTATTGTGCATAATCCACCTGTGTATAATATAACTCAGCATGGGTTAAACATTTGCTTTGGTACATTGTGTAATCTGGATGTGTGATGTGGTTTGCCCCTTTGTGCCAAGACGCTCATGGTTCAGAGTTGTAAAGCGCCAAATCCTCCTAACGTTTCCCCCCCAGTGCCAAACTCCATTGAAAAAGAGTGGAATTTAGTGACGCCATCACAGCCATGCGCGTATAGCCCACCTCTACCTTCAGCGCCCACCTGTGTGTATTTTGGCAGACAGATGTGACTAGGAAACTGCTTGCTGTGTCGTAATAAGCATGCCGAATTAAAGATAAGATAATAGTGATTTTGGATCAGGTCAGATTTTGACATTCAGTATGCGTGACTGCAGAGATGAGTCACGCAACGTTAAAATGATAAATAAAAATTTAAGCGTATGCTGGATGGAGGACGTATACCCGGGTGGAATGCGACTGTATTCTAGCCAGGTGTTATAATCCCTTCAAACGTTTATTACAGAAACACAAGTAGGTAGAACACAATAAAATAATCGACTATAGAGATCGAAAAACACATTTCGTTCTCAATAAACAGTCATCATATGTAGACAGTTAAAGATGCCGCATGAGTTCATGTTAATCAAATGGGAAATACTGGTAATTAATGCACTTTCTAGTCTGAGTGATCACTCAGACTACAAGAGACTCCACATTTATCTGTATTTTCCAACAGCAACGACTGAAAATAATTTTAATATCAGTTAATATGGGATGTCTTAATAATGAGACTGTTTATTATGAACTACAAGAAAAAAATTGGATATCGTCTCATGAGATACAACACTTGAGATACAAAGATATAATTGTACTAAATATGAGAGAATCATAATTATGAGATAAAAAGTCATCCAAGTCCTAAACCATAAGAGTTTCATTGTTATTGAAAGTGCATCAGTGTGCATTGAAAAGAAAAGAAGAACTCAGTTTGCTAATATTCTCTGACTCTAAAGAAAAAACCTAATTATTATTAACTGTCTGGCAGATTTAAGAACTTGTAGTTGATATGATGTACTCAAGAATGTTTTGTGTGTTTAGTGTTTCAGACGGGGATGGTGGGATACCCCGAGGCTCTTACTGATCCATCCTACCGCTGCCAGCTGCTGACCCTCACTTACCCTCTGGTTGGCAACTATGGTGTGCCAATGGATGAAGAGGGAGAGTTCGGGCTGAGCAAGGTAAGAGGTTATTTAAACTCCAGGTGAAAATTAATTTGAAAACTTGTTAACATATTTAAAGTGGAAAAGCGAGTTAGGATTTTTCTTCTTTTCTTCTGTGGGACAGTTTTATCTGAATGAAAGAAGTCTTAACTCTGATAAAACACACTGTCTTATCTGTTGTTGTCTTGTTCAGTGGTTTGAGTCATACAAGATCCACGCTGCTGCTTTGATTATTGGAGAACTGTCTGAAAGTCCCAGTCACTGGAGTTCAGCCAAGTCACTGGACCAGTGGCTCAAAGAGCAAGGCATTCCTGGATTACAAGGTCAGAAACCCAGAATAAAAATGGGCATAATTTAATTGGAAAACTGCTCAGCATCTGTAATATATATTAATGCATAAAATAATCAGATGCAAGCTTTTCAATTTAATGCTACAAACTGTTTCCATTTTCTTCAGGTGTTGACACCCGCTGCTTGACCAAAAAGATCAGAGAGAAGGGGACCATGTTGGGGAAGCTGATAGTGGACGGGACTCCTGAGGAAAGTATTCCCTTCGATAATCCCGACAAGAGGAACCTGGTCCGAGAGGTCTCCATGAAGGTAACCCACCAGGAGTTTTGTTACAGTCCCGTCGAAGCTCTGCCAGCTCTCGAGTGCTAATGGAGGGCGTTATTTATGTTACTGATAAACTAGAAACTTGGAGATTTGATCTGTGGATCTAATTTTGTGAAGGTTTTTTTTAAAGCTCTAAAACTTAGGAAAAGTTTAGCGCTCACACTTCAGCTCAAGTAAGAGGTTTTGAACTAAATAAAAAGCTTTTGTCTGTAGTTGTCTCAAAACATATTGTTTAGCAGGTAGCTTGCTGCTTGTTTTGTGCCTGTCAGATATTTAGATGTTTCTCTGTTTGGTTGTCTCCAGGAGCCAAAAGTGTTCAATCATAGCGGCAGCTTTCGTATCACAGTGGTGGACTGTGGCATCAAGTACAACCAGATCCGCTGCCTGGCTCAGAGAGGAGCCCGTGTTACTGTCGTACCCTGGGACCACCCGCTGGACACCGCCGGTCAGGAACACGCGCTATGTCGGGGATTTTTCTTCAGGGGAACTCGTACCACTTTTATCAGTGGTTACATAAATGATTGTTTCTCATCTTTTTCCAGATTTTGATGGTTTGTTCGTCAGTAATGGTCCCGGGGATCCCCAGCTCTGTCAGGCCACCATCAACAACGTGAGGAAGGTGATCTCTGTGGACCAACCAAAGCCAGTTTTTGGCATCTGTCTCGGACACCAGCTGCTCTCTCTGGTCATTGGAGCCAAGACCTACAAGATGAAGTGAGTACCTCAAACTCAACACCTCCGTAACCTGAAAGATGAATTGTTAAACTTTGATTCTTAAGTGATTTTAAACTTTTACCAACGTTTACTATCAAAAAGTAATGGTGCTCCATTATAAGAAAAAATGTATTCAATTATTTTCAGTACTGTAAACATAACACGATTACTAATTTCTTCAATTTAACACACCTCTTTCTCTTTGTAATAAATTCGAAACCCTTCCGCAGGCTTGTTAGCCAGTGCTTGCTCTGGTGTTGTTAGCTGGAGCTGAACTAAACAGCAAGTGATTTAAAAGCACAAGAAAAAAATATCCTTCATGAGCAACAACAAAAAAAGATCCAGAGTGAAATTTTTGTGAAGGTGGATGGTGTGAAAACATTTTATTTAAATTTGTTTAAGTTACCTTTGCTCCATCTTTTTACTCCGGCCCCACAGCTGCACTGTTGTGAGAACAACTGGTCAGAAGCTGAATTTCATGACCTTTGGTGGAAAGGGTGAGCACATGTGAATGAAGAACTCCCTGTATGTTCTAGTGTAGATGTGGACTTGTCTTAAAGTTGTGAAATAGGACGTCTTTATATTTTGCAAGCCTTCTTGGCAGGATCATTGTGTTCCTGTCGCTGACATTCCAGTCATTGCATGACTCAAGCAAGTATTAATATTGCCTTCAAACTGTTTCTAAGATTACGCAACACACATTAAAAGGTGCGTTCAGGCTGGCTAAAGGTTGAGCTGTAAAAAGTTGAGTGAATCTGTAGTGATGCGTTCACTGACGTCTGTCTTTTGCTGAGCCCTCGGGTGACTGAGGGCACCCTCTACTCTCTCTAGATACACAGGTTTTCACGCTCTCACACTTTCTTTGTGAAATGCAGATTTTTGCTGTTCTCAGCAGTCTGGCGTCTCCCTTATGATCACTAGAGGGTTGGATTGAGCGTCGTTGTTATGAAAAAGGCTGAATAAACACGTCTGCCAAATTCTGTAGCCATATCTATTATGGGAGACTTTGCCGATGGCAGCTTTATCAGGCTGAGTCTGAAGGTCGGAGTGGGCAGCATGTGTCCTGCTGGAATCTGGCTGGCATCCCATCAGACAGATTACAGGTTGTTTGTGGAGATTCTTTCTGAAAGACTACAAGTGTCAAACAAGTCGTCCTAAAATGTGCTTTGTCTGTACCTGGATGAACAATCTAAAGGCCAAGTTAATTAAAGCTTCTGCTATAATAATGCCTCATTAGAGGGCACCCTGGTTAAGCTAAATGTATAATTATAGATTTTGTTAACCGTGGGAAATGTCTTTTATCAATCTTTTAATTAGTGTGTTATTTTCTCTTGTTTCTCAGGTATGGTAACCGTGGACACAACCAACCGTGCATCCATAATGGGACAGAGCGCTGCTTCATCACCAGTCAGAATCACGGCTTCGCTGTCGACCCTGACACTTTGCCCAAAGACTGGGACGTGCTCTTCACAAATGCTAACGACCACACCAACGAGGGCATCGTACACAACACAAAGCCTCTGTTCAGGTAACAGTCTGTGAAAGATGGAGTCCAGTGGTGATTCACTCTAGAAGTGACTGGGTCTGGTGGCTTAACTGCCTCTGTACTGGCTGGAAAAAACCCAATTAAATCATTTGTGGTCCCTTTCATCCAGTGTTCAGTTCCACCCAGAGCACATGGCTGGTCCTACAGATCTGGTCGGCCTGTTTGATGTCTTCATTGAAACGGTGAAAGACCATAAAGAGGGCAACACTGGAAAATCTGGTATTTCAATTTAACTTTCATTTTTCATCATCTTAAATGTTGTTGTGCATATTAATTTATTTCTAAATTACTTTTGTATGTACTTTGTAGTTTTCAGTAGTAATTGGTATTTAATAGTAGTAATGTAACTATGCCTGTGAAGAAGAGAAACCCTTGTAAATCTGGCTTGTGTAATGACTAATTAATAGCAATTTGTGTGATGTTTTTCCAGTGAAGCAGCGTCTGATGGACCACCTCACTTTCACTGGTTCCCCAAAGGCTGAAGGGCATGTCAGATCCAAAAAAGTCCTCATCCTAGGCTCAGGTGGACTGTCCATCGGCCAAGCTGGAGAGTTTGATTACTCCGGCTCGCAGGTCTGTGAAACAGGAGCTTTTTGGTCTTATTTTGGGCTGTGTGTAAAGCGGAGGGTTAATTCAGGATTTAAAGAAGAACACTTGAACGCAGTGGACTTTTTTCTGTGCCTCCTGATGTTACTCTGCTCTGTTTTCCAGGCTATTAAGGCTCTGAAGGAAGAGAATATCCAGACTGTGTTGATCAATCCCAACATTGCCACTGTCCAGACCTCCAAAGATCTGGCTGACAAAGTCTACTTTCTGCCGATTACAGCAGAGTACGTCACTCAGGTATGGATTCTCTCTGTTGCAACTCTGTGACTGATGAAAGAAGAGAAACTGTGGACACAGTGAAATTTGTAGGTCAACTGTTTTTTGTTTGTTTGTTTTTTCGGATCAGTCAGTATTGACCCCAGATTGTGTTTGTCTAAAAGACTGAGGGGTCTCACATAATCACAGCCCACCAAAGAACACAGAGCAGTTCTGTACAGGTGTGTTTGTAGCTTTGGTGACTGTTGAAGGTAGTTCAGTCTTCTTTTGTGTCTGTATTGTAGGAATTGGGACAGTGGGTTCTAGGACAACCTTTATTTTTATTTCTTTACTGTGGATAAGATACACTTTTACGTGGTCCATCACTTTGTTTGGTTGAACACTTGAATGCAGCACAAGCATTTAAAAGCAAAGGCAAAACATGAGCTTTGTGTTACAGCCCTTAAATCCGCGGCTCCATGGAACTCATCATGTAAGATAAAGGGTGGTGCTGGTGGACTAAAGAGAGCTCGTTGCTCCACTCTGGTTTTTATATAGATGCAATTTAGTGACAACAGCCAGTAATTAATTAGTAAGAGAGGAAAAATAAGAGTGCGGATTAATAATGATAATGAAAAGAAACAAGTTTGAGGACAAATATTCCCTCAGATTTTTACCTTCTTTGCCCAGGTTTATTTAATGTAGTTTATGTTATTATTTTTATTTATTTTTAAATTTCAGTGTTCATAATACATTTCTGTAAAAATGTGCTGGCTCAAAGATATAAAAATCCCTGCTCAGCTTTCTACCTGCATCCATCATACGGCAGTATAGAGTGGAAACAAAGAGGCTAAAAGGCTAAAACAGTAAAAAATAAAAGATCACTTAAACTGCTTTTAGTTCAGTTGCAGACTTCCAACTGTCTTGGATGGGATGAAATTCCCAGTGTGAAATCCACAGAGCTGTTTGTCTCATTTTCATGTGTTGTGAGTGCTTCGTGTCATTATATCTTGTTGTTACAGGTGATAAAAAATGAGCGCCCAGACGGCGTCCTGCTGACTTTTGGAGGTCAGACTGCTCTGAACTGCGGTGTAGAGCTGACCAAGCTGGGCGTTCTGGAGAAGTATAAAGTGCAGGTTCTGGGAACTCCTGTTTCCTCCATTGAGATGACCGAAGACAGGAAAATCTTTGTGGAGAAAATGGAAGAGATCAATGAGCATGTAGCTCCCAGTGAAGCAGCTCTGTCAGTGGAACAGGTGAGGAGACGTGTTTGCTTATAAATTAATAGCTTCTGGATTGTTTTTTGCCCCAGTGAAGTCTAAATTTATCTGATTAACTCTGCTGTAGGCGGTGGCGGCTGCTGAGCGTCTTGGCTACCCCGTCTTGGTTCGTTCAGCGTTCGCTCTCGGAGGCCTCGGCTCCGGTTTTGCCAACAACAGAGGGGAGCTGACCTCTCTGGTAACGGCAGCATTCGCTCACACCTCTCAGGTACTGGTGGACAAATCCCTGAAAGGCTGGAAGGAGATTGAGTACGAGGTGGTCCGGGACGCCTTTGACAACTGTGTGACTGTGAGTAAAAGGAGACCAGAGAACAAACAGTTTATACTCACTAAAAAAAAACTGAGGGCGATTTAAAGTGACTGTTGTTTCCTCTTGTTTAGGTGTGTAATATGGAGAATATCGACCCACTGGGTATCCACACTGGGGAATCCATTGTAGTGGCTCCCAGTCAGACGCTTAATGACCGCGAGTACAACATGCTGAGAAACACGGCCATTAAAGTCATCAGACATCTCGGCATCGTGGGAGAGTGTAACATCCAGTACGCTCTTAACCCCGAATCTGAACAGGTAAGCATATATGTGAAGACCTGGGTGATGAAAAGCACAAATAGGACTGTGTTCACCTATAAAGTGGATCTGTTTTGCAGTTCCTTATTTTAAAGCCAGTGACATGCTGTAATGAATAGTACAGAAAGTGTAGGTATATTGAAATAAGCATGGGTGGTAACATGACTTTAAGTATATACAGTTTATATGGCTATAGGATGTACAGCGTGTGCAGCTGGATCTGCATATAATGTAACAGCCAGGTATGTCAACGGCTTACATTTACTGTTTTGGCTCCAAAACAAAGTTGTAAAAAGTCTTTGCTATGTAAATTCTAATTCAATAAGTTTTAAAAGAAAATTGTTTTAGGTATCAATGTGACCAAGTTCATTTCATACAAACCAGGAATAGATTTGTATGAATAGGCTTTATGTATCAGAACAGGCCTTTAAACAGGTCTTGTGTGCATGGGGAGCTGGTATTCCTGTTCCTGGTCTAATTCCCGTAATGTCTGTGATTGAATTGTATCTTCTATGTATAATGTGTTGCAGTACTACATCATTGAGGTGAATGCCCGCCTGTCACGGAGCTCTGCTCTGGCCAGTAAAGCGACTGGTTATCCTTTGGCCTACGTAGCAGCTAAACTTGGTCTGGGGATCCCGCTGCCACAGCTCAAGTACGTCTCTCAGTTTAAGAATGGCGGATAATGATCTAACAGGGGCATCGCTGCTTTTAAAGAATGATGACATCCAACAAAGACGTTCCAGTATTCTGCCAAACTGAACATTTTTTAAAAGTGGGGTTTAAAGTATTCAAGCTTAAAATCAATTTTTGTATATTAAACGACCAAAAAGCAATTGTGATGCATAGATGCCTGTAAAGTAAGGCAGCACAGACTCGCTGCCTTCACTGCATGTGGACCTGTTGTGCTTACCCTGAATAGTCACCCCCACAGTGTCACACAGACCCAGGAAACATGTAGCTAGTCAATCATTACACTTAAAGACATCTGATCATTGAAATTCAATCATTTTTTTTAGTATAAACGTGTTCACAATTTTTCATCAGCAAAGAAATTTGGAAATGTTGGTGACAAGATGATATTCATCACCTGCACAGCTGGCAGTTTGGTTAATTTGAAGTTATTGTTTTGACAAAACTGCTTTGAGCAGTGGCAGCATAAGCATTGTAGTTTTTTTTATTTTTTGGCATAAATGTCTTAACTGTAAAGCACCTTTAAATTAAGTGATTCGCCCATGAAAAATATTTGCACTGCGTCTGTATTTTTGTCCAGAAACTCAGTGACAAACTCGACGACGGCAAACTTTGAGCCGAGTTTGGATTACTGTGTGGTGAAGGTGCCTCGCTGGGATCTCAGCAAGTTCCTCAGGGTTTCCACCAAGATAGGCAGCTCCATGAAGAGTGTTGGTAAGAGGCAAAAGCGAGCTTGGAACAAAAATATGTTGTAACAAATTGTAAATAGGTAGTAGATTTAGTACTTAGTTTGGTCTCAGTAAAGCTAACAATAAATTCAGATGGTCATTTTTTGCACCTACTATGTTTTTTTATTCTTATTTATTTATTTTTTCTGCACTGCTATCACAGCAGATTTCTCCATGAGGGCATTAAAGTCTTGCTCTACTGCTTTATTTCACAGAGTTTGATTATAAAGTTAACCTTTACCAGTGCGGGCAGAGAAGCCAGTAAGTCAGGTGCTTATTATGGATATTATGCTCAGTGCTTGAACCTTTTCCTCGACAGGGGAGGTGATGGCTATTGGTCGTAGCTTTGAGGAGGCCTTCCAGAAAGCTCTGAGGATGGTGGATGAGAACTGTGTTGGCTTTGACCACACCATCAAGCCTGTCTCTGAAAAGGTAACCTCCCATAGCTGAAGTCCAGGTTAAATGGTTGTACTGGTTAAAAAATGCCTTGCCTGCTCGACCTGTTCACTGCAGTGTCAGCAAATACTTTATCCCAAGTTGAAAGATTTTTAACCATTTTCAGCCAACCATGCAATGATTTGCTTCATATTTGGTCAGAACACAACATTAGTGCTTTTGCTATGCAATGCCATCGGCTTTTAAGGATGAGTGATGGTGCAGCACATTAAAGCATGTTGATCTGTTTTACTACACCTCTATTAGGATGGTGACCCTATAAATGATTGTGATAAGGACGTTTTAAAAGGTCAAAACTGTATTGTTCTGTCTTAACGGGACTAGTAGATGGTGCCAGATCTCCCCTGAGCTGTCTACTACTGTAGAGCTTCCTGCTTCTGGGTTTTTTGAGGAATGCTTCATTGCATGCTGTTAATCATGTTCTGCTACTATGTGTGTGGCTGATTTATTTTTATTTATTTATTTATTTTGAGAAAATAAGCCCAAATGTCTGAGCTGATGCTCATGGCTGGCAAATAAGCACATCACTTCACAGTTAGTATGTTGTGCTCCCTCTGCTTACCAGGAGTTGCAGACTCCCACAGATAAGCGTATCTTTGTGCTGGCGGCAGCATTCAAAGCTGGCTACACTGTGGAAAAGCTGTATGAGCTGACCAAAATCGACCGCTGGTTCCTGCACAAGATGAAGAACATCGCCGACCACGAGCTGCTGCTGGAGACCTACAATCAGGTAAGGCCGATAAGACATAACATGAAAAAACTAAGAGCTGTTCAAAATGGATTAAGATGCTGGATTAATTTCCTTCCGTCCAGGACGAGAGCTCCATGCCTCCAGAGGTGATGCTTAAGGCCAAGCAGCTGGGCTTCTCAGACAAGCAGATAGCACTGGCTGTACAGAGGTGGGTAGGAAAGGAAATAATCACTGTCTTATTTTAACTTAATGGTAACTTTCTCTGTGATTAGGGTATTATCAGCATGAAATGTTATTTTAGATAAAGTGCTATTAAAGAATCCAAACTTCCTTGGTTTGTCCTCTATCACTAAATCCACGTTTCCCTCTAACAGCACAGAGCTGGCTGTCAGAAAGCTGCGTCACGATTGGTCCATCCTGCCAGTGGTGAAGCAGATTGACACAGTGGCGGCTGAATGGCCGGCTTACACAAACTACCTGTACCTGACCTACCACGGCACAGAGGACGACCTGAGCTTCAACGATCAGCACGTCATGGTGATCGGCTCGGGCGTGTACCGCATCGGCAGCAGCGTGGAGTTTGATTGGTGCGCTGTTGGGTGCATCACCGAGCTCAGGAAGGTAAGGCCTACGTGAGACTTTAATACCGGATGCTCTCTTTATGACTGAGTTAGTCTTTTACCTCACTGAAATTGAATCCAGGGAGCAGGAAGAACCGCCTCCATGTTCAGTTCATCTCTTTATTTCCTTTACTAAACTTTTTTTTTTTTTTTTTTTTAGCTTGAGAGGATTAATTTACTTATTTATGAAAAAACATACAAATTTAGATCTTTTTTTTTGTCATTTATTGTGTTGATTATTACACGTATTATTACACCCCAGAGCCAGTAATCCAAATGTTACGAAATAAGCATCAAACCATTTGCAGATGGGCTATAAGACCATCATGGTGAACTACAACCCTGAGACAGTCAGCACAGACTACGACATGTGTGACCGCCTCTACTTCGATGAGATCTCCTTTGAGGTAAGTTTTAGCTGATACGGGAAAGTGTGATTGTGGTGAATGTGACTTGATTCAAGTCTCACATTTTGGGTGAAAGTAGCCTCTGGGCTCTTTGTTGCAAGTCATCCCCTCAAACTTTCTAACACTGTTATTAATTTCCTTGTACACGTATTAATCTGCAGTGTTTCGTGGTTAGAGATGTGTATTTCTATGCATCTTTCAGGTGGTGATGGACATCTATGAAAGGGAAAACCCAGAGGGAGTGATCCTGTCTATGGGAGGCCAGCTTCCCAACAACATTGCCATGTCGTTGCACCGCCAGCAGTGCCACATCTTGGGGACTTCGCCCGAGTTCATCGACAGCGCTGAGAACCGGTTCAAGTTCTCCCGAATGCTGGACACCATCGGCATCAGCCAGCCGCAGTGGAAGGAGCTCTCAGACACTGAGGTACAGCAGACTGACGATGAGCTCGTTTTATGTCACCGATGTCTCGGTCTGTAAAGTTAAAGATGTTTAGCCCTCAAATGTTGCCTTAATATGCTAGTAAATTATATTTACTGTTATTTACTATCGTACATATAACACTAAGAAAAATAGTTGCAAAGCCAGCGTTCGATGACGTTTACGTTTCTTCTTTGCTCTAGTCTGCTGTGAAGTTTTGCGAGACGGTCGGTTATCCCTGCCTCGTTCGCCCCTCGTATGTTCTGAGCGGAGCGGCCATGAACGTCGCCTACAGTGACAGCGACCTCGAGAAATACCTGAGTAACGCTGTAGCAGTGTCCAAGGAACACCCTGTGGTCATCTCTAAATTCATTCAGGAGGCTAAGGTAGTTAAAGACCCGATAATTACAGCAGAATTATTGATTATTATCAAGTTGAGTTGAGGCTGTACTGTTTATAAATTTCGCAGGAGATAGACGTGGACGCTGTCGCATGTGACGGTGTAGTGATGGGCATTGCGATTTCTGAACACGTGGAGAACGCTGGAGTTCACTCTGGTGACGCCACCTTGGTGACACCGCCTCAGGACCTCAATCAGAAAACCATAGAGAGGATCATGCAGATCGTTCACGCCATCGGTCAGGAGCTGCAAGTCACCGGGCCATTTAACCTGCAGTTAATTGCAAAGGTAAGAAGTACATGGAAATACTGTTAAATGCTGTTACTGAGGACGTGAATTTAAATTGTTACTCAATGCTGATACTTTATGTAGCTTTCTTACAGTATTTTCCAGATTCAGGTAATAAACAGAGTCAGATTTAGGGAGACTAGTCTTCTTCTTCTTCTGGCATTTAAGGCTGAACGGGGAGTTGTGGTATAAAAACGTATAGTTTTATAAAGTCGGCACAGTTGCTCAAATTAGCCAAGCATGATCAACCTTTTTAATCCCCAACCTGCTGTCAAAAATGTCCACCTATTAAAAAAAACACATATCTCTCTTCAGAACTATGACGCCTAAATAAAAAAAACCTTAGTTTATATGGTGAAAAATTATTTGAGAGAATCTTGAAGAGCTGCTGCTCCTCCACATCAAAAGGAGCCAGTTGAGGTGGTTCAGGCAACTGACAAGGATGCCCCCTGGATACCTCCTGGGCGAGGTTTTCCGGGCAGACCCAGGACACGCTGGGGAGATTATATCTCTCGGCTGGCCTGGGAACGCCTTGGTGTTCCCCCGGATAAGCTGGAGGAGGTGGCTGGGGAGAGAGAGGTCTGGGCTTCTCTGCTTGGGCTGCTACCCCCGTGACCCGGCTCCGGATAAAGTGGAAGAAAATGGATGAATGAATCTTGAAAATGAACAAGTCTTCCAGTACAGAGTAAAATGTGAGAGTGAAAATAGTGCGTGTACTTAATAAAAACATATAAATGTTTGGGGGTTATTTTCTGGTGTAACAGAAATATACAAGTGCTACATGGATTTTTTTTTTTCAGGTGACCTCATTGTTGTACTCCTGAAGCTTTTAAAAGGCTGCTGGGGTCATTTAAAAAAAAAAAAAAAAACCCAAAAAACTATGCGTTAGAACAGCGGTCTCCAACCTTTTTTGCGCCACGGACCGGTTTATGCCCAACAATATTTTCACGGACCGGCCTTTAAGGTGTCGCAGGTAAATACAACAAAATAAAACTAGTACCGGTACCGAAAAAAAGATTTATTCATAACACACGTGAAAAGACCCAGGAAAACAGAGTTAACGATAAAAATGATAACAAAATAACGCTGAAAACTGATAAAAACCCTGAAAACTATATATTTCACACCTGAGCCTGTTACGGCCCTTGCAGGGCCTCCTCCTGAAGGTGCCTGTGTGGGCGTGTCCCACCACCTCTCCTGCCTGAGGTGCCACCTTTCCTTTTTACACAGCTGACTCACGTCAGTAATCAAGGAGATTTAAGCCCAGGGAAAGGTGAGCTCTGGGCCAGAGTGCGGTTACAGCTAGTGAGCTGTGTGTTTGTAGCTAGTGAGCTGTGTGTTTGTAGCTAGTGAGCTGTGTGTTTGTGGTGTTTGCAGCTAGTGAGCTGTGTGTGTGTTTGTGGTGTTTGCAGCTAGTGAGCTGCTCTTTCTTTTTGGCTTACGTTTTACTTTATTGACCAACGGCTGAGTTTCGTTTGTTTTCTTAAATGGTGATAGCAGCTTGTCCGTCTCTTTTAGTTGAGTTTGAAAGGGAACTTTAATAAAACTCTTTGATTTAACCCTTTTGCCTCCTTGACTCCTTTTTCTGACCCGGTCACTTTTTGTTACTTCCCCCTCACTGCCTAGACCCCTCAGGGGAACGTATCAACTCGGTATCAAATGACTCACGTACTGGTCCGAGGCCCGGGGGTTGGGGACCGCTGCGTTAGAGCGAGTACCAAGGATACCAGGAAAGCAAAGATTAATGCAGTGTTAGTTTTTGAGAGAAGCTGAGCTTGGTGTCAGTCTTTCATATAAGGGTTATGTCATCTTCATGCAGAGCAAGCAAACTAACAAGTTACCTCCATGAAAAATAAAAGTAAATGTGATGCTTTTGCTGTAGATTTGGGAAAACAAGCTACAGGTATGTTTCTTCCCGTTTACAGCCACCACAGATGGCATTGTTTGTCCGTTACTTCAAGGTGTTTACATTGTAAAGTACAGACCCTGAAAGTCCTCATTAAGTTATGAAAATTAAGCTGTGTCAATAATGCAAAGGACAGTTATGTCTTTTATCAACACTGGTCAGAGCATTCATTCATCGCTGGTTTTTTTTTTTTTTTTTTTTTCTCAGGATGACCAGCTCAAAGTGATCGAGTGCAACGTCCGAGTTTCTCGCTCCTTCCCCTTTGTGTCCAAGACGCTGGGAGTGGACTTGGTGGCTCTGGCTACCCAGTACATTATGGGGGAGGACGTGGAGCCAGTGGGCCTGATGAAAGGGAAAGGGATTGTGGGAGTCAAGGTAAGTAGTTTGAAAGCAATCATAAATATTTCCCTTCATGTTAAATCACTTTTGTCTTCTCATCTGACTGAGCATCACGGATTGCTTTCAACCAAATGTCCTCCAGGTCCCTCAGTTTTCTTTCTCTCGGCTGGCCGGAGCTGATGTGGTGCTCGGGGTGGAGATGACCAGCACTGGAGAAGTAGCTTGTTTTGGGGAGAACCGGTACGAGGCTTACCTCAAAGCCATGCTCTCCACAGGCTTCAAGATCCCCAAGAAGAACATCCTGCTCTCCATCGGCAGCTATAAGGTACTTAAAGGTTTCAACTGACAAAAACACAACAGATAGGGATCCAGATGTGAACAGTGAGTTCAGCTCACAAGTGATGCAGCTGGTAGTACGAATGATGCATTTTAGTGGCACATTAAAGATGCAGATGTTTTTGTGGCTGATCAGTCACATGGGAATAAACAACAGATTTTATGCATCTGCTACATGAAGGTGCTCTTCTAACGAGAAAAGCAACAAACCTTGATTATTTGTTTTTGCAGCAGCTGTTGATGATTCCACCAACAGCTGATAACTGTAAATATTATCACCACGAGACCAGATGTAGTTAAACTCGATCAAAACCATCTCAGCAACACAAATGGAATAAAAATCATCGAACCACATTTTTTTCTGCCGTGTTGAAATATTATGATCTGTTTGCCTGAATATCGAAAATATAAAAACTATATTAAGGGGCGACCGTGGTTCAGGGAAGTCTAAAGATATGAATGCTGGGTTAAAAAAACAGCAAATGGAACTGTATGAAAAGGCCATCGATGTCAGATAAGATGAGCTGAAATTGAAACTGTCTGTCTACCACAATAGATTTAAGAAGTTTAAAAGTGATCTGATTTTAAGGAGCATCTGCAGAGTGTTCCGGTTGTGTGAAGCATAGTAAACGAAATAGATTTTTCCAGCTTTCAGCACTGATGTTATGATTTTATTGTTTATCCAAACTATTTGCATTGACTTGTGTTTGTAGAACAAGAGTGAGCTGCTGCCCACCGTGCAGGCCCTGGAGTCTTTGGGATATGACCTGTATGCCAGCATGGGCACGGCTGACTTCTACACAGAGCATGGAGTCAAGGTAATTCTTTTAACACAGGCTTCGTTTTTTGGAGTAACAAACTTTATTTAAATCAAAATCGATTTATTTTGCAGTGGCACATCTGTGAGTGACTCATGAATACGGTTGTGTTTATGTGTATTTGTTTTTAAATGCTTTAATCCTGGTAACCCTTTACATCTTTATCATTCCTCTTGAATTGCACATTAAACCAAAGATTCCAGATGAGCAGCACTTATCCATGGATACAATGTAACTGTAAAAAATGTTTTATTTTGCTAGAGCTTTTGAAAAACAGCAGAAATTTATTTAGAAATGTCATTGTTCATAATTGTGGCATTCACTTAAGTACTTTAATAACACTATATTTTAAGTATTAATCTATGACAGGATGAAATCAGGATAGAAACTTTAAGACTCTTTAAGATATTGTCTTTAAGTTTGTTTTGTCTCCTTGTACAGGTGACTGCAATCGATTGGCCGTTTGAGGAGTACGACAGCGATGAATGTGCCACCAAAGAGAAGCAGCGCAGCATCATGAACTACCTGGAGGAGAACCACTTCGACCTTGTCATTAACCTCTCCATGAGGAACAGCGGAGGTCGAAGGCTCTCCTCCTTTGTCACCAAAGGCTACAGGACCAGGCGTATGGCTATCGACTACTCTGTCCCGCTCATCATCGATATCAAGTGCACCAAGCTCTTTGTTCAGGTACGCGATCTGTTTTTTGGGGGAGGAATTGTTTGTTTTATGTTTTGTTAGGATTTTTTGTGTGATATGTTTCTATGGGAACATGATTAATAAAGGGTGACTCGTTTGCAGGCTCTTCGTCAGATTGGAAGGACTCCACCAGTGAAAACTCATATTGACAGCATGGCATCCCAGACACTCGTCCGTCTGCCCGGTGAGTGGTCGTAAACGGCAACAACAACACTAATGTCATCTTTGATGTTTGTTTCTGAAACAGGAATTCTTGAGTCTTTAAAGCAAAGTTGTTCAAAAACTGAGGTTCTTTAAACAGTAAATACTTCATCCTACTAAAAGCTTTACTAATTACTTGCACTAATAGTACAGATTTTCATTTAAAAAAAAAAAAAAAAAAAAAAAAATTCAGATGGACAGGTTTTTTTTTTTTTTCTTTTTCTTTCAGTTTTTTTTCTAAATATTTGAACTCAAGCTATGTAGACAAACTAGTACAAAGATACCGGGTGAAGTATTTTGGTTTTTGATTGAATCGCAGGTCTGATCGATGTCCACGTTCACCTACGGGAGCCTGGCGCCACCCATAAGGAGGACTTCTCCTCAGGCACAGCAGCTGCTCTGGCAGGAGGAGTGACCCTGGTGTGTGCGATGCCCAACACTTCCCCCGCCATCATTGATGCTAATAATCTGGCTCTGGTGCAGAAGGTAAACCCACGTTTTTAAATTGTATTAGTTTTTTAATCTGTTGGCTGATCCTGTTTGTTAATGCAGAAATGTTACGATTTTTGTTGGCAGTGACCAGAATGGACAAGATTAGAAATGAGTACTTCAGTATTCAGTAAAATTTGAAGCGATATGACATTGACTCCTGTTATATTGTGTCACCAGTTAGCCAAAGCAGGCAGCCGCTGCGACTACGCCCTGTATGTGGGCGCTGCCACGGACAACGCTGCTGTCCTGCCGCCCATCGCCAGCCAGACTGCCGGTCTGAAGATGTACCTTAATGACACATACTCCACCCTCAAGATGGACAACGTCTCCCTGTGGATGGAGGTAGGCTGAATCAATGGCTGGATTTTAAGTGTTGCTGGAAGGCCATTAGAGATGCTTCAGCCCTAACCATGTGGATCTGTTTAAAGCACTTTGAGAAATGGCCCAAGCAGATGCCCATCGTGGCTCACGCAGAGAAGCAGACGGTGGCGGCGATCCTCATGGTGGCCCAGCTGTACCAGCGGCCAGTCCACATCTGCCACGTGGCCAAGAAAGAGGAGGTAAAGAGCTGTTTCTTATTGTTGTTAATTTTATGCAACTTTTACTTTATTTTAAACTATTTTAGTGGATTGTTGAGGTATTTTACTTTTAATTAGTCTGTTTTATTATCGATTGCTTCGGCTGTTAAAGTGCATCTTATCTTAATTTTTTTGATTCTTTCCTACAGTTTTAATACTTTTTAATGGTTTTCAGATCCTGATAATCCGAGCTGCAAAGCAGAAGGGCATCCAGGTCACATGCGAGGTCGCCCCTCACCACCTCTTCCTGTGCGAGGATAATGTGGCGCAGATCGGCGACGGTCGAGCGCAGGTTCGACCCATGCTGGGAACACGCGAGGACATGGAGACACTCTGGGAAAATCTGGACATTATCGACTGCTTTGCTACAGACCACGGTCAGAGAGCATTCATTTTCTGTCACCAATCATGCAGACCGACTTGTCTTCGACCTTCCTGAACTGTACGGTTTTTGTGTTTTGTTTTGCTAGCTCCTCACTCTGTAGACGAGAAGAACAGTGAGCGTCCTCCTCCTGGTTACCCCGGTCTGGAAACGATGCTGCCTCTGCTGCTCACCGCCGTCAGTGATGGACGTCTGACTCTGGATGATATTACCAGACGTCTTTATGACAATCCACGCAGGATCTTCAACCTGCCCGTTCAGGAAAACACCTACGTGGAGGTACACAGACAAACACAATTAAAGGGAATTCATTTTAAGGAGACATTATTTTTATGCAGTAATTAGCAGCCTATCCGTACTCTGATGAAATATGTTCCTAATTATTTATCAATTACGTGTCTTTCAGGTGGACCTGGAGCAGGAGTGGGTTATTCCTCAAGCCATGCAGTTCACTAAGTCTAAGTGGACTCCTTTCGAAGGTATGAAGGTGAAAGGTAAAGTCCGCCGCGTGGTCCTGCGAGGAGAGGTGGCCTACATCGACGGCCAGGTCAGCATTCGTGCATTTTGCTTTTGAACAAGAAAACAAAGAGAATAAATGTAGTTGATCTAAAGTACGTGTCCTGTCTCCTTCAGGTGCTCGTGCCTCCAGGTTACGGTGAGGATGTGAAGACTTGGCCCACTTCTTCCACCCATCCTCCAGAACCTGTCAAAGAAACTCCAATGGTAATAAAAGTGAATGCGGTAATAATGCAGCTGCCTTTCATGCTTTCTGTTGTAAGATAAAGACTCTACAATAATATTACATCACATTGGTGTTTTGGCCACCGCCGTGATTATTTTTGGAGCCAAAATTGACCAGATTTAACAAGAGAGTGAAGTTATCTGCCAACACTAACACACTTCTTTAGCAGCCATAGCCATGAAGAACGTGCACACAGCAGCAGATATCGGCTAGTTGATGCTAAGTAAACGTAACTGAAAGAAAACAATAGAATTTCATTCAACAAATTGAATAAAAGAACTTATTAGATGTAATTAGTTTAAAATGCTGTAAAAGACACAGCAAGAAAAATCGAGAGGTTCAGATCAGTGATTAAAGTTGGTGTTTCTTCCATGCCTGAAATGTCTGGTAGGAGGCAAACAGCAGGTATCAACTTGTTCCTTTTGAAATGTGGAGGAAAAGCAGCTCCTCACTTTATTCCTAAGAAAGAGGTCTTAGACGCCACCGTTTGGAGGAAGCTCTTTTCCGGTGCTTATATCCCCGGTCTTCTTTCTTATGAGCGTAGATGACATCTAAAAAGTTCACAGAATTTGGTGAACGTACAGCTAACAGAGTTTAATTACAAACAAAAACATTTAAAGCCTGTACTTAGAACTGTTTTGAGTGTTTCTTGAACTCCTCTATGTGGGGATTACTTCATGTGTTTCGTGTACTTTAATTCTGCTCCATCAGACTCCTGAGCGTCGGCGTCCAACTCCACCCCGCGATGGAGTGCGGACTCGAGCTGCGAGCCCACGACGCATTGGTGGAGAAAGCCGCTACCTGCTGCCGCCCCGCATCCACCATGCCTCTGATCCCGGCCTGCCACCAGGTATTACAGCTCCCAGAATGCTTTGGAACAGCAGTTTTTTGTTTTACCTCGAGGGTTTCTCCCAATGTTTCTATCAGAGTTTCTACCAGTGTATTATCAGCCTGCCTGGCCTTAACAGGGGATTTTTAAAGCCTTCTTTAGGCAAAAGGTATCAATAAGTTAAAAAGGGGGGTTAAAAAATGAAGCAGATGTTATCTTATCATTTCACATGTTCAGCTGGTATGTCCATTAATCAAGTATGTCAAAACTGTTCATTGCCGTATAAAGACAAGGTTAATTAAAGTTGTTTGATGTTCTCCTGCTGATTCTCAGTGAAACACCTTTGCTGTGTTCCAGTCATTGATACACTGCGACTCTTATCCCCACAGAGATGGTCATGCTCCCACCAGCCGCTGCTGTTGACGGGTACAGCCATCCTCCCCCACTGTCCAGGCTGCTGTCCCCACAGTCTGGGTCAGGACAGGTGCCTCCTGGTCAGGTGTCACACCTGCAGATGTCTCCTCTGCTTCACCCACTGGTGGGACAGCACATCTTGTCTGTCAGACAGTTCAGCAAGGAGCAGGTACGCCAAAGAAGTTAACACACACTCTGGGAATGCTGACAGGTTTAAAACAAGATCTCGGGTCTGAACAAAAGCTTATTTTTGTGTCTTTCGTTTGTTTCAGATCTCACACCTGTTCAATGTTGCTCACACGTTGCGTTTGATGGTTCAGAAGGAACGAAGCCTGGAAATACTCAAGGTATCTCCTAAATGTGCCTCATGTTACTGCACTATTCACTAATTTCAGTTATGTGCTGTTACAATGGTGGATGTTCGTATCAAACATGACCAAAGTTATAGAATGATGAGGTACCTTAAAGTAATCCCTCATTCCTCATGCCTTCCTGTTCAGGGTAAAGTAATGGCCTCCATATTCTATGAGGTCAGCACTCGCACCAGCAGTTCCTTCGCAGCGGCCATGCAGCGTTTGGGCGGCTCCGTCGTCCATTCCAGCGAGGCCACTTCCTCCTCGCTGAAGGGAGAATCGCTGGCGGACTCTGTCCAGATCATGAGTGGCTACGCTGACGTCCTCGTGCTGCGTCACCCAACACCTGGAGCTGTAGAGGTGGATTTTAGATGGATACTTTTTTTTTATTAAAAGTTTTCTTTACATAACAGAAAATAAACACTAATTGGTCATAAAAGTAACTGCAGCAGCACCCTGTTGTGTTTTTTGATGCTTTTGATGCTTGTTTAGTTTGAAGATGAGTTTTTAATATCTTATGCACGTGACTCCTCCTTCTCCTCAGAGCGCGTCCCGTCAGTGCCGTAAGCCGCTGATCAATGCTGGCGACGGTGTCGGGGAGCATCCCACTCAGGCCCTGTTGGACGTCTTCACCATCAGAGAGGAGCTGGGAACGGTCAACGGCATGACGGTGAGCGACATGATTCCTTTTTAATTTAATCTTCAGCCAGAATAAAACTTTACATGAAAACATGTTAAAACTGTGGCGTCTGTCAGATAACGATGGTTGGAGATCTGAAACATGGCCGAACGGTTCATTCCCTCGCCAAACTGCTGACCCAGTACCGCATCACTCTGCGTTACGTGGCTCCCAAAAACCTCCACATGCCAGCAGAGATCGTCAGCTACGTGGCCTCAAAGGGCATCAAACAGGTGAGGACTAAACATGGTTACACAGCAAAGAGGAGTTTTCACAAATATGTACTAAAAACTGCTAATTTAAAAAAAATGTTTGTTTGCAGGAGGAGTTTGACAGCATCGAGGAGGCTCTGCCTGACACCGACGTCCTCTACATGACGAGGATCCAGAAGGAGAGGTTTGCATCTGAGGAGGAGTACAAAGCCGTAAGTTTCATTTCACTGACGGGTTTTATTTTGTGACACAAATACTTACATATACTCACAGCGCATCTGTAGTTAGGCCTGGTGCTTCCTGCCTCATGCTGGCCCGGTAATCGTTTTTGATATCGTTCAGTTGGTCTCATGGTGACATTTTCCCTAATCCACTATTCTGGACTGCAAACTCCACTGACTCCATCTGGTGAAGCTGGAGTTTGTCTGCATTTGGAGTTCATCTTTAGTGGAAAGCAGCTGATTTGTTCAGTTATTCGTCACAAAGTTCTTTCCAAATGAAATATTTCTAGAGGCAAAACTATTAAATAGAATTGTCTTAAGAAAACAAGAAGATATGCGAGAAAGAAGGCGTTCCCTCACCCTCTACAGATGTAAGCGTGCGGGGAAATATGGAAGTGGAACCCTTTAGCTAAGCATTCATAGGTGCAGACATAACCAATCAGCTCAGGTCTCATGTGAATGGATGATCCCGGAGTATTTGCAGTAAAATAAGATTAGAGTATTTTTGATCTGTAACTGTGACTCTGTTGTTTCTCTCAGTGTTTTGGTCAGTTCGTCCTCACTCCTCACATCATGACTGGAGCCAAACAGAAGATGGTGGTGATGCACCCGCTGCCCAGAGTCAATGAAATCAGGTGAGACGCGCTCAGTCAAATGTCTGACAACAATATCAGTTCCAGCTGTGTTGTTTAAATGTTGCTTGAGCCCTTAAATGGGCTGCAAAAATGTAACGTTTTGTGTACAATGTCTAATTTCAGTACGATTTCTTTTAACTAACTTAAATTTGAACTGAATTTTATTTTAACCCACCTTACATTATTTGCTATTGTGTTGATTAAGTGGACTAATGATCTGTTTCTCTTTGTTATTTCTCTCTCAGTGTGGAGGTGGACACAGACCCGAGGGCGGCATATTTCCGTCAGGCGGAGAATGGCATGTACATCCGAATGGCCCTGCTGGCCACCGTACTGGGCCGATAACTCAGTGTGCTGCTTCTTTGTCCTACAAACTGTCAGAGAAACAAAAATGTATCTTTTCTGAAATCTATACATTTCTCATTTCCTGCCCCCGAGGGGTGCAAGTAGGTTTAAATACTAGATTTAATACGGAGTTAAAGTTTATAACATGCTGCTGTAACACAGAACTTTTCTTTCTCCAGTCACACAAATGTTTACTTGTTTTATTAACATATAGAACCAGAACCTGTCTTGTTTGAAATGGTTAAGAGATGATCAGTGTTTGTGCATCGATGAGCCAAATCGAGGAGCAAAGGGAAGAAATAGGAAGTGGTTGTTACTATCGATGTCTTTTTTACACATATATATATAATTTGCAGCTGCTGCATCTGATTAATGATGTTTAAAGGGACCAATGAGGATGTCAAAGGGGATAAATCCTGAATGCATTTTTACGTTTAGACCAATTTACTGGACCAGCTTCATCAGATGTTTGTTTGGGTTGGCACAGTGCTCTGAAAACCAGCAATGGTGGTTTACGCCTCGAGGTTTTTCAAAAGAAAATTTCTAACAAAATACAGAGAAAAAAATATTTTTACTACACCAAACAATCCGATTGAGATTTTTTTTTTTTTTAAATGAGCAAAAGCAAAACTAAGTGTCTCTAATATATTTCTAGGTTACCGGAAAACTTTCATCATTCCAGCTCTACATGAGTATAATGGTACGATACGACTTACTGCACATGTTTGTATCATGATTTCAGTCTGTTTCAGAGTCGTGACATCCTTGGTTGTATGAAATGGTTGTTTCCTGTTCCCCCTTTTTTTTTTTTTTCTTCAAATGTGTTGCATTAACTGCAAGTGGAAACGCACAAATATCCTCAGAGCACAGTCTTTGATGATTTTGGAGTAATCTCCGTAACTGTCAGTAATTTCTTACACTGTTGACGTAAACTTTTTTTTTTTTTTTTTTTTTTTTAAAATCAAAATCCAAACGGATGTTTGTAAAGTGTCATGTGGAGAAATAAATAATGAAAAAGGATGTTTTTCTTTGTGGTTGATTTCATTTAATACCCACAAATTATTCCAGAATTTTTAGTAACATAATTTAATGTCTTGTTTGGATCTTGTCGTTGTAGTTACGGATGATTGGTTGTGAGCTCATCCTGACTCAGTACTGGCAAAGGTCATGTCTAAATTGGCCGCTTGATTAAGAACAAGTTTCTCACTATATAAATTATTTTAATACTTCAAAGCTCATTTAACAGCTCAAGGATCCACAAAGGTTTATATCTTCAGTATTGTAGTTAGACTAATGGAAATTGAAAAAAATGGCCATTGGTTTGTCAATGAGTTTTGCAACTAAACTGATTTCGCTTCAGGATGCATCTAAAATGCATTCAGGCTGGCTGTGTGGTGTCGTGGAAAAGTGGTACGTGCAAAAACCTTTTGCACGTACGAGGACGCGCACATGCACACTCATGCACGCGCGTTCACTCATCCGAAAAAGTGGCACTTCCGGGCCATGGAGTCCCCACTGCGCACGCTCTGTCTCCTCCGAGTCTAAGGAGGACTACGATGACCTGGAAGACTGAGAACCTTAGTGGGGGTGTGCGTTTTAATCAGGTTTATATTTCTATAAAGTGATATTTCAGTGCAAATTTTATACAAGCTGGAATTTATCTTTTTATCCTAACACTATAAAAAAAACTGCTTTAGACAGTCGAGCTGAAGCGGCAAATTGCGCGAGTTTTAACAACTGCGCTTTGGGGAGGGGGATGGTTAAGTCGAATTTGAGGTCTTCCCAAACAAATAAACAAACAAATGCCACCAGGATTGTGTTGCATTGCAGGATTGTTATAACAACTGCGCTTTGTTGACTGTTTCAGACTTTAAGACGCCGTGTATCTCAAGAAATTGTGAATAGGGAGATGGAGTGGGGTTTTTTTTGTCTGTCTTTGAGGGTGGGGGAAGAGGCTTAATGTTTTTTGTAAGTATGACTAATGTAAGTAAGTAAGTAAAATTTTATTTATATAGCACATTTCTAGATAAAAGATCACAAAGTGCTTCACAAAGTATAAAACAAAAACAGTCAAAAGTTAACAGAATGCAATTTTAAAAAGATGTGTTTTTAGCTGTTTTTTAAAAGTAATCACTGAGTCTGCAGATCTTAAGTTCTGAGGAAGAGAATTCCACAGTCTGGCGGCCACAGCAGCAAAAGCTCTATCACCCCTGGTTTTCAGTCTTGTATACTGAACAACAAGTAGGCCCTGATCACAAGACCTCAGGGACCTACTAGGGGCATAGGGCTGTAAAAGTTCAATGATGTACGCTGGTGCTTGTTCTTGAAGAGCCCTAAATGTCAGAACCAGAATCTTAAAGTGGACTCTGAATTCAATGGGGAGCCAGTGCAGCTGTATAAGCAATGGTGTTACATGAGAGTATTTCGATGTTTTTGTCAGAAGCCTTGCTGCAGCATTTTGGACAATCTGCAGACGCTCCAAGGAGTTTTTGTTTAGACATGTAAACAGTGAATTACAGTAGTCCAATCGTGATGAAATGAATGCATGAATAACAATCTCCAGTTCAGTATGAGATACTATGGGGCTCAATTTAGAAATGTTTCTTAAATGATAGAAACAGGACCGAACCAGAGATTTGACGTGGACATCCAGGGTAAGAGCAGAATCAAAGGTTACCCCTAGGTTCCTGATAGACGATTTCACAAATGTTGAAAGAGGACCAAGAGCATTCATTATGTTAGGTACATGTCTGTCTGGAGCACATAGAAGGACTTCAGTCTTTTCTTCATTAAGTTGGAGGAAGTTGTCAGCCATCCAACCTTTGATGGTTTCTAAGCACACAATCAGAATCTGCAGCTTAGAAACATCTTCAGGTTTAAAAGATATATATAGCTGGATGTCGTCTGCGTAGCAGTGGTAGCAAATGTCCTCAAAGGGGCTCAAGATATGCTGGAGAGGAAGTAGATATATTAAAAACAATAAGGGCCCCAGCACAGAACCTTGTGGCACACCATAGGACAGGGACGTGGAAGATGACCTGTACTTAGAAACCGCCACAGAAAAGTATCGTTCATAGAGATACGAGGAGAACCACTCTAAGGCAGATGTATACACACACACACAAGAACAACAACATAGAAGAAGAAGAGGGGGTAGTTTACTACACGTCATAAAAACACAATCAACTATCTTCCAACTGTATCTTTCTGTTCTGACTTTAGAGTCCTTGTTTGTTTACTGAACCGTACTTTGGAGTCATACTGTTGTGATACTGGTTAGGAAAGGGTAAGGTGTGAGAGAT